>NW_026521992.1:0-600000 GCF_021234435.1 Artibeus jamaicensis
CCCTTAGTTCTCGTCCCTGTGTCCTTCATATTTGTTCCTTCAAATCCCTCCCCCTTTTTCCCCCTTAAATTCCCTTCCCTCTCCCCTCTGGCCACTGTCCCCTTGTTCTCCATTTCAGTGTCTTTGTTTTTATTCTACTTGCTTATTTGTTTTGTTGTTTAGCTTCCTGTTAAAGGTGAGATCACATGGTATTTGTCTTTCAACACCTGGCCTATTTCACTCAGCATAATGCTTTCCAGTTCCATCCATGTTGTTGCAAAGGGTAGTAGCTCCTTCTTTCTCTCTGCTGCATAGAATTCCATTGTGTATATGTACCACAATTTTTTGATCCATTCATTTACTGATGGGCACCTAGGTTGCTTCCAACTCTTGGCTATTGTAAATTGTGCTGCTATGAACATTGTGGTGCATAGGTTCTTTGAAATTGATGTTTTAGGATTCTTAGGATATAACCTAGCAGTGGAATTGCTGGGTCAAAAGGCAGGTCGATTTTTATTTTTCTGAGAAAATTCCATACTGTTTTCCATAATGGTTGTACCAGTCTGCAGTCCCACCAACAGTGAACTAAGGACCCCTTTTCCCTATAACCTCTCCAACATTTGTTGTTTGTTGCTCTGTTTATGATAGCCATCCTGACCGGTGTAAAGTGGTATCTCATCATGGTTTTAATTTGCATCTCTCTGATAGCTAACGATATTGAGCATCTCTTCATGTGTCTGGATATTCTGTATGTCCTCCTTGGAGAAGTGTCTGTTCAAGTCCTTTTCCCATTTTTTAATTGGGTTAGATATCTTCTTAGAGTGGAGTTGTGTAAGTTCTTTGTATATTTTGAAGATTAAACCTTTGTCTGAGGTATCCTTGGCAAATATGTTTTCCCATACAGTTGGTTGTCTTTTAAATTTAATACTGTTTTCTTTAGCCATGCAGAAGCTTTTTATTTTGATGAGATCCCATTTGTTTATTCTTTCCTTTATATTCCTTGCTCTAGGGGACATATCAGTAAAAATGTTGCTGCGTGAAATGTCTGAGATTTTCTTGCCGATGTTCTCCTCTAGGACTTTAATGGTGTCACGGCTTATATTTAAGTCTTTTATCCACCTTGAATTCATTTTGGTGTATGGTGTAAGTTTGTGCTCAAGTTTCATTTTTTTGCACGTAGCTGTCCAGTTCTCCCAACACCATTTGTTGAAGAGGCTATCTTTACTCCATTTTATGTTACTGCCCCCTTTGTCGAATATTAATTGACTGTAGAGAGTGGGTTAATTTCTGGGCTCTCTGTTCTGTTCCATTGGTCTGTGTGCCTGTTTTTATGCCAGTACCAGGCTGTTTTGATTACAGTGGCCTTGTAATACAGTTTGATATCAGGTATTGTGATCCCTCCTACTTTGTTCTTCTTTCTCAAAATTGCAGCTGCTATTCAGGGGTCGTTTATGGTTCCATATAAATTTTTGAAGTGTTTGTTCTATGTCTGTGAAATATGCCATTGGTACTTTAATAGGTATTGCATTGAATCTGTATATTGCTTTGGGTAGTATGGACATTTTGATGATGTTAATTCTTCCAGTCCATGAACAAGGTATATGTTTCCATTTGTTTGTGTCTTCCTTGATTTCTTTCTTCAGTGCTGTATAGTTTTCTGCATACAGGTCTTTTACCTCCTTGGTTAGGTTTATTCCCAGATATTTTATTTTTCTTTTTGCTATATTGAATGGGATTTTTCCCTTGATTTCTGCTTCTGCTGATTCATTGTTAGTATACAAAAATGCCTTTGATTTCTGGATATTGACTTTGTATCCTGCTGTTTTGCCAAATTCATTACTTAGTTCGAGCAGTTTTTTGGTATAGTCTATAGGATTTTCCATGTACACTATCATGTCATCTGCAAACAGTGATAGTTTTGCTTCCTCCTTTCCTATTTGGATGCCTTTTATTTCCTTTTCTTGCCTGATCGCTGTGGCAAAAACTTCCAAAACTGTATTGAATAGAAGTGGTGAAAGTGGACATCCTTGTCTTGTTCCTGATCTTAGTGGAAAAGCTTTTAATTTTTGCCCATTGAGTATAACATTGGCTGTAGGTCTCTCATATATGGCCTTTATTATATTGAGGAATGCTCCCTGTATTCCCATTTTGCTGAGTGTTTTTTATCATAAATGGGTGTTGTACATTATCAAAAGCTTTTTCTGCGTCTATTGATATGATCATGTGGTTTTTGTCTTTGCTTTTGTTTATGTGATGTATTACATTTACTGATTTGCGAATGTTAAACCATCCTTGCATCCCTGGGATGAATCCCACTTGGACATGGTGTATGATCTTTTGGATATATTGTTGGATGCGATTTGCCAATATTTTGTTGAGGATTTTAGGGTCTATGTTCATCAGCGATATTGGCCTAAAGTTTTCTTTCTTTGTTGTGTCTCTATCTGGTTTTGGAATTAGGATGATGCTGGCTTCATAAAAAGAATTTGGGAGCTTTTCATCCTTCTGGATTTTTTGGAATAGTCTGTGAAGAATAGGGGTTAGCTCTTCCTTAATGCTTTGTAGAATTCTCCTGTGAAACCATGTGGTCCAGGGCTTTTGTGTGAGGGAAGTTTTTTGATTACTGCTTCAATTTCTTTTGTGGTTATTGATGTGTTCAGATTTTTTGTTTCTTTTTCATTAAGTTTTGGAAGATTATATTTTTCTAGAAATGTGTCCATTTCCCCTAGGTTTTCAAATTTCTTGGCATACAGTTCGTCATAGTAATTTCTTACAATCCCTTCTATTTCTGTGGTATCGGTTTTACTCTCTCCTCTTTCATTTCTGGTTGTGTTTATTTGTGTCCTCTCTCTTCTTTTCTTGATGAGCCTACTTAAAGGCTTGTCTATTTTGTTTATCTTTTCAAAGAACCAGCTCCTGCATTCATTGATCCTTAGGATTGTGCTTCTAGTCTCTATGTCATTTAGTTCTGCTCTAGTCTTGGTTATTTCCTTTCCTCTGCTTGCTCTGGGCTGTCTTTGTTGTTGTTCCTCGAGTTCTTGCAGGCATAGGGTTAGGTTGTTTGTTTGAAATGTTTCTATCTTCTTTAGGTAGGCCTGTATTGCTATGAACTTCCCTCTCGGGACTGCCTTTGCTGTGTCCCATAAGTTTTGGGTTGTTGTGAGTTCATTTTCATTTGTTTCCAGAAACTTTTTGATTTTTTCCCTAATTTCATTCTTGACCCATTCGTTGTTTAATAGCATATTATTCAGTCTCTATGATTTTTGGTGCTTTGGTTTTTTTCCTTTGGGGTTGGTTTTCAATTTCAGTCCCTTGTGGTCAGAGAAAACGCTTGGTATGATTTCAATTTCCTTGAATTTTTTGAGGCTCGTTTTGTGTCCTATCATGTGGTCTATTTTTGAAAATGTTCCATGTGTGTCTGCAAAGAATGTGTATTTAGCTTCTTTGGGATTAAGCTTCTCTATATATATCAGTTAAGTCCATTTCCTCTGGGGTGTTGTTTAATGCCCCAATATCTTTGTTTATATTTTGTTTGGAAGATCTGTCCTTTTTTGATGGTGGGGTGTTAAAATCCCCTACTATAATTGTGTTTCTGTCTATATCTTTCTTGAAGTCCTGTAAGATTTTCTTGATATATTTGGGTGCTCCTATGTTTGGTGCATATATATTTACGATGTTAATGTCTTCTTGGTGGATTCTTCCCTCGAGTATTATGCAGTGACCTTCTTGGTCTCTCTTTATGGCCCTCTTTTTGCAGTCTATTTTGTCTGATATGAGAATTGCTACCCCAGCTTTTTTCCTTGTCCTTTTGCTTGGTAAATTTGTTTCCAGCCCTTCACTTTTAGTCTGTGAAGGTCTTTTGTCCTGAGGTGGGTCTCTTGTAGGCAGCATATGCGTGGGTCATGCTGTCTTATCCATTCAGCTATTCTGTGTCTTTTGATTGGAGCATTTAATTCATTTACGTTTAAGGTTATTATTGATAGGTACTTATTCATTGCCATTTTTGTACTTGTGTTCCTCTCTGTCTGTCTCTTTTCCTTCCTTTCCTTAAAGCAGACCTTTTAGTATTTCTTGTAGGACTGGTTTGGTGGAGGCGTATTCTTTTAGGCTTCTTTTGTCTGGAAAGCTCCTTATTTGGCCTTCTCTCTTGATTGAGAGCCTTGCTGGGTAAAGTAGCCTTGGTTGTAGGCCTCTGGTTCTCATTACTTGGAATATTTCTTGCCATTCTCTTCTTGCTTGGAGTGTTTCCACTGAGAAGTCATTAGCTAACCTTATTGGGACTCCCTTGTATCTTACTTCTTTTTTCTCCCTTGCTGCCTTTAAGATTCTCTCTTTGTCTTGGAATTTTGCCATTTTGATGATGATGTGTCTTGAAGTGGGCCTCCTTGGGTTCCTCTTGATTGGGACTCTCTGTGATTCCTGGATTTGCGTGACTTTTTCTCTCATCAAATTAGGGAAATTTTCTCTCATTACTCTTTCAAATATGTTTTCTATCCCTTGTTCTTCTTCTTCTCCTTCTGATATTCCTATTATTCGGATATTATTACGTTTCACATTGTCTTGCATTTCTCTTAATCCCTCTTCATTCTTTCTGAGTTTCTTTTTATTTTCCTGTTCTTTCTGTGAGATGCTTTCTACTTTGTCCTCCAGCTCGCTAATCCTATCCTCCGCCTTATCTATTCTACTTTTGAAACTTTCTACTGTGTTCTTCAATTCAGAAATCATATTCTTCATTTCCTCTTGTCCCTTGCTGATAATTTCTATTTCCTTTTTCATGTTGATATAGTTTGCGGTGAGATCATTGTAGCTACCCTGTAGTTTCTGGTAGCTCATTGTGAGCTCTTTGAACTTCGTGATAACCAGTGCTTTGGATTCACTATCTGAGAGTTGATTAGCCTCTATTTCATCTAACATTCTTTCTGAAGCCTTAGCTTTTTCTTTCATTTGGGGATTGTTTCTTTGTCTTCCCATTGTTTGTGAGAGTCTTCTTGTTAGCCTCAGCTTCTAAAATTGATCTGTTTTGACACCCTGGGTTTATGTTGTAAACCTCTGTGGTATAATACCTGTGAATTTCAGTGGTATAGACTGCTTCAGGTATCTTGATGTTCTCCCTTTCCACCTAGTCCTTTTATCGTGTATGTGTAATCAGTTGTAGGAGGAAGCAAAATGGTTTATGACAGCAGAATAGTTTTTTATGATATTTACAGTCACAGCTGGTAGAGAAGAGATAGGCGATCTTTAGGCTATATATAGTGTTACCCGTATTCTTCAGCCCCACTTGCCACTTTTACGAGAGGATGGACAAAAGATAAGCCTCTTGTTGGGGAGGGAAGGGTTTTTAGTTGGAACTAGAAAGCAGTGAGGTTTCAGACGGTCAGATTTTGAGGTAAGGTGAGTGTAAGGAACAGTAAATAGGTGTAGTGTGTGAGCAAATAGAGTTAATCACTACAGTGATAGAATTCAGGGACCTGTACAATGGGCTAAGATCTGGAGAGGTGTTGTGAAGTATTTACTGTTGTATAGATCAGCTGTTATTTACACTAATATTATAGCAGCACTCATATAACAAACTCTATGTGATCTGTCTGAGTAGGGGGTATAGAGGTTTAGGTAGTGTGCTAAAGGAAAACAAGTGGCATGGAGTATAGAGAATTAGCAAAGCACTGTAGAGGAAAGAATAGGGGGAGCCTGTCTAATTAGATAATATAACTACTCAAGACTGAGAAGCCTCTACAGAAAGAGGAGGAATGCAGAGATATTATTAAAATATAAAAGAAGCGAGAATAATGAAAAAATATGCAACTCTTTCGTGGCTTCTCTGCTATAGGAAGGTGAAATTTGTCTCTCTGTCTCTACTGTTGAGATGCCCCCTCTTTGGGTCCCATTCTGGTCCTTTCATAGTTCCTATTTGTTTGTGTTTCTTATGGGTAAAATAAAACGAAGCCACAAAGAAACAATCAAACAGAAAGGCAGGAGGAGGGAGGCGAAAGCGATGAGCTTAAGAGGAAAGGAAGAAGGATTAAAATGGAAAAAGAAAGGAGAGGAACAAAGTATAGAAAGATAGAGTGATAAAATTAAAAATATATAAGATTACTAAACAAACGCACAAAAAAGTTACTAAAAAAAGGGAAAAAAGAAAAAAAAGAACCCCCCCAAACAAACATACAAACAATAACAACAACAAAAAACAATAACAACAACAATATCAACAACAGAGAAACCCTTCCCTTATTGGTTTCAAACTG
Organism: Artibeus jamaicensis; assembly: GCF_021234435.1. NCBI lineage: Eukaryota > Metazoa > Chordata > Mammalia > Chiroptera > Phyllostomidae > Artibeus > Artibeus jamaicensis. Next base: position 6,225 of record NW_026521992.1, read on the forward strand.
TCCAGGCTGGTGTTTCTGGTTGCAGCAGAATCTCTGTGTGGGCTGGGATGCCGGCGCAAGTGCGCGTACCAGCCAGGCTGCCAGATTGGGTGTGGGCGCTCGCACACTCACCAAGATGCTTGGGTCCCACGGATTCTGGTAGGGTCCTTCCCAGTCCTGTGACAGGACTCAGCCGCTTGTGTGCCTCTGCACATCGGCCAGTTGAAAACCGGCAGGGTGCTTCCCAGTCCTGTGGTGAGTCCCCAAATGCCTCCGCTTTCCCCCTGGCTCACTGCAAGGCCGGGTGGGAAGCAAGCCAAGCTGTCCTGGCAGGAGAACACCTCAGTCCACTTTCAAAAGAAAACCAGAACTCTCCAGACAGCCTGCCTCTCAGTCCAGCCCAGTCTCTAGCGAGACCAGTGAGGCCAATGCATCTCTCAGTTCTCCCAGGCTTGCGACCACAGAGTTTGCAGTCGAACCGGGCCCTGTGTCTTTGTGACCCTCCCTGATAATGCAAGCAGGCAAGCAGACAGGTCTCTGCCCGGTGTTGTCCAGTTTTGCTTATACGGGGAGCGGGGGAGCTGGTGGCCAATGGGGCTGCTCGGTGCCCAGGCTCCTGTGGTAGACACCTCTGGTGTTGGTCTCAGACCAGTGGCTCTGGTCCCTGGCCGTAGAGGCAGCACTGGGGCCACCTGGTGGGGGGGGGGGCGCCGGCCCCTGCTGCCACTTTGTCTTTACTCCGGTCCCCAAGACCCCACTGACCTGCTGCTTTCTGGTGTTTCAGTGTCCGTCACAATCTCTGTTCTTTTAATTTCACAAATGCTGGATAACCGATGGATTAGTGCGCTGCTTCTCTATAGATCTGCCAGGATTTTCACCCATGAGTACGGGAGCTAGAATCCACTTTGTGCTACTCTGTCGCCATCGTCCCAGCACCTCAATGATTAATTTCTGAAGATAGGATCTCTGATTGTGGCTTTGAACTGACTCACTTCAGGTGCGTCCTCACTCTGCCGCCCTCAGGGAGCAGAGTGGTCTGGTCTTTAGACTCCCAAGCTAATGTCATTTTCATCAGAATCTTAATACATTGTGAGATAGATTGATTAGGAGGATGCTTTACTCTTAGTTGAAAACATGTTCTCACCCTAGTGTGCCCAGAAATTTGGGTTATAAGGCCTTGACTTGAAACCAGTAAAAGCTTACAGCTACAGTCTTTTGGAGATTAGGGTTTTTATAAAACAGAATCAGTGTTGGAGATGTGATAAACATAAACCAGAATAAAGCATGAACCTACTAAAAAAAACTTAGAAGGGGTGTGTATGTTTGTTTTAAGAGTAGAAATAACTCCTGAGAACATGTATATTGTGATGTGTTCAACATGAAGGTCTCTTCAACCTTTTCGTCTCTGTCCCAGAGCTGGCCCTGGCTCCCTGCTTCCTGCATGGGGCTGCTAGTCCTGGCCCCTTCATGGGACACATCTCCAGACACTCCAGCCAACTCTTGCTTTCCTCCCCGAAACCACTGGTTGTCTTCTGAACCAGTTTGTTTGTTTCAGCAGATGCTCCCATTTCCCTCACTAGATTTTAAGTTCCTTGAGAGCAGTGCCATCTTGTTTTTCTGTATTACTCATTTTTTCAAGTAAGGTGGTGAATGTATACTAGAAGTCTTATAAATATTATGTTTTTTATTTGCTCTCAGAAATATATTTTGTATTCTAAGGCTTACGGTAGGCTCAATTACATTTAACTAGTTCTTCATTTTCTTCATCATATCAAAATTCCTACACTGTTAACCCACAATGAAGTGTGTATTATGAAGGAGAGAGGTTGCCTTAAGTATGAGTTTTACCTCAGTACATTTAATTTGTCTAATTACTAGTGTGTGTATTTATGTACGAGTGTGTATTTAAGTTTGACATTTGATTTTTCCTAATTATCCTTGGTGACTTGTTATAAATGTGATTCAGAATATCCTGTAGTATCAGGAAAGAAAGGAAGGAACACAGAAAGGCTTAGTTAATCCAAAACCTCTGTACGGGTATACTGCGATGTGATTGCTATCCCATAACAACAGAATGTTTAAGTTCTCTAAATTAATAACATGTACACAGCCCTGGCTGCGTAGCTTAGTTTGTTAGAGTGTCATCTACAATATGTCAAGGTTGCAGGTGTGATCTCCCATCAGGACCCAAACAAGAGGCAACCAATGAATGCATAAATGCATGGAATAACTAACTGATGTTTCTCTGTCTCTCTCCCTTTCCCTCCCTGTCTCTGAAATCAATAAATAAAAAATAAAAATAACATTCACAGATCTTCCAGATATTAACAATACAAATGTATACACTTTTTTATCATACCCTATATATAAACACAGAGGGAGAACATGAATCCTGAGAGGGGGTAATTACAAAGCTGTGTTTCTGTATCTGATGGATAACTACAATCAGTAAGCTTACTTACAGGATTTGATATGATACTGAGAACACAGGGGTTAATCCAAGGTAATGTAAAAATGAAAGACTTTTATTAATAGGCAGTAATTTGTTAGAATTAGAGAATAGGGCAGTAAAGAATAGGTGAAAATTTTGTCAACTACTTACTCTGGGTCAAGCACTATTCTTTATGTGCAATCTTATTCATCTTTACTTCCATACATGAAGTGAATGCTGTTGTATATATTCTACTTTATAGAAGAGGAAACTGAGCCTTTGAAAAAAGTCAGTAGTAACCTGAGGCAAGTCTGGGTCTGACCCCGTGCCTTTGGATACTGTGAGGGATGTAGAGCACCGTCCACATAAGGTGCATGTGGAAAGGCAGGCATCTGGTTTTCTAAACATCCATTCTGCCTGTGTCCATGGTAGACACTACCCCAGATATCTCAGAACCTAGAAGCAAGTATAGTAGCCCCCCCCCTTATCTGTCGTTTTGCTTTTCATGGTCTCAATGACCTACAGTCAATTATGGCCTGGAAATACTAAATGGAAAATTCTGGAAACAAACAATTTATAAGTTTTAAATTGTGCACCTTTCTGAGTAGCATGATAAAATTTTGCACTATCCTTCTCCTGCAACTTGAATTGTAAATCATCCTTTTGTCCAGCATCTCTACCCTGTATATATCCCCTGCCCATTTGTCACTTAGATAACCCTCTAGGTTTATCAGATCAACTGAGGTGGTATTGTAGTGCTTATGTTGAAGTAACTCTTATTTTACTTAATAATGGACCCAAAGCACAAAAATTGTGGTGCTGGCAATCCAGATATGCCAAATAGAAGCCATAAAGTGCTTCTTCAAGTGAAAATGTATGTATGTACGTATGTATGTATGTATGTACGTATGTATGTATGTATAGGAAAATATAATAGATACGGGTTTGGTGCTATCTGTGGTTTCAGGCACTCAGTGGGGATCCTGGACTGTAACCCCACAGACAAAGAATATTATAGCTATGCTAGGCTGTTGACTCCTGTTTCTGTGAAGAAAACTGAACACCGATTTCTGAGGAAAATTGAACCAGAATAGAAAGTGCCCTTAAATTTTACTGACTTTCAAGAAGTGTTTTAAGCAAGAAGAATTTCCACCTTTTTTTCCCTAAGAAATGCTCCGTAGCATTTTCCCCGGGAAGAACAGAATGTACATTAACTTCCCTTTAGAGAATTGTTCGTTCTTCTTTGGAAATCTGGTCTTAAACATTGGTGGACTTCATATCTAATTCTTCTCTCATTAGAATTTCCTACCCTAATCCTAATCCCCTCAGAGATTTTATTACATTGGTTGGTGGCATTAGCCTGTCTAAAGCTGGATGAGACAGAAGTTAGAGAATGGACTTTCAAGGTTAGGAAGCTAAGTAACCGGAAGAACCAGTTTGTCAACTTGCATCATCCTGGGAATGGAAACAAAATCATTCTACAGGGTGGGATATAAAAGACTGCAGTGAGCCCCTGTTCTGTTTTTTTCTTTTTCCATTTTGATCATGTCCTGAATACAGTGAGTGTTAACTCTCTTGGTGAGAAGCTGTGATAATGTTTACATTGTCACCTGGCATGTTTATTTGAACATTTATCACAAAAATTGTGGGCAAGTTTTACCCTTCTGGCTTAATTACCTGAGGCTACATCAACCTGAAAACATTTAAAAGGTAAAGGGGCCTGAGACTTCAGGAACAGCCTCTCATTATTTTATTACTTTAAAAATTTGTAATTCTTGTATTATCTTTTAATACTGATAATCATAATAAATTTTCCCTATTTGGAAACTTGATAGCATGTAGGGAATAAACTTCACTTGCTGGTTTTACATAACATATATGAATATGAACATATTATATATGTGTGTTACATATATAAATATGTAATATTTTGTATTACACATAGAAAATCTATATTTTATATTATATATATAAATATTATAAAATATTCTTCCACAATATTTAGGAATATAGTATAGTATTTTATAAATTTTAAATTTAGTTGCATTTTTTAAACATAGCTACTCTTCATGCTAGGCCACCAGAGCAGAGACGTGGGATTCCTCTGTGGGATCATGAGAGGGCACCACTCATGACAGAAAACACGTGTTTCTCTTGAGTGTTGGCTGGGTGCCCACTTTCAGTGACTTGTGCTCTGTTTCTCATACTATAATTCTTTATAAAAAAGAACTTTATATATTGACATGGCATGAAATAAAAGCCATTATTGGAAATTTGTTTCTTAATAAGACTCAAAGCTACATTTCTTTATTTTTAGTGTGAATACATGTTTTTTAGGTTATATCATTGGACTGTGAAATAGAAATTACATTCTTTAAATAGTAAAGCAAATATGCAATTTAAAATAACCTTGCCTTTTTTTTAAAGCAGCACAAAGAAAAGGTACTAATTTTTACTCAGTTATCTTTTATTTTCTTTTATTGCATGGTACATATAAACACAATTCTTGAATGAGTAATCCATTGATTAATTTCAAAATATTTTATTAAAAAAATGCCAATGAAATCAGTTAAAGTGTTAAAAGGCAAGAAAACTTGTAATAATCAGGCAGCACACATTGAAACATAATAAATCTGTTATAATTTAAGCAAATTTCAGGTATACTAGTATTATAATAGGAATATCTTTCTCTTAAAAGTAGCATATTAATCGAAATGCCATAAATGTAATATTTCATAATACTTCGAGGGTTTCCACTTGCTAAAGATTTTCTAATATTAATTTTTTTGGAAAATGAGTGAATTTTAAAAATAAGCACTGTTCTTTATGTTTATAAACTTATTTGTTGTATACTGTATTATTCGTTCTTAGTGTGAAAGACACTTGCATTTACTTTATTATCAAATCAGACAATCTTTGTTAAATGTGCAGTCATTTTTAACTGACGCAGTTGATCAGCTAATATTCTTCATTACTTCTGTAAAACATGCTGATTAATGTATATTCCATGCTGAACACAGTAAAATTGTATGTCTAGAAGAGTCAATTGTGTATGTCCTCAACCCTGTTCATGCTGATTGTATTTGTACTTCAATTAATTAAAAACTTACCCTACAAGAAAATTAATGAAAGTAAGTAGGGGATAAAAGAGTTGTCCTATAAAAGCTTAGATGAATCCTTTTGAAAGACTAAAGGTGAGCTGCTATAGGGAAAAAAATGCTATTGCACTAAGGTAAGCAAGCCAGCTGAGAATTAGAAAAGAATTAGAGGAAACATTAAACTGTGAAAATGAGCAAAAGCAAAAATGGTTGAGGTTTATTCAGGACAGATGAGTGCTCTCATCAGCTGACCTGTTATTCTGAGAAAAAATTTTGGCCAAACATTACATCAGAGAAATGATATATACTTAGATCACTTACATTCAAAATAAATTATTTCACTTATTTATTTTTCTTTAACTCTTATTTTGAAACTTGTTTTCAGTTAACCAGAAAACTATTCCTTAAGGTTGAATGAAGCCTTCTACTCTACTAATTATTATTCAATATTCAGTATATATTTGCTTCATAGATTATATTTCAGTTTACATAGTGTATGTCTATGTAAAACTTTTGCCAGCTATTTCAAACAGATACATATCTTCTGTCCTGTGAAAGTAAATAGAGAAAAGAATTTGTTTTTCCCTAAAACTCTGTAAAAATTTTTGGGGTTAAACTTTGGAGTAGTTCTGCATAAATAATATGTTCTTAGGTAAAACTCAATGAGTATTTAATTAAACGTTAAATACTTAATTGAAATAAAAACCAGTTTTTAACTTTATTATGTAAAATTTAAATGTAAAAACCCACCTATTTGACAATGTTTGCTGGGAACAGTTCAGTGTCAGGTGCATTTTTGTGCCTGTGGTCTAACCATGTTGCAGTTCCACTTGTGTGACCTAACAATTCCAGGAAAAGCCTGTTTAGAAATGAAATGGACCCATGACCCACCTGTTTTATCAAAATGGTCAGCTTTGGTTTTCTTTTGTTTGGATCACTTCTAGTCCTGAAAAAATAAAGGACTTTTTGAGAAACCATTTAGAAATAAAGCCATTTTTAGTGGTAGGATACTGAAATGCCTCTTCATTGTTGCAAAGCATTATAAGCACAAATGCTAAACATAAACCATATAGTCTCAAAGGCACTGATTGCTTGAGCTGTCTTCTCTGCCACTATGAAATGCTGCTTATTTAGGCCATCAGACCAATGATAATTTATTATACAACAGAGATAATGACCAACCCATGGTGCTGTTCTCTTCTGGATGTATAACACCTGTGGAAATTGAAAGAAAACTCCATCTGGTGAATGTAGAGGAATAGACTGTTCAGCTACTCAGATAATCCTAAGAGGGTAGTGTCTCCTTTATGAATTTGCTAGATCCAGGGTCTGGCCTTAGGTTTGAAGAACTCAGGTTTTGTGAGCTTACCAGGAATGGGTCTCTCCCAAATAAGAATCATATTGGGATTCTATTTGCAATGAGAAAATAAGATAGACTTAAAAGAACTGGGTGCCTGCTACCTTTGGCCAGAACAGCTTTTCATTGTTGGCAAGTTCTTGGAGAACCCATCATAATCACCCGGTTCTTGATAGGCCTGGAAGCAAGGATGGATTGTACTGGAAGATTTCAGTGTCTTTTGTAAAAATAAGCCCAGGTTTTAAACTTGGGCTATGTTAACATTAACAGAGGTGTAGTCTTGTCCCTGCCTATGTCCTCTACATACTGATCAGCGCTGCAGGCCCCAGTACTATCCCATAGAGCTTGGAGTCTAGAGACGAGGCATCTTGGGCACACATTGAGGCTCTATAAGAGTATGAGATGGGGGATTAGATCAGGTCTGGGATCCTTGAGGATTTAACACCCATTGGAGACCAGAAGAAAGATTGGGGTTACTCACATTGAACGAGGGGCAAAGAGCAGGGCAGGGAGAGATCCCTTTGTGTAGAGGTCCTGAGGTGAGGAGGAGAAGATTTCTGAGGATGGGAGAAGGCCAGTGCTGAGACTGACATGAGGGAGAGTGGGCAGGGCTGCAGAGGCAAGCCAGTGCCTGTTACCCACCTGGATGTCCCTGTGCTCTGCCCTGCCTTGCCTGCTCGGCACTCCATTTCCTCATTGGCTGCCCATGTGCCCAGCTGACGGCTGCTGTCCTTCAAATGTCCCTTTTCATTAGAGGGGTTCCAAATCAGATATGTCAGTAGCCAGAGTCGTCAGTGACACAGTCTTTGTTTTCAGGTTTGAACTTTCTTTGCGTAGAATTTGGCCATGAGTGAGTGGGGTATTGAATCAGAAGGCACGTCCCAGCTGCTACGTCACAGCAGCAAGAACTGTTTCTCTGTTCCGATGATGAAGGTGCCATCAGCATTTCTTCATTCTTCAGCCTTCCTATGGAATAAGTTTTTTTTTTTTATGCAAGTAGATTTTAGATGGGCTGCCTTTTCAATCCACAGTAAAATATTTTTGGTGGAGGGGGAAACATAGCTTTAGTTGCACCTGAGATCCTTGTTAGAATGGCCTCATGCATCCATTGTCTGAGTAGGACACACCTGTGTTCCCCTACAGGCCATGTGCAACTAGGGGCTGGGGCATCACCCTTCTTGTCCTTTGGCCTTGATGGATATTTCTGGGGTTTGCCTTGAGGCTCTTCATGGATAACAGGGTAACAACAGTGGCTCAACATGGTCTTCCCTTGGATGAATTTCTTTAAAAGGTTATTTTATCTTTGTGATCCATCATGTTGAACTGTAAAGTTTTTAACTTGCAGGTGGCAGCCTCATTTGTTCCACCTCACAGTTCTCAGGCTTCCCTTCTTTTAATGGCAGGGTTATGTCCTCACCTTCATCTTCTCCTTGCCGGTTGTGGTATCCTCTTGATCCTCCAGTTTCTGTCTTGAAACAGAACTGATCAGGTAATGCCTTATTTATAGATGTTACTGGCTCCTTACTGCTCAGAAAATAAAGGTATATTTTCTTTGGCTGGAAGCCTTCCAAAGGTGGTATTTAACATTTATGTTGATTTAAACATACTTACTGTTATATATTAGCACTTCTGCTTATTAACATCAGTTTTCTAATCTGTAAAATGGAAAGTTCCAAATTTTTCCAGGCTCATTGTAAAGCTCATACAACATAATATATTAAAAACAAGTCCACTGAAATGTTTGGGGATAAATGTAAATATTCTGCTTTTTTCAAGGCTTTTCTAGTGACACCACCTTTCTGTGGTTCTGACTTCATCTGCACTTGTCCCGCACACCCTAGTGACTTCTCCTTCCCAGAGGAGGCTGGAAACTTTAGCTTGTTCGTTTTTCATTACCTGACTTTGTGTTTCACTACATGTACCTCTCAGCTGAGTGCCTTCCTCTGCCCTCCCTGTGCGTAACTCTTTACTTCTCCTTTAGGTGGCAGCCCCCAAGTCATCTTCTCTGTCACACCTGAGCAGGACTGACAGCTTTTCCCGTGGTGCGCTAAGAGTGTATGGCTGGTGATTCTAGGCTGGCACTGGCCTCTTCATTACACTGTGGCAGTTATTCGCATGTCCTTGGTGGATTGAGAGCTCTTCTGAGTGGCCTTGTGTTTTCTTCATTCTTGCTTTCTCTAAGTTGGGGTGTTTTGGGGAGTTCTCTGTTCGCATGTTCTTAGGAGTAGTGAGGACATCCTTGAAGGGGAGAATGGCACAAATGGAGGAGTAATAGACTTCTGTTCATTCTTTATAATGTAATTGCTAGAATTCTTGTGCTTTTTACTATGTCTTGTATCATGAATACTTTCTGGACCACAGCAAGCCCCCTCTCTTTTTTAATGATCTTTTCTATTTTTTAAAACAATTTATTGTTGTTCAATTATAGTTGTCCCATTTTTCCCCTATTACTCTCCAATGCAAGCCCTTTTTATCTTAAGCAACTTGGTTGTGAGACAATACCAAGGATGGATAAAATAAATTTAGGGTACCATTTTCTTCCATATTTACAGAAATAATTTTTAATTCAGAATTTATTTTAAAATGCACATTGAGGGGAAATAGTTATCCTTAAAGCAGCCAAGCAAAGGATATGTGAAATATGAATCAGCAGCTCTGGTTGGTGTGGCTCAGTGGATTGAGTGTGCCAGCCTGTGAACTGAAAGGTTACCAGTTCAAATTCCAGTCGGGGCACATGCCTTAGGCTGTAGGCCAGGTCCTCAGTTGGGGGATGCGTGAGAGTCAATCAGTTGATGTGTCTCTTGCACATCAATTTTTCTTTCTCTCTCTTTCTTCCTCCCTTCTCCTCTGCCTAAAAATAAATAAATAAAATCTTAAAAAAAAAGAAATGTGAGTCAGTAGTTTCCTGTCACATGCAAGAGTGATATTGAAAAACAATCTTACAGGGTAAATTTAGATTATTTCTCTGATGTGTCAAAATAAAATCTGGGCTAAAAATTTTGAGTTAGATTTTTTTATTTTTTATTTTTTTAAAGAGAGGGAGAGAAGCATCAGTGTGTGGTTGCCTCTCATGCGTCCCCTGGTGGGAACTGGCCTGCAACCCAGGCATGTGCCCCAACTGGGATCCAAACCTCGACCCTCTGGTTCGCAGGCCCACACTCAATCCACTGAGTCACACCAGTCAGGGCTTGAGTTAGATTTTTAACTATTTCTATCACTAATATGCTGATAGTTCTGGGCTTCTCCCTTACTTTCTGTAAAAGTTAGGGTGAGCAGATTATAGGTAAAATGTCAGTACCCTCAGGCAGCATTTCAGATAAAGGTTCATTCTAGGGAAGGGATGTTTTTCATAGACTATGAGAGGACCCATGAAATCCTGAAGATACAGTCTTTTACATGATATTAAAATCTTGATTCCATTTTAATTTTAGCTTAGTAAACACACCTGGTGTAGTAAGAAGTACCTTTGATTTATAAGGCTGCCTCATATGTCCTGGCCATGCTACTAGCCTTGCCTTTTTTGAGCCTGTCTCCTAATAGATTGGAATCTGGCAAATGGTGTAAAACGCTTGCTTCACTGACTTCAAAGAATGGTTCAGGTGTTCACATAGATCAGTCGTTCTCAGACTTTAAAGTGCATCAGAATGACTAGGAGAGCTTGTTAAAACAGATTTCTGGGCTCCATTCCCCAAATTAAGGTGATGCCTAATAATTTGCATTTCTAATGGGTTCTCAGGACATACTGATTTTGCTGGTCTGTGGATAACCATTGGCATAGATAGGTATGTTGAAATTTTTATAAGCCAATTTTCTATGATATTGTAAGAATAAAATATGGATTTTAATTTCCCTAAGTTAGCCCTATACTTCTTTATGAATAGAAGGGTAAAAGTGCTTAAGCCAAATCATCAACTGTGTCTGGAACTAATGATTATGTTGGTTGATGAAATTTGTAATGAGAAAAACTTCTTGTTTGTATATTCTGGCCCTTACTGAAACAGCATAGAAGTTTTGAATTCACCTAAGCAATATTTTTTATGTTTTTTTGGCAAGAAGACTTAGACATTAATAGAAAACTCAGCTATCTTAGTATAAAAATATTAATTTTTGGAATAAAGATTAGCTGCAATGGGTGACGTTGTTTACTCATATTTGTAACCTGCTAATATGTCCTTAATACTAGAAAGCAGACTCTTTGTATATAAAGTACCACAGTGTTATAGAGATTAATGATCCAGACTGGGCTGAAACACCTTAGAGCATCGTGTTTATTCATCCACTATTTGAAGCAGAAAAAGTTGAAGGGACATAATGAAAACAACAACAACACACGAGTGTTTTTAACAAATGGTCCTGGGGCAGGCGGACATCTACATGCCAAAAAATGAATGTAGACACAAACTTTATAGCTTTTGAAAAATAACTCAAAATGAGTCATATACCTAAAGTAAATTGCAAAACTATAAAACTCCCAGAAGATACCATAGGATAAAATTTAGGTGACCTGGGTCTCTCACTGTCTCACTGTCTTAACCATAGTCTCTCAGTAATATATTGATAGTTCTGGAAATTATAGCAGGATGAGGGTTTGGAGACACTTTTTCAGATACAACACCAAAAACATGATCCATGAAAAGAAATGGATAGGTCGGACTTTACGAAACTTAAAAACTTCTGCAAAAAGTATTCTCAAAAGCAAAAAAAAAATCTTAAAAGAATGTCAATACAAGCCACAGACTAGGGGGGAATTTTTGCAAAACACGTATCTGATAAAGGATTAATATTCAAAGTATACAAGGAACTTTTAAAACTCAATACAAAAGCAAACTATCCTATGAAAAAGTTGGTAAAATATCTTGAGAGATGCCTCACCATGGAATATATTCAGATGGTGTAAATAAGCATATGAAAAGATGTTTGAGCAATGTATTATATAATTTGCAAATTAAAACAGCAAAAGTACCATCATATACCTATCAAAATGGCTAAAATCCCAAACACTGACAACCCTGAAGGCTGTCAAGGATATGGAGCAACTGGAATTCTCACATGTTGCTGGTAGGAATGCACCGTGGTACAGCCACTGTGGAAGATAGCCTGGCAGTTTTCTACAGAGCAGAGCATATTCTTATCAAATGGTCCACCATTTGTGCTCCTTGGTACGAGCTGAAAACTTATGTTCATACAAAACTTGCACATGACTGTTTATAGCAGCTTTATTTATAACTGCCCCAAATTGGAAACAACCAAGATGCTCTGCAATAGATGAATGGATAAACAAACTGTTATACATCTGTGCTGTGGAATATTATTCAGCAATAAAAAGAAATGAGCTTTTCAACCACAAAAAGACACGGAGGAGTCCTAAATGCACTTTTCTAGGTAAAAGAAGACTGTCTGTAAAGTCTATGTACTATGTGATTCCAACTAATGACATTTTGGAAAAGGCAAACCTATAGAGACAATAAAAAGATCAATAATTCCTCACACCCTTTGAGACAATTACTATTCACCTTGAAAAAAATAATAAAAGTGTTGGTGAGGATGCAAAGAAATTGGAACCCCTGTGCACTGAGTGGGAATTTAAATGGCATAGCCATTACGGGAAATAGTATGGTGGTTCCTCATAAAGCTAAATATAGAATTACCGTGTAATGCAGCAATCCCACTTCTGGCTACATACTAAAAAGAATTGAAATCAGGGTCTCGGCAGTGTTGCGACTGCAACACCTGTGTCTCCCCACTGGGATTTATGGACTATTCCTACCCCTGGTGAACTTCTTGGGCCAGAGTTTCCTTCAGATTTAAGGATGAAGGTGAGAAGAAATAAAATACAGGTCCCAAGCTTTAGGAAGTTGCTTAAAACTAGTAAAGTCAAACTTGGAAACAAGCTAAAAATAAACAATTTAAACAACAAGAAAATCTCAAGAAGTACCAAAAAGATCAGAGGAAACCAAGGCAAGCTGTAATAAGAAACCCATTCTCCTGGAGGACCCAAAGGAAAAGGATTCCCTGGTCAGATAAAAGGATTGAGAGGGAAGAGGAGGAAGAAGAGGAAGCCCTTCCTTTAGTTATGATGGATGAAGATGACTTACAGTTAATGAAGGATTTAGGACAAAAAACATCTTTTCTAAAGAGAGATCTTTCTTCTAGTGAGCCTGTTCATGTCAAAAAAATGAAAGCATGAGCATATTATAGATAAATATGAAAAAATACAAAGGTCTCTGCAAAATGTATGACAAGGAATTGATTGACCTGCTTTCTATCAAAGATAGAAGTGCTGTAATCCCACAGAGCAGGGACAAGCCAGTTACTGACACTAACCAAGAAGAAGAGGATCCAAAAGGAGATGGAACCTGAGGAAGAGATTATTGAAGATCCTGTTAGAGAGTGCACCATAGAAGAACATTTAATTGAGAGAAAAAAGAAAATATGGGAGGAGAAACTTCATATTGCTGCCTTAGCTTGTACTATTTTATTAGATCCAGAAAATAATGTTAAAAATGGAAAGAATTACATTCAGTGCTGATGGAACAGGATCCTATTGTGGCTGTTACTGTTTGAAAGCTGGTGATAGTTTTTCTGATGGAATTATTTAAAGATACTACACCTTCATATAAAATCTGACCCCTAACAGAAGCAGAAAAATCTACCAAATTCTGCAAAGAAACCCAAAAGTTAAGAGAATTAGAAGAAGGCCTTTTTAGGTAATATAAACTTTATTTGGAAATTTTGGAGCAAATGGTTAAAGACTGGAAGCAAGAGAAGCTGAATAAAAGTCATATAGTTTCCTTAAAAGCACACAAAGTATTGGCCAAAGTGGCTGTGAAGAGCCTGTGTGAGCCGTTGGTGGCACTACCTCACTTCAGCTTTCACAACAACATCGTTGTGCTGATTGTCCTTCTCATGAATGGCATGTCAAAACTGGTATATCTGACATGTGCTGTGAGGCAGTAAAGAAACTTTTTAAACAAGATAAATTAGACCGAGCATCCCTTGAAATAATTGATTTCTGGTTTTTTGAAGGGCAGAAATTATGACATTAGGCCAGAGATGTTAAAAACATTTGTGTGCCTAAGAATCAAGGAAATAGAAATGAAAAAAGATACAGAGGACATTAATAAACTGAAAAAGTTCACTAAAAACATGCAAAAGTTCCTTTTTCAAGGAAAAGAGAAAGTGTCAAGAATGTAGAGAATGTGGAAAAAAGCAGAAGAGAAACTAGAGTGTGAGCTTCAGGAGGCAGAAGCTGCAGAAAGTACTGAGAAAAAAATTGCACATGGAAGCTTCAAGTATCGTTTTTGTAGTCTACTTCAGAATATTAAAAAAGACTCAGAGGTCACTTCTTCTGCCAGCAGTTCTGGAAGGTCTTGTCAAGTTTGCACACCTTATAAATGTGGAATTTTTTGATGATTTATTAGTAGTTCTACATAACCTCATTGACTCTGGTAACCTAAGCTATCAAGAAAGTCTTCATTGTGTGCAGATTGCTTTTCATATTCTTTCTGAGCAGAGTGATGTTCTGAATATTGATCCAGTGAAATTCTATAAACATGTTACAAAACACTGTTCAAGTTACATGCAGTTGCTACCCGTGTAGGGGATTGAGATTGTGCTCCAGTGCCTTGATGTCATGCTAAGTGCAGAAAGCACTTTTCTCAGCAGTGAGCCCTTGCCTTCATCAAGTGCCTCTGTACCCTTTTTCTTCATGTTCTTCCAAATTCAAGCATTGGCATTTTAGCAACTAATAGAATGTTAGTGCATACTTTCCCCAAGACAGATCTGTTGCTTGACAAAGAATCTCAGGGAAGTGGGGTTTTCCTTCCTGAGCTGGATGACCCTAAGTAATAGGTTTGTCCTATTACTTAGTACTCAGAACTGTAAATACTCAGAACACTGCTGTTTTGGGAACTGCATGCAGTACTGTGACATTTGTATCCCATAGAGCAGAGATTTGCAGCTCACCTCATCGCTGGAGCCCTTTTGGAAGGCTCTGAAGCACTCCAACCAGAGTTGAGCTGAAGTCTACTGTAGAACTTTTTGAGGCTTATAGCATTGCAGCAATGACATTTAATCCTCCTGTTGAAACTTCAAGCCCCACCCCCATCCCACCAAAAGATAAAGTTTTGCAAGGGGGTTCCTTTTTTTAAAAAAGATTTTATTTATTTATTTTTAGAGAGAGGGGAAGAGAATGAGAAAGAGAAGGAGAGAAATATCAGTGTGTGCAACCCAGGCATGTGCCCTGACTGGGAATTGAACTGGCAGCCCTTTGGTTCGTCATCCATGCTCAATCCACTGAGCTATACCAGCCAGGGTGGGGATTCATTTTTGAAATAAAGATTTAAATCAAGTAAACAAAAGACTGCAATGAAGTTGTTAGTCATTTGCCTTTCGATTTCACCAAACACTTTAAACCATCACTGCAGTAGTAGAAGAAGGAAGAGCCAGTGGACTTTCCTGTACATTAGAGTATTTGTGCAGATGCACATAAAGATAATATTTCACTTATGACCTTCTCTTTTTTTACAAGCAAAACCTCCTGAGAAAATTAACAGAGGAGGAATTACCCTTTGCATGGCACAGGATTGTGTCCTAATTATGAAAATGTCCTTTCATTCAGAAAGGATAATCAAAAGCCTTTTCTTCCCCTTATATTTGGAAACTTCTTTTTTAATGATGTTACCTTTTAAAGATTTAATATACCTTATTTTGGGGGTTATAAGATGCACCCCCCAAATTTGGGATGAAATTGGGGGTGCATCCAAATGTAGCTTACCTTGCTTGCTTTGGGGGGCTGGTGGTAGAGCGGGGTCACAGGTTATGAAATATTTTACCACATTTTTTGCTTCAATTTTTTTCTGATTTTCCTTTAAAACCTTAGGTGTGTCTCATCGTCTGGTGCATCTTATAGTCCTAAAAAAATGGTACAAGTTAACTAATTTAGCCTTTGGAAAAAAAGAATGAGTGTTCATTATGGCTACTTTCAAAGAAAGTTTGTCATTCTAGTCTCTCAGAAGTTCTTCACATTTTCTGACATGCTCTGGAGGGTGATAAGGGAAGAATAACTCCAGGGTGGAAAAAACCCAGCCCCAGGTCATACTATTCTGTTTTAAGGATAGAGGGTAGCCAGTGAAGGTCTTCTTTTCCTGTACATGTAGAATGCCATACCAATGGCATATTTCATGGATCTAGAACAAATATTTCAAACATTTATACGGAATAGAAAGAGACCTCAAATAGCCTCAGCAATCTTGAAAAAGAAGAACAAAGTAGGAGAGATCATAATACAAAATATCAAACAATGCTGCAAGGCCATTATAATCAAAACAGTCTGGTGGTGGCATAAGAAGAGACACACAGATCAATGGAACAGAATAGAGAGCCCAGAAATAAATCCAAGTCTCTATGGTCAATTAATATTTGATAAAGGGGGCATGAGCATACAATGGATAAAGATAGCTTCTTCAATAAATAGTGTTGGGAGAACTGGACTGGTGCGTGTAAGAAAATAAAACTTGACCACCAACTTATAGCATATACCAGAATGAACTCAAAATGGATAAAATAATTAAGTTGTGACACCATAAAAGTCCTAGAGGAAAACAGACAGGAAAACTTCAGATGTACCATGCAGCAATATTTTTGCTACTATATCTCCTAGGGCAAGGGAAGTAAAAGAAAAACAAATTGGGCTACATCAAACTAAAAAGCTTTTGCACAGCTAAACAAATGATCATCAAAATGAAAAGGGAACCAACTGTATGGGAGAACATATTTGCCAGTGATACATTGGACACAGGTTTGATCTACAAAATATATTAATTAAGAACTCATACGGCTCAACACCAGGAAGACAAACAATCCAATTAAAAAATGGGAAAAGGATCTGACTAGACACTGCTCCAGGGAGGACATACAGATGGCCCATAGATGTATGAAAAGTTGCTCAACATTACTAGCCACCAGAGAGATGCTAATTAAAACCACAATGAGATATCACCTCATATGTGTCAGAATGGCCATCATTAATAAATCAACAAACAAGTGCTGTTGAGTATGTGGAGAAAAGAGAACCCTAGTGCATTTTTGGTGGGAATTCAAAATTTCCTTAAAAAACAAAAAATGGGACTGCCTTTTGACCCAGAGATTCTGCTGCTGGAAATATACCCTGAGAGTCCCAAATCACAAATTCAAAACAACTTACGCACCTCTATTTTCATAGCAGCACTATTTACAATAGCCATGTGCTAAAAACAGCCTAAGTGCCCATCAGTAAATGAGTGGATCAGAAAACTCTGGTACTTTTACACAGTGGAATACTACGCAGCAGAAAGAAGGAAGGAACTCCTGCTTTTTGTGACATCGTGGATAGAACTGGAGAATATTATGGTAAGTGAAATAAGCCAGGTGAAAAACAAATGCCACATGTTCTCACCTACAAGAATGATTTTTTAAAAGATTTTATTTATTTATCTTTAGAGGGGAAGGGAAGGAGAGAGGGAGAGAAACATCAATGTATGGTTGCCTTTCGTGCATCCCCTGCTGGGAACTGGCCTGCAGGGAACTGGCCTGCAACCCTGGTATGTGTCCTGACTGGGAATGGAACCACGATTGTCTTGTTCGCAGGCCCGTGCTCAATCCACTGAGCTACACCAGCCAGGTTCTCACCTACAAGAATTATTTAATTAACAAAATTAACTAACCAACAAACTAGAACTACAGGCATGGAAACATGGAACAGACTCAAATTGACCAGAGGGGAGAGGAGAGGGGGATAACAGTGGAAAGAGAGGGGTGGGACTAGGCAAAGAATGTGTATGAATGACCAACAGACATGGATAACAGTGTGGGGCTTGACTGTGGGAATGGGGGGGTGTGGTGGGTGGAGGAGGACAAAGGGGAAATTGGAACAACTCTAATAGAATAACAATAAAAATGATTTAATAAAAAAAGAAATCAGGGTCTCAAAGAAATATTTGTTTTCCATTTTTATAGCAACAATATTTATAATAGATGAATGGATAAATAAAAATATGGTATGTGTATATGTATATGTGTGCATGCATGTGTGTGTATAGAAGGAAATTCTAACATGTGCTGCAATGTGAATGAACCTTGAAAACATTGTACTAATAAGCCAGATCCCCCAAAATAAATACTATGTGATACCACTTATATGAGGTACCCAAAGTAGTCAGTTTCATTGAGACACAAAATGGTGGTTGCTAGGGGCTGTGGGAAAGATGGGAGGAATGGGGAGTTAGTGTTTAATGGTTACGGAGTTTCAGTTTTGAAAGATGAATCAAATTCAGGAGATTAGTTGCATAACAGTGTGAATGTACTTAACACTATAGAACTGTACACTTAAAATGGTTATGTTATGTATATTTGACCACAATTTAAGGAAAGAGAAAAAGATCAGTGGTTGCTAGGGGTTGAGGTGGGGGATGCATAGATGGAGTTCCGTAGATATTCAGGGCACCGAAGCTGCCCAAGGGAGAATCCGCGTTATTACACATTTGACAAAACCGGTAGAACTGTACAACACAAAGCTGAACCTCATTGTAAACTACAGACTTAGTTAATAATAAGGTATTGGTATTAGTTCATCACTTGTAACAAATGTGCTTGTACCAATGCATAATGTTGATAATAAGGGAAACTGAGTTTGGAGAAAGGGAGAGGAAAGCAGTGGGAACTCTGTACTTTCTGCTCAGTTTTTCTATAGACATAAACCTGCACTAAAAAAATAAAGTCTATTAGTTAACAAACAAACAAACAAACAAACAAACACTGACAAAACGTATGGGGCTAAAGAACTCAGTATTTCAACTGGGACGGAAGTAGTATCACTAATATCAACTGCCTGGGGTTATTGAATTATTAATACTTAATAAACGTTCTCTCTTCCCCATCCCACCTTCTCCACCACTACATACATCCCTATTAAAGAATTCAGCATCACACTGGAAAGAGGACAAAGGCCCTGTTTTTAGCTGACGTGTTAAACAGGGACATATATTGACGAAAATATATTGGTGGCTCTGCATGAAGAATGTTTTTGGAGGTAGGTTGCTTTGGAGGGGCTCCATCTCTTTCTTGCCCCCTTTTTTTCAGGAGTGATTGGTGGCACTTCTGTAGTTCTTCTGAGAGGACTAGGAATGTTTCTGTATTTATGGAGGGGATTCATTTGTGCTAATAGTTTTCTCTGAAACCTTAAAACTCATCCTGCTGAGGGGTAGTCAGCTTGTAGTAGCGACAAATTTATCTTGAGCGTTTTGAGCTTCTTTTCATGGGCTTTTCCCACCTTTCACTACTCTAAGGTGGGTGTGGACTATATGAAGCAGAGACAACTCAATTTTTCTTTCATTTCCCTTGGGAATCCCTCCGCTTCTTGTTAGCCACCTATTTTCAGATAAGGGATGAGTCTTTTGCTGAAATTTGGATTCTTAATTGAACAAACGATTGAGATAGCTATGTCCCTATCTATCTACTTGTCCTTTAAAAGCTGCTTAAAATCATCATACTTCCCCTCTGATTTTAGCATTTGCCAAATGGTGAGCAGGGTGTGGAGGCCAGGAGTCCTGTGTGCTGCTATTTCTGGATTTCCTGGTGACAGCAGCCAGGTTACCGTGAAGCCCCTAAACTGACAGTTTAGGGCAGGCTTGCTATTGCCGCAGGCAGTCAGGGACTGCAGGCCTCTCCCTCCTCCTGACTTAGGACGTTCATTCCTCCTGAGGTGGCGTGTCCTGTCTGATGATAGATTGAGGGAGACAGGCAGCACATGGGCAGACAAACTCCCTGTCCAGGCATTTGGTGCCATTTAACAGTTTCCTTGTGCTCTTGACATTTTCATTTCCCTCCTTCACCTCGCTCATCACTAACTGTTTGCATCTTTTTTTCTCTACACCACAGTAATACAAAATGACAGACTACACATATGAGCTCCATTATTCATTTCATATGCTCTATTCTAGTCAGATTACACAGTGGGTTTTACACGTGCTGAGCCAGGAGAGGGGCATTAGGATTTTAATTGTGCACAGGCATTGTGCAGGCGTTGTTCAAGATGGACTGAAATTTTCATGGAGTTGCTGCTCAAAGCGGTGGCAAAATGAAATGTATTTCAGGCATGATTAAAGAGGCTTGCCCTGTGTATCAGGAAGCCTCTTTCCGAGGAAAGAACAATGAAGATTTTTAGTCCCTTTGGGAAGGGTACCCTGACGTTTGCTATTCATTGTCAAATGCTGTTTGGGGCTGTGAGGCAACTCAAATGTAGCCACACAGACTTTGCCTCTTTATCTCCAGAGCCACCTGAAGGAGTCCTGAGAATCTATTTAAAATCTTGAGACCTCCTTAAAAATTGTAGCTTCCTTTCGTGAGACAAAGTGGAGCAAAAGTAGGTTTACAGTTGTATGTCAAACACAGTTTATTCTGGTATTATTTCCATATGAACAACTGTAAACCTACTCTTTCCCCACCCTGTATATTTACTTAACAAACTAAGCGCAGAGGGCAGCGGAGTGCTCAGTGACTGATGCAGATACTTTTTAAGGATTTCACCTTAGGACTGAGTTTGAATCAGCTGGCTTCTTTACTTTCTGTTTCCACATTTGTAATCTCTAGTTACATTAGGAACTGCATGCTTAGGCTGTTTAATCTATATTGAATGCTTGCTTTCTGCTCCTTATAAAGTGTTTTTGTTGGTGGGATAGGAGTTGAGACATGAATCCCTGACATGGCTTACAGAGAAAGGGCTCTGCACAATGTCTTACTTACGTAGTAGGTGCTCAGTTTATTATTCGGTTGACTCAGTGAACAGCAGAGGGCATGAGAATTGCTGTTTATGTCATAATGAAGTTTTCCTGTTAAATAGACTGAATAGTGAATATGAGCAGACACTGAATCTTCTTTTTCTGCTGGCTGCCCTGCTTTGGCTTCTCGGAGTGCTTTTGTGTTGCTCTCCTCTCTGGCCTCATCTGCTTCCCTTCTCCTCATTCTTTATGCTTCTGTCACACTGATGACATTTCCAATCTTGTTTCTGCCTCATGGTCTTTGCACTTCCTATCCATCTGCTTTACTTTTTTCAACAGAAGCTACTCCATTTTACTAAACTTTTGGTTTATTTGTTTGCCTCCTGCCAAAGTGTAAGTCTATAAATTCATGAATCTTTTTGATGTGTATTCTCTCCTCTGAATTCACATCTGTATTCCCAGGGTCTACAACAATGCATGAAACTTAGGGAAATTAATAAACATTTATTGACTAAGGGAATATATGGTGGCTGTCCCTGGCACCCCATCCACAGCATAACCTTCTCCATATTCTTTTTCTGCACAAGCCCTTCACTACAATCTGATGTTATCTTATCCATTTATTTGTTTCCTTAATTATCACCCCTGTCCTTTCTCCAAGTGAAAAGAAAGCTCCAAGTGAGGAAAGGTCTTATTTACCTTACTTAACTGATGTTCTAGAACCTACAGCAATTCCTGGCAGATAGCTGCTCAGTCAGTAAACAGCAGGATTGTACAGGGACAAGCAGAATTCTTAAGTACAACACTTAGATCAGCTTCCCTAAACACCTGGAGATCTGTCCTCACCAGGGCCAGGACTTGAGGAGAGTCTCAGCTTTGTGCTCCCCTCAAAGAGTGCCCACTGGTTTTCTGAGACCACCACCAGGCACACTTTGTAACATGCTCCTGCCAGCTTGCTGGCAAGATGAGTTCACTGGGCAGCAGGAGGAGTGTGTACGGGAGAATGAGAGTCTTTGCACAGGGCAGAGGGATGGACAGGTGAAGTGAAAGATCTCTTTAAGAAAGCATTGATGCTTGGCAACAAAATTTTATTTTTAAAAAGTGATTTTCCTTTTCATGAGAAATGACATTTAGCATCTATCTTCATTTAGTTTTCTGACACTCAGAATATTCATAATGCCAGCTAATGCAACACCAATGTGGCTTTCAGGAGCTCCCATTACAGATGTGGTTCAGTTTCTGAATTCCACTAAGAGTAAAGAAGACCCGAGGTTGGCAGTTAGTTCTGTCTCTTGCATTGGCTGCATCTGTGGGCCATTTGTACTGCTCATGTGGGATTCTTGCCAGTGAGTTTGCTGCTGTAAAGATCTTGGCCCTGAGTTCTCAGTGGCGAAAAATTGGGAAGAGTCTTTGGGAAGGTAGTGACAATGAATGTGCCAAGAAAAGAAGAAATCTGTCTCTAGCCAGTCTCCAGGCTAGTAAATGGAAACGTGATCCACATTTGGTCAGGAGAATATCTTTCACCCAACCATTCGTAACAATGAAGTCATAGATAAAAACAAGCTGGGTGGTTCAGAAGGATCCAGTGATGCTGCAGAAAGGTGAGCATGTTTCTGCTACAGAATTGTAGCTCCTACTACATGGAAAACCACGTACACTGCCAGCATTTGGTACTCCTAGTAGACTCCTGGTTTATACCTTCTTTGTCCTGACTGGGTAACTACTGAGTGACATCTGACGTATCATGGAAAGAGCCTGAATAATCATCTTTACTAACACGAGTGGTTTTCTTTGCAAGTGGCAGGATCGTTTGCCAAGCACATTCATATATATAATCTTAATAAAATATTAATGCTAAGGGCCATGTCTTGTTCATATTTGCATCTCTTTTAATGACCTGGAATATGTCTTTGCACCTAGTAGGTACTATGTCCATCTTTGCAAAATAAGTGCATTATGCCCTCTGCTTCTCACAGCAGGCCTATGTGGTGCGCATGGTGGTCACAGGCCATGGCATTGTTTTCTGAGGGACAGTTGGCTGCCCAGGGAGGGGAGGGCAGTCCTGCATGCTGCTGTCTTTCCAGAATGACCAGACCACTAATGGCTGTGGGGGAAAACCCCACTCTTCCAGAGCACACTGGCTGCCAGCAGGTTTACACTCTCCAACTATTTACCCCTCAGTATTTTATTATTATTATTTAAATTTTTATTGTATTTTAGAAAGAGGGGAAGGGAGAAAGAAAGGGAGAGAAATATTGACTGATTGCTTTCTGCAAGCACCTCAGTGGGGACCCAGCTTAGAGCCTACCATCCATGCGGGTCCTCTGGCCTGGAAACAGATGTGTGACCTTTTGGTTTGCAGTGTGATGCCCAACCAACTGAGCCACTCCAACCAGGGCTACCCCTCAGTATTTTAAACTAGTAAAATTTTCCTGTAGTGGTGACTGCTTATTTGTAGCCCCAACTAAAGGTAACATTTCATCAGAATGGGACATTTCAGTTCATTGAGTCAATATTTATTGGGCAAGAATTGTGTGTGAGATACTATTCTAGGTGTTGGGGATACAGAAAGGAGCAAAACACCCTCAAAATCGCTGTCTTCACAGGTCATGTGTGTGCTCTTATGTGGGTATATGGTGAGGGGAGGAGTCAAAAGACAAATAGCTAAGTAAGTGTGTTAGTTATCTTTTGCTGAACAGCTAGCCACCCCCAAACTGAGCAAATTAAAAGCATAGTAACTATTGCTTTTGGTCAGGAATCTGCAGTTAGGACAGGGCTCAGTGGGGGAAGGCTCATCTTGGTTTCATGTGGCATCAGCTGGGGCAATTCATGTGAAGGCGGGAGCAGGCCCAATGCACAGTGAAAGTAAGAGGCCTCTTGTTTGACAAGTAGAAAAAGTGCTGTTGAGGGTATTAAAATACAGGACATTTTCCTTCATTCTGTGGTCCTTTTCTCAATATGTCATGTGTCTTTATTTGCTTTGTATTGACGGGTTCCCTTGAACTTGGGGATATTTGCTGGGCAATGCAGATCATCACTGGCACCTGGGGTCCTGGCTTGCAACTCTGCACAAGTAGCCCACCAGCTGTCAGCCCCAAGACAGATGCTCTGTGCCCAGTCAGGGGTGCCACCCTGACCTGCAGTGGACTAGAAACTGTCAAGGGAGGGCAACCTTCATGACGGATGTGCTTGGCACCTGGATTTGGGGTAGATGAGGGCTTGCCCACATGGAGTCCCTTGAGCCATTGCTGCCAGCTCAGGATGGGGAAAGCCACATTGTACCCTGAAACACCACAGGATTCCCTCCCTGTGTTTGCACCCAGGCTTCTGCCTGGGACAGAGGAGGCAGTGGTCACTGAGCCAGGGTGGGTAGGGAAGCTAGGCACTGGGGATGTGGGACCATACAGGAACCAAGGCTCCAAGTGGCTGGTGCCTGTTCCATTGTCTCATCCAGCTTCAGGTACAGAATCTAACTTCAAAGGTAAAATTGTTAGGAATTTCAAGACTTTGACCACAGATCTGAACCCCAAATTAAGCCTTTGTGAGCACAGGGCCTTATGGGGCCACTCTGGCCCCACATATATGGCCCTGTGCTTGAAGAGGTGCTTCCAGGTGACTCACTCCTATTGCAAGCAGGTTGACGCTGGCTCTGGGTTGGGAGCTCAGTCCAGGCTAAGATGGGTGGAGAGAGAATTGGCTTTCCTCTCTATGGGCCTCTTTATGTGGCCTGGTTTTCCCTGTAGCCTAGAAGCTTGATTCTAAGAAGGAGTGTCCCCAGAAAGTTATGCAGAAGCTGCATTGCATTTCATGCTCTAGCTTTGGGAATTGCATGGAGTCACTTCCACTGTACTGGATTAGTGGAGGCGATCACAAAGGCCCACCCAGGTTCAGGGGAGAGCATATAGACTCTTGTTTTGGGAGTGGCAAGTTTCTAGAGGAACATGTGGGTCTGGACATATTGCTGGAGCTGTATTTTTAGAAAACATAATCTGCCACTCTAAGTTAGTATAGAGATGGGGACAAGTGCTATGGGAAAAAAAATCAGAGAAAGGCAAAAAAGGAACACTGGTGAAGATGAGATGGTTTCAGACGTGAAATACTGTGGTCAGGTCATGCCCCCTGACATTTGATGAAAGTTAGAAAGGGAGCCATGTAGGTAGTTGGGGAAGCAGTGTCTAGGCAGAAGAGTGAGCCTGTCTGGAGTGAGTCGTGAAAGCAGAGCAGCAGAAGCAAATGAGAGTGAAGGAGAGTCATGGGAGAAGGGTTCAGAAAGGAACAGGGCCCAGGTTTAGTAGGGTGCTGGAAGGCTTCTACTTGACTGTGGGAAGCCGTTGGAAGTTTTTGAGCCATAGTGTCAAATGATCTGACTCACTTTTTTAAAAGATCACTCTAACTGCATTTTGTGGACTAGACTGTAGCAGGACAAGGTGGAAACAGGGTGACTGACCCATTGGGAAGTTACTGAAATAGGCAGTGTAAGAATTTTAGTTGGCTTGGACCTGGTGATAGGTAATGAGGACCAATCAGTCTCTGGATATATTTTGTAAAGATAGAGTGAGTAGGATTTGCTGAAAGGTGACATTTGAGTTGGGAGGGGACAGGTCAAGACTGACTACGAAGTTTTTGACCTGAGCAACTGGATTGATGATGTTGCCATTAACAGAGATGTTGAAGACTGTGGGAGGAACAAACAGGTTTGGGACATGGGGTATGATGAGGAATTTCAAGCTTGTCTTGGGCATTCTAAGTTTGAGGTGACAAAGACATCCAAGTCAGGATGTTAAGGTTGAAACTGGATATGTAGGCTGGTGGCTGCAGAAGAGGTCTAGCTCAGACATAAAAATTTTGAAGTTGTTACCAAGATATTAATAAGAGACTGAATATATTTACTGGGAAGAGTCCCTGCATGTATAATTTGCCATCGAGGTGGAATATTCCTTTTACATTTAGATGGACGATTAAGTAGGTGTTATTATCACATTTTCTCAGCCTCTATCAGCCAGACAACCAATTTTCCTTCTAAGGAGTGGAAGTGCATGTATTGCTTTGTAGAAATCTCAGGCACAATCTGTTTTTGAGATATTGTATAATTTATGGTTTAGTTTAGCTTATCTGTATTTTTCATGATTCTGAATCTGTTCGGATTTTCATGTAAGTGGCTGCTTTATGTGTGTTTTATTTATTAACTTGCACATTTGTTTAGGCATTTCATAGTAGAACTCCACTCCAGTTTCAATAGTGTTTCAAAATTGGGAGACCAAATTATGCCCATACTGTCTTCCAGTGGTCCACTGCTTTTTGAAGGTGTCGTGATTCAAAAGAGCACTTAAATTAGGATATTTGGAGCTATTTCCTCAAGTCAGTATGCTTACCCTACAAATGATCGAATCAGAATTTATAGAATAAATGCATTTAAATTTGGTTAATATTCTATGACTCATAGGTGGCAAATACTCTATTAGATTTAAAAATGAGGTATATTGTTGTATGGCAAAATGACAGGATGTGTTTTGATCTTAGGAGAAAGACACGCCACAAAATATTTTAAAGACATATTATTAAAATAACATTTTATGAAATAATGTTTTAATTAAGAAAAATAAGAGGTAAAGCTATTAATGAAAGTTTTGGTAAAAAAATTTATTCCTGGGTTTAACATTTCTTTCCTTCCCTTCTACTCTTTTCCCCTTAACCCCCTGTATATATGCTTTATCTCCCTATTTATTCCTGTCTTCCCTTCTCTTCCTTTATCTTCTCTTCCCTTCCTTCCCCAGAGCAAAGGCCCGGATTCTTGTTTGCAGGGGTAAATTGAAAAGCAGATGGAAAGGAAAACCCAAGCTAGATCTGTAGTAACACTCACATCTGTGTTAGTCTCGCCTTTTACCATAATTGAACCTGAAGAGAGCAGAGTTAGCAGGGTGCTTTGGCTTGGATAGACACTGGGCAGCCCGATGCTTTGGCTATCAGTTCTGTTTTAGTTTAATGAAGGGAAGGGCTCCAGTGACCAGAGGATCTTCACAACATTTTGTGCCAATACTCAGGCTATCATACAGATCTAATTCCACTTCCTGTAGTTATAGGCTGAGTCTTCTGAAACCCACCAGCTCGTTTGGTCCTGGTCTCATCATGTCTCAGTCCCATTTCTCAGGAACACAGCCTTCAGATGAGGACCCTAGTGTTTTTGGCACAGAATGCTTGTTTTATTTATCCCCCCGATCAAACTCCCCCACTATTTTCAATATAGACAATTTGCATAGTGGTACACAAAGGGCTTGTAAATATTACTGCATTTCGAGGTTCCATGGCAGTCATCAGACATTTTGAGGGGGGCGGGGTGCTGGGCAGAGTGGATAGGAACATATTAAAGGGAAGCCAAATTCAGGGACTAATGGTTTTATTTTAGGAATGACCTGGGAGGCTGATAGGGGTACCTAGTTTGCAGTGCTAGGCCATAGTTCAAGTGCACATTAATTGCTTCATATTGAAGACATTTTCAGTAAATAATACTAGGGACCAACTTATTAATATGCTCAGCTGAGAGGAAATTAAGAAGAGTTACTTGACTGATAATGATGCCAAACAGTTTCAGGTGTTAGGATTCATTAAGACTATGTGTTGTCTCTCACCATACCATTTACATGTTGTCAGGTATTTCAAATTAATCACAAGCATAATTAATAGTTGTAGTAATTAGATTGCCATTTTATAATGATCTTCAGTGTAACAGAGAACATGAAACAGCAAGAAAAATGAGGAGGCCCACTTATTCTCTGCAGTTAAGGTTCTTCACAATGTGAGACTTACCAAAACAGGTCACCTCTAAGGATTAATGAATTGGTGCTGCTTTGTTTATTGGTTTACTATAGCAGCAAAAAGTGAGGACAATTTTAATGTGAAGTGGAACTCTTCTACGGCCTTGAGTCCCAAACCACCAAAACGGAATTGTTTTAAGAGGATAATATTGTAACTATGATTTTAGTTGAAATGTAGACTACTTCTGATAACTGCAAATATATGGTTTTATATGCCTTAAAAACTTGAGTTAAGGGTCAGTATGTATAATCTAAAAATAAAAGGAATTTTGGCGTTTTAGAGCTTTAATGAATCATTGAACATATTTCAGGTAGATTTTTACATAGCATTTTTAATAGCTCTTGTTAACCTGAGAGACACATTTGGTTAACTATCCACAGGCTGATAGGAAACACGTTTGCACGGAAGTCCATTGTAAGCCATGGTTTGCCCTGGAATGATTTCAAATAATTGCATAATGAGGGCAAAGTTGTGGGACTACATATAAACTGGATGCTACTTAATAAATTATTAATGGTAGCCCAGAGATATAATTATTCAGTGAAATGGGAACTAAAATTAGTTCTGTGTTAATGTTTATTTATACTGTTAATTTTTTCCTTTACATGCTCCCATGCCTTGAGTCCTGCTCAAAGGCAACCTAAAGGCAATCCACACAAAATGTTGAGTCAGGTTGGAATTACCAGGGTCAATTTTGTTCATTTTTTTTCTCTTTCTGTTGTTGTAAGTTGTTTGCTTTTAGAGAAAGCATTTCTTTCACGTGAAAAGGAAAGCCAAACTTGTGAAAGCAGTCCTTTGTCAGAGGACAAGAGCAGTGAGGAGCTCGCTCCAGGCATGTGTGTGGACACTGGGCCCCACACCCGGTCTTGAGTGAACAGTTGGAAAGACACCTTTTCGTGTCCTGGCAATGTGTGCTTCACCCTCTTCTTCCACTTCACTGCTGGTAACCTTTCCCTCACACCAGATCAGAAACTGCGATTCCTATTCTTTTTTAATTTCTTTGTTGTTGTTTTGCTTTCAATTGCAACAGTTTTTAACACATTTTAGTTAAATAGTTCCTGCTTCTACCCTTGACCCCCACTGTGTCCGCAACAAGAGGCAGGGTGATTCCTTCAAAGCAGATGTCAGAGCAAATCATTCCTCTGCTCAAAACCTACCAGCAGGTTCTCGTCTCAGAGTGAATGAAGTCCTCACAATGACCTTGAGTCCTGCCCTGTCTGGCCCTGTCACCTCTGTGTCCTCTTGTCAGTTTACCCCTCGTCCAGCCATGCTCCTCACTTAGGTCCCTGCCGCCACAGCCCCGTTGCAGGATGCTGGTCTGCCCACCTCCTCATTCTGGAAGGTCTTCCTGCCCTCTCAGTGAGGCTGTACTGGGTGCCCTATACAACTGCTTGCTCTGTGCACCCCCAGTTCCAGGCCTTCCCTTCCCTTTCCTGGCTCTGCTTTTCTTTGCTCAGCACTTGCCACCTTTGAGAACGCTGTGCAATTCACCTTTCTTTTATGTTCCTTGTTTCTCTTCTGTCTACCTATTTGAACAGGGGATCTTTTTTCTGTGTTTTTGGTTCAACAATGTGTGCCAAATACCTTATAACAACACCAGGCACATAGTAGGAGCTCTGTAAATAGTTGTTGAATGTATGAATGAGTGTCTGTGTATCCTGAAACTGTTCCAAGAAAATGCTATGTCTGTTTTCCTCAAGGTATGTTAGAGATTGCCCATGTGCCATGCTGTGAATGTTCAATGACCAACATGAGTTTCCAATTATCGTGGAAACCCAGGGAAGCAAGGGCAGGAAGATGGGAAGCAATTGAAGCAGTGGAGAGCTTTAGTAGGTTTAGGGCTAGAATTCAACAAACCGTTTTCCTACCCCTTCATGGTGATCATTCCTCTGTCTGGTGGTAGTGCTAACAGGGAGTGCACACATGTGGGCAGCCTGATGTGTGTTGAAGTCCTGCTGTGTGTTTAACCTGAGAGAGTTTCATGAATTCCTACAGGTACCTGTCTATTCACATGCCTCTTTGGATTCAGAATTTCTAGAGCAGTGGTGATCACTGGAGCTTAACTGATCTAAGTGTACGATTGCTTCTTGAGAGACCAGGTTATGGTTTGCTTGGAAACTTTTCACAGGGAGAAGCACTGAAGTAGAGGAAATTGGGGGAGAGTTAAATGCCAGAGATAAGGTTAATGCAATGGGCTGAATCTTTTGTTTCAACAACCCTCCTGATTGAATGCTTTGCTGTTCCCTCTCACTGCCACACTCACAGGAGAGAGGTAGGGAGAGAATGCATGCTGTCTTACATCTGTGTTTAACCTGATAGTTGGCTGAATTGCCTCATAGACCACACCAACATTAGTCTGTAACACCACACTGTCCAATAGAAATACAATGTGAACCATAATTGTAATTTAACATTTTCAAGTAGCCACATTTTAAAAGTAAAACATCTTAATATAACTTAATTACATATTTTAATGTATTCCATTTAACCTAAATATCCAAAATAGTATTATTATTATTTCAACCTGTCATCAATATAAAATCTATTAATGAGATATTTTACATTTTTTTAAAAACTACACTTTCAAAATTTGTTATGTATTTTACACTTACGTCACAATTTGGAATAGCCACCTTTCAATTGCTCAGTAGCCATATGTGTCTGGTGGCTACTGCACTAGAAAGTGCAGCTAATTTATAAAAAGTTGGTAATACAATGGAAAGCTTCCTATGTATAGGTTTTCTTCCTTTCTCCTTCCCTCTCTGTTAAAGCTTACTTTGATTCAAAGTATATTTTTGACCTGTAAATTATGTTGTAGCATACTTGATGTTATAAAGTCAGACTATGGAACACAGAAAATGTGTATTACTCAAAGATGATCATGAACATAGTTATTAGTTATGACAATAATATTTTCTCATAATAATTGGTGAATCAAGTAGCAAAGTTACATTCAATAGAAGAAAAGAACTGGGATCTGTATAAACATTCATGTAGCAGTCTGATAAAGTTTCCATTGTGGATGAAAAAGGGGCCACACACTGAACCTGACAAAGTCATGGAGACCTGCATGGTTTCTAACTCAGAGAGCTCAAACAATCACATAGGATGGTCTGAACAAAACACGACTAACTGAAAGCAGGGCACGACGAGTAGTTACGTTGTAGGCCTGTAACTTTCTTGACAAAAGTCAGTCTTTAAGTGAGCCTGTCTATTTTCTTTTGTACCTAACCTAACTTTTTTCCCCAAAATCATTTATATTTATTTATTTTTTACTTTAAATAATTTTTATTTTTCAAATATAGTTGACATACAATATTATATTAGTTTCAGGTGTACACCCCAGTGACTAGACATTGTAAGTAAATCATCATCCTGATAGATCTTGTACTCATCTGACACCAGGCACACCTTTGAAATGTCAGAGTAATTTCTTTTTCCAGCCCCCACAGGGCATGGCCACTGCCCCAGAGCCCTAGGCCATAGAAACCCTCATTGTTATCTTGTGCCCTCAAATAATACCTCTATGTACTTTAAATATCCACTATCCTGTACCTACCAATGTCAGAGAAGTGTGTATTTCTCTGTTTTACTTCTTATCCAGTCCTAGACATTTCCCCTCTTTGCTTTCTCCTGACCCTTTAATCTACCACCAATGGATTTCATGTAACCCTCCTTATGTTTCCTCCTTTGATTCTAATCTAATGTATAAAATAAGCTCCCAAACTGCCATGTTTTGGAGCATTTTCTCAGTTCGTTGAGATTTTGTTTCCTTGGCAATCGTTGCCAGTTTGCCTCAATTAAACATAAAAATTCTCTACTGGTTTGGACGTTTCTTACATTGATGCTTTTGCTACATGAGACTTGGTCTGGCTTAGGGGTTTATGTACTGTTGCTCTTTTGTATATCACAATTTAGCTAAGGTTCATACAAAGTAGTTATATATCTTGGACCTCTTCTAAGGAATTTTAACTACTGACACCCTCAAATAAATTCTGAATATTCTAAGGATGTTTGTGATATGGCAGGTAACTTGATTGATTATGAAAGATGACTGGAAGTGATTAATAAGATGAAGAAGGTAGCTCTTCAGCTCAGAAATAAGTAGCATTGCATTTTTGTTCCTAAACTTCCAAGCAAAACAAAGGTAACAGCCTTTAGAATCAAAACAAACAAAAATGTTGCTTAAACTCGTTACAGTAAAATTAAAACCTTTTTATGATGGAACGAATCCCCCAGGCTCAGCTGCCTTTAACAGCAGGTCTTTTACTTCATTCTCTTCTGTAAACACTTTGCTGTCCCTCGTGATGTTTTCCACCCCCCACCCCAACTCAGAGAGACAAGTAATTATATACACACCAGTTAAATGCCTGGCAAAGTCTCCGGGCAAAACTGAGTTGACTTGTGTGGAACTGAATTTAAAAGTACTGGATGGAACATTGCTCCAGTCTCTGACGACGTGTCAGGTTGCATTTCCTGCCTGGCCGGTGTTAGCAGGAGGTGTGCCCTGGTCCGAGGGCGGCTTGGCCTGCCTCTCCCCCTCCCTCCTGACTACTGCCTGCCTGCAGCTCTGGAGGGCCGATGGTCTAGCAGTTCTTCATTTTGCCACTCTCAGAAAAAAAATGTATATAATTTAACCTAACTAAAATTTGTATTTCTTTTATTCCCAGGTAACTTTTTTTAAATGAAGAAAGTTCATTATACAATAGAGGAGTGTTTTTATTTGTTGTGTTAAGGAATGTATAATAATATGGAATATAAAACAATAATCATTTCTAAAATATTCTCTCAAAATAAAGTAAATGGAATTGGAGAAAGTCAGTGATCATTTGTCATTTGTAAGTCACAGAAATGTGTAATTGGCCATCATAGTTGATCTTGGTTTGCATTTGAGGTGGTAATAGCTGGAGCAGGGAGAGGGGCACAGGATTTGGGGGTAGAAGAGAAAACGAGACTTTTTAAGTCTTTTATCATTATGTTTTATCCTTACCAGGGGACATGCTCATTGACTTTAGAGAGGAGGAAGGGGGGGGAATCAGTCAATTGCCTTTCACATGCACCCCGACTAGGGACTGAACCCATAACCTAGGCACACGCACTAACTGGGAATTGAACCCATGACCCTTGGTTCATGAGACCATGCTCAACAAACTGAGCTACACTGGCCAGAGCTTTTAAACGTCTTTTAAAAGCTCATATACTTTCTTCAGTTTTCATTCTTTTTCCTTGATTTGAAAAGGAAATAAGCAAATAAAACACTTAAAACATAAATGGAGAGTGGAGAGGGGAAAATGGAGATAACTGTACTTGAACAACAATAAAAAACATAAGTGGAGACAAGATTAGAATTTTATACAGTAACCTCTTCTGTGGCTGGTACACAAGGGGTAGAGTTTATAAAAGCTTCATTCATACTTAGCAAGGTTGAGAGAGGAAGGTGGTCAGCTATAATAAATATTGTTAGTTTTTGAATGTAATTTCTCAGGGAAAAACCTCCCTCCTAAAGCACTCAGCCTGAATTTATTCAGAACTAAGTTAAATGAAAAGTAATCCTTGGCATTGGTAAGAATTGGTAAATTATGATTTTTTTCAGGTATGTCTTTCAAGGACCTGTTTTTTAAATGGCAGTTCACAAGCTCAACGAGTGTTGGCCTCCATGGTTACTGAAGTGGGCAAACCGCTGCCTTATGGGGATTGTTAATAAGTAGAAAGCGAGATGCATATTTGTGATTTTTGCATAAGGCAACAGTGAAACATAGACAAAAATAATAATTTGTCTTTTATAAAAGAGCACCAGTCTTCGGAATGGTAACTTGAAGGGTAAGCCATTTTTCTCATAGTTTAATCAACTTAGTAAGACTTGTGAGATAGTTAGTATTTGGTCTTTACAGAAAAATAATGTTTATTGGCCTTAGTTTAAACTGTTTTAAAATTAAACAAAGATGTATTTAAAGAAGGTGAAGTAAATCATTCAGTTTTTCTGCCCTGAAGCCCCCAAAAGGAATAAAAAGAATGAAACACAAAGAAGGAAATGCTGTCTTCTGTTAAACAGCTACATCCTCAAACCCCAAACTATAAGGAATACCTGCCAAATGTTATCTTGGGACCAAAGGAGAGAAGATGCTGTGAGTGTACGCAGCACTCAAAACTGGGATGGATACAGATTTCTCAGGTGGTCAGGCCTATAGAAATTAAATGGCTTCACCGAAACGGTGGTGACTTTCTGTCTCAAGTCTACCATGCATCACAGAAAAGTTGAATCAAAATCCCAAGAAGATGGTAAGGAATTTGATGCCAAACACAGGTAGAAGGATTACCCCAAGCTGGAGGGAATGGCAGAAGCACTTTCAGGGAAAGGCATACATTTGAAGATGGGAGCTGAAGGGTTCCCTGCCGTGGCTTCTGTTTCTCCTGTGCAGGGGCGGGAGGTGGGACAGTGTGTGGGAGTTTGGGAGGAAAATGGGAAGGCACAGAGAGGAGAGGAGCAAATGCGTGGCCCTCTTCGTGGAGAAGGAGAGAGAACGCTGCGGAGGAAACAAAAGGAAGGCAGGGCAGCGTTGAGGGGGCTGAGGTTTGAGATCCTAATTTTATAGAGGCGGTTCTTTTCCTTACTAAGTATGGATGAGGGGGATGTGAAGTTTTCCATCAAGTGTAGAGAAGTTGCTAGTGAGGTTCTTGTACACATCATGGAGAATCGGTCACTGGTAGAAGTAAAATAAGTAAATAAAGATAATGAATTAGATTAAATTCTGTCTATATCTGTTGGGTAGACTCTTCATTCTGGTTTTTTGTAGAGATGGAGAAATGAAGCCAAACATGGTTATTTTGCTAAAGTAGCAAAGAGATGACTCTTAGTCTTAGTAGTTACAAACACAAACAGGAAGTGCTAAAGGCCTTAGCTGTCTCCCTAAAGCAGCGATTTTCAACCTTTTTCATCTCATGGCACACGTAAACTAATCACTGAAATTCTGCCACACTCCAAAAATACCTATGTGTTTGCTGATCTGACAAAAATAGGTACAAAAATTTTGATTCACACTGGATGGCTATTTTTCTATTGGCTATTGCGACTTTTTATATGACAGTTTGAGAGAAAAGAAGTCAGTCCCCCTGACTAAACATTCGGGTAATGAATGTTTTAGAAATTCTCGAGGCACACTGTGTGTGCCTCTTGTAGCACTCACCAGCTGAAAATTGCTCCCCAAAGTGATGCATTTGTCCCAGATCTGGTGTGGGACTGCAGTAAAGGGAGGTGCGTGTTGACATGGTTATCGTTAAGTGTGGAAACAATGTGCAGGCTCACTTTGCATTTTGGAATACAATTTAATCATCTTGGAGGAAAATATAAACTAAATCAGTTTTAATAGAATAATTTTACTTTGTAAATACTGGAAGTAGAGGTTTCTTCTTTTTGGGTGTTATTGGTGAGGTCCTTGGATTAGAGGTTTGTATTATAGGTTAAGGCCTTGATCTTTTAGTGTTCTAAAAACCCCATTTCAGTTGTGCGGACAGTTTGTGTTTTAAATCATCTCACGTAACTTGCTGGAAGCTGAAATCAGTGCTGAGTGCATTGTGATGTTTTACGGGGAAACTGAACAGTGTGTGATGGCCTCTCACCCAGAGGGCCGTCTGTAAGAACACTGGGGCTTAAATTCAGGAAGAGCCTATTGAGAGATCAAAAATGTACCTAAAAATAAAATCCTAAGTGTCCAGTGTAAGTTATCTCTGGAAGTTTACTCATGTCCAGAGTTCCCTTTGTTCCATCACTGAGGATGGGATGAGCACTGACTGCTTGGACAAGTTTTCAGAACTGTTTCCTGACCCTCTTTACTTGGTGAAGAGTTACTGGCGCCACTTACCCTGCGTTTGACCCTTGTTCACACACTAACCCTTGTGGATTAGTCAGTGGTATGTGAAACTTGGCAGTTGATGGGGGAAGTATTGTTTACTATTTCATTCAACATATTTTTAAATGTGAAATTGCTATTCACGTGGCACTGTGCTAGGCATCAAGGAATAAATTATGTGCTAGGCGTAATTCAGACTTGGATCTTGTTCTCAAGAAGTAAATTCTAAGATTTTATAAGCTCAGGGTGGCATACATTTGTCTCGACTTACTTTTTCAGTATTTCCATAGCATTCTTTTTTTTTTTAAAATATTTTATTTATTTATCTTTAGAGGGGAAGGGAAGGAGAGAGGGAGAGAAACACCAATGTATGGTTGCCTTTTGTGCGTCCCCTGCTGGGAACTGGCCTGCAGGGAACTGGTTTGCAACCCAGGCATGTGCCCTGACTGGGAATTCCATAGCATTCTTGTCTATTGACAAACAGAAATTAGTGTTGCAATTGTTGGAAAAATTCATTAGTCACTTCTGCAGTGACAGGTGAGTAAACTGATAACATTTTGGTCAACTTGGAGACCCGGCATTAAGGGAAAAGTTTGGTGACTGCCGATCAGTTTCAGCTGCGGCTACGTAGTCGCCTGTTTCTAATGCTTTGCTGAGCTTGAACTGCCTGCCTCGTCCTTGTCCTTGAGCCGGGTTTACACTGTAGCCAGCTTACAGTTGTCAACTGTGAAAGATTAATATGTAGCCAAAATCACTACTATTTGTTTTTATAACTAAACTGTCATCCCCCCTCACTAAAATTTCATGTCCCAAAACAGTTGATTTATGTCTCATCTGGGAAAGTTTTCCGTCAGCTGGAAGATGATTATTCTAGCCTAGAGTATGTAAAGGATTAGTGTTAAGAAACCACTGAAGTCTAATTTTACTGTGCAGATCTTATTGACAGTCAATGGACTGATTTGAATGTGGCAGATTATTTAAAAGCTAGAACAGTGTAAACGAGATGATTTTTGTTAAGTCCTGCAACTATGAAAATACTTTTTAGAAAGTACTTTTTTAGTTCTTTGAGAGACGCTTATAAGTCTTTAATACTCATTTTCTTTGATTTGCAGATTCACCTGTGAAGTCACTGATAAGCCATGTCTAGGCTTATAAATTATTATAAATTTAAATTGTAATATAAATTATTTGGGAATTTAATTCGGTATTTAAAGAGGGGCATTTTCTCTTAATTTTATTACAAACAACACTTTTTATAGGCAGATTACACCTAACAGCTTATTCATTCCAAGTGCCCTTCTCTTTTCCTCTTAAAATGAATATTATTTCCAATCTGATAAAGTAGTTGTGTAAAACCTACTGTTCCTTCCAGAGTTGCTTTGAGGCAGCCAGTGATTACACATTCCTTATAGTTTATGAAAACCCACCAGACACTTCTCTGAACATGAGCTCTTAGAACTGTTTGGGAATTAATGAATGGATCGTGTAAGGGAACTACTTTACTTTTTCTGTGGTAATAATGGTTATTTGCAGCTAAAAATGACGAGTGGTAACTGGTTTGACAGTTGTGTGTTTCAGCAGCTATAGCCAAACAGCAAGTTTCAATATCTGCATGTAGGGCTGGCGACCCTCCAGAACATGTTTTTTCACTTCTCTTTAGCAAGAGAAGCAGACAGACCACAATTTCAAAGTGAGTTCATGAGAGCTGCTTTCCCAAGAAGGCCTTTATTTCTCTGGTTGATTAATAATATCTTACTATGCCCCTTAGACATTAATTCTGTTAAGACAGAGGCCGCATGGTTTCTGGTGTGGTAGAGTTGTTGGCACGTGTCACTTAGCCCATTTCAGAGTAATGGGCTCAGTAGTAACGGGTTTACTAATTCAGAATAAACCCAAAGTGCACCCCCAGATGATCAAGCCCACGGCTTCCCGCGTGCTCACTCCCTGAGCGCCACGTTCTCCCTTTGGAGTCCTGTCCTGCCATTTCTCCTGCCCCAAACGCTCTGCCTCTTACTCCTAGATCTCTGAATGCTTCACCTCACACTTCCTATGTCCCTAACATGTCTTATTTCTCCAGCGGGACTCATCACTCAACCTACTACATATCTACCTATGTATTTATTTGTTTTCTGTTCGCCCCAAGCAGAATGTGACCTCCACAAAGGGTCTCTCTGCTCCTTGCTGTTGTATCCCTGGTGCCTGGGTGTATGGCAGGCACTTGCTGAGGAGCCAAGGGAGTAAATGAAGGAGCAGAAGTACTCGGTGTATTTGTGAGATGCCCTGGGGAGGATGTGGTACTTGTGGTGTCTACATGTAGAATGACTGAAGGCATTGGCCCTTAGAAAGCAGATGGTGATTATAGTGGATAAAGGAAGACACTCATTCCTGCCAAGGGGCCACTGTGAGGAAAGGGGGTGGTTAGCCAGTCATGGCCCAATGCTCATGGATAGGGTCACTCTATATCTGTTTAATTGGGATAGTCTCGGCATACACCTTTTTCTACAGCCTAGTACTTAGCAGTATCCTCTTTCATTCTCAGAATTTTCCCTGGTTGGATAATAAAATATGTGAAAATGTATGGTTATCCTACTTAAGAGATTTGACTGCATTCAGCGATGTAATTCTGTGTATGAGACCGGAAAGTGGGAAGCACTAAGAGAAGCAACTTTGGGGGCACAAGCATGGTGCCTGCTTTACTGGACATGGCTTTAAGGGAATGGGATGGTCCTTCAAAGAACCACTGAGCATGTGTGGTTCTGGACCAGCTAATGTGATTGTACTGTCTGTCAAGTCGTGTTGAAGTGGACTCAGTAGTGACTCAAGAAAGATAATGATCTGGGGAGATTCCAGACTGTCTGCATGGCCCATGGAAGCCCCCCCCCAACTCCCTCACTTTACTCCATCCTTCAAGCCTCTGCCCTGCCAGCTTCAGCTGTGGGGCCTGGGGCAATTTGGCAGTGGTAGTAGGAGTAGGTGTGCCGATAGGACACTGTGACACTAAGTGAAGAAACTAAGATATGACTAGGAATATCCTGAGTTTGAGGAACAGTTAATATCAGGTAGATATTTAAAAAGAATATCAAATGGACCATGTTTCTTACAGGCAGCAGTTAATGATATTTAACTAAAAATTATATCTGTGTATATTCATGTGTAATAAATGTAGTAAGTCAATCTAAACTTTATCCTATAGCTTTCAACTGTTCTTATTTTTATTACAAAAATAATTCAAGCTTGCTGTTAGAAGTGTTAAGACTTCTTTTCTTTTTAACCTAGCCTTCTTGAGGTTTATGTCTGCTACATACTTTTTAAGCTTATGCAATAGTATATAAATCTGTACCTATACATAAATCCACCTCTCTTTTTATTTTACAGATATGGTATTATGTCATACCCAATAATTAGAGTCATTTTCACTCAGCACTTCAAAACGTGTTTGCTGGTCAATATGTATTGATCTCCTTCATTTTCTTAATTGCAGAGTAATATTTTATAGGTGGGTATGCCATAAGTTATTCAGCCATATCCCCCATGGTACTTCCAGGCTATTCTCATTTTTTTTTACTATTATGAATACTTTTTACACAAAAGTGATTTGTACGTATCAACCCATAAATGTCAATGCCTTTTCCCCCAAGGAACAGACTCCTGAGAGCAGGATTGCTGAATCAAAGGGCGTGTGCATTTTAAATTCTAATTGTCATCCCCAGGTACTTTCTCCAAGGACATACAGCTCATCCTCCCTGTGGCAACGCACCGCATGCCTGTGTCCTCAGACCTTCGTGGCAGTGGGTGCTCAAAGTTTAAAAATTGTTCTAGTCCTTTAGGTAAAACAATGAGGTCACTTCTACTTTTGCCCTTTACTTTTGAGTATGTATTTTGTCATGTATTTGTTGCAGTCAGCACCCCAAACGTATGTAGCACTTGCTAACTGGTGGTGTTCACACAATAAAATTCAGACAATTAGGAATATATACTGTTCAAATTTCTCAAAAATTGATTCCATCTTTCGACTCTATTTTCTGTTAACTTGTTTCATACATAAGGTACTTTTGTATATGTCCAGGTTTGATTTCTAAGTATGGCTAATAAGGAACTTTTAGATCAGGGTTCATAATTATGAGTATTTTCAGTTTCTCAGAGATCTCTGTATGAAGCATTCCGAGCTTTATAGTGAATTATAACTGTCTAGGAGATTTTATGTGCCTAAAAGTGATATGAAAGGGTCAAAGACCTTAATAGACATTTCACCAAAGAAGATACAGAGATGACAAATAAGCATGTGGAAAGATTCTTCACATCGTATTGTCATGGGGGTAATGCACATTAAAAAAACAAAAGTGAACTGCCACTGGACACCTGTTAGAACGGCCAAAACCCAAAACCCCGACAACACCGCGTGCTGGTGAAGATGTGGAACAACAGCAACTCGCACTGATTGGTGATGGGAAAGCAAAATGGTGGCATTTCGTACAAACCTGAATGTACTCTCACCGTATGGTCTAGCAATAACGCTCCTTTGTATATACTCAAAGGAGCAAAAAACTTACAATCAAAAACCTATCCATATATATTTATAGCAGCTTCACTCATATTCACCCAAACTTAAAAGCAACCAAGATATCATATCTTCAGTAAGTGAACAGTAGGTGACTGGATAAACTGTGGTACTCTGCCCTCCAGACACTGGCCTGTTACTCAGAGCTTAAAAGAAATGAGCCATTAGGAGACACAGGGGAAACTTAAATTTATATTACTTAATGAAAGAAGCTAATATGAAAAAGCTATGTACTGTATGACTTCAACTATATGACATTTTGGTAAAGGCAAAACTATGAAGTCAGTGAAATAATTACAGTGGTTTCCAGGGGTGGTGGAGGGAGGGATGGACAGGCAGAGCACAGAGACTTTTTAGGGCAGTGCAACTATTCTGTGTGATATAATGATGGGTACATGTTGTACTTTTGTGCAAACCCATAGAATGTAGAACACCAGGATTGGGTCCTAATGTAAACCGCGGACTCTGGGTGGTGACGATGTGTCGGTGAGGGCTCCTCAGTTGGGACACATGTGCCGCTGTGGTGGGGGATGTAGATAATGTGCCAGGTTAGAAGTGGGTGAGGGCAGGGGGTAGATGGGAACCCTTGCACCTTGTTTTCATTTTGCTGTAAACCTAAAGCTGCTCCAAAGAAATAAGATCTTTTTTTTTTTTTAAAAGATTTTATTTATTTATCTTTAGAGGGGAAGGGAGGGAGAGAAGGAGAGAAACATCAATGTATGGTTGCCTTCATGCGTCCCCTCGGAACTGCCTGCAGGGAACCAGCCCCCCTCTCCCCCTATCCACTACTACACCAGCCAGGGTAGAAATAAGATCTTTGATTAAAAAACACAACAGTGTGGAAGACTGGGATCCATTAATTTGTCGTCTAATTCTTAAGTTAATAGTTAACTTGAGAATAGACTTTTTTACCCATGTTGAAGTATAATTCAGTAGAAACTATAAATTTTAAATATTTCAAGTCTGAATGGAGCAAATGTGATGGAGACAGGCACATTAACGAGCAGTGGTGCACTCCGGCAGTGTGTGATTCTGCACTGTGACAGTGGCATTTCTGTCCCTTACGCCAAAGGCAGCTATATACATAGCAGCTTGCTTATAGTAATGTGCTGTATTGATGGTGGCAGGCTTCTGACTCCATGGGTCTTCGTGTATTGTGGAAACTTCATTGACTGATGCTCAAAATGTTGCAGCACAAAATAAAAATACATTGTTGTCTGGTAGCGAATTGTGTTACTAAACCTCATGCTTGTGAGAGAGGACATTTTCTAGTATAGGTAGGAAAAATGTTCCCATGTGTTAAAACTGTTGTGTACTTTGTCCAAATGTGCATACACAAGGGACTAATGTATGGGGCAAATGTTTCTGTACTGCTCTACCTGGGGAATTTCCATGTTTGCTTGCATTGGCAATACTGAAGATACCATTTCTTTTACAACTTCATAGTGTAATACTATCTAAAAATAAGGACATGTATCGTTCTCTTTGGTCCTCACACCCTACATTCACCATAACCTCATCTCACTGGGTGCTGTGTGGGGTATCATCTTTCATCTGCCACCCCCTAAAAATAGCCACCCTTGATTTCAAGTCTGCCTTGGGTGACTGGCTCAGTCCATACAGAATCTGTCTGGCCCCAGGAGGGGTAACTGTGTCCGGTGTTGTCTGCTGGATGCAGACAGGCATGTTTGGATCCTGGAATCCACCATGGGAGGTTTGACGGAGTCAAGTGGGAATGTGTGTGGGCGGAGTGCAGAGGTCATTTGTGAGCTCAGAGCAGTGGTTGGACACTGTGCTATAGAAATCCCTTAACTTGAAGTTATTTTGTAGAAAAAGGAATTTAGCTTGAGGGTTTTTTTATTCTTCCCACTTTTGTGACAGGTTGTTTTTTTTAAATGTGAATCTCAGAATGGTCTGAATAATAATGGACCAACTTAAAGAGCTTTTCTTATCAACTGTTGTACATTATCTCATTTAATCCTCAGATAAGTATGAGTAGGTACTCACATTATCCTTTTTGTTTTTAAAGAAATTGAGATTTAGTATGTTTAAAGTAGCTGGCCAAGGTTAAGCATAGCTAGAAAGTAGAGGGTCTGTCTACCTATAAAGCCCACATTTATAGGACTTTGCTAAAAGCAGTTTCTCTTAATGAGCAATTTTGTAATTGTTGTTTAATGGGTGTGTGGAACCCACTGGCATATGCCATTAAGTTATCTCCTTATAATTTTGTTTTTAGCATCAGTTTGTTGATGCATTTCTCTGCCCACTACTTTCTCACTCCCTGTGTTTTGGAATTAAAGTACTGTTACATTCCTAAGAAGAATCCTTATTTGTGTTCTGCTGGTTTAACTACTAAAATGTTGCTAATTTGCATTGCCTGCTAGATAGTTGCAGCCATATTACTTGCCACATTACCTACTTGATTCTTGATTACTGGTACTTTCCCCTTAATAACAACTCTGAAGATTTCACATTTATTTTACAGTATTTAAAATTTGTCCTTTATTTACTAAAAAATGGTCCTTTCATACCAGTGGCTGGAGATGAGTATTTTGTGGTTTAATCGGGCAGATGTGTAGGGATGGGGGAGCTGGAAGAGCAGCTCCCAGAAATCTCCCTTGCTTATTCCTCATGTGTTGATAATGGATGTGCAGGAAAGTTTGTGAATATAACAGAGCAAAACATTTGTTCGAGCTGGCACTTATAACTGTGCCTGGCACCTAGTTAGTATTACGGAAAGGCATTATGTGTGTTCGTTCATTTCACCTCTACCGCTCCAGGTGGTTACTAGTATTACGAGCTGCATTGTCCAGAAGAGGAAGCTGAGATTATTTATGTATGGTTCTCCAGGCCAGGTGGTTCATAAGTGGCAGAGGTGAAGTTCCAATTCAGTTGATCAAATTCTTGAGTCCCAGTGTGTATCTATAGGCTAGATTTTAACCTTATTCTGGTTCATGTGTATTTACATAGTCTGGTTGGAGGGTGTCTCAGCTAGTGCTATTTCAAGGGAGTGCCTGATAAGGTATATGAAACATCATAATTGAGAAACTAGCATTTAGAAACATACTAACTGGCAATTTTATTTAGAATAATTTGACTATGGGTTGGTTCTATGCCATTATGATTATAAATGTTCTTGGAAAAATATATATTAAAAAATAATAGCCTTAAGTTTCACTAGTTCTGTTCCCTGACTTGTATTAGTCTATGCCTGATCTATTCCAGCCTTCTCAGGATTAATGGCCAGTTGTTACGTGATTGGCAGTGTCTGCTTGGTTTGCACTGGGTGGTAGAAAGCATTGCAACCGCTCTGTGAGAAACGCCAAAACAACAAGACCCACTGTGGTGTAATTGCAGGGTAACTGAAATAGAGATCTCTTCAGGTTTGTTTTAAAATGTAGCTTACAATTAGACATTTATTTATTGATAAGAAATCACAGATTTTTAAGGTTCACATATAACTTGCTTAAAGGGCTCTGGGGAAGTGGTTTAGAGTCTTTCATTTTAAATGGCACTGCAGACTACCTTTTTCTCCTACCTCAGGCATTGTGAGGTGTGAATTTTGTGGCCCAAGTGCCCTGGGACTCAAGCCTGCTCTGGATTTCTTTAGCATCCTTGGGGCTTGGTGCCTATGCAGGACTTTTTGGCTATGTGTAATTCAGAATAAATTTAACAGTAAAAGCCCAGTTTAGACAACTGTATGTTCCTCGTTTGCTTTTGCCTACTGCTTGTAACTTTGAGCTTCTATGTAACCTAATGTCTGTGGGGATTAATTTCTCCTTCTGTGAAATGCGGGTGCACTCATTGCCACCAGGATTGTTGGCATGTTAAATGGAAACTCTGGTGACATCCCTGGTACTGAATCTTCATTAATTGTTTCTCTCCATTCATCTCCTTCAGTGACAACTAAGAAGATCCTATTGGGCAGGTGAGGTTGGTAGTGGAACTTGGAGAATAATGTGCGAAAGACACCCTCTTTTCCATAGGAAGAGACGTAAATTTCTTTGTGTGAGAAGTAATTTCAGCTAAGTTTCTTGACTGAGGGATGTATTTGCTTTTTGTTATTGCCTAACTGTTCTTCACAGATTTAGCAGATTAAGACAACACTCAAGAGTTCTAAATTAGAAAGCAGGGCTGACTCGCTATGCTCAGGGATAAAATCACAAGGCTAAAATCAAGGTGTGCCTTGGCTGAGCACTTATATGGGGGCTTCTGGGGAAGAATTCACATCCAGGCTCATTCTGGTTGCTGGCAGAACCCAGT
Organism: Artibeus jamaicensis; assembly: GCF_021234435.1. NCBI lineage: Eukaryota > Metazoa > Chordata > Mammalia > Chiroptera > Phyllostomidae > Artibeus > Artibeus jamaicensis. The sequence goes on from NW_026521992.1 coordinate 50,325, forward strand.
CCTTTGAGTTCCCCATAGCCTTGCTGGTGTTCAGCAGGGGGTCCCATGCTGCTTCCCTTAGGCTATCTACATTCCTTCTTCTGGCCTATCTTCAGGGCCAGCAAGGGCTCCTTCAGTCAAATCTCCCTGACTTCCTCTTTTGCCATCAGCCTGAAACTGCTCTCTACTTCTGAGAGCTCGAGAGATACTGGATCCAGAGACTAGAATGCCCGACTCTTAAGGCAACTCTGCCATATAACAACGTGGCAAAATCATTCTGTCATAATCATAACTGTGCATATAATGGTAAGCACAAAAATGAACATAATTACAGGAGTGATACATTTTTAGAATTCCATCAGCCCTTAGGGATATCCCAGAATGCCTCCAAGTGTCCCTGGCTCCGTGCGAACCCTGTTAGACAAGTCCAAGCCTACACCATTATTTGGTGGCCCAGCAGACATCTTATGTTAGTACGGATGGCTAATTTCATTCGATTTCAAGAAATTTGTGGGCAGAAATTTTAGTTGTAGTGTGATCATCATAGTTTCATGCCTCGAAGGGTGTTAGAGGTTCCTAAAGATTATAGTAAACATATTAGAGAAGGAGAAAATATTGTTCAAGGTTTTTAGAACTGCTTTTATCTAGACTCTTAATGTGTCTTACTGATCAATTTATTGTGGGAATGAGTCTGTGAAATTGGGTCACTTGGGGTTCCTATAAACATTATTGCGATTATAGGTCATAAATTGGGAGGTTTATTATATTAATGGACAAAAGTAGCATTATTATGTTGGTCAGTTACCAAATCCTAGGGAGACATAGCAACATCAAAACAAAAAGTAATTCTCCTAAGACTATTGATATTTTTTAAGTTTACCTGCTAAGGATTCCTCAGGACCACCACACAAGGTCAGGTAATTATTCATTTCTGGGAAGAGGACCTGATGTTCATTACTTTATCATAGAGGTAATCTCACAAAAGGGCACTTGTATCAGTTAGAGTTCTTTGGATGCAAGCAATAAAATTGAAATACAGTTAATTTAAAGCAGAAATGGAATTTATTGTAAGGACATCAGAAAGCACACAGAATCCAGTGGCAGGCCAGAAAGCTGGGCTCATGTAAAAATCAGGAGAGATCAGGCATACTTTCAGAGAGCAAGGTTTATTACCTATCTACAGCCCCATCTTCTCAGGATGTGCTGCAGGAGCAAGGCAGAATTCTTTTCTCTTTCTGGCAACATACTAATCAAGACTCAAAGCCCAGAAGACACCATCCCATGGACCTTTCTCCAGAAAGGCAGGAACCCCAAATCTGTACCCTTGGATAGAGGAATACATACATACCTTCAAAGGACTCAGGGTGCAGTGACCAAGCAAGGAGGCAGTCGAAGCTGGGGAACACCCTAAAACCTTCACCCTAGAAACTGCTTAAAATGCTTTCTTAAAATCTATTTTAAAAAACTGTATTGGGTGGTGATTTACAAAACACACTTCTGCCTTAAACAAAATAGTCTTTTATGTTACACAGTTGCTCAAGTCATAGAAATCCAGTAGTCCCCAGGTGGGAAAGTTAAATTGGGATATTTCAGGCACATCCCCTTATTTGCATAGTATCAAAGAAATCCTTTGACTAGGTGGATAAAAAGGGTCCACTAGCATATCACAGTGAAACCTGTGGCAAAAAAAAAAATCTGCCAGCAAATAACACAGGACTATAAAGCATTGTTTGTTGTCCTACGCTCACGTTAACTGATTATTTGTAAAATGAATACAAACTACAAAAATAATCCTCATTTTATTTGTTGCACAATAATAGCTTTTAAAACAAACATTTGTGTCTAACATGAAAAACCCTCTGTATCTGAAAATTTATGGGTAAGTGATCATGTTGTAATAGCATTGTATCAAAAGCTGCTTTTCTTTATAAACCCCTGTATTTAATCCCTCCAACCATCCAACAAGCTACATGCTTCCCTGGGAATTAATTTAAGACTGAAGATAAAAATAAAATAAAATAAGAGGCCAAAGTTAATGACATCAAAGAGAAAGCTCTTGAAAGATGTAATAGTTTCAAAAAGATTTTAACCAAAAGATTTGTTTTTATAAAACAAATATAAGCTGCTCTAGAAAGAATTGGTATAAAATAAGATTACTGCGTCTGACTTATTCAAATGACTTTTTGTCATTTTTAACCTCAACTAATCTTGTAGTAAAGTTTCAATGTGTGCATTGGAAATAACACTGGCCAGTTTTATAATTAGATTATAAAAAGTATCTTAAATATTAATGATATAATTTTGACAAGAGCAAATCATTGCTTTTGATAGCATACAATTTTTATTCTTAAAACATGAGACTTCTTAATGGATATACAGGCAAAAGTGGGTTTGTGAGTGAGTTAGATAAAATCTAAGATTTAATTATATTTTGGCAAGGAAATAAAATAATGGCATACAACTACCAGGGAAAATAAAAAATAATACTTTTGGTGAATGTTCTTCATTTTAAATACAAACCTTTTCATGTAAGGAGTTGCACCTATAGTAGAATCGAAGCAACACATTATTTATACATTTAATCTTATTTTGATTTACTCTGATTTATTTGATATCAACTGCCTGTTAGATGATAATTTAAAAATTTGCTGCAATTGCGTTAGGAGATTTTCCTAGTGATAATTTTATTCCCTAGGATAATTTACCTTTCTATTTAAAATGCACATCTAAACATGATAGTGTGTATAGAGGCAACAGAAGATGTTTGTGTTCATGTAGCATGACAATTTTCTAAATGGACATCGGTACTATGTTTCATATTTTATGGCTATGAAGATGGACTGAAATAACTTTTACTACATGTACCTTCTGTGTCTTTGTATAGTATAAACAAGGAGATGTAAGAATTTAAAACATAAAAATATTCCCTAGAAGTGCCTTCATGGGGGCAAACTGAGACTGACATCACACTTTGTTAGCTCTCGCATGTACTCCAGTTTGAGCTACTTCTCTGGCACAGTATCACTGGAAAAGCTGTGTTTGGCTTTTTTCCTGGGAAGATGCCCAGGATTGTTTTTTTCTGAGAATCTATGATGTTGTGTTTCTGAATCGGAGCCTCACACATGAGAGAGAAGCCCTTTTCTGCTTATGGCTGTGGTTTCCTGCAGCAAGCTTTATTCCCCAGGGGGGAAATGCCAGAGAAATCCTCAGGTGTACCCTCACTAGGAAAAAGGAGAGGAAATGATGGAAAATCTTCAAAGGAAAGATGGGAGTAGAAAAATAGTGGTAATCCTTCCAAAGTCTCTGGGAATAATGTTACCCCAAGCTTCTGTGGATGCTTGAAATGTACAAATTTACATCTCATTCCATGTGTGTATAGTTTAAAGCATGATGAATTATACATGAAGTTTATAGATGATATTTAGTTTATAAAAGCTTAATCTTGTCTCTCATTTTTTTTTGCATGTGGCTAGCTAGGTAATCAGGAATTTATCATCTGATGTTTTTCCTCACACTCCAAAGCCCTTCGTTCAAGAGGGGTGCGGATACTGATCACATACAGAATCCAACACGAGGGCGGAATTCCGCTGATATCCCTTTGCGTAGGGAGAAGGAAAGGTTACTGAATGAACTAGCCATGGAGACATTGAGCTATAATAACTTTTCTTCATCCCTTGTTGCCATTGTATTGCACTTTCAAAAGGTGTGAAGTTACCAGAAACGTGCCATGGTAAGCTTTAAAATGCAAAGGGATCTTGTAAACAAAACAGGACCATAACTGGGCCATTTAAATGGAGAACTGAAGCTCTTAAGTTGGAGACAGAGAGACACAGACGCCAAGCCTAAGATGGTTACAACTTTACTCGGTATGCAGTGACTCAGTTTGTCTACTCATAGATTGTTCATAATAGAGATTCCCCCGTCTTTACTTCCAGTATTTATAGGCACACTTTTAACTCGGAGTTTTAATATATTAGTAGAATATAATGGGTTACTTAAAATTTCTGAGGTGCTACAGTAAACTATTTTTTTTAATTTAAGAAACTGAATGTAAAATGTTCTCAATATAACACAAGGGAGAAATATTGTTAGGTAAGTTAAGCATTCTAGAAACATCTGAGGACATGATAGAGTGGTATTAAGGTTCTAGAAGAACATTTTTATTATTCAAAATAATTCCTGAATAGTTTAACTTTTAAATACATGGTAATAAAAATATGATGCTAATAATGTATTACAAAGAAAATAATGCCAGTGAGGAATCACAGAGGAAAGCCTTATACTTCCAAGTGGAATGAACCCAGCAAATGCTGATTCCAGGAGGGTATGATGAAAACAGTTACTTTGTTTTAGGGGTAAGGAAGACTGTTACAGAGGAAGGCAGCCGCTTGTCACCTTTATCCTAAAAGAAAATGTTATATGGTTTCAAGTAAACTTAAATAAAATGTATGTACTCATCAGGTATTTAAATAGAGAAATTTTAAAACAAAGAATGTGATATTTAGCTTCTTAAATGTTGATAATTTGAAGCTGAAATAATTGTTGCATTATGTAGATTTAATACAAAATAAGGTGTGTATAACATCTGATGTCTATTAATCTTCCTTTGCTAAAAAAAGTATATAGATATATTAAAGGACACAAACTTGTACATAATTGTCAGAAAAGTTGGTAAATAATTGTTTTAAAAAATTGTGTATGTGTATATATTCTCACAAAGTAAGCCCAATATGATTTTGTTGGAGTATTTTCTGACTTCCAGCTAAAGTCAAAGCAGGTTCAGTAATAGTGCTTGTACTTTCACTGCTTTTTCTACAATCTTCTTGATAAATCTAAACATGTAGACATAGAAGAGGTCTCATGTTATCTTGGGCCTGTTTGACTCACCTTGGAAAGTCCCAGGGAATGGAGGGTGCACGTTAAGTGTACTGAGGATTGTGGTCATCTCATTTATATAGTACAGATCATAAAACAGGAAAACATTCCAGGGAAAAATATGACACCAAACTCTCTCTTTTAATTGTTCGTGCTGTCATCTTCTGTAAGCCTAAAGCACTATTTTATAATTCTCAGTGTGAATAAAATAAAATGATCAGAGTAATTTTCCTGTTTAAAGGTGAGCAATTGACATGGTATGGATTTTTATGTAACTATTATTGGGCTGGCCAAAAAGTTTGTTTAGTTTTTCCCATAAAATAAAAGACACATTTTTTTTCATTTTCATCAATACTTTATTGATTTGAACAGTTTGAATATGTCAGCTATCTCCTGTGTGGTATAACGTTGATTGTTCTTAGTTAATGCCTCAGTTTGATCATCATCAACTTCAACTGGTCTACCTGACCATGAAGAATCGTCCAGTGAGAATTTCCAGCACAAAACTTTGCAAACCATTTCTGGCATGTTAGATCAGTCACAGCACCTTCTCCACACACTTTACAAATCTTTTTTGTGTGTGTTTCAGTTGTGGTTTTATCTGTCATGAAATAATAGAGCATAATATGCTAAAAATGTGTTTTTTCTTCAATCTCCAGTATTAAAATGGTTATACAAAAATTAATCAATTTTAATGTTTTTTAAATGCATGCTGTGATAGCTGTCACAACACAATCTAACAAAATTGTTTCAATGAAGTTAAAGACAACTAAGTGCTCCTACAGCCATATTATGGGGGAAAAAACGAAGGAACTCTTTGCCAGTTCATTACATTTACATGAATCAGGCTTTAGTGAGCCAGTGTGTTATTAAATTGTTAAATTAATCTCTGTCTTATTTTATTTAAATTTTGCTATATATGTTCAGTTTTGGTGAGTACTGCTCATGGAGAAATAATAGATGCCAAAAAAGAACAGCAAATTAAAAGAAAATTAATTTAGTTTTTAAAGGGAAAAATTATTTTCCCTATTCATTCCACTGATGGACCCAGCATGACTGAATTCAGTTCTACTTTCAGTGGGATTCAGAAACTCTATGTTTGTTGACTAGACACTGACCAGTTTCCATCTTTTATTATTACCAAGTGATGAAGCAGTGGTTATACAAAGTGCAAAGAGCTTGAGGGGATGAATGAAAAAGGTGAAGGGAATAAAAAGTACAAATTGGTAGTTAAATAGTCATGGGGATGTAAAGTACAGCACAGGAAATATAGTCAATATTCTGATAATTATGTATCGTGTCAGATGGATATGAGACTCATTGGGGTGATCACTTAGTAAGTTATATAATGTCTAATTACTGGGGTATACACATGAAACTAATATAATATATTTTAAAAAGTTCAAGAACCTGAGAGGTCATGAGAGAACTTATGAAGCAGGAATGGTGAAATATAAAAATACTTTAATTGCATTTGTAGGCAATAGGCTTTGAGTTGAGGGAAAAAATGGCTTATATACTTACCTAATCTTCATAACAGCCCATGTTTTATAGATAAGGAAACAATTTGACCCGGGATTAAAAGTATGGGAAATCTGAACTTGACCCAGATGGTCCCACTCTGCACCCCATGCTCACAGCAAGCACATAGCTTGGTGCCTCTTCATGCACTTTGAGAATACACTCCATATTGTTTCCTTGTGGCAATCAGCAAAGGAGACTGACACAGACCAGCAACGCTGACGTGCACAATTCTCCCTTGAGGGAATTGAGTGAGCCACGCCAATGTAAAGCTGAAATTTAATGATCTATAGAAACTTTTATGGACTGATATCAGGAAACAAGCAATCTGTGATTCCTGCTGTGTGAATTTACTTTCTTTATCAATTGATGTCCCTGGCTTTATTCTTATTTATTGAACTCATTAAAGTTTTGATTAGTACTAAGTACCTTTTAAGTTTTAAAGTAATATTTTAGTTCATATTGGTGGTGTATACTCAGTCAGCACTTTTATTGAAAAATGTGCGTTCCTAAAGAGGCTTTCTTTACCTTGAAGGTTGTAAATCATCACACTGCAAAGAGCCCTGTTAAATTATTGTCAAATATCTTTAACAAATACCTAATTGTTAATTATCTTTAACATTCAGGTTTGGTAGGTTTGTGCACTATATGAAGAGACTATTGTATCGACACTTTGTTGGTCAAATATCAGCAGAAATCAAAGGGAGGGAGTCATGTGCCAAATGGATAAAGATCTTTTATTAATAGCTATAGAAATTAATGTCATTCAGTAGCAAACCCTGAATTGTGATAGATGGACTAGAATGACAAAGGCTGCTGGAGGCTAGACCTCTCTGTGTTCCCATCTGGAAAAGCACAAGGTAAGTACACGTAGATTTAAATGGCCTTCTGGTCACAGGCAGACAGCCCTCAGTGTGAAGCAGAAGACTGCGTTTTTGTGAATAATTTGTTTGTTAGTGGTTTGTAATGATTTATGTAGAAAACCATGTTTTAAACCGTCATTAGGCTCTGAGGCCAGTTCCCAAAGTGCATATAAAACCACTGTGTATTCTTCCATTGCTCTGCCTTATCAGTTATTATCTTACTCTATTTTGTGCATCACATTATACCTGCCTTTATTTTTTGATGTTGCTTACTGGGCTGAGAGTTCCTTATGAACAGGGATGGTGTGTCTTTGAAAGCACTCCAGCCTGTTTGGGCACAGGTGATTTAGTATAGGGTTTTTTCTGTTTTGTTTTGTTTTGGTGAATGAAAGTATAAGCTTTAATTGGTTCTAGGGAACTCCATGTCTAAGTGCTTTCAAGAAAGAAGTCTATTCAGAATTCCAAGTCTGGATGCCAGGAAATACCCCTGGCAACAGGAAATAGGTAAATTGAGGAATGTCCACAAGCAGTGTAGCTCAGAATTTTAAAATTATGTTTCTTACCTAAACTTCATTCATTCTTCTGGCCTTGGTAAAACCCTTTAGGAAAAGTCTGTGACTTCTTTAGCTGCATAGTGATCAGAAATAAAGTGTTTGTACTGGGCTTCAGGACAGGCCTTCTTCAAGTCTACAATTTTTTCTAATCCAAAGGGAAATTGAATTATGATTATATGTTGAGTTGTTTTCTGGAATTTTAATGGAATGTGAATAATGCTATTACAGTGATTCTCAAAGTTCTAGTTCTGTGACCCAGGAAAATATTTACCCTTTTTTACTTTGGAAAAAATATTTCTTAGATGTCACATCTCAACTGATTAATTTATTTTATTTATTTAATTTTATTATAAACTGATATAAAAATTTTTTATTTGACTTAAAAATTTAACTTAGACAATATATATCATTGGCATAAACCTGTGATATTTTTGTTTAATTTGGAAATTTCCTCCACAACATCCCTCAACTTCTTTTTTTCTTCATAATTCTAATTTTTAAATTAAATTATTGGGGTAACATTTGTTAATAACATAAGTTTCAGATGTATAATTCTGTAACGCTTAATCTGTTTTAGGTGTACAGTTCCATAATACATCATTTGTATAAATTTAGATAGCACTGAATTTTGTGATGTTGACAAATATTTACAATGGAAATAAGAATTATACCCAGATCATAATTTTCTATGCAATTCCCCTATTTGAGAAAGTGGACTCCATGAATAATTCCAGCAGGACTATAGGACCATTCTAGACACACCAGTGTGTATGTCTGTCCTCTGTTTAAGAAACATTTACACTATGGAAAATGTATAATGATGGTTCAGACACAAAGAAATAGTTGTTGGCATTAAGGAATAACAATAAAAATTTTAAAGAAAATGTAAAGTTTTTTTATCTTGTTTACACAAATGCAATTTTTCTGTATCTTGCTTTTTGTTACTTTAAGGCTGTAATATGATTAATTCATTTAAAAAAGAAAATTGTTCAGTAAATGTTTTCCTTATATATTTTTGTATTTTTAAGACCCCTAATTACTTCACCAACTTCTATATAGGGGAAATATAAAACCAGAGCACTTTTTGTTTGGACATATTGGAAGCAAAAGTTCTAAAATGTTTGTGTAGAACATATGGGAAACAAAATGGGGACCTTTTTGAGCAGTGCTATAAATAGAAACTTGAATCGGGTTATATGTTTATATTTAGAGATTTGGGTCTCTGTTAGACTGGACACCTTTTTGATTGCACTGCAAGCCCCGTAAGGAGAGACCTTGTCTTAATTTTTTTTAACCCATGTGACTTTCACAGCGCCTCACACATACAGTAATACAAACTATGTTTGTGGAATGAATGAATTATGAAAAATGAATGCATGTTAAATACCATCCGTGTTAAGTAATTTTGCCTCCTCTTTCTGGGATACTGTACCTTATGCAGTCCTAACTATACAGGCATACCTCAAAAGATATTGTAGGTTCAGTTCTGGATGACCACAATAAAGTGAGTATTGCAATGAAGTCAGTCACACAAATTTTTTGGTTTCCCAGTGCATATAAATCATGTTTACACTATAGTCTAACAAGTGAGATAGCATTAGGTCTAAAAAACAATATGCTTGTATTTTTAATTATTTTTAAATGAATTGTTATTTTTCAGTTTCAGTTGGCATGCAATATTATACTAGTTTTAGGTGTACACCCCAGTGATTAGGCATTATTTAACTCACTAAGTGAATTTTTCATTGCTAAAAACTGCTAGCTGTCATCTGAGCCTTTTGGAAGTTATAATTCTTTGGTGATGGAAGATTCTACCTTCAATTTGTTTAAAAACAAAAAACAAAAAACACAGTGTCTTTGGAGCACAACAGGGCAAAGTACAGTGAAATGAGGGATGCCTGTATTCAGATCCATCATAGTACCTTTGATTAAGCTTGAAGGGTATTAAATAGTTTTTAAACATCAGAGTGTTTTTTTAAAATTTTTTTATTGATTATGCTGTTACAGTTGTTCTATTCCCCCTTTCATTCCCTTCCACCCTACCCCCCCATCCCCACCATTACCCCCCCTTTAGTTTATGACCATGTGTCTCAATTCCTTTAGATTCTATATTTCCCATGCTATTCTTGCCCCCCCATCTATTTTCTATCTACTGTCTATGCTACTTATTTTCTGTACCTTCTCCCCCCTTCTCCTCCTCCCACTCCCCTGTTGCTAACCCTCCTTGAGATCTTCATTTCTATGTTTCCACTCCTGATCTAGCTGTCCTTTTAGTTTGCTTTTGTTTTAGGTGTGGTTGTTAATAACTGTGAGTTTGTTGTCCTTTCACTGTTCATGTTTCTTTAACTTCTTTTTCTTAGATAAGTCCCTTTAACATTTCATATAATAAGGGCTTGGTGATGATGAACTCCTTCAATTTGATCTTATCTGAGAAGCACCTTATCTGTCCTTCCATTCTAAATGAAAGTTTTGCTGGATAGAGCAATCTTGGTTGTAGGTCTTTGGATTTCATGACTTGGAATACCTCTTTCCAGCCCCTTCTTGCCTGCAAGGTCTCTTTTGAGAAATCAGTTGACAGTCTGATGGGGACTTCTTTGTAGGTGGCTGTCCCCTTAGCTCTTGCTGCTTCTAGGATTCTCTCCTTCATTTTAATTTTGGCTAATGTAATGATGATGTGCCTTGGTGTGTTCCTTCTTGGGTCCAACTTCTTTGGGACTCTCTGAGCTTCCTGGATTTCCTGGAAGTCTATTTCCCTTTGCCAGATTGGGGAAATTCTCCTTTATTATTTGTTCAAATAAGTTTTCCACTGGTGGCTGTGCTTTTTCCCCCTTCTGGTACCCCTATAATTCGGATGTTGGAGCGTTTAAAGATGTCCTGGAGGTTCCTAAGACTCTCCTCATTTCTTTGAATTCTTGCTTCTTGACTCTTTTCTGTTTGGCCATTATTTGCTTTCTTCTGTTCCATTCCATTGATTTGAGTCCCAGTTTCCTTTTCATTGCTATTGGTGTCCTGTGCAATTCCCTTCATTTCAATTAGTTTCGCCTTCATATATTTGTCTAATTTGTGGCTATAATCAACCAGTTCTGTGAGGATCCTGATGACCAGTGTTTTAAACTGTGCGTCTGAGAGTTTTGCTATTTCTTCATCGCTTAGATCTATGGGGTCTGGGTCTTTGAGATCTTCTTGCGACATTTTTGGTCTGTTCTGGCCCTTTAAGTGTGAGAAGTGGTGCCTTGGACTCCCAGGTCGCTGGGTTATGACACTGCATGTGGAGGTGGGGTCAGAGCGGGGAAATGGCGACCCCCTCTGCAGTTTCTCACAGCTCGGTGAGGATTAGTGTCTTAGGTGGTTCACCTGGGCCGGGCCACTCAGAGTCGCTGGGTTATGACGCTGCATGTGGAGGTGGGGTCAGAGCGGGGAAATGGCGGCGCCCTCCACAGCCACTGACCCCGGGGACCCACCGGGCCCCGGTCCAACCGCCAGCTTCCTCGCCTGTCCGCCCACGCACAAATGCTCGACCACAGTCAACATGCAGCACCGCTCCCCCGCTGTCTCCCCAGTGGTCGCTCGCCTGGTGGCTCGCTCGGTCGCTCACTAGGTCCAACCCTGCGCCTGGATTCCGCGCGTCTGGATTCCGTGCCTGAGTCTGGCTGACCGAGTCCTCCTGTGCAACCCCTCACCAGCCGCTGGTTTCGCCCCTTACCGGTCAGGCTGAAGAATTTGTTGTTAACGGACTTCCGAAAAGTTCAATTTTCCGTGTTCTGGCTGTGTTTTCTGTTGCTGAGATTTAGTTATCTCTAAACTTGGTTGTGTGAGAAGGCACGGCACATCCACCTATGCCTCCATCTTGGCGGAAGTCAATAAACATCAGATTGTTAATAGTTGAACATTAATGAGAGCAGAAAATCTATTGCTGTAATAGCATTTTATTTTTTATTAAGATTATTTTTAGTATATAACTCATTACTTTATTTTTTCTTGTTTTTTAAAAATATTTTTTCATTACTATTTAGTCCCCTTATATTGCCTTTCCCCCAGCAATCACCTCACTGTTGTCCATGAGTCCTTTTTCCTTTTTGCTTGATCCCTTCACCCCCCTAACCTCTCCTTGCCCACTAACTGTCATCTGCTCTCTATCTATGAGTCTGTCTCTATTTTGCTTGTTAGTTCAGTTAGTTCATTAGGTTCCACATAGGAGTGAAATCACATGGTATTTGTTTTTCTCTGACTGGCTTATTTCACTTAGCATAATATTATTCAGGTCCATTTAAGCGTTGCAAAGGGTAAAATTTTCTTCTTTTTTACAGCCGAGTAGAATTCCATTGTGTAAATGTCCCACAGTTGTTTTATCCACTCATCTATTGATGACTACTTGGGCTGCTTCCATAACATGGCAATTGTATATAATGCGCCAGTGAGTGTAGGGGTGTTTATGGTCTCTTCTTTAGAATTAGTGTCTTGAGTTCCTTTGCTTATATTCCCATAAGCGGAATCACTGGGTCAAAAGACAGACATTTTTAATTTTTTGAGGTATCTCTATACTGCTTTCCACAGTGGATGCACTAATCTCTATACCCTCCAGCAGTGCAAAAAGGTTCCCTGTTCTCAAAGGCCTCACCAGCACTTGTTGTTTGTTGATTTATTGATGACAGCCATTCTGACAGGTGTGAGATGGTATCGTTGTGGTTTTAATTTTCATTTCTCTGATGAGTAGTGATGTTAAGCATCTTTTCATATGTCTATTGGCCATCTGAATATCCTCTGTGGACAAGTGTCTATTCAGGTCCTTTGCCCATTTTTTATTTGGGTTTTTTTTTTTTTTGGTATTGAGTTTTGTAAGTACTTTATAAATTTTGGATATTAACCCGTTATCAGTTGTTTCTGAGACTGTGTTCTCCCATTCTGTAGGTTGTCTTTTTATTTTTTGTTGGTGATTTCCTTTGCTGTGCAAAACTTTTTAGTTTGATGTAGTCCCATTTATTTACTTTTTCTTTTATTTCCCTTGCCTGGGGAGATATATGTGATAAAAAATTTCTATGAGCAGCGTCTGAGATTTTGCTGTTTTTGTTTTTTTCTAGCATTTTGTTTTAATGCTTTATGTCTAACATTTAAGTGTTTGATACATTTTGAATTTATTCTTGTGTGTGGTATAAGAAGGTGGTCTGGTTTCAAGACCACCAACATTTTCATTTTGAATGATAATGTGGAACAGTTGGGTAGTTAGAAACTTTCAGGGGATTTGTGAGTTCAACCATACTTATTCCTGTGTTTCACACATGGGTTTCCCGGATGGGTGCAACTAGTTTTATCAGCTCTATCGCACTCTATTTTTGCTGACTAAAAACCAAGTCATCTAGGTATTCTAATGATATCAGGAACAAGCTCTAACTGTGTCCACCAAAATACACAGGTTATTGGATGATTGGAAAGAAATGCAGTGACTCCAGATACATCATTATGCATAGTATGCGTACATAAGAGATTTGAGTGGGAGGAGATACAGTTATCCTTCCTTGATTAACTTGCCAGTAAGAAAGAGAGTTGCAGGGCAAAACCCTGAAAGTTATAGAGGAACCTGAAAAAAATAAGACTTTCTGGAATTAGTATGCTTATATTTTGGGATTAGTTTTTCTGTAGTATTGAGTTCATACCAACATCTTATCAGATACATGTTGCCTAGTATAAATTCTAGAACTAGTGTGAATCCTCTGAATGCTCACTCTGAGCATAGGCTAGGAGAACTGTGCTGGCGGGCAGAGGTGAGCTGCAGCTTGCTTTGACATTGCTTATTTTATTTTTATGTGAGGGAAACTAGTGCTCTGCATGAATGTATTTTCACAAAAGTTTTAATAGCTAACATTGAGAGGTACCCTTCACATGCATGATCTCATTCCACGTCCCATGGACTGTGTGAAGGTGGGAGCTGTTACCATCCTCTATTACATGTGCCTCATTTTTGGGGGGTAACTTTTCCACAGACTCCTAGTTATTAATATGGGGTGGAACTGGGGTTGAAAACCAAGCAGTCTGATCCCAAAGACTAACCTTCCTACTATTTAATAGTGCCCTTCTGTTCTAGGAATATTAAAAAGGCAATGAACAGAAATAAATAGAAATATATAGCTTTAAAATTGGAAAATATTTAACTAAATTCACTCCTGCCAAAAAGATATTGACTGTCTACCATGTGAAATGCTTCATGCAAAATATAAAGATGAATCCCACATGAGGCTTTTTGCTCAGGGAGTGAGTAGAGGATAATAGAGGCAATTTAAAATATCCGTAATGAACTCTAATTCAACGTGGAAAATGGGTGCTTTGTAAAGAAGAAAGTAACTGTACCTAAGGACCATGTAGGAAGGAGTCGTAGAGTAAGTGGATTTGTACTGGGCTCTGGAAGACCAGACGGCTATCAGAGATGCAGGCTCTAGGTCGGAGTGGGGCTGGGGATGGAGATTGAGCTTCAGGAGATGGGGACAAGTATGAATACATACAGAGGAAGGGAGAAATGGAATTGGTGTTTTTAAAAATGAGAAGTGTAATTTGAATAATAATGTGTTATGGAGAGAGATTTGATGGGGCCAGGTCTTAGAAAGTATTAGGCTGTGGGGTGTCACAGAAAGCCTTGGGGCTGAGATGTTTCAGGCATGACTGGTTTCTGCTGCACCAACCTAGTGGTCAAGCACAGGACAAGCAATCACAGAAGTATAGTAGTTTGCATTCTGGAGGCGTGGTCTTCCCGAAGCACATAATGTCCTTTGTGTTGTCACTTTCCCTAAAATTCAAGCACTCATGTGCCCCAGAGCATGGGGGTCGGGTATGTGCATTCTAGTCTTAACACATTTCATTATCTCATGTTTCTGAAATCACTTTCCATTATTGATGGTATGTAATGGTGATTCTTCTTATTAAAAAATAATGCTTTGGAAAACACTTTGATCAGGTGTGGACAGTTAATAGTAGCAAGCACAGGGAAGTCATTTCTTTCAAAGCAATAATATTAAATATAAAGAGAAGGAATAGGATATAAGAATATATTCATGAAAGGTTACAGTGCTTTTACAGAATGTGGATAAATAAGTTTACAACAGTGTTTTTTTAAAGTTGAGATTAAAACATAAACCCTTAAAGGAAGCAGCAACAAAGCTTTATTGAAGGCTTACTGAGAGCAGCCGTTGTGCTAAGTTTTTCCTAAGTATCGTCTCAGTTAATCCTGACAGTAGCCTGAGTTGGAGGGGTTGTTATTATCCCAGTTCTGCAGAGGAGGAGTCAGATGCTTAGATCATTTTAGTGACTTCACCAGTGTGAAGTAACTGCTACCCGGTGGCAGAGTGGAGGTTTGCACTCAGGTCAGCCTCACTCCAGAGGCTGCTGCTCTGTTAGGCTTCCCTTGTATCAGTGTGGAGTCAGAGCTCATCATGTTAGTAGAACGCATTAGCAAGACATACAAACCAAAAAGGACTCATTGTCTTTTTGGTTATTCCTGACATAAAAATGTAATTACAGTGTCAGGTGGGTTTGTGTTTACATGAGTGTGAGGAAGCATGTGGCATGGATTTCTTTCAGCCCACAAAGGTGGGCTGCCACTCAGTCATTCCTACTACTGCAATGTGTGCCAGTCAGTGGCTCTTTATGCTTAAGTGGGGTGTGCAGACACTGCTAGGGTGGCTGCCCCGCCATGCGGTCGTTTCCGAACACGCAGTGCATTCAGCAGTGCATGCTATTCAGTAAGTTCATAGCAATTTACTTGATCTTCTGTGCATCGCCATTCAATTTTAAACCCTTGCCTGTCTTTGATATGGAATTGTTTATTTTTTATTTACTTGGTATTTCTTGGTTAGATTTTATTTATATCTGAGGACTTTTATGTAGAATTAGCTGGTCTGACATTTGGGTTCTGGCAAGTTAATAGAATAGTGGGGTCAGTGCCATGCTGCTTATTATGGCAGTTAAGTTGCCTGACCCACAGTTTGTGGCTAACTACCCATCAGAGTGTAGTCTTCACTTTATACCTTCAGTGGAGCAAATGGGTTTTGACAGGAATATTGACATTGCTCTCATGATGGTTTGAAGATGAGCAGGTAAATATATTGCTTATGATCCTTAATATAAAACTAGTTCTTATAAAAGGTCCTTTCTCAGTGCCGTGATGACACTGATGGCATTGCTCATCTTCCAGTATTCTGATGTCAGCAATCATTTGCTATCAGTTTAAGCATTTTACTGGTTACTGTTGGCTTTTTAGCATGATCATTTAAAAACTCCCAAAGATAGGGTTGATTATTCCTCACCAAATGGATTCATTTTATTGTGAAGAAAACTGCATTAGTTGTATCACTCACTAGTTACGACTTTTCAGGGTTTTTCTTAAAAAACCCTGAAAATTTCTTATGACAATTTGATTTCTTAAATTGTCATAACTTGTTCTGACAGTTATAGATCTATTATGACTTAGTTCACTTCTCAATGTGATCACACCGAAGTATTTTAGCAAATTAGGTCTTTGGAAAATGAAAACATTCACGTGTTTTTTTCTGATTCTGACAATACTGTTAAAAGTTTAGCACATGGTATCTCATTTATACTTTTCCTAGAAAAAGATTTCCAGAATAGATTTCTTTTCATACACAGGAGTCTGTTGTATCTTGCCCACAGATAGTTGTTTGAATCAGATCTGCCATTTTCTGGCATGTTTTGAAATAGTAATGCATTGGAATGTGTAAATGTTTCATTAACAGCAAAGGTACAAAATGTACCATATAAGAATCATTTGAAAAGTTCTACTGCATCTCTGTTTTCATAGTTACCAGTTCACGCTGGTCATCTTATTTCTGGGTCTTTGTTTATGAACATTTCTATGCAGTGACTGTTCATGGGGCTGTCTTAACTGAGCAGGCTTTATGTTTGCAGATGATCCATGGAAACACAAACAAGGAATGTAGCATCAGTATTTCATTCCTAAAGCTGAGTGATGGCAGGCATAATTACCGAGACTAACATCTGGAGTGGTTTATTAAAGGGAATCCTGCCAAGATTGTTAGCATATACCGAACAGCATTATCCATATGTGCTGTTTTATCACTACTGAATGTCGGTGTATTAGTATGAAGGGAAATGAATACGGTCTAGCAAAAAATCACCACTGACACATTATCTTTCTAGAGCTGATTTTTGTTTAGCTTGACAGAGCAGTTTGCTACTGATTTTCAAGATCCTGAACTCACCCATCTGGAGAGTTTCTAGATAGAAAGGTACCTGGTTATTTGGTCTTGCCAGAATTAAAATGCACCCTTCATTAAATTCCTGCTAAGTTCTTGTTTTTTTTTTAATGTTCTCCAAATCCTAGAAATGAGAAGTTGTTAACAAATAAAAAGATAATAGATACTGAGGGCCTACTATGTGTTCAGTCTTGTTGAAAGGTTGGTACACACAATTGAATTTAATAGGGATCGTGTCCAGTAGGGTGATAAAAGAACACTATGGTGCAATTTTCAAATTTCTTGGAGTAGTACTGAATTACTGTTCACCGTTTTCCTTAGTAGACATCTCTGCAATTGAATAGAGGATATTAAGTCAGCACATTGGTCCTCATGAAATATGAGTTTCTATTCTTAGGAATACTGTAATTCTAATAAGGTTGCAATTCAGTTTATTTAAATAGTAATCTAGACAGCTACCCCACCCTGGCATATTGTTTTCCTTAGGCAGGAGTAGAAGGTAGAAGGCCCTTCTGCATCCCAAACATAGGAATAGGGGCAAAGACCTGGATCTTCAGGAATCGTAGTTGGGTAGTCTTGGATGGAATGGAGAAAAAAAGGCATTTCCAGAAATGCATCTGGTTTCTTCTCTGTACCAGTCCCTGCCAAGTGCTGAAGACAAAATAAGTAAGAACATCATTACCCTTTAGTTTTGTTGAAATGTGGGTGACTGATTGTGTTAATAAAGAGTATTTGCAAATGGTTCCCGAGGTGTGTGGTGGAGGTACATGCAGGTACAGTGGGGCCGCTGTGGAAGAGATGTGCGATTTAATGTGCTTGTTAGACAAATTGAAGTTGTCTGCCACAAAACCCCATCATTTCCCTTTGAAACAAGGGCAGCAAACTCTCTCCCAACCCCCCCAGGTGGTCCGTTGTTCCTTCAACCTGTGCAGATGCTCCCTTTACAAAGTCAGAACTGAGAACAAGTCCCCCTTCCCCCAGGAGTCCTGCTGCCTCCCCCGTTCTCATCTCCTCGTGGCTACTCCCTTCCAGCTGCAAGTCGGGGCAGCCCCCTCACTGCCTGGGCCTTTGAAGTCATCTCTAACTGGTCTTTTGCGTTCAGTCTGTGTTTGTTCCAGGCTGACTGCCATACTGCCATCATGTGTGCAGTGCCCATGTCACCGTGTACAGAAAACCCGCTTCTCAGGAAGACCCATTGACTTTCTGCCATTCCTTTCATAGTCTGACAACAGGCCACTGATGTTCACCCTCTGTGACCTGCCTGAAGCCTTTCATTCACCTGGAGGGCTCTTCCCCTTTGGTGAATTCATTCAAAATGAAGGCCAGGGCTGCACGTTTCAGCTTCTAGGCGACAGAGTCCCCTCCTTTATAGTCTCTAGTACTTTCTGCCTCCCATGATATTCTGTGAGCTCCTTCAGGACAGGGATTTGTTTCACATGTTGAAGGTGTGCAGCCAGTGTGTGTAGAGTAAATGTGTGGTTGAGGTGCTGATTGAACTTTTTTTTGAAGGAGGAGTAAGATTTATCAGTGATGAATATGCATTCACTATAAGACAAATTTAGTAAGATCCCTCACTTTTTAAAAAGGTGTTTTAGCAGAATAGACTTCCTGCCAGTAGATTGAAAAGTGGGTCACAGGTTATCCCTGAAGGGAGACATGGGAGGTTTGGCACTGTTGTGTCTGTGAAAAATTACAAGTGTCTGTCTTAAATGCATGCAGTTTTTAAAAAGTCAGTTATATAACAGTGTTGATTTGAAGTTTTTTACTCATTCTTGGATATTTGGCTTATTTGATTTCCAGACATTTTTTAAAAAATTTCTATTCAGCTGTTTTCGAATGCATCAATAATCAAAGCCTTAGTGGTTTCCATACACGTACACATATGTGTATATGTGTGTGTGTATAGAGGTTCATAGTCAGTAAAAGCATACATAATGATTGCTGTGCTTTTGGTATGTAACTCTGTAGCAGGAGAAGTTTGCTAAGATCATCTGACCTCAGGTGTCATCCTGAAGATACAAATGCACAATTAAAGAAGAACTAAGTCAAGATTTAAAGCTTGTGGTAATTGGGGCATAAGAAGTTATGGGCATTTTGCAGTACCCAACAATGGGCATCGTTTCTGCCTTCCTTTTGGACTTCATGCTCTTTCCTTCCCCTTGCCACCTCCTCCCCTTCTCTCTTCTTTACTTGACCCTGACAGTGGTCTGCCCCATCCCCAGTGTTGTCTGTTGATGCCTAGTAAGATGATAGCTGAGAGGACTCTGGCTCAGCAGTCAAGTCTGACCAGAAACAATGCTGCTTGCAGGAGGACTTCAGAAAGCTCACTATTGACTACTTACGGACATACAGATCAATGACTGTGGAATGTTGGAATGTGTCCAGGGAAACCAGAACACCAAATAAGACTATATCTACCACTGAATGTTTGTTCTTGGAGTAGGTTTGTGGAAGGGGGTTTATTTTTTTGTTTTTGCATTGAGAGTAAGTTTGAACATCATCCGACCTTTTGATGTTTATTTGTGTTTCTTATTTTGAATGTCTTTTGCCCATTTTCTATGTGGCTTCTTTGATTTTAGTAAAAGAAAGAACATTAGGATTTCTTACAAAAGGACAAGTTGCTTGGTATATCCTTTATAATCATAAGTAGCTAGTTACATGAGGTGACTGGAGCAAAGTGTCACCTGGAATGGCTGAGGATAAAATAGGATTTTTGAATTGTCTGAATATTCTTCTTTGTTGATGTTTAGAAGTCAATTGTAGAACTTTGGTGGAAAATATGTTCATATTCTGCCTTTCCTGCTTCTACTTCTACCTAGAAATATACTGTGTAGTGCTTTATAAGATGTGTCCCATATTCTGTGTTAACTCTAGTTTAGCGAAAAACAGAGAAAAAATGGAGTTTGTATTTGAGTGGAAAATCTTCTACAACTACTTCTGTCTTTAGCAATAACTGGACATGTGGCTTAGAAAATCACTTAACATTTTTGAGTTCAGTTTTTCTCTTTTATTGGAGAGGGTCGAATGTATTAGTAGGTGAACTTCAGCGTCCTTGCCACTGCAATATTCTATTGGTGTGTTCAGACATAGTGATCCCGAAAGTTAATACCCTATCTATTGACTTTTCCAGTATTCTATCGAGAATTACTTCAGCACTAAAATATGGGAGAATATGCCGTTTAAAAGTGTTTTTGATTATTTATATCCAGCTGCTTTATTCAGCTCTTGAGTTGGCTTTCAGAAAGCACAGTACAGTAAGATTTTTACATAAAGTAAATATCTGGGCTAAGGAAATATAAATTAAACAGTGGATTAAGAATATATATATTTGGTAGTATATCCAACTTCTACAATATCATATTGAGAGCCTTAATTATAACCAAATAATGTTTTCCAGTCTGTATTTAGCTATGCATCAACTCAGTGGATGATTCATAAAGAGTACAATTGACAGCTAGTAAAACCCTTACAAAAATGAATCAGCTTTTAACTTCATATTAAATTATCCCTTTCTAAAAGACTGAAAACTATAATCAAGTTCTTTCTGTGTAATTTGCTATAGATTACTGCTTTAAGAGAATAACATCCTTTGTTAAAACAGGCTTTTCTATTATTGGCTGACGGTGTCCCCTTCTTCTACTGAATTAAAGCTTTCAACCTGCTGTTAGATGCCCTGAGCTTTTCACCTGAACATTTTTATAATGAGAGCATAATGAATGTTGAAACTTGTATAGATTATTTAAAATAGACTCAGATTAGCTCTCCATTGATGCTTTGACCTCCAGAGAGAGAAGAGAAACAAGCTCCTTAGTACAGAGAAAAATTTTTACCAAATGCGTTACAGCTAAACTGTGCAGGTGAAGTCTATAGTCTTTCACGGCTAGTTTTTCTTTATTTGTTGGGAGCACTTATTAGATGAGCAAGTAAAATGTACATTTTTTATGTCTGTTATGTATTATAAACACTAAAAACAATATAATATTATTATATAGAAGAATTAGCAACTTAAAATTGCTCATTTATTGATTTATCTAAAATAATACTAAGCTTTTTATATTAACATTCTGGAGATAGAGTGTTGAAAAATGCAGCCAAGGTTTGTGCCTTCATGGAGTGTATGGAATTATGATCCAGACCTTTATTGTAATTCTTTTTATAGATGCTCAGAAGGCCTTTAACAAAATTTAGCACCTATTCCTGACTTTTAAAAAAACACCCAATAAAACAGGAATTGGTGAAGAGTTCTTTAACATTAGCTGAAATATTCAGACTGCAGAAATAAGGTCAGCATTTTACTTAATGCTGAAATATGAGAAGACTCCCCTAGTCCCAAAATGAGGCAGGGATGACACCATTCTCACTTCTGTTTAGCTTTATATTGGAGGTGTGCATCAATGAAATCAGACAAGGAAAGATAATTAGAAACATAAGAATTTTGCAAGAGGAAGTAAAACAATCTCATTGCAGGTGATACCTGGAAAATCCAAAGAATCACTGAGAAAACTAAAACAATAAAATAATTCAATAAAGTACTGGGATATAAAATTAACTTAGAAAATCAAACAGAAAATGAAATTGAATGAAAAATTCTATTTATGACAGCAACAACAATAATAATAAGAAAATAAAACACTTGGGAGTAAAATTAAGTGTATATGTACCAAATCTGTATAAGAAAAATTCTAAACCTTTCCTGGAAAATCTAAAAGCAGACTTGAAGAAATGGGTAGTGATAGCCTGTTCTTGGATAGGATGACTCAACCTCATAGAGGTGTCATTGATTCTCAAATTAATTTAATGTACCTGTAAAAGTGACAAGTTTTTACTTTGAGCTTGGCAGTTTGATTCTAATATTCATATAGTAAATAAACATGCAAGAATGGAGAAGGATCATAGGGTACTTAATTTTTCTGATATTCACACTCTAGAACCTCAGGGATGACATAATGTGACTAATACACCGGTTGTCTTTTGGAGGAAAAGTAGTCTGGAAATAGACCCAAGCACACATGGGAATTCAGTATAATGAAAGGGGACTTTCAGATCAGTGGGAAAAGGTAGACATTTAAAAAAATTAGTATACTTTATTTTTAATAGTGGTAAAATATTTATAACCATTTTAGGTATACATTTTAGTAGTGTTAAGTACTTTTACATTGTTGAACAATGAATATCCAGAACTCTTTTCATCTTGCAAAACTGAAACTCTGTAACCATCAAACTTTAATGTCCCATTTCTCCCATCCGTCCCCCAGCCCCGGCACCTACCATTCAACTTTCTGTCTCTATGAATTTGACTAGTCTAGGTAATAATTCATGTAAGTGGAGTCATGCAATATTTGTTCTTCTGTGTCTTGTTTATTTCACTTGGCATAATATGCCCAAGGTTCATTCCTGATACACATTTTAGCATGTATCAGAATTTCCTTCCTCTTTAAGGCTAAATAAAACTCTATTGTA
This sequence comes from Artibeus jamaicensis, assembly GCF_021234435.1. NCBI lineage: Eukaryota > Metazoa > Chordata > Mammalia > Chiroptera > Phyllostomidae > Artibeus > Artibeus jamaicensis. The sequence goes on from NW_026521992.1 coordinate 72,795, forward strand.
TTTATATGCCACATTTCGTTTATCCATTTAGCCATAACTTGCATCACTTCTGCCTGTTAGCTATTGTGAGTAATGCTGCAGTGAACATGAATGGAAAAAATTTTTCTCTTTGAGACCTTGATTTCAATTTTTGAGGGTATATGCCTAGACATGGAATTGCCAAGTCATATGGTAAACTCTCTTTTTATTTTTTTAGAATCCACCATACTGTTTTCCACAGTAGCCACACCATTTTACATTTCTACCAGCAATGGACAAATGTTATGATTCCTCTACCTCATAACCAGTACTTGTTAAATTTTTAAGAGGAGGCATATTTATGGGCATGAAGTGGTATCTCATTGTGGTTTTGACTTGCATTTCCCTGATTAGAGATGTTTAACATCTTTTCATGTGCTTAATGGCCATTGGTATATTTTCTCTGGGGAAATGTCTATTAAAGTTGTTTTGTTTTATGAATTCTTTATATAGTCTACATATTAACCCCTTATTAGATTTATGATTTGAAATTTTTTTCATTTTTTGTATTGATTTTTGTGCCTTAATCCACAGAAATTTTAAATCTTGAAGCAGTCTAGTTTATCTATTTTTTCTTTTGTTTCCTATGTTTTTGATGTCTATCCAAGAAGTCATTGCCAAATTGACACATTTTGTTGGCAAAGCTGAGGCAAAGCAGGCCCTTGTGTACATTGCTGGTGTGGGTGGGTGCAAGATGACCCCCACCTTGTGGCGAGAGACTTGGCAAAGTTTAAGAGAATCACCGTAGCTGGCTCTGTCCATACTCCTCACTTCCCTCTGATCTTTCAGTATACTCTGTGGTTTTCTGCCTCGAACCTTGGAAGTTTCTTCTGCCCACTATCATGGCAAGCTGGAAATGCCCGGGAATTAACATTATCTGGGTGAAGCTCTCAACCAATGTCTCTTGAGCATTGGTATAATTCCTCAAATGGAATAACTGATGTAATTCCCCAAAGGTTGCACCATTGCACCATTGCTTAGCATTACTCCGCAGCATTAAGCTCCTGTCTCCATTAGCAGCAGGCTGGGTATAGCATCCTTTCTTGCCTGGATTTTCTCCCTGTGTCACCAGTGCTCCTTGCATTTCTCAAGTAGACACTTGGGATTGCATCCTGGTCACAAGATCTCCTTTTGAAGAAACCAAACTAAGATTATGCCACCTGGGTCTAAAATTTTACCCTGAAAATGCATCTCTCCCAAAATAAAAAACATACACTCAAGATTACTCATTGTAGCATTATTTTAAACAATAAAATGGAATCAAATTAAATGCCCAATCCTAGAAGACTGACTGAGTCTGCAAAACAAAATATTGTATAGGTGTTAGAAGTAAATCTAAATGTCACTTTGGACTGCTGTGGTGTGGCTTCCAGGTTATAGTGATAAGAGAAAAGAGAAAGTAATTAAAGAGAATATGTATTTTCTACCTTCTATGAAGGAAAGACAAAGGAAAAGAAAAAATGTATATCTATGTTCTATTTTAATATAAACACTGGAAGGATAAACCATTAATTATTACACACAATTACTTTGGAAGATAGGTGGAAAAAATCAGAATGGGATTCAGATTTCTCTTAGTGTATCTTCTACTCCTGGCCAAGATGAAATAACAGAAACTGGATTTATCCTTCTATTTGAAACACCCCCTACCCTCAAAAAAGAGAAAATACAAAAGTGCAACAGAAATAATACAAAAATACCAAAAAACAACAGAACGAATCAATGGTTTCAAGACATGGACAAATAACAACAAACTACAGTGGTCTCCGAGGGAGAGAGCAAACAAAAATGACAAGCCTTATGATTGCTTCTGCTTCTTCTCGGGGAGAATTTCCAGACCACAGTGCAAGTAAGGGCAGCCTAGGCAGAGCACAGTGGAGTCCCTGAGTTGAGAGAGAGTCTGAGGACACTTAAGGTGGTACAGCTTCTAGCACAGTGCACCGGATAGGAGAGGGCTGCCCAGAAGGAGGACCCTGGAGATGCACAGTGTGCCTGGAATGTGCAGCAGTTCAGCACACACAGGTGAGGAAACTAGCCCAGGAAAGGAACCAGCAGGAAGCATTGGAGGGAACAGTGCCTGAAGTGCAGAAACAGGACCATTCCCATCAACTGAGAAACCGGCTAGACTCAGGAGTGGGGAATCATTAACCCTAGGCCAATCTGGATTTCAGACCTCCTAACAAGTCAATCAAGCAAAATCTGAAAGGGTCAAACTGTCCAAGTAATTTAACTGTGTTCCAGAACAGAAGGTCTATGGCAATATTTATACAGTTTTGAGTTTTGATGTTTTAAACATTCAACTTTAAACTTAAATGAAGAGGAATGAGAAAAGCAAACCAGAATATTGAAATCAAGGAAATGAACCTAATGACAACATAAATACACAGAAAAAAAGGCTAAATCAGGTAATTTTTTGGCTTCATACACCACAAAACTGCTAAGGAATCTTGAACTCTCCTTATTGGTATTTATGCAGACATTCTGAACTATACTTGTGTGCCATTAGATAGAGTAAATGAGCACATTCATTGATGTTGTTGAGAACTAGGGTTGTCACTTTAGGATAGGGAAGATAAGAATGTGGAATGAGAGGGGAGAGGGAAGGGAACTTAAGGGGAAAAAGGGGGAGGGATTTTGAGGAACAAGTATGAAAGACATAGAGAGGAGGACTGGGGGGGGGATGGGAGGGAGGGGGGAGACCGGGGGGGGGCGGGTGGGATGGGAGAAATAGATAAAAAAAAAATGTACTTGAAAAGTAACTAAATAAAATTTAATATTAAAAAAAAAAAGAATGTGGAATGAGTAGATTATGGTATGTTAGAAAGCTACTCTGAGATTATCAAATCAATGCATAATATGAAAATATTGAGGAATTTTGAATTGTCTAAAGCAGTATACATTACAGCTTCCTTATATATACCTTCTAATGATCGAAATTGAAATTAGTGTTCTGTGACTCAAGGCTCTACTCCTGTGATCACGCCAAGTGATCTGTTTCTGAATTCATTGATTTACCTATATATTTCCTGTTTATTTTCAGTAAAATCAATAAAATATTTTCATTGATTGCCTGATTATTTTTGTGAAACTTATTCTAATGTATCCTCTATTATATTATAGTAATTTATTTCTTAGTTAAAAATTTTAATCGTGGTATAAATTTCTGAAAGACAAAAACTGTGACCCTCCAAGGATCTGGTACTGGGCTTTGCACAAAGCTGTTACTCAGTACATACCTGCTGAATGGAAAGTAGTAACACTCTTCTGCTTTTTATCGCTTCATTCTTCTATACAGTAGTATGATATTTAGAAGGATTTCTTCTCCTTATATATTTTCTGTGTTAATCATCATGGTGTAGGAATTGCTTATAAAAACATAACCATGATGGTTTCTGTTTTTGGAAAAGTGACTTTAACTATTTTTCCCACTTCTAATTTTAAAACAAAAAATTGAAAGCAACATTGACCCAGTAAAACCTGATTTAAATTAGATCAAGCTGGTAAAAAACCTGGCCCTCGACAAGCAGTGACTGTCATAAAAAGAAGACGACCATTTACACCATCATCACACCTGTAGACCTGCACTGTGTTTTTCCTGCAGCGTGATTTTCCACAAGGATCAATTACTTGACCTTCACTGCAAAGATATTTGAGAATCTAGCTATGAAATTTTATTATTTAACTTCATTATGGATACATAGGACACATATAATTTCCAGTGGTCAGACATATACACTCAAATAAACTTAATAGTGAGACTGAAGGCAGCTTAGTGTTCAATTCAAAACAGGGAGATTAGCCAAGAATAAGAAAATAGTATAAAAGTTTATTGGATGCTCCTGGTATATACATATATTTGGAATAAACTTTAAAATTTGTAGGGTGATGGGACTCTGGCTTTTAATATAATTTTTACTTTAAGTTATAGGTAATTATAGTATTGCTATTGAAGAATAAGTATTGAATTAAAATGTGCAGGTTCTTAATTTTTCATGTACTTATCAGTTACATAGACTGGTGGTATTTTAGAGTTACATTTGACCCTGGATTTCAAAAGATCCAAAGATTTATCTCTACTGCAGGCGTTCCATCTATGGCAGTGGCAGCTGGTTCAGAAGCTTATTCAGCTTCTCCCCGAACTTGCAGTCTTCAGCAGTGAGACAGCTCATTCTGGTTATTGGCCCCATCTAAGTGATGGATTGTGACACTTTATTCTGCCCACAGATTTACCTCTCTCATTCTTTTAAACATTGATGTTTAGGTCTGCCTTCTGAAATGATAGTGTCAGGGTTTTTTCTTATTTTTAACAACTTAATTGATATTTAAATCACACATGCCACAATTTACTGACTTACAATGTACAATTCAGTGTTTTTTATATATCCACCATTGTACAACCATTGCTACAATCTAATTTTAGAGTATTTTCATTACTCATTTCTGAATTCATGAGCAAGCAATTTCATTTCCACCCCTAGCTCTAGCCCTAGGCAATTACTAATCTTTCTTCTGTCTCTTTTGATTTGCTTACTCTGGAAAGTTTATATCAATGGAATCACAGGGTCTTTTGCGACTGGATTTTTTTCATGTGGCCTATGCTTTCAAGGTTTATTCATGTTGTAGTATGTGTCAGTACTTCAGTCCTTTTTATAGCTTTATAATAGTCCTTTGCATGGATATACCACATTTACATATCCATTAATCAATTAATGGAAATCTAGATTGTTCCCTCTTTTTGTCTTTGTGAATGTTATGAACACTCATGCACAAGATTTTGTGTGGATGTATGTTTTTATTTCTCTTAGTTATATACATAGGAGTTGAATTCCTAGGTCATATGGTAACTCTATGTTTAAGTTTTTGACGAACTGCCAGACTTGTCTGAAGAGGCTATGTCATTTTCATTCCCACTAGCTTTGGTAAGGGTTCCACTTTCTCCACACCCTTGACAGTTCTTGTTATTGTCCACCCTAATGGGTGTGAAGGGATACTTACTGTGGATTTGACTTGTATATCCCTAATGACTAACAATGTTGAGTACCTTATGTATGTTGGCCATTTGTAATCTTCTAAGGATTATTTCTTTAGATCTTTTGCCCATTTTGAGTTATTTCTTACTGAGTTTTAAGAGTTCTTTAGATATTATGGTTCTAAGTCTCTCATCAGAGTGAAAATACTTTTATTCTGTGGGTCGTTGAGAGTATCATATAAATTTAATTTTTTAGCCCATATAACCCAATTGTTTAAGGATTACTATTATGTGACTTGCACAGTGTCTAGAACATAGTGGTACATGCCTGGTACCTAAAAGGTCTACAGTAGAGATTTTATAGGTAAATGAATTACGTATCTTTACCTACATTCTCAGCCTGCCAATCATAGTATATCTTATTTCTCAGTTGAGTCTTATATTCTGCCATCTGTTAATCTCTCACTAAGAGTGGGGTTGGCCTTTCTCAGGAAGTCTGCTGATTGCCGTTGTGCCTGACTGAGGAGTGGTGCTCTAACTTGAATCTAATGCAGCATCATGGAGGTGGGCACGCTGGGGCCATCACATCCTTTAACTTGACACTACTTTTCGATTTGCTCAGCCTAAGGTTTCATGACTCTTTAAAGCAACTCTGTTGTTTTCAAATAAATGAACTATAATATTCTATCTTGGAATAGTGGATCTAAGCAACACATAATTGTGCCTTTAGTTTAAGGAGAATCTGTACACAAGTGAAGAACAGAGGAAATCAGTCTTGACTCCAGTTCATGTTAAAAGACCGAAGCTTCTCAGTACCCAGTTATATATAATTCACAAGTAGGATAAAGTGGTTTATTTTTCATTTTGTTTTGATTTTGTTGTTTGGGTTTTTGGTGGTGCTATTTTATTTATTTTTTATTGTTTATGTTATTTCAGTTGTCTCCACATTTTCTCCCCTTTGCCCACCTCCACCCAGGCCCTGCTCTCCTCCTGCCTTTCCCTTAGGCCATCCCTATACCTTTGTTCATGTCTGTGGTTCATGCATATATTTGATTGTTTTATTTTTAATGAAAAGCTTCCTGTCAGTTAGAGAGGTGAAACAGTGGAATGGGTGACTTGAAAAGTACTAAACTCCTTACCATTGGTAGTATTTAGGTACAGTCTGGTTGAACACTGGAATACGATAAAAGGGACTCTCGACTGGAAATGACTGAGTAAATCTTAAGATCAACCTCTTTCTCCTCTAATTCTTTTATATGCCAAAGATACATATGAGAAAAATCAGTTCTTTCTGTGTTTGCATGCATTCTGAGATTGTATTTTCAATTTAGGTTTTTTAATTAGATGCTTTTAACTTTAAAATACTGCTATGTTCCTTACTTAGTGATTGTGCTGTATAAGGAAAATATGCTGTCTTTAGTATTAGTCCTTTATGAATTTAAAAGTACAATCAGATAAATTTTTGCTTAGTTGTGTATTCTCACAATTTTTTTGGTCATTAAGTTTCACAGCTGTATTTAGTAAAGTCTGTTGAAAGACAGCCAAGTAGCTGGGGGTTTTTTTGCAAGCCTATGGCATGTCATATTTGAGTTTATGTTGGAAAGCTGTTTTGCAGTCATAGAAGTCCAACCAAACAGCCAAATTACCATTTCTCCCCAATTTGGATATAAGAAGTATGTGTTTGGCTTTTGTTTCTAGATAACTTGAGAATGGATGAATAGGTTTTCCTGTGTGCTGTGTTAAGACAATTACAATTTTGCAGCAAATCCAAATGTGAGAAAATTAACCCCAAAGAATTATGTTAAGTGGTTGAAAAATATCTGTTACTTAGGATCATCTTTTGTGGGCCAGGTGTTTTACAAATGTTATCTCACTTAATCCCCAAAATAGCACTGTGGGTATTACAGTCATTTCTATGTTAGAGGCACTAAAATCAAGGGCATCAAAGTTTAGGTTGGTTTTGGTCAAGGTAGAGACATTAGGTAAGTATGAATAACAAATTTGGGATTAGAACTCAAATCTTCTCTTCAGCCTCAGGCCTTTCCTTTTAAGGTGTCTGCAAGTTCTTGTAGTTTCAATTATTTTGTTCCATAATATGAGCTGCTACTTAACATTAAGATATCTTGATATTTAGGAATATTATTCCCAAATTATATTACAGTATTTCAGTATGCTTAATATTGTGCTTTTTCATGGCTACCTAACATACAAAATATCAGCACTTCTGTATTTTAGTTGACGAAAACAGAAATAATTCACTTCTGTCCTGTACTATTTGTGAACCCTACCCAAATTTAAATAAATATTCAAAGAGTAACAAAAACTGAAGGATCATGAAGAAACCTTCTTAGTTACTTTGAAAATTGATTTACCTCCAACTCTGTTTATGAGATATTCCTGAACAAAATGCTTTAACTTTTGTTGTACATCAGAGAAATTGAGAAATGTTCCCCACTTATGGCTTAATTTTTGTTTTCAGAGGATTTTGCAAGGATGTTAGTGAATCCCTAGGGCAAGGAATGAGGAATGAAGTGAAGATCATCAGGGTGGAATGTAGAATCATGCTTAAGGCTAGGCCCTGGATGGAACATCATCTCTTCCCCTGTTTTCCCTTTATACTTCATTTTTAAAGATTATTTATTTATCTGTTTGTTTGTTTGTTTGTTTTTAGAGATAGGGGAAAGGAGGGAGAAAGAAAGGGAGAGAAAAAAATCAATGTGTGGTCACCTCTCACATGCCTCCTACTGGAGACCTGGCCTGCAACCCAGGCATGTGCCCTGACTGGGAATCTGTCTGGAGACTCGCTGGTTCATAGGCCCACATTTAATCCACTGAGCCACCGAGCCAGGGCCTGTTTTCCCCTTATACTTTAATTTTCTGCTCCAAGCAGAACTTCTACCATATTTAAAAACACCATTTATTTTGTAGTAACTCTAAAAGAAAAACAATTGTAGCCCTGACCAGTGTGGCTCAGTTGGTTGGGTGTTATTCCACAAAGCTAAAGGTCCTTGGTTCGATTCTCAGTCAGGGTACATGCCTGGGTCATGGGCTTGGTTCCTGGTCTGAGCACATATGAGGGGCAACTGATCAATATTTCTCTTTTGCATCAGTGTTTCTCTCCCTCTCTTTCTCTCTCCCTTACCCTCTCTCTGAAAATAAGTAAATAAAATCTTAAAAAATAAATGTAAAAGATTCAAAAGAATACAGTCAAGGGAGAGTTCTTCTCAGAAGGAATTTGTAGCATTCACTGAAGTTAAAGCAATTAGTAATGGTCTTGGGACTCTTAGTTTTTCTTTTCATGCTCTCTGTTTTAAAACCGCTCTTAGGTGTTTTTCCTTATTATCCCAAAGTAGACACTTGAAAATTACTTAAGTTACTATCCTTATTAGCTGCCTCGATGCCTTAAACACCTCTGACTTCAAGGATTTTTAAAACCTCTAACCTTGTAGAACCATATAAAGCTAAGGTAAATTTAAATCCTAGGCTCAATTTTCTCTTAAAGGTAACATAATGATTGTAAATAAAGATTTTAGGCATTCTGTGTTGTTGAAGTTTTCTCTAGTACATAATGAAATGTTTATACTCCACGAGTGAAAAAATATATGTAAAGGCATTTAATGTAAATATATTAAATGCCTTCCACATTTATAGTATTTATAGAAAAAATCTGCTTTGACCCTAAGTCTTAATTATGTCTGAAATCTTACTGTGACATTGTCTTTAGATTGTGCAGGTGTGGGGGCCTCATTATTATAATTACTTGGCACTTATTTAATAAGACCTATTTTGTAAGGACCAAGATGGACTTTTGTAAATAAATGTGAACTCCAAGTTAATATGCCAAAACATGTAACTTTAAAGAAACTTTACTGCCAGCTTATTGAGAGAGTGTCACTGTGACATGATTGATGCTGACAGTGTGCCTTGTTGTGCCCACTTGTTCTCCTCTGAGCATTTGTTTACAAACTATTTATGCTGAAATGTGATGCATAGACTATCTTCTTAGCCTTTTGAGTGTTTAACTGCCAGTCATTTCTATATTAGTTATATTACCTCCCAAGTTATAAATTTTTTATTTTCATGGGGAAGTAAACAGGTATCTATATTATCTTAAACCACACATAATTAAAAACATAAAGACAGAATAACAAAAATCTTTTTGTTACCTAAAGTCCAAATGATTATTTTTGGATTACCTACAGTGTAGCTGCTTTGTATCACTCTTCATTCACATTTACATCAGTTAATTAAATTATCTGTGATTGTATCACTCAGGAAACAGGGTGTATAAAATTACTGTATCAGTGTGCCATAGCAAATAAATTCTTTCCCTACAGGCAAATGATTGTGGATCCAGAAGCATTTATTTCCTGTGGTGGGGCAGGGAGAGGATTGCTTAGGAAGCTTAGTTAAAGTCCCAAGTAATCCAAACTTGTTGAGAGAATTTTGCCTCACTGGCATGTTGGTTGCGCTTCAGGTCGCATACAACACTGAGGGGCTTACTCTGTGAGGTTTCCGGCCAACCCCTTTCTCATAATTATGGAGTGTTGCATTGGCCCAATGGATGCAGGTTTAGATTGGAAGCAGTTGTGATTGGAAGCTCTCGATAAAGACAGGGAGTTCAGACACACAGTCTGCCTGGAAGTTCAGCAGTGAACATCACTCATCTATCATAATTTAACAAATGGAAAAGATGGAGACAACCTGCCATCCATCACATCTATTTTACTATACTCCAGAGTGGATTAAAATGTATTTAACAACTCTTATCTTATCTTATAGGATTTACACTTTAAAACAGAGTAACAACATTTCTTCATCAAGATTTTGCTTCCTGTTTATCTATTTCAGATTTTGAAGTTTGTTCCAAAACATCTGATATTTAATAAATTCTTTTCAAAGTCTTTATGATCCTTAATATCCCCCCAATTTTTTAACAGTAACAATGAATATCAACTCAGTAGAATAGCAATGAAAATGTATTCTTATGATACAATGTTATAAAAATAGTAGCTTATTTTTAAATACAAACTTTCTGAATTGAAATAAACTTAGTTTGCATTCAAAGTATTAATTTGGAGCCTTTTAATGAAGTTTATGTGATATTATTTTAAGACTTTGAAATCCTAGAGTTAGAAAAGCTGCTAAAGTTTACAGCTAAAAACCAAGAAAACTGGTTCCTAAGAGAAAATTGACTGTCACAAAAAAAGTCACCTCAATTTTTCATAGTATAGTAATACCCCTTATTTGTGGTTTCACTTTCTGTGATTTACCTCAGTTCACAAAAATATTAAATGGAAAATTCCAGAAATAAACAACTTGTAGATTTCAGATGCATTCTGAGTGGTGTGATGAAATCTGCACCATCGCCCCATTCCACCCAGGACACGAATCATCCGTTTGTCCAGTGTCTCTGCAATGTACATGCTCCTGGCTCCTTACTCACTTAGTGGCCATCTTGGTTATCACATATCTTAGTGTTTCATTCAAGTAATCCATGTTTTACTTACTAATGGCTCCAAAGTACCCTACCCTAGGGGCTTAGTTGTTTGCAGTGTTTTCCATGGACCAAAAGATTGCTGATTCAATCCCTGGTAGGGGTGCATATTGGGAGGCAATAGATTGATGTTTCTTTCTCTCTCTCTTCCCACCTGATCTCTCTCTACAATTAGTAAAAATAAAAAATATCCTTGGGTAAAGATAAGAACAAGTAAATAATAACAATAATAGCAGCAAAGCACAAGATTAGTGATTGCTGGTGATTCAGATATACCAAGTAGAAGCCATAAAGTGCTTCCTTTAAGGGAAAAGGTGAAATTCTCAGCTTAATATGGAAAGAAAAGTAATCATATGCTGAGATTGCTAGCATCTAAGGTAAGAACGAATCTTCTATCTGAAATTGTGAAAAAGGAAAAAGAGATTTTACTAGTTTTGTTGTTATACTTCAGGCTGTAAAAGTTACCGCAATAGTGCTTGGCAAGTGTTTAGTTAAGATGGAAAAGGCATTAAATTTGTGGGTGGAAGACATGAACAGAAAATGTGTTTTGACTGAGGGCATTGTCTTGTGCCAGAAAACACTGAGCCTGTAGGAAGACTTCAGCAAGGCATCCCCTGGAACTGGCGAAATGAAGCCATTTATTGCAAGTAAGGGGATGTTACTGAGAGAGAAGGAGGCCATATGCACATAACTTTTATTACAGTAAATTGTTATACTTGTTCTATTTTTTATTATTGTTATTCTCTGTGCCTAACTTATAAATTACACTTTATTATAAGTATGCATGTATTCAGAAAAATAAAGATTATATAAGGTTTAGATACTTATATGATCTTTCAGGCATACACTGGGGTCTTCAACCATACCCCCTGTAGATAAGCAGGGACTACTGTCGTGCTAGTTTGAGAAGGCAGGGTTCCTGACTCCCAGAAACAGCTTTTCTTTCCATCCCCATGGTACATTTTTGAATGTTGATTCTAATCTACATGGGTTGGATTCTGGAACCTCAAGTCGTGTCAGTGTTTTGGGGGATTTAAAGGCAAGAGGAAGGATGATCATGGTGAGAGTAATAATATAACTGACTCTTAGAGTCTGATGCCATCAATTTTGAGTCAAGAGATGAAGTATGTGGGGTAAAGTAAGAGAAAGAGATTACTGTCTTTTCTTGCTTCTCTTAAGCTTTCTCAATACTTGTGAGCTGATGAAAAATTCGTCCATGAATTTTGCTAATAGAGTTGCTATGCTTTGTCATCTCGGATAATTTCTGCATCTGCAGAGGCAAAGACTAAATACTTAAGTTTTCTTTTTGAAGAACAAGAAAATGCAGTAAGAAAATGTTTTAGAACATCTTCATGGAAATTATTGTTATACAATGTTATTTATTACTTGTGATTGGATTCAGCCCACAGTGATAAAAAACACAAAATAAGAATGAATGTAAGTAGAGTTTTATTTCTTTCTCTCAAGTAAAATGACTGAAGAGATAAGTAGAACACAACTAATGTGGTAGGTTCTTTCTTTTTTTCTTTCCTTTCTCTACCTTTCTGATGTGGTAACTCAAGGTTAAATATGGCTGTTCAAGATCCAGCTATCACATTCTAATTTCAGGTCGCATGAAGGAGTAAGTAATGAAGAAGAGCAACAGGGGGAGGGGAAGCATCTTGTTTCATCTGGCATGTAAGGTGTTTTCTAGAAGCAACCACATAATACTTTCACTTATATTTTATTTTCATTGCTCAATATTTAGTTATGAGAATACTTCTTGCTGCAAGGAAGCCTGGAAAATGTATACTGATTTTGGAAAATGTAGTTTATATTCTAGGTGTCAAGGAGTTCAACTAAATTGAGATTGCATTGCTATATTTGATTTTGATAAATTGCAGTACTTGAATTTGAAGGTTTAGTCAGGCATTTTTTAAGCTGAAATGCATTTATTTATCTAAGGTGGAGCACAAAATCTCCCCAAATACATCTCTATGATTATAGGCATGACAATTAAAATTGGTAAGCAAATCAGAATAAGAGAGAAGCTGTTAAATTTGAACTGCTATATGAGGAAGGACCCTAAAAAAACCCCTGGAATTTATTTATTAAAAATGCATATTTATTCTTACATGTTTAAATTTCAGTCACCTTAATTTTTTTATTGTTGCTCATTACATTTGGCCCCATTTTTGCCCCATATTACTTAAATTTCAGTCACCTTCAAAGTACTCTCCCCTTGATGCAATATACCCTTCAAGACATTTTTTCCACTGTTCAAAAAACAGTTTTTGAACTCATCAGTTTTGATGCTTTTTAGTGCTTCTACCATTTTTTGTTTCACCTTTTCTCCATCAGCAAAATCTTTCCTTTTGAGAACATTTTTTATCTGTGGAAATAAAAAAGAGTCTCTCAGGTGAGACTGGGTGAATAGGGAGGGTGGGGCAGTGGGGTCATGCTACTTTGGTAAAGAAAAAACTGCTGAACACTCAGTGGGGCATGAGTAGGTGCACTTGTAAATTACCCATCATGAAATGAGCAAACACATTGAAAGTTTTCAGAAAAAAAATCACTGAAACCTAATGCAGCCTCTCACCACAACACCAGCTGGTACACTGATACAGGTGGGTTCCTAGAACACTCACCTAGCAGAAGAATCCAGTACCACAAGGGTCCTACCCTCCAGAAGATAATTCTGTTTTTTGGGGTCCCCCTTGTATATAGAGAAATATGTGGTATCCAGAATAATTATAATTAGTAGAAGCTTTATCCTAGACCTAGCTGATGACTTCATAATTAAGATGGGGGTTTTCTTTAGAAAAGAAACCCCTGTTTTAGTTACAAATATACACACCTACTCCCTCATGAAAAGGACTTTTATAAATGTAGTGCTTTTTTTTAACATTTGGGCTTAAAACATTTTTAATTGAATTTATTGTGGTGATATTGATAAAAATTATGTAGGCGTGTCCCTTTTCATATTGGCATACGTTTGGGCTGCCCTGTGGAGACGGCACTATTTGTGTGCTGTAGTTCTGTTAAGGGTCTCACTGCTGACCGCCCCCTCCATCCCACATTCTCTCTGTGATAAAGTCCATGTCTGTAACCAGTGCATTCTTCCTTGACCACTCTTTTTTTTTCTCATGGGCCTAAAGAATGCAAGTACTTTGCAAATGCCCCTAGAGCCTTCTATCAAGGCCATATCGTTTTGGGGCACCTGTACTTTTCAGTTGTCTTTGATGTCTGTTATTTGAAATGAATGGTAGAATTCATTGAGATGTCACTTTGGGGAGAATTTCCAGGTCTGTGCTCTCTGCCATAGCCCGTTACTAAATAGACTTATGTACACAAGATACAGGGCTTTCAACAGAGTAGAGGAAGAATCTCCGTGAGGCTCTGGTTTGTTATGGAGTGTATCCTCAGGCATCTCTTCTCCCCAAACAGACCCTTGTTTTCTCTTCCGCTCTTTTCATACATGGCCTTTCGAATATACCTTTGGCCTCTGTGGTAGCCTTAACCCAGCTGCTCCTTGAGAGGTGATTCTGAGCAGCTCAAACCAGTAGGGAATATTACTTCTTTAATCTCCTTAATCCTTAGAAACTCCTGGGAACATACTCACAGTGTGGATTCTTGTGTCCTGTACCTGAACCACTGAATCAGAATCTCTGGGTATAAATCTTATAGGCTGGTTCCCAACAAGCTTTTCTTTTCTTTTTAATTTTTTAAATTTTGTTGTTCAAGTACAGCCTTCTGCCTTCTACTCCCATCCCAGCCTGTCCCCCCAGCCTTCCCCACCTCACTCCCATTTCTATCCCTGCCTTGTTTTTGCCCATGAGTCCTTTATACTTGTAAACCCTTCCCCTCTTCTCCTGAAATTCCCTCCCCTCTCCCCAACAAGCTTTTCCAGGGCTCCTCAGGCAGCCGGTTTCCTGCCGCATTTAGGAATCTTTGCGCTATAATATAGGAGTTAGATAAAACCCCCAAGCACCACCCCCCAAAAAGGAAAAAAAAGCTTTCTACAATAAACAGTTCACACCTGTGGAAGGCTCAGAACTCCCAATCTTATGTCCCATATGAACATCCAAGTCAAATGAGGCCCAGTTCAGCTTTGTATTAATCCTACCAAAGTCTTCTGTGAGCTATCTGTGCAGATGGGCCCGAGAATAAATGATTAGTGTTAATTTCAAGTACCATGAAAGACAGATGCTGGGTGCCCCTGAATCAGTTGTGTCAGGGGCAGCCTTTCCTAGGGAAAGGCTTCCATAGGAAAATAGGAACAGAGTTTGCAAATGAGGCTGCAGTACAAATGCAGTGCATTTGCTCACGTTCTGTGATATTTCAGCTTTAATTAGGTGTTGGCTTATCTAATATAAATCTGTGATATGTTTATATAATTGTAATTTTTATATACTTAAGTGTTTAATTTTATAAGTCACTACTAGTGTCTTAAGTACTAAGTCAAGAGTATCACTGTAATCCTGTGAACAGATAAAAATTTGGGGGAGAGGGTGGGCAAACCTGGATTCTCATAGAGATAATCTTTAAAATTGATCGAAATTACAGTTTTCTTAAGTGATATAGACTGCAGATCTATCAAATGTATTAATTAGAAAAGGAGAGGAGATTGTATGGGATTTTACTACTGCTTGAAAAAGCCTATTGTCATTAGTGTTCTGAGAGGTTTTAAGACATCGTTCGAGTTCAGTTGAAATTAGTCTGTGGTAGCCCCATTGGTATCCTCGGGAAGAAAATTCTCTGAAGTGTGATGGTTCCAAATTCATTAGGACAGAAATTACCTGTCTTCCTTTGGGTATTTATTTTTGCTTTGGCTGAGGCTATCTGAGCTGCAATATCACGTGGTAGCATAGACACCTACAGTTTCATGGCAAGGACCACAAACTCAAATGACTTCTTAGGTGAGGGACGGGTAACATTAGGGAGTGAGGCAGGCCGAGCATAAGAGGGGCTGCTGCTGCTCAGGTGGGAATGAGGTCCCAGTTTTGTCAGATCTTCTGAGTTTTCATAAAAACCCCAAGTCTGGAAGTTTTAAAAAGAAGTTTTCCCATCTCTTTATGCTGTCAATAACTCAGATGAAATAAAATACAGATCATTGGGTGTTCAGCACTATGTGAGTAAAATGAAACTTGAATGTGGCCTTTAGGCCCCTGTTTCCTGTCTCTCTGTCTTGTGCTATCAAGTTTAGCTTGACCCCACAGATTAGACGAGACTCCAGACCTCATATTCAGCCAGTGTACACCCGGTTTTTAAAATGTTAACATACCTGTGGATTTGTTGATACGCAGCCACTGCCTTGTTCTGGTGCTCCCGTGTGGGATTGACACTGGGGCCTGCGCCAGTCCCTTCTCTGCCAGCCCCCAGCCCAAGTACTCTTTTGGTTAATGTGGACCCAGACCCTGAAGGGGACATGGCTTTCCCAGTGGGATGGCAGTCAGATTCATCAAAAGGCAAACCCCTGGTGCCCAATAGGTCTTCTGCTCTCCCAACCCCAAATGATGGCTGTGGCTGGCCACTGGCATATGTCAGTGTCACCCTCGTATGGCCAGTCTTAGGCACTGTCATGTCCCTAGTAACCACGTGCATAAAATATTTTGGGTTTCACTCTGCTTTCTTCAATGCATGCTTCTAAAAATTGCTCTCAATATACAGGGTCTGGCACAAATAACGCCCCCTTTTTTATTATAAAATCATAAGCATGTAATTCTGTAACATAACACTGTCACACTCAAGCACACCATATGACATTTTAGGTGAAATGTTCAAATTAAAACTATAAAGTATTATACCCATGTTATTACCTTACCAACCACACTCAAGCAGGCTACTTCTGTCAGACCCTGAATTTTGCCCTTTACTTAGAATAATCCTTTTCCGTGGACTCATAGTTCTGTTTTTGTTTGTTTGCCTTTCTGTTGATTAGTAGACCATTTTCCTTTTGCTTTCTCACTCTTCATCCTTACGAATTAGTGGAGAATGCACAACTTATCGTCTTAACAAGTAACTACGATTTTCCTCATTTGTCTTGTCCCATGTCCT
Organism: Artibeus jamaicensis; assembly: GCF_021234435.1. Lineage (NCBI taxonomy): Eukaryota > Metazoa > Chordata > Mammalia > Chiroptera > Phyllostomidae > Artibeus > Artibeus jamaicensis. Next base: position 89,315 of record NW_026521992.1, read on the forward strand.
CCCCTTTGTGATCTTACCACGCTTTCTAGTCCAGCCACAGGCTGCTTGTGACAGTTCTCCTGCCCTTGCTTGCAGTGTCCTGGGCTTTGCTTCTGTTGCTTCCTGTTTAGAAAGTTCTTCCTGCTTCTACCACCTACATGCTACTCTGGTCAAATCAACTTTGGTTTTCTGTAACCATAGGTAAAGTCTCTTCCCTGAATTTTTAAAGGAAGAGTCTCCATCTGAATGTCTTTCAGAGAATTTACCACTTTATATGGCCTCTCCTGTTATTGACACAAATGAGAAAAAGTCTTTTTTCTCTTAAATGAAGGCTATACTTTCTGATATAGTAGCTGTTAATACATTTGGCTATTCAAGTTTAAACAAATAAAAATTAGGTAAAGTTGAAAATTTAGTTTCTCAGTCACACTAGACATGTTTCTTGTGTTCAATAGCCCCATGTGGCTGGTTGATCCAGTACTGGACAACTCTGAACATTTTCATCATTGGAGAAGGTTCTATAAAACAGGGCTACTCTTTGGTCTGTGAATGCTTAGATTGGTTTCTCCACCCCATCCTGAGCTCCAAGAATGAAGTATCATGTCTCTAGCCATCCCTATGTTTAGTGGGACTGCAGAAGATGGGGTAAAAGTACACGTCCAGCTGCCTAGCTTTGTGAACTGGAGCAAGGCCCTGACCTCTCCTAGCCTCAGTTCTTTGTTGTAGACCTCTCTGCCTAGTTTTAGGAATTGTATCTCTACCCTTTGTAGCTAATGGCGAGAGACGACCTCTGGTTTGCCAGCCACAGGAGACAAAGCCTGTCTGGTAGCAAACGCTGCCTCAGTTCCTCTCCCAGCCCCCAAGTTGGTTGGAAGTCAATGACAGGTAAGACCCCTCACAGCAGGGGCAACCTAAGCCAGACTCAATAACTTGGAGGCCTTCATGGAAGGACTGGGGGGGTTGGGCTGCAACAAAGGGATAGACCTTCCCCCCCCCCCCCCCCACACACACACACACAGCTTGACAAAGCTCGAGTCCCCATGTTCTCTGGGAGAAGGCTTCCTGGCTCTAATCCCCTTAAGCCTGAATACCTGATGGGGAGAGGTACAGCTCCTTGCCTGGCCAGAGTGTGCCCTGGGGAAAAATCTGGCACCACAAAGACTTGCCGATAAACCTGTGAAATCTGCTCTGCTAAGAGTGCTTTCATTCATATGATAAAGGTCCAAGAGGAAATGAGTATGTCTCCCAAAGTTTCTGCAACTCTCTTTCTGACAGACACTCACTCAGACTGAAACCCTCAGATTTCTTTGAAATGTTACCTACTGTTTGATCCTTGCTGCCCTGTATTCCTGTGTATTACAACCCAATAAAAGGCTGTGGAAGAGGGCGCTCGAGGACTTTTTCTCCTCGGAGAAACTGGCCGCTGCTGGCCTCTGTCTCCCCTGAGAAACTGGCCACAGCCCACTCCTCCATCCCCAAGCAGATCTCAGCATGTCTCCCCATATTTATTCACTCACACGTGTCCGTGGCACCGGGGGACCTCGCGAAAGAAGTCGCCCCCACAGTTCTTCATTAGTAAATGGGAGTAATCGTAATATATATAATGCACTGCAGTATTAGTATAAAGTGAGATGTTTCATAAAAAGTTCACAGCATAGTGGTGGCCATACAATGGGTAATTAGTGAATGTTCTTTGCATACACTACATGTTCGGTGGGCATCACTTCTAGGGGGCACACCTCCCCACCTTGGTTGTACTCAGGCTGGCACAAGGAGGTGGGCAGCCATCTGCCCAAGGTGGGCCACCTTATAGCCCAAGGGTGGCACTTAGTTTTATTGGGGGCATTCTGCAGCTGCCATACCTAATTTCAGGTATGTGTAGCAAATATTTTTTGTTGCCACTGAGAAAGGGCTCCCAGACTGGAGCATTTTAAAACATTCACAGCAAGAAACTAATTTTCTTGTGCCCAGTTTCCCTTGTGATTTCTAATGAAATGTTATATTTGTCAGTCACTAATATTTTCAGTTAATGAAAATGTACAGGAATAGCTTTGTTTTTCCCATATGGCTTCTGTGAAGCACTGAAGGTGGGCATTTTTGACAAAACTGTTATAACTCTTAATAAGTGGCTTGACCTTTAAAGCTGAGGAAACTAAATCTTAAGGGTTTTCATCTCATAAATTGCCTGTGCCTCTGATTAGATTGGTTTCATCTTTCAGGGTTCTATTCTGAAAGTAACCAACAATTCCTTAAGTCTAATGAAACCTTCTCTTTGGCTTAGCCTCTATAGATGCAGGGGAAATCAGCCTTTTTGTCCTGTAATTGCTTTCCTCAGTTCTCTAAGGCAACAGCCAAATTATAAATCCCAGGGGAGGAAGTTTTCCTGTAGGGAAGTTCCTGTTTACAGGAATGACTGTACACCCATTTATCAAGAGCAATTCTTATTCTGATGTGCTACCTTCTATTCCTCCCGGTTCTGTAAAAAGCATGACATCTTTTAGAACCTGATTACCTATATCATTAACACATTGTTCCCCACTGAAGTTTCCTAGAGCTTGAAAGCAATGGGTAGATATCTTTAAATATCTAAAACTAAGGGAGTCCTTCATACAGTTTTCATTTTCTCATTTTTAAGGCACTGTAGACATTTAAGGCAGAATTTCTTTTGAGTTGCAGTGAGTGAAAATCATGTTGGCTATTCTCAATAACTTTAAGGAAAAGTTCTCATGCAGAATTTTGGATATATGGATGCAGAATTGGGTTTTTAATTTCTTTTCTTATATGGTGCATAGGCTCCTGCAGTTTTCTCAGTCAGATTGTGGAAAATAGTTGAGTCACTGTATTTTTCCTATCCAGTGATATATCTTTTTATTCATCAGTTCACCTATTCCAGCTGTCTATTTACCATTTATAAAGGCACTGTATTAAGAAATTAGATGGATAAGGAGATGTATTTGTATTTTGAGAAATGTAGTTCTGTCTTTGTAAAGAACTTTTTGGTTTGAAGGAGACCCTGAGATTCTGTCTAGCAGGTCACAGTTCAGGCACTTAACACGAGTCTGAAGCATAGTTGAATTTTATAATAAATAGAGTCCTGGGAAATGGCCAGAAGTAGATTATAGTAAGCCTCAATTTATAAAATTGTGAATTTCTACCAAATTTGAAATTTGACTTTAAACTTGGAAATCAAACTGCATTGCTTTATATAGAATATTTGTCCATTACAGCACTAGTCCCAATGGTTTTATGTGCTTTTCTTGATTTAACTCTGATTAAAATGTGGTGAAATTGAAACCAGTCAAACTGAGGCCCATCGACTTGGTGCCTTGATGCATGACACAACAATTTGTGTTGGAAGAAACAGATTTTATTAATAGGGTTCCAACCTCAGGAGGGGCTGCTGAGAGCACTCCTGTTTAGAGCCCTCCTCTTCCACCCTCCCACGAGACGCAGCACTTCCCTTGTTCCCCACCAGGCTATAAGGGAAAATCACACCCTGAAGTCCCCCATTTCCTTATCCGTCCTCAAGCTGGCCGTGCAGACAGGACTCCATCCCCCTGGGAGTGTGCACTTGTGGGCTTCAGAGTCGCCGTCCTCCTGCAGCAGCTCCTCCTTCAGCCTCAGGATCTGGGGTGTGTTGTCCTCCAACTCCATGTAGTGGTTCAGGAAAACATACGCCGTGTTATCCTGGATCATGGTGGAGTCTAGGGAAGCACATGTCCCAAGACAGTGACTTCTCTGTGTGTCCTTCAGAGAAGCAGAAATCTATAGCTCAACATTCCCAGTCACAGTTCAGTTCAGCTCCAAGCAGGTCTCATGAATCTGTGGTTAGGCAGGACCCCGCCCAGCTCCATCAGCTCTCTCCTCACACCCTTTCCTCCTAAATGGCTTCTTCCTCCCCTCTTTCAGCCCTCAGGATAGAATTCCTCCTTACTACCCCAGGCTGCATGGCAGAATCCCCTTCTCTCTCAGCCCACTCTCATTATAAATGCTTGGCCCAGAACTTCCTATGTGACTTCATATCTGGCCACTCCTATAATGTGCTTTTGCCAGTTCCCCTATATCTTTTACCTTCTTCTGGTTATCATCTTTAGTCAGGGCAAGAGTCGCTGTGACCCAGGGGCATCCAGGGTGGGCATCCATCTCCCCTGGCTATCTCACGAGTTATGATACACCCTTAAAGTCACATACATCTTTTTCCTGGGGCAGCAGCACAGCTATTAACTTGCTATGGTTATGCAAAGTATCTTAAGTGCTGGATGTTCACTTACTCCTTTCTCCAGTGCAGGTTTGTGGGGAATATTCTCCCTTTTCAGGCGACTCTCACTCTGCACCCCATTATAAAACCAGTGATCATATTCCCATTGGACTAATAAGGAAGGGAGGGTGCAAATACTGGCTCTGTCCAGATGGTATCCAGCCATGTATTATGAAAAACAGACATTTATTAAATAAGAAATAAGATATGAGAAACATTGTACATAGGACAATGATGCTTTAGTCTCCTTCAAATTAGGCACCTTAGGACCTCACACAGTTCTCCCAATTGCCATTGGCTACCCCATCATATTTTCCTGAATCTCATCAACAGTCTGAAATCTCTTCCCTTTCAAAGTGATTTTAGTTTTGGGAAAAGCCAGAAATTGCAGTGTGCCTCAAATCTGGGCTGTAGGGGGGCTGAGTAACCTGGGTGATTTGATGTTTTGCCAAAAAACTCTGCACAAGGTGTGGTACATGAGCAAGTGGTAGTCATGATAAAGCTGCCAGTCACCAGTTGCTCATAGCTGCAGCCTTCTTAATTGTCCTAATAGTTTCCACTAAGAAATGTTCAAGCTTATCACAAAATAGGATGCAGATCTGTTGCTCAACTTGATCAGTCATTTTGAACACAACGACCACACAATACACATGCTCATTTAACAGTGTCTCCTGCTCCCACTGACTAATATAGAAAAGTCACTGTTCATGGACATTCCAGTCCACTCTCCTTGGCTGCCAGGTTACATTGATGTCACACAAACTGTTCTTGTTATATTAACAATGGCTGGAGGGGAATGAAGGGGGGAATAGAACAACTGTAACAGCATAATCAATAAAAAAATTAATTAAAAAAAAACAATGGCTGGACTTTTTCTGGACAGGCTTCTCATATGGTACTTAATATGTTCAACTGTCACCCAACCATAAACATTCAAACCTAGGTCACAGTTATTAGAGCCCAGTGCTTAGCTAAACCTTATCTTGTAGTGAGTAGAAAGGTAAAGGGTCCAAATATCTGATTCCATATTACCACCTTGTATGGCCACTGATTATCTCCTAAGTTTTCTTTGCCTAATTTTATCACCTAGAATAGTGGGAGTTGTTACACTTGTGTTATCAAATGTCATACGCTATGTGAAAATGTCATAGAAGAATGCATATGAAAATACATGGTGCAATGTTTTATGCTCTGTAAGTGAAAGTTAATGTTTTTATGCTTATTTTTATCACATTTTTAAGTGGATTCTTTCAGAACAGTCTAAGACATTCTTGTGTCCTAGCTAATGTCAGTGAGTTGTCAGTTTGCTCCCTAGTGTTTACAGGGTGATTACTGTGGAATGTTAGAGTGATAGAGAGAGAGACAATTGCTTGAAAATTTTTGAATGATATTAGATTCTTTTTAAGAAAAGGGAAAGCCTGGCTAAAACCTTATATTTTAACAAACTAGAAAAATGAAATTCCTGACAAATTTAAAAATAGATGTAGGTCTTTATCACTTTAGGACTAAGTATTTAGCTGGTTACTGTCAATGAATTTTACCTTGAATATTTTGGACATAAGACAAAAAAGGGGGACTTGTATATGTAGTATAAATTATCCCTTACATATGTGTCAATTTGTGAGCTAGTTTATACAGAAACTCATGCTTTTCACTTAAATTGTAGATTAAGAATATCCATAGAAGCTATTAAAATTAATAATACTTTTGTTTATATAAAAGCAGGAATACATTATTGAATAGCTCTTATTCTGGGCTTAGTATGTTCTTATCTGAGTGGCTTCATGAGTATTTTGAAATAACTGTAAAACTCGTCAGACAAATGGCAATGATTACCATGAAATCAGGCTCTGACTTAGATTTCTCTGCAATTAGTGGGAAAGCATCACTCTTGGATTTATGTTATTTAGATTGACTGGGAAAATCCGTTTTAAAGCCTAAACCAGACTATCTACTTTGAAGAATTACTCAATAGAGCCTCTTTAAAAGGTCTTGTGAAAAATAAGTAAAATCAGGTTTGAAAATATCAGGCCCCATTTGTCTGTAGATTTGGGGTTCAAAAAGGCCATAGTGTGGAGAATACCAGATTCTGTTGCAAAAGAGTAATCAGTGTATTTGTTTTTCTTTAAGACATAAAGATATAATAGTTATTCACAATGAATATTGCATGCTAAGGTTTTTGTCCTAGGGCATTTAAGGCTGATAGAAAAATGAATTGGCAGGTGAAAAAAAAGTTCAGTTATTCTGTAAAGAAGTATGTCTTTATGATGAATAGAGTAGGTGTGAGGTGGGGTCATTATCAAACATATTTTTTAGAAAATATTACATAAAAGTAAAATCTTGCATCCTACCCTTTATCCCCTGCCCTCCCAATGCTTTTACATAGTTCTGTGACTGAGAAAACTGGGGCACAGCCAGCTGGTGCCTTTACATATGACCAGCTGTCATATGTAATTGTTATTGTATGTAATATGTGTTATATGTTATATAACACGTACAACACGTATGTTATATGTATGTAATTGTTACATACTAACAATTAGTATTAAAGGAAACAGGTTTTTATTAATAGGATTCCGTCCTTGGGGATGAGAGGGTGAGAGCACTTCTGCTCAGAGCCCCCCTTCTCCACTCTCCCATGAGACCTAGAACTTCCCTTGCTTCCCAAAAGGTTGCAGGCCAAAACCATGCCCAGAAGTTCCCCATGTCCTTACCTTTCCATCAGCCAGTCACACAAACAGATCTCCATCCCCTCTGGAATGCACACATGTGGGTTTCAGAGTCACCATCCTCTTGCAGCAGCAGCTCTCCTTCAGGATCTGGGTTGCACTATTCCCAGTCTCCATGTAGTGGTCTGGGAAAATATGTGCCATGTTACACTGGATCATGATGATATCCAGAGAGACACATGTCCCCAGAGAGTGGCTTCTCTGGATGTCCTTCAGAGAAGCAGAAGTCTTCAACTTAGCACTTCTGGTCACAGTTCAGCTCCAAGCATCTTTCACAAATTTGGTTGACCAGACAGGTCCCTGCACCTCCATCAGCTCTACTGGTAGACCTTCTCTCACTGCAGAACTGGTCGCTCTCTTTTTGCCTTTCAGACCTGCTGACGGACCTTCTCTCCCACTCCAGACCTCATGGCTCCTCTGTCTTCTCTTTTTGCCTGCCCTAATTTAAATGCTCGGTCCAGAACTTCCTGCATGACCTCATATCCAGCCCTTCCTGTAGTGTGGTAGTGTCTGCCATTTTAGCCAGTTCCCCAGTGTCTTTTACCTTCTTTTGACTGCCATCTTTAGTCAAGGCAAAAACTCCCAGTGATGCACAGGGATCTGGGGTGGACATGCTCCCCTAAGGTTATGTCGCCAGCCGGTGAATGTTTTCGGTCAGGTACACAATTCGCCCTGGGCATCAGCCGTCTTCCCTTCAGGAAGACACAGCTATTAACTTGCCATTGTGCAGTGTATCTTGAATGCTGTATCAGCCTTTCTTCCATTCCCCTAATTAAGGATTCTGGGGGTTAATCTCTATACCCCATTACAGTTCTATTTTCCTCTGTAAAACTTAGACTTATGTAACTGTTTTATTTATGATGTTTATGTTTACATTCTCTTTCATCTATTAAAATACATCTCAAGTGCCTAGAACAGTAGTTGGCATGTATTAGGTAATAGATAAATATTTTTTGAGTGAGTAAATGAACCAAAAGTCAGGATCTTTGTCTTTGTGGTCTTCAGATTATTTGCCTAAAAAATGAGTACTATATTAGACACTCCCCCAACATTTTTCCAGAGCAACTATGAAGATAATTATGATAGACATTATCTTATTTTTAATTGAGATGTTAGTGCATCTCCAAATGTCATTTGTTTGAAGTTCACATTTATTTATTTTCCCATAGGAAAAAAACCAAAAGCTAAGTGTATTTTGATTCCAAACTCCAGTAGAAAGACCTTTGGAATGATGGAATTTTGAAGTCAGAATACTAGCTCTAAACCCGAGCATGCCATTTTTTTGTGTCTCTCTATCACTTAGGTTGTATTAAGGATCAAATCAGAGAAAGTATAATCAATAGTGATAAAAATTCTGCTCTGAATAGATTTCAGCTCTTAATTCTATTAAACTGGGCTCAAATCCTGACTTAGTATTAGTTTACTAGTCAAGTTTACTAGTTCACCAGTTGATGACAATAGTACTAAGTTTTTTAGGCCAACTCTTTTGCTGAGAACAGTTGTAGAACTATTTGAAGTCATCAGAGACCTGCTAAAGAGTAGTTGCATGATCCAGAAAGCCCAGAGCTGTGAGACTGTCTCAGCCCCCAGCTTGTGCTTTGATAATTGGCAGTAGATATCAAAACCCAGAAATTTCAATAAGATTACAGGGCTGGAGGTAGGGCAACTGGATTGGATCTCTGGGTCTGACGAAGAGAAGGTAAATACCCCAGGCTTCAGAACCACAGCAGTTACACCTTAGGTGTTAGGGTGACTAGGAAGTAGGCCAGCTCAGATCAGCTCAGTCTCTGACTGGATTAAGGCAGTCTGGAATTGCCAGTATCCCAAGACCATCTGCTTGTCAGAAACCCATCAGAAATAACCAGGCTTATGGAGAGATGGCAGAACTATGACCAAAAACCAAGGGAAATACAGACAGTAAAACTATCTGCAGGGTTATCTTGAAAAAGGAGTTGAGATGTATGTGCTTTAAAACAAAACTATGTTGTAACATGTTAGAAGAATTAAAAAAGACAAGTTTGATAATTTTGATGTTTGTTACTAGAAATTCTAAAGCTTAATAGTACAGTAGCTAAAACTAAAAACTCAATAGATGATTTAAGCACACGAAGAGAAACTTAGTGAAATGAAGACAGTGTAAAATGTCCAAACTAATGCTAAGAGAGAAGAAAAGGTGAAAAATAAGGAAAAGAGCCAAAGAGAAATGTGGTCGTGATGGGTACATGTATATTACCACCAGTTTAGAAGCCCAGAAATGTCTGAAGAGGTGGTACCTGAGAATTTCCAAAATTGCTACAAGATATCAGGCAGATTTGAGAAAATTACAAACTGCAACAAGATAAACTCAAAGGATGTTGTACCTACACACATCGTGGTCAAATTGCTCAAAATTAAAGACAAAGGGAAAATGCTGGAAGCAGCCAGAGAAAAAAATGATAATGATATTCAGAGAAGCAGCAGTAAGATTTTGAGTTGACTTCTCAACAGAAACAGTGGCATCCGGAAGACAGTGACATGATATTTTGAAGTTCTATAAGAATTCTGCCAATTTTGAATTCTATATCCAGTGGGGATCATGAAGACACAATCCAGATATATTCAAACATCTACAAATTTATCACCCCACTAAATTCTTTAGAGCCCTCAACAGAATACCCAAAGAACCATAGTTTAAGTAGAACCTGACCACCTTGTACAGTGATCTTTCTGTAAACTTACGTGCTTAGAGTTCCGATTGGATATGCCTAGAACATCTTTTCCCTCTACCTTTTCACCCCATTACAACCTTGACAGTAGGATGAAACCCCCTTTCCATATTTCTTTTACCAGCTTTCTAATGAATGTCTTGCATTGCCATCCTGTAGGGCGTGAGGATAGAAGGAGGTACAAAGGCACTAGGGGCTGTATATGTATACTCAAGGGAGAGAGGGAAGATAATGAAGACCTCTATGGATCCAGGGTTTCTTAAAGGCAGACATGAGTCTTCAGTTGCCAGAGCTTCCTGTGACTAGTAGTGCTGAATTGAACAGCCTGGGTCTAGACAATGTACTGTGTGTGTAAGTGCTGTGCACAACTTTCACCCAGTGTCTTCAGAGGAGAGACACTCACCTCCCCCCTCCATCCTCTTCTGTATGTAATTTGAATATGCTGGAAGGAGCCCCATATCAACAGTGAGGATCAAGGCTACCACTTTGGACTGTGGAACCAAGGGCTGGAGGGATTTGAGTTCTCTGGAAACATTGTGGAATACAGCTGCCATATGAGCCCCAGGCTACTTACACAAACTTCATTTTGGGGGAAAGAAGTACTCCCATGTCTTGTTTAACCCACTGACAGTTGAGTTTTTCTGCCCTTTTTTATTAATTTAATCCTAATTAATACAGGAGGCAAAAGCCAAATATAATTTGCCAGCATCATCAGTGATGGTGATACATTAATACTTACTAGCACCCAAATCCTTGCTGTTACCATTAAAATGAATCACTCTGCAAGCAGGGGCAGACTTCTTGACTTAGGGAGCCCCAGCTTCCTAGTCCAGTGATTGGAGACAGTGCCATGAAGGAAGCCCTTTTTCTCCATCCCCACTGGAAGCAACCCTCAACACTGATGACATGTCCTGGAAATGTCTCTTCAGTAAAAAGTTCAGAAGTAATTTGCCAGTGTTTCTCTCAGGGTTAATTTTAGAATTCCTCAGTTGGTCTAAGTTTGCTTAGGATGAGACCACTTGCATTTGAGGAGCAATTTCACTTAGTGTGACATGCTTTGAAGTCTGGTAGCCATTCCAGTATTTGCTTTTAGGGTTATTTGCTGTAATAGGCCCCCCAAGTGGCCTTGGTAAGAACCAGGGAACTAAGGAACAGGACCGGGATGTGGTCAGTTGATTTGGAAAGGGAGTCTGTGGGAGGAGCACAGTGGTTCTCCCCACCCTGCCCTCACTGCAGCACCACTTTAGCTGGCAGAGTTACCGCCTGCTGTTTCTGTTGGCAGCACTGCTGCAGGCTGTGTGTGTTAAAAACCACCATTTTTTTGTCAAGCTGTTTTGACAGGGATTTGGTCTTTAAATAGTAATTGCTCATTAATTGCATTTCTCTCTACAACCCAAAACCTCCCTTGGTCTCCTTGTATACTTTGGAATATCCAGAGATGTAAACCAATGCATTTTTATTTTCTACTGAGATTATGGTTGTTACATAAAAATAAAATAAAATAAAATAAACTTTTTTGGGACCATGTGGGAAAAATGCATGGTGCAGTTGGTCTTGGAGCCCTATTAAGTGTAATTATAGTCTGACCCCATTTTCTTGTAATAGCCTGAGCCCTCCTAATGAGGTTGCATATGGTTTGTGCTTATGGGGTCGTGGGCAGAAAGATGGGCTTGCTGGGAGATTCACTAACTTTAATGATGATTTACCTGAATCAAGCACTTTGTCATTTATAGAGCATGGACATATATTCTCAATCCCCATGTTAGGAATATTTAAAAAACTATTTTCAGAAATCCCCAGGGTTAAACTGTTCTGTTTTCAAGTGAAGTTGTTTGCTTTGTAAGGCCAGATATTCTTTGCTTTGTCAAGCATTTAAAAAATTCATTTAAAGCAAGTTGGATAAAAGCCTGTGTTTGCAGATGGCTTAAGAAGCTTGCTATCTAGTGTTAAAATGACAGTTAATGTCGGTTAACTGCTGCTTTTTTGACTTCTTAAGCAAGATTCCTTATCCACTTTAGGTTTTAAGACCTGGTATTCTACTTGATAAGGGTTTCCATACAAATTCCCAAATACATAATATCTTTCTAGGTTATGCTAAGAAAATTGGAATTACAGGATAGTTTTGTGACTAAAGGACATTATTCTCAGTTATCATTTTAATAACTGTAAAAGGAAATACCATGAGTATAAGTTTTGTTCTGATGAAGCTAAATTTAAATTTATCCTTTGTTCACTTTTACATTCTGATTTAGTTATTCACTCATTCATTCATTCACTCATTCATAAACATTAAAATGATTCCTAAGCCTGCTTGTTATGGGCTATTTTTAAACATAACATCTTTTTTATAAAGATTTTATTTATTTTATTTTTAGATCAAGGGGAAGGGAAGGAGAGAGAGAGGGAGAGAAATATCAATGTGTGGTTACTTCTGACATGCCCCGTACTGGGGACCTGTGCCCCACACATGTGCTCTGACTGGGAATCAAATTGGCAACCCTTTGGTTCGCAGGCTGGCATTCAGTCCACTGAGCTACACCAGCCAGGGGTAAACATAACATCTTTTATTTTGCCAAGTTGTCATCAAAAATACTTTACAGATTTAACCCTTTCTCCTGATTTTGAAGCTTCCTATGTGTTCATTTGTGATAGCTAGTCTTTTTCTTCTTCTGGTTCATACTGTGCAGCTGCAAATTTAATACTGTTCTTTGCTCCAGAATGGGTCTTTATGGGCCATTATCGCGAATCAAACTTTTTCTGTTTGGCATTTCAGATGCTCTGACACTAATTATTGCTATTTTTATCTCGCCTGTGCCACACCCCACGTCATCCTACCCACTCGTTGGTCACATCTCACACAAGTCTTTTCTGCACAGATCTGGATGATATTGTGCTATCTCGTGAGCACTTTATTTTTTCTGGTTTCTTCAGTTTAGACAAGTGCGTATCTACCTAGAATTGCCTCCCCTAAGCCTCTGTCTCCAGCAAAACTGAACTCTTGGCATCACTGAGACTTGAAATATCCAGGGTTGAGCATCCAAGGCCTGAAATGATAAGATGGAAGCAAGTCTCCTCAGAATACAGACAAAGGTAGTTTCTTCTTGGTGCCTATGGTGAAGCAGAACTCTCCAGCCTGTGTGAAGTCCTCCCAAATGGGTTTCAGGTGTTACTTCACGCCCTGGAAGGGCAGAGACTGGGCTTATTACCCTTGACCCCAGTGACATGTATAGATATTTGCTTTCTCGTGTTCTGTGATGTGAGGTGAGGAAGGCTGGATGCCTGGCACTGAAGGCTAATATCAGTTTGTGTTCAACTTACCTTTCCAAATGGATCTGCGCACCCCAAGAATGTCTGTGCTCCTTGACTTACACTTGTCCTCACACTTTTGAGATGAATCTGACATTGCTAATTGTCTGCTGGATGTATCTAACGTCATCTTCCATGAGCACCACTCCTGACTCATTTAGTCTCATAAATAGCCCAAAATGTTAGAGTCACACTGGACTTTTCATTATGCCTCCAGCCCTAGATTTAACATGGTGGGGTTTTCATTCCCACTGATACTCACTTCTGTTCCTTTCTATTCATTGCCACTGCAATCATATGCCCTATTGTCTCTGCTACTCCAGGTAAGTGATTTCATGGCCTGGGGTCTTGATTTTCTCATTTAAAAATAAAGGGAATCAGGAATAAGTTTTTTTCACATGTAATTTTGCAATCAAACCAGTGTCTGAAAAGACAACTTTTTATTCATAAGTTCTTTCGATAGAAAACATATTTGTTCCAAACCACAGTTTCTTCATTTGTGAAGTACATATGTACTTTTTCCCTGATAGAGTTGCTCTGCTCTGAACGTGAAGTGAGATCTGTCTTTGCAGTGTCACTTGTACAGTGCTAAGCACCAAGGGCACTTCTGGTAGATACACCAACTATTGCAAAAGCCTCTAACCTGGTCATTTCACTCTCTAGTACATGATTCTTCCTCTGTGAAGAACTTCCTCACAACTGCCTCTCCAGCTATTAGTCACCTTTACTTAACTTTTTTATACTTTACACTGAATAAATAATCACAAGTTTATTGTATGCCATCCATGTGAAGTATAGTTTCATTGGGAGTGTTGGGGAAACTTCATTGCTTGGGGTGGGCTTGGCTGACCAGTGACACCGTCATTGAGGTGGTGAGAGCTTAGGGTTTTAGGAGTATGATCTGTGATAAGATGCTTGAAGAGTATTCAGGGAGGAAGGACATGTAAAGAAATGTGAAAACCCTTGGAGTAACAATTGTGACGTAGGCCAGGACAGCAAAAGGCCACTATGTTAGTCGTGGTTTTCCAGTCTGTCTGTCTGTATGTCTGTCTGTCTATCTAGAGATTTATTGTGAGGAATTGCCTCACACAATTATATAGTTTGACAAGCTCCATGATCTATCATCTGCAAGTTGGTGACCTCAGAAAACTGGTGGTATATTTCTGAAAATGGGAGGGTCAAATGTGTAAATCCCATTCTGTAGGCAGGAAAAGATTGAAGTTCTAGCTCAGCAGTAAGGTACAGACAGAAAATTCTTTGTTCCTCCACTTTGTTGTCCTATTCAGGCCCTCAGTGGATTGGATGATACCCACTCACATCTTCTCTACTCAGTCTACTGATTCAGATGCTAGTCTCTTCCAGAAACACACTCATAGATGCACCCACAGGTAATGTTTAACCAAATATCTGGGCACCCTGACATCCAGTGAGGCTGACCCATTAAATCACAGCCAAGTACAGTTGCCTCCAGGAGTGGTAGTGTTCTCTCACTTCTTTGAACTCGTTTGTCATATATTATCCTTTGAACAGAGCACCACATCTTCAAGATTATAAACCTTTCAAATAGAGACTGATGAAGTGTGCTTCGTTTCCAACATTTATAAAGAAGTCCAGTCCTGTCAACTAGGTAGTAGATTCTGGACATCGACCATTGAGCTCCATGACAGCAGACACTGTGTTGACCACCATATCCCAACACTCAATACACAGAGCTCACACACTCGGTGTTCATGCATATTTGCTGAATGAATGACTTTTCTGTCTAGCATTTACCAAGCCTAATAGCCTGTTTAAAAATTACTCTCCTCCTTCTTCCTCCCCTACAGCTTTCACACATATACATTTATAATGAAATGAATTAAATGTTCTTTTTTTGTTTTCACCTTTTAATGAACATCTTATCCTGTGAGGATTAGCCAAGTTTCCTGCCCAAACTAATAAATCGAGGTGAATTGTGCTGAATACATTTCTGCTTTTTTCTGGATTTTATAATCTGCTGTCATTCTGGCAATTTATGCTTAGATTGTATGACATTTTAGAAAAGTATATATTATAGGCCTTGAGTGCTTTTTTTAAAAATATTTCTGTGATTTCTGCAAGTAAGAACATGGCAGTAATAGTTAATTTTAGATTTTATTTATGCTTGGCATGCACTCGTGAGCCATGGAAAAGATACTCAGTGAAAACTCCACTCAGATGTCCTTTAGCTTCTTAGTTGCAGCCACTTGACAAATAATTTGTTTTATGTATTTATTAATTACTTTGATTGATGCTCTTGGCTTACAACCTGTTATGTTTATTTCTGTATGTATTCTTAGCTGTCTAACCTCTCTTGAAAGTAAAAAGTCATTTAAGAGTCTAATGATTGGGAAGAAGTAGAATCTGGAAAGGTTATTTATGATGGAAAAGACATTGAGAGCAGTCTTACAGTCTTTGGTTTAGTGGATTATTGAAGCCAATTTGGAAGGGGATACAGAAGTGTGATTGAGCATGTTTGAAAAAATCAGTAATTTTGTAAAACATCCATTAAGAAGTAGACAGTAATCTCTGTATCTTATCCATTATTTGTGAAAGGAAAAATTATTGAGGTGGATATGTTTTGAAAGCAGGCATATCTGAATTTTGAGTGCTAGTTACTGTTATTACCTTGGTTCTGTAATCTTGAGAAACTTATCTGTGCAGGCTTTGGTTTGCTCATCCGTTAAATGAGCACAGTACTTCTACATGATCAAGTTTTATGTATGAGTGTTAAGTGAGGTATGTTAAGTAACTGCTACATAGCTGATGATTAATAAGAATCAAATTCCCTTCTCATTTCCTGTAAGTAATATAACCAGAGTTTAAATCAACAAACTGTTCATATACTACAACAGACTAGACTTGCCATACTGCCTTTAAGAAGATTCAAATGGTTAAATTTGCTTCTCTTTAAAAATACCATTTTGGGGGGACTTCTGGTCAAGATAGTGGCATAGGTAAGCATGGCTCACCTCTTTGCACACCAATCAAAATTACAACTAAACTACAGAACAATCATCATTCAGAACTATCAGAAATCAAGGTAGTGGAAGTGCTTACAACTATGGAATTAAAGAAGAAACTACATAGAAACTGGTAGGAGGGGCTGAGACACAGAAGGGGTCTGTACATACCCACATATGTCAGATAGAAACCAGAAAGGATATCTCAGGAGCAGGAGGTCTCCGCCCCACAGGAGGCTCCCCAGCCCAGGGTCACAGTACCAGGAAGATAACTACCCATAACTTCTCACTGTAAAACCAGTGAGGATTGAGGCTGTGGAAGACAGAAACCACTGGATTCTCAGGCAGTTTCTATGAAAGGGCCCATGTACAGACTTACTCAGACTCACTCCCTCTGTGCTCCAGTGTGAGGCAACAGATTGAAAGGCACCAGAGACATATGGGGAGGAACTGAATTGTCTAGCATCAGGTTGAAAGCTGGGGTCAGGAACAGGCCACTGTTTTTTTCCTAAGCCCTCCCCACATACAGCCACAGAGCTGGCAAGGAGTTGCCATGTATGACACTATCAACCTGGCTCACACTGTTTGCCCCACCCTGATGATTCCCTGAGGCTTGGCCCCACCCAACTTTTGGGCCCACCTAAGCTGTTCCTAGTGGCTTTTCCATACAAATCACTTGTCTTGGCCCATGCTTCAGATTTTCCTAAATCATCTCAAACAAGCAGCATCTGGCTTCAGTGAGGCCCATCCCTCTTACTAAGTTGCCCCAGACCTGGCACTCACAGCAGCTGGCCTTAGTTTTCAGCTTGGCCTTGCCTGTGTACCTCCAAGCTCATCTCAAGTAGCAGCCATCTGCAGATCACTTTGTAGCTCATTCTGTGTGACCTAGGACAGAACACAGTCAGTGTCTGACTTTGGATGTGCCAATAGCAAAGAAGGCTCAAGTACAAGAGGAGGGTGTACTCAACCCACATGAATGGCATGCCTGGATTACCCAGCTTGCGTAATAGGGAAGGTTGTGCCACTGGACCCTACAGGACACCTGCTACATTAGGCCACTCTACCAAGCCTAGGAGATATAACAGCTCTACCTAATACATACAAATAAACACAGGAAGGCTGCCAAAATGAGGAAGCATGGCTCAAATGAAAAAACAGAATAACACTCCAGAAGAAGAACTAAACAAAATGGACAAAAGCAATCTACTAGA
The DNA here is from genome assembly GCF_021234435.1 of Artibeus jamaicensis. NCBI lineage: Eukaryota > Metazoa > Chordata > Mammalia > Chiroptera > Phyllostomidae > Artibeus > Artibeus jamaicensis. The sequence continues at coordinate 106,484 of NW_026521992.1, forward strand.
TGCAGAGTTCAAAACACTGGTTATAAGGATGCTTAATGAACTTAGTGAGAACCTCAACAGCCTAAAAAAGATCCAGCAAGAAACAAAGGATACACTGATTGACATAAAGAACAATTTATAGGGAATAAACAGTAGATGGATAATGCTGAAAATAAAATCAGCAATCTGAATTATAAGGAAGCAGAAACCAACCATTCAGAACAATAAGAAGGAGAAATAATAAAAAAAATAAGGATAGTGTAAAGAGTTTCTGGGTCAACTTCAAGTGTACCAACATTCACATTATTGCGTGCCAGAAGGAGAAGAGAGAAAGAAATTGGAAACCTATCTGAAAAAAATGATAGAAAACTTCCCTAACTTGGTGAAGGAAATAGACTGACAAGTCCAGAAAGTACAGAAAGTCCGAAACAAGATGAATGAAAAGAGATCCACACTAAGACACATCATAATTAAAATGTCAGAGGTTAAATACTGAGAATTGTAAAAGCAGAAGAGAAAAGCAGTTAGTTACCTATAAAGGAGCTCCCATAAGACTGTCAGCCAATTTTTCAAAAGAAACTTTTCAGGCTAGAAGGGATTGGCAAGAAATATTCTAAGTGATTAAAATCAAGAACCCACAGCCAAGGTTATTCTACCCAGCAAAGCTATCATTTAGAATCAAAGGGCAGATAAAATGCTTCCCAGACAAGAAAAAGCTAAAGGAGTTCGTCATCATCAAATCAGTATTATAAGAAATGTTAAAGGTTCTTTAAGAGGAAGAAGACGTAAAATATGAACAATAAAATGCCAATAAATACATGTCAACTAACAATTGATTCTAAAAAACAAAATAAACAAAGAGAATAGGAACAGAAATCATAGATAGGAAGTTTTGATGATTACCAGATTGGGGGTGGAGTGGGTAATGGGCAAAAACAGTAAAGGGATTAAGGAGTACAAATTGGTAGTTACAGAATAGTCTTGAGGATGTAAAGTACAGCAGTGCAACATAGGGAATAGAGTAGCCCAGGAATATATATGTGTGAGACATGGACATGGACAGTGGTGCAGGGATTGCCTGAGGGAGTGGGGATGCAAATGGGGACAAACTGGGACAACTGTAATAGCATAAACAATAAAATATAATCTAAAAAAATTAAAATGCCATTTTTTTCATGTTCATGTCATTTTGTTTTGGCTGTGTTTGCTAAATTTTTGGTGGAATCATACCATTTTCTGTTGGCTTCATTTATAATTCTATTTTCTTTTTGGCTGTATGCCTGCTGTTTCATTTTGAGACCCGTTACACTGTTGGGTTTTTGGATTTACTAACCTTTTTTTCCTTCTTCTCTTTGGCCTACTTCCTCCTATTTAGTTTTGGCATTACTAACTTAATGTGTGTGCTATAAGTCTACTCAATACATTTTTAACAGTGCAATATTCTTTTTTATTTTTTTAAATTACAAGCTTGTATTTCAAATATGTGAAAATGCTTTAGAACTTGTTGGATATATATTAGTTCACATTTTAAATCTTAATGAGGACTGTGTAGTTGTGTTTTAGTTTTCTGTTTCTTCTTTATCCTTTTCATCATACTCTTTATAGTTTTTGTGATCAGTGAATGATTATTAAGGGTCCTAATTTGTATAGCACTGTGTTGGATCTTTCATGGATCAGTTTAAAGAGACCCTGTGCATTCAGTGCCCCTTCCACCACCACTCACCATTCTGTGTGCATATTTCAGGCAGAATTTTATAGCATACAACTTATCATTTCTAGGTGTTTGAATCTAAAACAAACATGGACACATAGTCCAGGCACATATTTGAATGAGAGAGTACAAATAGTAAACAAATAGACATGAGCATCCTTTGCCATAGATTAGACTTTTAGCTCTCAAGATGTTACCTCCCTTTACTGTTTCATTTTCTTTTAAGTGTTGAAATGGTCAGGCTCCTTTCCACATTGCCTGAAATAATTGCTAGGCAGTTGTGCTGCTTGACACTGTTGCAACAAGTCCTTTCATATGGACTGGCAGTTGCACTACCTGTGATAATATTTTTGCAGCAGTGTTGCTTTATTCTTTCCACAGTCTGTTCTCTTGAGAAATAATCAGCAGGAGTGGACAGCACATGGTTCAGGGAATCTTGGGACAGGTTGGAGGCAGGAGACCTCCCTCTCTCTGTGAAGGCCAAAGAGAGATGGGGAGTCCCTCTGTCTTACTCCTGGCAGCTGTAATGTGGATCTGTGACTACAAGTAGCCAGAACTAGAAGCTTAATGCTGGAAATGTGAACCTTGAGGGAATGAGCAGTGGGGTTAGAGATGATTCACTGTGTGGCTTTGACAGAGGGCAGGGTGACAAGAACATCCAGTGTTCCTAAGCACACTGCTCCTGTGGCCTCACCCTGTCTGTGTCTGTCCTTTCTAGGTCACTGCCAGAGCATGGTTCTCTCATACACCACTTATTAGCTACCCTCCTGATGAATTATTCTTCTATGTAAATAGACCACTGCATACCCTGTGATATTTGGAGCCAGAAATCTAAAGATAATAATAATCAGATAAACCAAACAACTAGTAGCAGGAACATGCACCTCTACAGGAAGGGGAAGAATTACAGTGAAAAAGAAACAGACAAATCAGAGATTGGCCTGGAAAAAAAGACCAACCACGAAGAGCCAGGGTAGATCTACTCAGGGTGAGACTGGAAGGTCAGGGCTGGAAGTTAGAGGACACACAAAGAAGAGAACAAGCTTGGTTTTTCCTTTGAGGAGTTGGATGTTGTGATATGTGCAATCAGCATGGCTATTTTTCCTAGTGAGGAGGAGGACCAGAAGTGAAAAGAGGAGGAGGAAAGCGGCAGCACATCCTTTCAGAGTACATTTAAGGATGGTCTTCCTGCTGCTGCTCAGAAGAGCACGAATGGCCCAGACGGAGGGGTAATTGAACTGCTTAGTAGCTGATTGAATTTGGGTCCAAAGCAAAAATAGGATTTGAAGACAGTGCAAGAATTTTATTCTGTGCACTGTGTGCCATTTGGTTTTTCAACTGACTCAAAATAAAATGAGATGAAAATAATCTGCCTCCATATTCTGTTTCTTTTCTTAAATATTGTTGGCCCAGTGTGTGACCAAGACTTCTGTATGGAAATTGTGCTTCCAAAAAAAGATAGTATACAACAATTATATTTGTGTTCCTCTGCACATTTTTAAATTTTTTTGCACTGGGTTCTTTCCAATTATCTGCCACCCTCTGTGTGGGAAACTGAGGTAAGGGTTTAAAAAGTACTGAGTTTTAAGCCAAGAGGCTGCTACGGTCACATTCTTTTCAATGCAAACCTTGCTTTCCCTCTCTCATTTCACTTTTGCAGAATTTTGTTCATTTTAGATTCTTTGTAAGAGTTGTCCTCATTTCCTCTGTTCCTATCAGACCCCTGTATTTCCTTGTGCTATTTGGCCAGACACCATCGTTTTCATCTTACTGGGTGGAACAGTAGATGCTGTTCCAGCTTAGATATTAATTTCCTTTCTAGTACAGTGGTTCTGAGCTGGAGCGCATTAGCATTTCTTTTTAATTTTGAAAGGAAATTTGATCTCTCAGCACGCTGCCACAGTGTCTGTGTTTTCTTGATGAATCATTGTGGCTGCTTTCAGTGTAAGGTCAGGTTTCTGCTGCAAATAGAAAAGCAAACAAGCAGTTAATTCATTGCATCCTTGTATTTTCCTGTACATAGGCCCATCGCAGTATTATCTCTCTCAGTGCTTTTGCTTAGCATGCTTTCATTTGTAAAGGCTTGATTTGTTTGGCAAAATTCTTAGTAGTTGGTTCTAGGAGTAAATTTTCCCTGGTATCTATTTGAGAAAATAAATTTCATCCATGCTTTTTAAAAATTAACTTATTTTTGTTGTCATCAAATCTTGATTTAATATTTGTGCTTTTCTACACAGTAGTGTTAAGATATCAATGCTGTTTGGGGATAAATTTCAAGGATGATCTCTAACCTGCCCATTTTAGTAAAAAGATGCAGTTCACTTAAGTAGTAGACATGCAAGCAGTATCTACAGAATAGTCATCTTACTGTAATTATGTATAACAATTAGATTGTAAGAAAAGCATGCCTCCTAGGGGTTAGGAAATCTAGGGTCAAGTTCCACCTCTGCTGTCATCTGCCTCTGTACTGTAAGCAACTCTGACCAGCTTTTTTACTGTTTTCCTTGTCTATAAGATGGAAAGACATTTTTGCCCTACTCTTTTACCAGACTGTTTTGGATGGCCGTTTGGAATCTTGACTGTGGTAGTGTGGTAATCCCACCCTTGCCCAGGGTGGGCCACAGCCTGGGATTATATTGCTCTGGCTTGCCTTCACATCCTGGTCTCCAGCCCTCCTTTATTATTATTCCTAACTGCAGTGAGGTTTGATTCCGTGCATACATAGTAGCTTTCTCACAATGTGCACTCTCCCCTCTGTGTTTATGTTCTCTGGAATCTCTGTATCTGCCCCTTAAGACTTAACCTGTGTCCCCAGCCACACCTTAAACTCCTTTTCCCCTAGGAATTCCCTCCTGTTCCTTCTAATATGCAGTAGCTCCTTAGTAATCTTTGATACTACATTACCTTGTCATCACATGGCTGAATTATATAGTTGGTCACATACATGTCCTGTATTGCTAACTAGATTAAAACCCTGTGTTTTAGCATCTATGTAGATCTGTAGATCTGTCGATTTGGCTGTCCTCGTGTAGATCTGGATTATGGGATGCTGACCGACATGCCTTCAATCAATCAGACTAAAGCCCCAGCCTCAGTTTTTCAACTTGCATACTACTTTGGATAATCTCTGTTCCCATGTACAAGTGCAAGTTGGACTATCATCCTGTCTTACTAGAAACAGTAAGAGAATGGTCAGTCTGGGCAGCCAGGCACCAGGCATTTCTTCTGTGATAACATCTGTGTTCTCACCACATAGTCAGGAAGACCAGTGCACCAACGCACGCTGCCCAGAGGTAGAATAGGGATAATCTTACTCATGTGAGAATTATGGGCATTCTGGGAAGTACTAATAAAGAGGAGAGTGAGTACATTCTGTGAAAATGGGTCTTAATGGATGAGTGAGCCAGAATTCGCTGGGGAGTGGAGTGGGGAATGCCTCCAGTTAATGCAGGAACCTGCTGTACAGGTGAGCCCGGAGAGGTTGTGATGTTTGGAACCCCATGTGCAGATCATGTGAGAAGTGACCTTGAAGATGCCCTCTGATCATGTAGAAGTGACCTTGAAGAGCTTGGTTTCCTCAGGAGAGAGGGAAATGGGTGCCAGAGGAGCATGTGTTTCTGAACCAGCTGATGCCATGAAAGGCTAGGAATATGGCCATAACAGAGCATCTTACCTGCCCAGCAGCAGAAACACTAGGAAGCGATCTAAAATTCAGAACCACACTCCCATTCCCAACAACGCTGATTCCATATGTGTAGAGTAGCGTTCAGGGCCTGCTTTAAGAAATCATCTGGGTGATTTTGGCACAGGTGGTCAGTGAACTGCCCTTTGAATAAGTTCTGAATTATCCCTAAGAGTTTTGTAAACCCAAGGAATTATAAAATCTGTATGTTATCTATTTGTCGTGGGGAGACACATCATCAATGCTCTGTTCAGAGTCTCAAAAGGATCTATGAATTCTCAAAAGTATATAAATCACTGAGTAAAAGAAAAGCATGTAGAACAGAATGAGGATAGTGCTATGGCAGGAATACTGGAGAACAGTAATCTTTAAAGAACCGTTTTTTGATGAAGGGAAAGTTGGTGTTTTCAGGAGCCCTGTTGTAAACACATTAGAAAAGTGAAGTCTTGCCACTCAGTTTATGAGTTAGAATTTATGTTTGTGTTAATATCTCAATGGTTAAAGGAGATAGTATAATGTTTGGTGGATCTAGACATTTAACAATTTATCTTCTATAGTTTTTTTGTTGAACAAGTTTTTTTTTTTCTGACCTAATTAAATCTTTTGATTTCCCCTGGGTTTCATTTTTTAATTTTGAAGTTAGCAATATATAAAAGTTCAGTATAATGAAGGTCTATATTGAGAATTATCAGTAATGGTGTCACATTTTGCTCTCCTGTGGTTAAGGCCATGTCTGCATTTCTATGATAGATATTTTATGAAATTTATGGAGGAAAATATGGTCTTGCTGCAACTTAGTTTTTACTCACAGCTCAAGAACTTTCGTGTCAGTCAAGCATACTGCCAAAAAGTGATGCCTGCTCCCTCTTTTTCCCCTCAACCCAGGAAAAAGTTAGCATATTTTTATACTGGCAAATTCAGCACCGCAAATGGGGTGCAGTAACTCTGGAGGAGGGCACTGATCAGAGATGTGTTTCCCAGCATGGCTGAGGCGGAGCATCCTCTGGGAGCCTTGGCTCGTTCAACAGTGGGGTTTGGCTCCCAGAGTTCCACATTTGTTTTTTAGCTTAAACATTATAGAATTAACCAGGGTATGAAGTTTTCCCTAGGCAAATTTCTGGACCCATGAACTGTTACTATTTCTTAAGCCTAGTTAATATTATGTTTATCCACAAGGGTTTATTCTCAATTCACAGGTACCCAGTGCTAGGCTAGATATTGTTAAAAGTAAGTATTCAGCTGGCTAAGGGCCAACAATAAGCTCACTGAAGGACCATTCTGTAAGAAAGAGGGATCCAGGCCTTCTATAATCAAGTGTACAGTTATATACTCAGATGATTGAAACCAACTTTATGGAGACACTTTGATTAACCCCAGTAACCACAGCTTCTTACAAAAAGTCAGCCATATGGGGAGAAACACCTTCATGAGAAGCAATGCTGTCTACTCTCCAGGCATATTATGAAATCATTGAATTTGATGTTTTCTTATTTTGAAACTGTTTCCCATCAACCTTTCCTATTCCGGGTGTTTTAAAGTTATTTTTTTTGTTATATAATATGTTTTTATTTTTATTTATTTATTTTAATTTTATTTAGTTATTTTTCAAGTACAGTTTTTTTTGTCTATTTCTCCCATCCCAGCCTCCCCCACCCCTTGCTCCCCACCTCCCTCCCATTTCCACCCCCCTTAGTTCTTGTCCCTGTGTCCTTCCTATTTGTTCCTCCAAATACCTCCCCCTTTTTCCCCTTAACTTCCCTTCCCTCTCCCCTCTGGTCACTGTCCCCTTGTTCTCTATTTCAGTGTCTTTGTTTTTTTTTTTTCTGCTTGCTTGTTTGTTTTGTTGTTTAGCTTGAACAGACACTTCTCCAAGGAGGACATACATAAGATGCTGAGACACATGAAGAGATGCTCAATATCGTTAGCTATCAGAGAGATGCAAATTAAAACCACAATGAGATACCACTTTACACCAGTCAGGATGGCTGTCATAAACAAAGCAACAAACAACAAATGTTGGAGAGGTTGTGGGGAAAAGGGGTCCTTAGTTCACTGTTGGTGGGATTGCAGACTGGTACAACCATTATGGAAAACAGTATGGAATTTTCTCAGAAAAATAAAAATCAACCTGCCTTTTGACCCAACAATCCCACTGCTAGGATTATATCCTAAGAATCCTAAAACATCAATATCAAAGAACCTATGCACCACAGTGTTCATAGCAGCACAATTTACAATAGCCAAGAGTTGGAAGCAACCTAGGTGCTGGTCAGTAAATGAATGGATCAAAAATTGTGGTACATATACACAATGGAATTCTATGCAGCAGAGAGAAAGAAAGAGCTACCATCTTTTGCAACAACATGGATGGAACTGGAAAGCGTTATGCTGAGTGAAATAGGCCAGGTGCTGAAAGACAAATACTATATGATCTCACCTTTAAAGTTATTTTTTATCAAAATAAGAACTATCTCATATCTAGTTATTTGTACTTGTGTATTGCTTGCATGGGTCTGTACATTATAGCTCTAAAATGTTTTGGAGTGGAAGTGGCTAGACGACTGATTATATGAATCCATATTAATACAGTTTTTTGAGTTTTATATTTTGATCCTCTTTGTATATACTAAAAAATGTAAATTGATTCAAATGGTTGTTAATGTTAGTAAACAGATGCTGAGGAGGGTGGTGGGTTTAGAAGAGTCCTTCTGAAATTGTGTTAGATGCTCTCAAAGAGTGTTCTGGCAAATTTGAAGTAACATTGAATTGAATGTTAGGACTGATTGTCCCAGCTTGCATAGGATCGGTAACAGTGGGTGCCCAGTCTCGTGATTTTTGTTGCCCGCTCCTCCTAGGACAGGTACCGTTGAGCCAGTGTTCCTGTCAATAGGGTTCCTTCTACCTCCTTACTGTGTCTTCCTCAGCCTTCTTTTCTCTCTTTAACATTGAGCTCAACCATCATTTTTGCTTGTTTTATTTAAGTTTTATATTATAATCAGTCTCCCCAAACCATATATCTGATACTGAACACACTGAAACCATTATATTCCTTATAAACAATTATTGTACTTAAGAGAAGGGAAATATAACAGAATGTATAATCTTAAAATGGAAATATTACCTTAGAGATCACCTAGACCTGAAGCTGTCAAACATTGTTAAATAATAACTTTTTGTGGTACAAGTCCTTTTTTTTTGCTCGAGGAACCCCAACATTTAAATGAGAGTTGAACACATCAGATTGAAGTAGGGTTTTAGGAAGGCCAGCAGGGGGCTCACCTTTACTATCTGAGGGTATCTGAGGGTTCTAAGGATCAGTCTGAACAACTCAGTTTGGAAAACCAATGATCTATCTCATTCATTCATGCTCTTTTATATAAATCAGGAACTGAAAATCAGAAAGAGAAGGGCACCAACATTTACCTATTTACTATATAGATAGTGGATAAATAGGTAGGGATGTAGGTAGGTAGATCAGTGGGTAGTATAATATATTAATATTTAATATATGTATATGTATAAACATACACATATGCAAGTCTTTAATCCTTATAATATTCTAGAAGATAGATGGTTTTACAGAGAAGTGGATGAGGAAAACTTTTGAGTTGATAGAGTTGGGACTCACTGTCGGCGTTTTGATGGCAAATCACATTTTTTCCGTCATATCTTCACAGTTGTCAGCTGGTTGCCTTGCCCTACTCCACACACGGGAAGGGGCGGGACTGGGTTCCAGACCGTCTGCTTCCTGCCTTGCGGTTGTTCCCTCAGACCACACGTTCTCTTTAGTGAGTGGCAACATAGCACTTTCCAAAAAACTGAGAAAACGCTCAGTTAGAAAAGGAAGGACGTTCTAGTTGTATTGACCTTGAGAAGGGTTCATTTTCTTAGTTCCCCATTTTTTAATAATTGATTGGTCATGTCAGATGATTGGAAGGAAAGCCAATTTATAAAAATTTTGTGCTATATAAATACTGCTCTTAGCTTGGAGAATTTTGCATGAAATCCAGCTTCCTAATTCAAAATATCATATGATAAATTATTTATCCTCAAAGTATACTTTCTTTATGACCTGAGAATTGAAGTTTGACATTGATAAGTATTCACTATTTTTTATGCTTCATAAATTTGAAAGATATATGATATGTAATCATTAACATTCTTTTCACATTTGGAACATAAAATCAAACACAAACAACTGAGACATTAAAACACAGTTCTACTGTGATACACAGAAAATATGTATGCTTTGGTTGACTTATGCTGAGGTCTGCCAAATAACAGCCTTATTATGCAGATTCTTAGAATAACAGGCCATGGATAGCTTAGATTCTTGCCTCTGGTTGCTGACACTCTGGGTTTTTGTTTGTTTGTTTTGTTTTGCTTTTAATCTGGACCATTTACAGACAAATTTTCAGGATTTTTTTCTTCTTGGTGCCTATGTTATTTTTCACATTTCTTCCTTGAACTCCTTCCTTTCCTCCTCTGTGTCTCCTCTGACTCCCTCCCCCTTGTTCCTCGGGCATTATGCCTGAGGCATTATGTCTGGCACTAAATGAGTAGGGGGAGGAAAGGTGATGACTGTGAGTCAGATGAAAAAGGCAAGATTTACTCTAGAATCAGAATTTTTTCTTCCCTTAGTATAGCCAGAGTGGTTAGTGAATAGAGTTCATTAGTCCTTTTTATTCAGTGCTGTTTTCTAACAAAGATAGAGTGGTAAACTGTTTTCATTATTATCTTTATATAAAACACTTTACAGTAGGTACTTAATGAGCAGCAGCACCTTTATAGGGCTGGGGATAGATAGGCGAAAGGAACATTGTCCAGGCGCTAGGAGCTCGTGGTGCAGCAAAAAAGACAGCATGCCCACACTCATAGTAAGGTGGGAGGTGATAAGAACATCTAGAAGCCCTATGTATTTTGCAGTGATAGTACAAAGGAAGTAGTGATCGACTTTTCCTGTGAAAAGGAATCAGCAACAGGTACCCAGGAGAGGTGGCATGTGAGCTGGGATTTGCCAGCCAGACTGTGGGGTGGGGGTGCAGGGACGGCACAGGCAGACATGTGGCATGTGGGCAGCATGGTTTGGGGGTGAATCTACAGATGGTCAGGAAGTACCAAAATATACTATAAGAGGGCAGTGGTGCCAAGTAATTAAAGAAGTAGACAGGGATCAAATCAGGAAAACTTCATGTCATAGAATAATATTTGAACATTATCCCATGGGTAGTGAGGAGCTGATGAATAGTCCTAAGTAGGGAGAAACTATTTTCAGCTGTGTGTTTTGTAAAATGTCAATTTTTATTACTGTGTAGGAAACACTGGAGAGAACAGAATGTAGAGTGATGGAGTGGGTCAAGTTCAATGAGGACATGACATGAAACTCAAACTGTGATATTGCTGGGAATAGGAAACTGATAGGAGACCCATTTAGGAAGTTGTTGGTGGGGTGAGTAAGGGGTTGAATGGAGAGGTGGTGAACTACCAGGTTTTTGGCTTGAGCCTCTGGTTTGTGGTGCTGTCCATCAATATAGGCAACATTGATAAAGAGATCCTATCATTTTAATTTCCTGTTTCAGATAGTATGCACCACACACAGGTGTAGCTCTATTTGAAGTTCATCATCTTGAAAAAGTGAGTACACTTTTACATTCACCAAGTTCAGCCATCACCACCAACCTGGGAAATAGGTAATAAGCATTACAAAAGAGTCATATCTTTTATAGGGCATTAATTCTCAGGTATTTGCTTTCATTCAAATTTGCCCCCTGAAAATCTTTTAGGGAACTGTCGTGTTGAATACCAGCATACTGTTTCTCAAAAAAATTCAGGTCTTTAAACTTGAGAGGCATGCTGAACCCAATGAAATGTGCACATTGAGAGAGGCATGAAGGAAGAAGGAACGGTGACTGACAGGTTGGAGTGGGAGGTACCAGTTCATCCCTTTCGTTTCTCAGTTGCAGCTCACTGGGGCATTTGCTCGTTAGGCTCCTGGACGAAATGAAAGACTTCCTTCCATTGTCATTGTTGAAATCATGTATATTAATTGCACTGATGATATGATACATGCATATTTCCTTTTCATATTTCATATTTCATATTTCCTTCAAGGAGCAAGGCACACAATCTGTGATTCGTCCAAAGATAGAATAGCTAGCCGACAGATCTAGGACTTAATGTACCTAGTTCTCAGATTCCAATTAAGTACAGTCACCCTTACAAGTTACCAATTTTTTGTTGTAGAATAAGTACTCCGAATGATAGGAAATGAGAATGAATGTTTTACCAAGAGGATATAGAAAATTACATTTAATTTTTTTATAATTTGATTCTATCAATGAATGTGATATGTAGAAGAATTGTTCATTGAGGGGAATGCACCTAGCTGCGTTTAGGTTAATCAGCACCCAGTGAAAACAAACGATTGGCTGGCTGTCATAAGCTGAAGAGCATGGCTTTGCTCTGCGGCATATTGGTTGGTTCAGGAGTTTATTTTATCAGCTGTCCCAAATAATGGTTTTATGCTAATAAAATCATCAGAAGATGGATTTTTGTAAATCATACCAAGCTGGCGGGTGTGCTACTGGGCATAAAATGAAAATCTTTTTTTTTAAATTACTTTTTTGAGTATTCTGACTCACAACCAGGATTGTTTTCTACCCAGGGTATCTCTCCTTGTAGTAGTTCAACTTGGATAAAAATTACAGTTGGAGAGTTTCTTAGAATGAAGTTACATCATGGAACACTCTGATCAAGCAGTAGTATTCTGTTGCCCTTATTCACCTGAGAGATATTTATGACTAAAAAGAGTTATTTAGAGCAGCGGTTCCCAACCTTTTTGGCACCGGGAACCGATTTTGTGGAAGACAATTTTTCCACAGAGCTGGGGTTCAGGGATGATTTAGGGATGATCCAGGTGCTTTCCATTCAAGTTCACCTCCTGCTGTGAGGCCAGGCTCCTAACAGGCCTGGAGGCTGGGGACCCCTGGTTTAGAGTAGTAATTTCCAAAGGCTTTTTCCAGGCCCTTTTAGGAGTATAGTACAATCTGTTGATGTATGGAAAAAATATATGAATATCAATTCATATTTACATTCTAGTTTGTCCTTTTAAAGATCAATTTTATGTATATCTGTAATAATCTGCATGCATAGAGTACTACATTATATAATTTATAAATGAACATACTATGGTTGTACCTTTTAAAAACTTGGTTCCTTCTTTAAAATGTTTGAAACTACCCATCTAGAGCACTTCTAAAAATAGGTCAATGATTACATTATTCTGGGAACTTTTTTAAAACCACAGATTCCTGTGGCTGCTCCCAAAAGATTCTGGTTAAATGGGTCAGTGTAGAATGGCACCTATCAAACATTAGTATGCACTGCAAAATCACCTGTAGATCTGGCTTGTCAAAACTCAGATTGCTAAACACCCCCCCTCCCCAGAGCTTCTGATTCAGTAGTTGAGGGTTCGGACCTGATAATTTGCATTTCTAGTATGTTCCTAGGTGATACTGCTGGTTCATCTTGAGAGCCACCTGTCCGTTGTGAGACTCAGGACACAGGCCTGTCTCTGAGATCAGTAGGTAAATACTGATATAGATTTGATCATCTACTCTCCTCAACAGTTCTCGCAGATATTCTGTCATTTTGTTTCCCATTTTTACTCCTCTTGTTATGATAGAAGCAAACATCTGTTTTTCACACTGTAGTTTTCAATATTGGTGTGGAGGGTAAGAGCGTGGGTGTTATATTCAAGCAGATGCAGACTTACAGGGAATACATATGAGTGGTTTAACTCAATCCTGTAGCAACAGTATGAGTACTTATTTGTACATGGAAAACCGAGACAGGTCCCTAATCATTTTGCTATATTCATGTGATGTATAGGAATAGAAGTAAAAATATTATCCATTAAAAATAGATTTTTTTAAGTCAATATAAATATGGCTATTAGCTATAATCAGGTCTTTTTTTAAATCAGGAATCAATAGATTGTTATAAAATGAAGTACCCAGTAAGTATAAAAGCCCCAGAAACTTTAAGAACAAGCCAACTCATTTTCCTTGAACTATATAAAATATGTGCACTGGCAAATAGCACTTTTACAATAGCGCATAACATTAGGCATTTAAATGCCTGTGCAGTGTGTAAAAACTGCTTGCTAGATTAAATTATGTGGAAGAGCATTTCTATAATGCTTAGTGTCTGATTCACTAACCATCACTGGGGTGCTCAAAGTTGAAGAGGCATTATATACTTCCATTGTTTGGCAGGCAATGAAATGTAGATTTCACTGGGATTGATTTATAAGAAGAAAGCAGTGGCTTTGCTGTATTGGTGCTGGTTTGTACTTTTTAACTCTTAAAACAATAATGTATATTATAGCTCACTTTCTGTTTACCCTTTGAAATGTGTAGATTATTGCCTTTTATCTCACTGTTTTAAGATTGAAATAAATGGATAGGGCCACCTGAGATTACATGTATTTTAGGAAAATGGAACATATAATAACATCAAATCTTTTGGGGGGTACTTTAGCACTAGTTTTTGATCTGCCCTGTCTGTAGAGAGACACATTTAATACTTTATGCATTTGATAAAGGCTGTCTTAAATGGGGTCATTCTGTATTTAGAATAAATGAGAAATATGTTCCAGAAATCTCCTCAAGGAGTATTACAGTCTTTTTACAAAATAGCTTTAAATGGACTGTAATTATAACAAGAAGAACCATTGCTAGAGTATGTAAGTCAATTTAACCTGTTAAAGTTGGAACTCAGAATGCATTGTATTTTAAAAATAATTTTGTGAAATTAACATTTGATTGTCCTCCACTGACTTTTTAGAATCAGGGCCTTATTTGCAATGCAATTCATATGACAACCAGTACGTAAATAGTGCATGTTGGTTTTTACTTACTTTATAAAGGTGGGTTAAGGGTGATACTGTGTAGGCTGGAAAGAGTGATGAATTTTGGACACAGACCTCAGTTCAACTGCTGGCTTTATGCCTAATTCAGTATGACTTTAGGCAAGGTATTTGACTACTCCAAATGGCCATTTGTAAAAATAGGGTGTATCAATCAAGGTCCAATTAGAAAACAGAAACCACATGATAATTTCAACAGGAAAAGTTTATTATAAAGAATAATTAACAATGGATTAGAATATAAGAAATTGGCTAGTATGAAGTGACTTGAGCTCTAAAGAATAAAGGAATAGCAGATGTGAGGAGCAGCTACTGCTTCAGTCAGTACAGGAGAGCTCAAAGGAGGAGATCCTTCTACAGCCGAGATCCCAGGCATGACTGTGGCTCAGTGGGTGACACAGGTCACTGTGGGGACACACTGATAACAATATGGAAGAAATGTGCCCTCTAAGGTGGCTGGGAAAGCTGTACCTTTCCCAGGTACAGCTGTACCTTTGGAGGTGCTACAGCATCCACTGAGAGGGAAGCTGCTCTCTGCCGGCCACCGCACACCAGAGCAGTGGAGCGCTGGGAAGACCTGCACATTGCGAGCCTTGTGCTAGAGAAGCCTTGAGTGTTGAGGAGACTTCAAGGGAGGCCTGACAGCCCACTCCTTCTCCCTGCAATGCCTCTCCAGAACTGTCTACTGTCAAAGCTTAACATCTTAACGACAGGGACAGGAAAATTACAGGGCCTGGACACATTTTTTGCAGAGCAAGCAAAGAAATGTGAATTTAGAGCTGAGGGAATATGTTGATAACTGGCACAAAGAATATTGATTGGGTTTTAAAAAAGATTTTGTTTATTTATTTATTTATTTTAAGAGAGAGGGGAAGGGAGGGAGAGTGAGAGAAACATCTATGTGTGGTTGCCTCTTGTGTGCCCCCTAGTGGGGACCTTACTGTGACCCAGGCATGTGCCCTGTCTGGGAATCGAACTGGTGGCTCTTTGGCTCCACAGGTCAGCACTCAATCCACTGAGCCATACACCAGCCAGTGCAGAACATTGATTCTTGCCCTTAGATTTTTTAAGATTAAGTAATATATGTAAACATTTGCATGGTTTTTGTTATGTAACTCGTTCTTTGAATCAGACATACTGGTTGTGAGCAATAAATGGAATGATTACTATATATTGCCTTAATCAGAATCTGGCTGGCACATAACAGATATTCACGAAGTGGTAGCTGTTAATGCCAGAGAACCTTGTAAATCACAGATTGTACTCTGACTGCCTTAGTAGGACTTTCACATTAGCAGTATTGGTTGGTAACTTCAAGCTGAATAAATTGCACTAGGTAACGGATCTAACCACAAATCTTAGAGACCACAGGTAACACTATTTGAAGGACTGCGAAGTCAGAATAGATCTAGACTCACCTTTTACAAACATACAAACATAGATCAGACAGAAATGAAAAAAAATCAGTGTATGCTAAGCCAGTATAGATAAATTTGGTTTGTAAAATGTACATATGCATTTCCTGGGTCAAGGAAGTGGGTCATAAAAATTTTTTAAGTACTGCTTTAAATGGTGTCCTCTAATCTTCTATTTGTTTTACTTTATCTTCTCTCCATGCCTGGGACTTCAGTAGGATATAGAGTGGTCATAAGAAAGATCTTAAAGGTTTTCCTTGGGGGAAATGTGGACCATCCTCTCTTTTTATAACTTCAGTGTTAATTATGTCATACTATTCTTGGATCTACTGAATAATTCTCTGCTACTGTAATACAAGGAGAAAGATAAATTCCCTCCAATATGCAAATGACAATATTTTATTTTCATAAATGAAGAATGACCTTTATAGACAACTAGCCTTACTATCTAATTATTGCCAGGAAAAAAAGAGTTCAACTTTTCTAAAGTAAAAGCTATAATTTGTGAGCACTTCATTAACATTTAACTGGCTTATACTTTTCAACAATAAGAAAACATTAACATGTTCAGTGATTTAGTCACATTTATTTGTCACTGATTCATTTTGGAATACATGCAGGTAGGGCTGGATGTTTTGTGAGGTTATATTAAAACTGTTTTCATTGTTAAATGGATACCACATTATATATCTTTAAATTTTTTTCAGGCCAAATTATTGCAGCCAAATTCTGCATAAAATTTTGGGGAGGGAATTCATTACTCATTTTTCTAAAAAGCATTGATTGGGAGCCTGTCATGTATCAATTCTAGGGAATACCAAGATGACTAAGATTCAGTTATAATCAAAATTACCTTTCAGCAGAATTCCTATCCTGCCTATAGGTTTACATATACCTGTTCTTTCAAAATCTTAAGTTTTCATGAAAAAATATCTGGCCTACCCCATTTCATCTACTTTCAAAAGCACATGGCTCTATGCTTCAGCAATAGCATAGACCAGTTGCATTTTTAGTTGGGGAGTAAATACATGAACTATAGCAGCCCCCTAAGACTTTGTTGGGAGAAACAATATTCATAAATGCCATTTTGAGGGATGTTACAGTTTTAATCTTAGAATGCACTGAACTCTCACAAAATCAAGTTTATTGAATTAAACTTGGATGGCGTGCTATCACATCACGTTACTAAATTAGGCCCTAAAACCTATTACTCTGTTCGGGTAGATGCTGTCGAGGGCTCTGTTCAGCAACTTATGTTGATTGTTTCTTACCAGGGTCCTGGGAAGATAGTTCTCTCTGGATTAGGAGTAGTTATGTTTGTTTTCTTTCTTATTTTTTTTTGTCCTTACCTGAGGACATTTTTTTCATTGCTTTCAGAGACAGAAAGAGAATGAGAGAGACATTGATTGGTGTCCTCCCGCATGCACCCCAACCAGGGATCGTGCACGCCTGGACTGGGGGGTCACACCCACAACCTAGATATGCGCCCTGTCTGGAATCAAAGCCCTAGCAGTTTGGTTATGGGATGATGCTCCAACGAACTGAGCCACCCTGGCCAGGGTGGTTGTGTCTTTTGGACTTTTAGCTTGGAACATACTATCACATAGTGTTAGGAATATGGGCTTTCAAAACAGGATGCCTGGGTTCCGATTGCTCCTTATTATCTTCCAGCTTTGAGACCCTGTGTAAGCTGTGTAATCTCTGTGCCTTAGTTTCTTTTCTTTCATTTCTTTCTTTGCTTCAAATAGTATTTGTTCAATACTTATGATTATTACCAAATGACATTTTGATTCTAGGTTTTGTTCTTTTAAGAGTGCTAGTGCCCCCAGAGCTCCTATGTCCTTCACCTGCCAAGAGTAAAACCCTAAATCTTGTTAATTTAGCAAAATTTCTTCTGCTTAGGCCTGGTCAATCAAGATACTTTCCTGAATAAGAGGATCCTTAATCCCAAGATGAAATAGGCCTCTTCATTATAAGGCATGCAAAATTATTGTCATGTTTTGTTGCAAATAGGTTTCTCCCCCTTTTTCTTCTTCTAATGTATCTTCATCATATATTTTATTATTTTATTAATTGAATTTATTAGGGTGACAGTGCTTTGCAAAACCATGCAGGTTTCAGCTGCACAACTCATTAAAACATCATCTGCACACTGCATTAGGTTCCCATGGCCCCACGCAAAGTCGCTTTCCATCGCCATTTTCCCACTGTCTCCGACCTCCAGCTCCCTGCATCCTCTTTCCCTCTGGCTATCACCACACTGTTGTGTGTGTGTCTGTGTTATGTATATGTGTTTTTTCTTTGCTAATCCCTTCACCTTCTTTTATCTATTCCCTCTTCCCCCCTCTCCTTTGACAGCTGTCAGTCTGTTCCATGTATCCATGCCTCTGTTTCTATTTTGTTCATCAGTTTATCTTCTCCATTAAATCCCACATATAAGTGAGATCATATGGTATTTGTCTTCCTCTGACTGGCTTATTTCTTTTCGTATAATAATCTTCAGTTCCATCCATGCTGTTGCAAAGGGTAAGATTTCATTCATTTTTATGGCCAAGTTATTCCACTGTGTAAATGCACCACTGTTTTTTATTCACTCATCTGATGATGGGCACTTGAGCTATCACCAAATCTTGGCTATTGTAAATAACCCTGAAGTGAACATAGGGGTGCATATATTCTTTTGAATTAGTATTTTGGTATTCTTGGGACATATTCCCAGAAGTGGAATTGCTGGGCCATGAGGCAGTTACACTTTTAATTTTTTGAGGAAACTCCATACTGTTTTCTATAGTGGCTGCGCCAGTCTGCATTCCCACCAACAGTGCACTAGGGTTCCCTTTTCTCCACATCCTCACCATCACTTCTTGTTTGTTGATTTATTGATGATAGGCATTTTGACAGGTGTGAGGTGATATCTCAGTATAGTTTTAATTTGCATCTCTCTGATGATTAGTAACATTGAGCGTCTTTTCATATTTCTACTGGTTATCTGTATGTCCTCTTTGGATAAGTGTCTATTCAGGTCCTTTGCTCATTTCTTAAGTTGGATCGTTTGTCTTTCTGGTGTTGAGTTGTGTAAGTTCTTCATACATTTTGGAGAGTAACTTCTTATTAGATATATTGCTGGCAAATAAGTTTTTCCATTCAATGGGTTCCCTTTTCATTTTGTCGATGGTTTCCTTTGCTATGCAAAAGCTTTTCAGTTTTATATAGTCCAGTTTGTTTATTTTTTCTTTTGTCTCCCTTGCTCGAGGGGATAAATAAGCAAAAATATTTCTAAAAGAGATGTCTGAGATTTTACTGCCTAAAGTTTTACTCTCTATATTTTCTTCTAGGATTTTAAACAACTTTCTTTTAAAGATTTTATTTGTTTATTTTTATTTTTTCTGTAATTTTGAAAGGATCTTATTCATTTATCTTTAGAGGAGAAGGGAAGGAGAGAGGGAGAGAAATATCAATGTATGGTTGCCTCTGGTGTGTCCCCTGCCAGGAACTGGCCTGCAACCCAGGCATGTGCCCTGACTGGGAATCGAACCTCAATCCTTTGGTTCCCAGGCCCACACTCACTCCACTAAGCCACACCAGCCAGGGCTCATCTAGGATTTTTATGGTTTTGCAACTTACATTTCAAACTTTTATTTATTTTGAGTTTATTCTTGTGTATGGTGTAAGTTGGTAGTTTATTTTCATTTATTTTGTATATATCTGTCCAGTGTTCCCAACACCATTTATTGAACAGACTGTTTTTGCTCCACCGTATGTGTCTGAGTTTCTGTATCTGTAAAATGAAGATCATAGTATCTATCTTCTATGGTTGACATCAGGATTAAACTACCTTATGTGGTTAACATCACGATTAAACAAATCCTTAGTAAATATTAGCCCCTAATCGTAGTTTTAATATTAATATTATTATCTCATAGATACTGTGAATTATATAATCAATCATATTTTTCTCTTTGCCCTGGCTACCCCAAACTCGAAGTGAAATTTGTGGCTAACTTCCAGTTAATGAACCTGGTGGCATTTTTTATTACTTGGTTGTGAAGGTTGAGTCCTCCCTATATTCCTGGTATAATGTCATTCTTACTTTTTTATTTGCTCACCTTTCTTGCTTTTTAACTTTAACTTATTTTTAATATTTGTTCTGTTATGTCACTGTGTAGCAGAGAGCATCCTGGAATAGGCCGTGCAGTCATCATTCCAGTACAGAGGTCACCATTATTGTTGACTGCCTGAGAATTTGACATTCACTGATACTTCCTTTTGCGTAACAGTTCAGTATTCACTCAGCACATTGTAGTGTGTTGCATTCACATTTTGCTAAGGAAAAGTCTTTCCTAAGGACCGATGGAGGAGTGTGAGTACATACACGTGCGTGAGTGTGTGTGAGAGAGAGAATATGAATGATGCAGCCACTGCCCCACCCTTCTTTCATCACCTTTTCTCCACCTTATATATGACTTGGTATGGAGGCTTGAATTCCCTCCATAAAAGAGAAATAATTTACTTTAATTTGACAGAGAAATATAGTCCATCCATGAGCTGTTGGGCATCAGTCCAAGTAAGACAATTCAGTGCAAACCTTGTCAAGCCCGCTGCTGATCGCATTCCTGTGTGTGATGGCAAACTGTCCGTGTTATTCTGAAAGCCAGGAAGAGTTACTTTCGGAAATACTCATTCATTTCAGTGAGTTTCAGCAGACTTTGCTTCCTTATCATATTCTCACTGGCCCCACAGCATTTACAAAAACCTGGCCAGCACTCTGTTCTTTGCTCCCACATGCTCCACAGAGGAGCCCACAGGAGTGTGCTGCAGGAATGCTTGGCTCTCTTTACCTTTGTATGAAATACGCTTTGAAACTTCCAATTATATATTCCAACTATTTGCAATGAAATGAACTCATAAGAGTAATTTCTGCATGAGGTATATATGGTAAGAAGGATTTAAG
Organism: Artibeus jamaicensis; assembly: GCF_021234435.1. Taxonomy (NCBI): domain Eukaryota; kingdom Metazoa; phylum Chordata; class Mammalia; order Chiroptera; family Phyllostomidae; genus Artibeus; species Artibeus jamaicensis. The sequence continues at coordinate 127,151 of NW_026521992.1, forward strand.
AACTAATGATAAGTGATATGGTTAAATGTGCTTGACATTGTGTTGCACTAACTTTACATTTGCTGTGTGACTGAATGATTAGAAATACCACACGAGATGCATGTTATTTTCATTTTACAAGTAGAGAAATCAGAGTTCAGAGTGCCAAGCGATTTGTCTACAGTCACAAAGCCAGGAGAGGAAGGATGGGGATGTGCCAGGCATTTGCCCCTGGAACACATTCACTTCCACCAGCACACACACAGAGCTGCTTTAAAACCCCAAAGTTTAATTTGCTCACTCTCAAATTGGTTATTTCAATTCTGATATCTTTTACCTTAATCTCATCTCATTTAGCTCAATAAACCACCTTTGCTATTTTAGGGTCTCTCATCTGTTGGATGAATGCCAGTAGATCTGAAAATCGGTATACAGGGGGATATAGCTTAAGGCAATAGGAAATTCATAGTCTGTCCCATTTTTTAGTGGTTTGATAACCATACATGGGTCCAGAAAGAACAATATCATACTTTTTATGTGTCCTTTCAAGTGATAAAAATAGCTGCATGTAGTTGGAAAATTATATCCCTGCACCAGCATTGCTTAGTTTTCGGAGTTGCTGTCAGCTGTGCATTTCTTCCCTTTATATTTGGTTGTATCTGCAGAGCCAAGAGTTGCTCCATAAACCAGATCTTTGACCAGCCTTGAGTTGTTTTGTGGGTGCCTACAGCTCTTTCTCACTGTTGAAGATTTCACTGCAGGACTTCCATCAACACGTTATCTGTGTTTTCATGGAGCGGGCTCCTTCTCTGTCAAAATTCATGGTTATTTTCTTGAACATTATTAGTGTTACCCGATGTTTGGATTTATTGCTACAGTACAGAAGCTGTTTTCTATATCAAATCTAGGGTTTGCAACCAAGGGAAAATATTTTTCATACATGTTTACATAGTCTTCTAACATTTCTTACCCCAAATTGGAAAGTTGTTAGTATTATGTCCTTTAAACAAATCCACTATGTTTCTTTGAACTTGTTAAAACTGAGTGAAAGGGAAGTTTAAATTACCACTTACTGTCAAGCTGAAATACTGACTTGATGCTGTATTTTTGTAGTGTGTTTCTGTTCCCAGGGGATTGTTTAATTGACCGGTTCTGTTAAGTGTGTTACAGAAGACAGTATCCAAAGCTGCTAATTTCACCGTCATGCCTGGAGCTACCAACTAAGAGAAAGTTAGAAAGCTGGAAGAGGCCTTTTAAAAGGGTCTGAGGTCCCTTGACTCTGCCCTTTCCAACAGTAATCAGTGATTTGGAGGAAGATACAGGAAGCATGCTTATCAAATTAGCAGATGACCCAAGTCTTAGGAAGAATGGCTAACACCTGAATGACAAAATCAGGATTCTAAAAACTCTCAACAGGATGGAGTGATGCACTGAAAACAGGAGATGGGGTTTAGTGAAGATAAATGCATGTCCTATGTTTGCATTCAGAAAGTCACTTACCTACACAGGAGAGGAGAAGTGGCTCAATGGCAGTGATGGGAATTCTAGGCTCATATGGGGATGGGGGGTCAAGCTCCTAGAAGCTCAGAAGGTACCAGCACTGTCCTCAGACTGCTAAAAGAGCATGAGGTCCAGGGGAGTAGCCAGATGAATTTAGTTCTTGAAGTCCTTCTTTAGGAAAAGTGCTGATAAACCTGTGAGTATTTAGAGAACACCTGCCAGGATGGTGTCTTCGTGCATTCCAGTAGGACGAAATGGGGGGAGAAAAGCATGTTTTGCCTGGAGAAGTGAAGACTTAGAGCATGACAACTCTTTCCAAATAATCACCTTTCCTGTGTAAGAGCTGAATTTTTTTTACTATTTCTTCAGGGGGTAGAGCTAAGATAAATGAGTAGACATTTAAAAAAGCAGAGTTTGGGCCTTCATAAAGGGGGATGGTTCACATGGTAGAGATGCTTTTTAAAATTCTAAGTGCCTCACCTGTTCATAGCTGTCTGTTTGTCTGGAAGGTTGTAGAACTGACATAAGCATTTGGATGGCAGTTGGCCAGGTGACCTCCAACATCTGTTTGACCTGAGGTTGCGCAGTTGCTCTTTTACTTATCTTCTTGCTGCCAGGGCATACATTGCAGAGGTAGTGTAATATGCTCATATTTTTGTGTGTTCTTTACTAAAACCCTTAATTTTTACCATTGGCGAGTAATTATAATTCATATAATTAATAGCATTTTACATAATGGATAGCAGAGTTTTCATAATACACTGTAATTGATATGGTCAGTGTAATATTTATTTTTGAACTGTGAAACACTGGGGGAAAGATTTAATACTATAAGAATTCAAGGAAACAGGAGACATTTAAGGATGTAGGTTGGGACTCAAACTCATCAGGGTGCCACAGGACGCTGAAATAGCTGAATTTCTTTGTATGTGCTGCATTTTATTTTATTCTTTTTAAAAAAATTAAGTAGCCTCATTTCTAGCACCAAAATTTAGCAGATGTTTACCATGTTTCGTTTTTAATTTATAATTTCTTCTTGCCTTTAAAAAGTGTGGACAATAAGCAAATTTATAATCTCTTTTAATTTTGAGAACCCAAATATCTAAAGTATTAATATAAAACCAGTTTCTAAGTTTGATTTAGAATAATCCTTAGAAAAATATATTGCAGTTAATGTCCATGATCTCTGTGCATTTTGTTTCCCTACAATTATGCCAGGGTTGTGCTGAAAACATTTCTCTTTTAATTTGGGGGGCCAAATTATAATGGCTTTTTTATTGAAAATACATTGAACATTTTGGGTCGTTCTATTAAAGTTTTGAACACAAGATCAATTATTTCAAATTCCTATGAATCTGGAAAATATGAATTATAAATTTGCTTAGGTATTACTTTGAATTGGATTTTACAAATATTGGTTCTTCGTGGTGAACAGTATAATACAGTAGTCAAGACATGGTTAATACCAGGCTAGTGCTTAGCAAGGGTACAGTAGGCTCAAGTTCCACTTTCCAGAACAAAGGTCAAATCGAATTTAGTTAGCATCAAGTAAGTTTATGGTTACTTGTCGTCATCATAGATTTTTCCAGAGATTTGGTGTTATTTACATTACTTTTCATTTTATTACATTTTAGGAGGTTGCCTCTTTGATGAGCCATATAGCACCTGTGGATATAAACAAGCTGAAGATGATGACTTCAACTGGGAGCAGGTGAACACCTTGACCAAACCAACTTTTGATCCATGGATGCCATCAGGTTTGCATTTAGTTCTGAGGTTTTTCTTGTTGTTTGATCAAAAGTTCACAAGAGTCTTAATCACAGTAAATATTCACTGGGTATTGGTTGATGAGTAAGGGTGTTGGTCTTTGAGTGTGGCGGTCAAGGGCAGATTAATGAAAATGCTACTACAGTTAAGAGGACCAGTTACAAAGATTACTTTGTCTCTCTTTCTTTAGAGACTAATTAAACATTACTTCCTTTACATCTGAATACACCTGAGCTAGATCAATGGGTATTTCCCAAGTAATCCTTTCCCAAACAGCAAATACAGGAACTAAATTGATGTCTCTGCTGGCAGGTGTGTTTAGTGAATAGCACTCTAGGTGGGGAATTGAAATTACAAAATCTCAGCCACAAATTGGAGACCTTGGGGAGTAATTTAAAACTGTCCTCAGGGGCTCACCTGGCACCTGGCAGATCTGGGAGGATGCCAGTGATCTGGAAAGCATTCTGCAGGCAAAATGATGATGCACACATGTGGATACCCTTACCCCTGTATAAGTGCTTAGTAAATTTTTTGATGAATAAAGGACATTTTGTTCCACTGAAGACCAGCAAGAGTTGTACCTTATACTCAGAAGGAAGAGTAAGAAGATGATGGTTAGTGATTTCGAATTACATTGGAGCTTGATCATTTTAATGGACACCCTGTTCAGGATGGAGTGTTGGACATTTTTTTAAAATTTTAGATTTGCAGATTCATTTTATAAATGGGGTGAAGAATGTGCCCCATTCTGTATTCAGATTGTAAAATATGTTATTCTGATTTGGATTTTGGGTAAAATATTTTTGTACATTTTAGTGATTGTAAAGTTCTCTATTAATTCACCGAAATGTAGCAATAATTATATTCAGTAATTTTGTAAAGGTAGCTTTAAACATGAAATAGAGTCCACTGTTGTTCTTGACTAAGCTTTAACAGTTACGATACCCACCATGTTCTTGTCATCTCTTTCTCACATTCAGTTCCTTAAAATTTCAAAGAAAGGGACATTGAGCTCTTTATGGATTTACCGAACTCCAAAACCTTTCTAGCTCTTCGTTACCTACCATGGCTGACAATCTCCGGTTTTTTTGGTCTCTCTTTTCTTCTTGTGCATATGTGCGCTTTTTGAATATGACTTGTGTTTAAATCAGTGGTAGTTTAGTTGTTTTTTTCTCAGGTTCCAGTTCCTGCTTTTGTTCTTGTCGGCCATGGGGAAAGGAAAAAAGATCAGAACAGTGCTCCCCTACCGAGCTCTGCTTTTCCAAACAGGCTTTTCACCCTGAAGGCCTTTCAATCAGTGTCCACTGTTCTCTCCGGAGGATCCAGCCCGCACCCAGAGAGGCAGGAGATGGATGAGGCTGTGCTCCTGAGAAGGGTACTCAGATTTAGTCCTTACAGATTTCTCCACAAGAGTTCACACAGGCTTTCTTTACTGTCTTCTAATTTGGAGAACAATTTGTAATTTTTCATGTTAGGTAGTTGATTTTATTATTGCAGTCCTTTAGATCAGAGCCTGACTTGGAAAAATTGGCTTTTACACAAGACCCCCATATTGCAATATCTTCTTCAGCTTCCACTGGTTCTGTTTTTGTTAGACGATTACAAAATTCCTCTTGTAAAGGAAGGGAAAGATTCGCTTCTCATCACCATCTTGCACTTTTCTTCCTATGATGTCCCATAATGCAATATCAAGGCCAAGTTGTCCAAGTTTTAAATACAGGAAGGATGGGACCCTAGCAGAGGCCATTACAAAAATGGTATTAAAGATAAAAAACCAATTATATTCTGAAACAATCAGTTGGGTAATTGGGGGAACAGAGGGGAAGCAATTTTCCAAATCTGGACTCTGAAGGCTCTCTGGCTTGTGGAAGAATGAAGTAAGGGTATTTAGATGTTATACTTAAATTTACTCTTATCTGTTGACTCATAGAATAGGCTTTTGTAGCTTAGTATCTCTTAATGTTACATATCTCTGAATTCTAACACTTTTTCAGTTCCGTATCATTTCTGGTAGTTGCAGATGGTGTGCCTTCAGCCCCTACTCCCGAACAGGTTGTAAGTCATTGTTGGGATGTGCGGGTGGTTTGGATCTCAGCAGGAAGACGGGGAGAGATGAGTGGTCCAGTTTCTCTACCTCTCTGTACCTGCAGGCATGGCCCAGATAAAACACATTTTAGTTGAAATGTGATAATTGTTCCATTGATAATTATTCCATAGGATTAAATTTTTGCCTTAATATAGAACTTCAAATGCTAGTATTTTTCCTTAAACAAAGTTTAGACATTAAAAATTTTTTGAGCCCTAATATTTGGTAATCATGATGCTAATTACTGTGGAGTATGAAGTATTATAAGAAATTATTCTTTCTCCCTCAGAACTTACCTGCTTGGGAAAAAAGTTACAAAAATGCAATTAGTGAACAATCTGAAATGGCATATAGTCTTATATATACACACAATATATATACTATATATAATATATTATACATACCATATAATAAATATATAAACATTTAATATTTTATATAAAATACATTATTTATTATGTATTTTACATATTATAAATCATATATATTATATATACATACTATATATATTATATATATGGCTTAAAGTGTTCTAAGAGCTGTCTTCCTACCATAAGCCCAATATGCTATAAAGGATATGAACTGGTGCCTAGCTGACCTATGCACCTAAAGTGAGAAGTTAATTCTCAATGAAATATCATTGTTAGAAGTAAGTAAATATCATCTTACAAATTAGCATACGGTATCCTAAGGTATGAATTTTAAACTGAGTTTTCGTAATGTGTATATAGTCTTGAGTTTTAAATAATATTAGGTTCAAGGGGTTCTCCTATTCCTTCTCCTTCTTTCCTCTCATCTTTTTCCTCCTTCCTTTCCATCAATATATAAATATATATAACACAATTTATTCATTTCCAAAACACACTCCAAAGGTGGTCCTTTTACATTAAAACAGAAACTATTTTTATGAATTTCTCAGGATAAACAGGTGGCAAAGTCAAATACCAGTGTAACTCTTTGAGGTTAATATTTTAAACCTTTATGTAAAATATTATTGGATTTGTTCTTGCACATGTATTTGTACTTGGTCTCACATATGTAGGCTGGTTCCGTGGTGCCTTGGACCAAGGACTGGCAAGCTGTGTCCCGAAGAGCACATCCAGCCTGCTGCCAGTTTATGTATGGCTTGCAAATTAAGCATGGTATTTACATTTTTGAATGGTTGAAAAATCTAAATAATGATAATATTTTGTGACACATGAAATTTAGACTTCAGTATCCATAAGCAACATTTTATTGGCACACAGCCATACCCCTTTGTGAAACGTCGTCTGTGGCTGGTGTTAAGCTCCCGCAGCAGAGTGCGTAGTTGCAGCAGACGCGGCAGTGTCCACGAAGCCGGGTATTTTCTGTCTGGCTCTTTACAGGAAAACTGTTAACCTCTGTCTTAAACCATTGTGGCACCAGCACATATATGTTGCTTTGGACTCTTCATGTATATTGTTACTGTTTTCTATACTTATATTGATTATTAACACGCAAACATTATTTCACATTTTGCCTCACTTTCATATTGTATGTTTTGCAAACATTGGGCTATTAAAATCAGTAAGAAAAAACATGATGATTAGGATTTTCTCTTTTGCATAAATTTGCTATCTATTAAAAGCATCGTGATTTTCTTTATTGTTTTAGTAACATAATTCCTATTGAAACTATTGTGATTCTAAGAATCAATCTTATCAAGATGAATTTAACAATTATGACAGTGAGACTAAAATTTTTATACTAATTTTTAAATTTATTCTAATTAAAATTTTACTTTTACTGTCTACTTTGAAATAGGAATTCCAGTGTGTAGGGTTTTTTTCTTTATCTTCCTGTGTGAGGTTAGTTTTAGCCACATTTTAAGAATTTAAATTCAGTCTGGAGCTTTATACAAGCTCACTGGATAACTACTCTGAGGCTGTGACATTGGCTCTGGAAATGCATATACAGGGCAGATAAATTCCAAACCATTTACATTTCTGTATTTGAAGTCAACATTTATGTTGTAGGTTATACTTTTTCAGCTAGGTTTGAATCATGCAGTTTTTCTGATGGTGAAACTATGCCATACCTGGTTAATTTACAATTAATTGATCTCCATCAGTGGGGGGGGGCTTTCTTACATTTTTTCATAAGGATTACCACTTTGAGCACAGAAACCCTTGATGTAGTAACCAGTTAACAACCAGGTACATTTCGTTAGTGCCGGCTCATGCTGGCACTTTATGTATTATACTATACATATTAATTATCAGATTAGATTTTATGACACAAAAACACCTACATACTTTGACAATGGTTGATTTTTTAACATTCTCAAGTTATTTACTTAGATCAGTTAAAAGATTTTTATCTTACAAAATTATGGATACTTCCAAATTCAAAACCTAGTGTAATAAAATCAATAGTTTCCTACATAATAAGGCCTGTCACCTTACTCTACATGACATATGGAAAAGAAGGCAGACTTCAAAATGACGTTATTCTAAACTTGACTGTTGTATTGACATTCCTGAACCCTTGACAGAACTTAATTCAATGCTCATTTACTGAGAAGTTCTGATATATCTGATTTTGCTCCAGACTATAGGAAACTTACAGTCTGGTACAAAGGGCATCCTTGTATCCTCAACAAACAGCATTTGTACAACTTAGTATGTTTTCAGAATGAGAACAGAAAGTGCACAGGTCATGCATCCAGGGGGCTTACAGTCTAGTGAGAAAGATAGATGTTAGCCCAGTGAGACCCATGTCAGACTGAAATGTATAGAAATGAATGTATAGAAATGTAAGATAATAAGTTTGTTATGATATGGTTGGTGTTTTTCCATTATATTAAACTATGGTGATATCACTTATTTGTCATGATATGATTGATATTTTTATATTTTATTAAACTATAATGGTAACCGAGTGTTTGGTTCTATAAAATGGATATTTTACAAGTCCCATGGCTTATGTACAAGAATATGTGACTGTGTTTTATATTTAAAAATAAACAATAAGTTTACTTATAATATAAAAATATAAAATAGCTTATGGCCAGAAGCATTTGATACCCATAAAATTGATATTTATTTCTGCCTACATGGTCCCCTTAAGATATCATGCCTCTAAAATGGCTATAATTAAGTGAATTTGGATCCTAGTGCTGGGAAAATGAAACATTGTGCTTTTCTGCTAGCATAGCATGTGTCTAGAGGAAGCTCATTTAGCCTCCCACATCTGAGCTTTACATATTGCAAATTGGGAATGGTGTTGTCTCTGATCCTTATGGAAATGGTATGACTAAGGGTTGGATCATCTCTCTGGGAGGCCATATGAAAGGCAGAGAGAGGGAGGTGCTGGGATAGAAGAGCACTAAGCACTCTTAGTATGATGACCCAGAAAGTGGAAAAAAATGACTGTCTGTGTTCTTGTAGAGTCAGTGTCACATTTGGGAAAATGATGGATTGACAGACAGAGGAGTTGAAGTTTTCTCTTTGGGTGCATCCATCATGCATATTCCTCCTTGTAGGGAAGATTTCCCTACTTATTTATACTTTGGGGCTTATATAGGGCTTACTGACTGAAGAAAAGGCTAATAAAAAAGGCTTGAAAAGATAGTTTCCCTACTTAAATTTCAATGCGTAACTAGTGAGTAACATTTTTGGCACAGAATATTCAGACAGTTGTCTAATTACCTCATTCATGCTTAGAATTTTGTCACCATTCAACAAATATTTATTAAACACCTGTTATGTGACAGGCACCGGTGGAGATTCTTAGCACTCATCACTGAGTGAACCAGATAGGATCCCCTCCCTGGCGCACTGCATGTTCTCAGTGTGGTGAGATTGTCCTTGGATTGCCAAAAAATTATATCCTTTAAGAACATGTTTTCCCTCATTTTTAATGACTTTCTGGAAATGAATACTTAAAAAGTAATACAAAATTTAGTTCATCAGACCCAGCACAGTATAGCATCAAATTCAGCTTTCCAGTATACTTTACCTTTTTTAAAAAGAGCAAAAAACATCTAGATTGCACAGTGTAGCACCTTATGGTCATGCTCCTTTATAAACTAAAGTAATCTGGTACATATAAGTGGCTTCTAGCAGTTGACAGAGTTTGCTTTTTTGCTGTGTATCATTTGATCCTCATGGTGACTGTGGGAGACTGGGTGGCATTACCTCTCTTTTATACCTTAGGAGACTAAAGATCAGAGGGATTAAACTTGTCTCAGGCTTCTAGGTAAGAGAAACAGCCCCTGTTTGTTGTTCTTCTGAGCACCATAGAGTGATCTTCCCACGTGGGCACATCATCTGCAAAGGGGGTTGGTCTCCATCCCAGGTGGCAACTCTCTGGATCTTGAAATGCGCAGGAATGGTAGTCGGGGCTGCTGGCCCAGCCCGGGTCAGATGCCTGCTCTCTTGTTTCACAGCTATTGCCCTTGAGCAAGCTCTGAACCTCTCACCGTCTCAGGCTCCTCATCCATTAACCATCAATGTATATAATGTTAGTAATCTATGTTTGTGGAGTGATGGAGCTGCAGTAGTAGAGTCTCTACCTGCCTGCCAATTCTGTCCTGTAGAGGAGACAGACAGTCAGGTAATATGCAGAGAGACATGTAATGCAGTTGTGGACAGGCTAAGGGCTGTGAAGAAAGCCTGAATCAGGATAAGGGCTTAACAAGTGATGGGAGCGGTAGACAGGAACAGGCTCTCTGAGCAGAGACTGGCATCCAGTCAGGGACAAGTTGGCCATAGAGGCTGAGTTATTGGGGTGGAGGGAAGAGTAGGTACAAAGACTGAGGCAGGGATGAGCACTCCTGAGGGAGTAGGGTGGTGGTCAGTGAAAGCTATAGGAAGGTGTTAGAACCTGCCTTGTAGGGTTGTGACCGGGTGAGACAAAAGAATCCACTTTAGGAACTTAGCCTTGGACCTGGCCCAGTGTTCAGGAAATGTCTTCCTTTTATTACCGAGTAAGCTGCAGAGTAATTTGGTATGAATTCATCTTTTAGCTTATTTTGTACTCTCTGTGGGGTCTAATTATTTTTTCTTTCAAATGATACCAAATAAGAAACAGAATATATAGATCTTTATATAATATTTGAATGGATTAAAAAAGCAAGCTGAAAGAAGTCTATTAAAGCACCAATAATTTTTGTCATCACAGTAGGATTTGGGATAACTGTCTTACATTTCTATTTTAAATATTTTTTATGATAAAGCACAACTTTATAATGAAAACTAACACTTAAAATTTGGGGGAAGTCATTGAATTTGGCGTGATTTTAGTTTATTTTTGGTATTTCCAGTCACTGAAATCAGGAATGGAAAACAGTTTAGCTGCCCTTCAGTATTTCATTCAGGTGTCCCACACGTAATGAGGGGCCGCCAGACATGCAGCTGTCAGACAGTCCCTCACGCATGCTGTCCCTCACGACATCTCCCTCACACGACTCTGCCGAGGCTTAGACTGGGTTTCCAGTTAGCTTTTAAACAGAGAATGCTGAGACACAGTGAAAAAAATTGAACTAGAATTGTATTCTGTCAGCAGTTTCTAAGGTAAAAAATTTAGAAAAATAACTATAGGTGATAATAAAAGATTCATTTTGGATGAGTTCTTAATTAAACAGCACACGGGTCTGGATAGCCTCATTTAACATAGTCTAAATAATTTGTTCCACTCAAAGGTAAAAACGTAACAAAATTTACCCTCTTTAATTATTTTTAAATGTACAGTTCAATGACATTCAGTACATTCATATTGTTGTACAACCATCTCTACCATCCATCTCTAGAACTTTTCTTCCCAAACTGAAACTCTGTACCCATTAAACACTAATTACCCATTCTCCATTTTCTCCTTTATAAGCTGGGAAACTGGATTTCAGCATTTTGATGCTCTTATATGCATACACATGAATCTCACATGAATCAGTGATTTGTGTTGGAGGAAACAAGTTTTTATTAACAGGGTTCCCACCTTGGTGCTGAGGGCACTCCTGCTCACAGTCTCTCTGCCACGAGACCCAGAACTTCCCTTGCTCCCCAAAAGGCTACAAGCCAAAACCAGTCCTAGAAGCTCCCCAGGTCCTTACCTGTCCTTCTCTGCCCTTAAGCCAGCCACACAAACAGATCTGCATCCTCTCTGGAATGTGCCCTTGTGGGTTCCAGACTCACCATCCTGTCAGAGCAGCTTTCTCCTTCAGGATCTGGGGTGCTCTGTTATCAGCTTGTCTATGTAGTGGTCCAGGAACCATGTGCCATGCTACACTGGATCATGGTGTCTCAGACGCTGGACACCATGATCCCAGGGTATGGGCTTCCAGGAGTTGGCTCCCATCCTCTGTGGGCTCTGAGCCCCTGGTGGGTCCTGCATCTCCTGGTCTTACAAGCACTCCCGTTCATGTGGGGAGCCCAGAACTTCCAAATGCCAAAAGCCCAGATGGAAAGAGCTTGCACCAAGCATCAAATTCCTGTATCAAGAGCCTCTGTACCAAGAGAGTGACGTCCTTCAGAAATGCGGAAGTCTACAGCTCAGGACTCCTGGTCACAGTTCAGCTCCAACCATCTCTCACAAGTTTGTATGTACCAGCCTGAGCCATTCTCACAGCATCAGTTTCTCTCCTCTGCAGCTGCCTTTACTCCAGCCATCTGCTCACCAGTGAGTCTGTGTGTTTAGCTAGGCAGGTCCCTGGCAGCCAACTCTGTCACTGTCTTCTGTGTGGGAAGGGCTCTGAGGATGTTTCCAACAGGTCTCCAAGACCTCCAGCCCTTCAGAGAGACGCAAAGACAGACTTCATGTTGTTCTGGTGTGTTCCAGTTTTAAAGGCTTGGCTCAGAACTTCCTGCTTGGACAAACACCCAGCTCTTCCTATGGTATGTTAGTGTCTGCCATTTTTGTCAGCTCCCTAGTGTCTTTGACCCTCTTTCTGCTGCCATCTTTAGTCAGGGCAAGTGTTCCCAGCCAAGCACCCACAGGCAACTAGGGTGAGCGTCCAGCCCCTACAGCTCACGCACAAGGCTCTATATGAGCTCCCCCCCTGGCCCCCGGCTATGTTATGAGTCACTCTGCCAGAGCACTTTCTCACAGTCACGTACACAGTTTGCCCTAGGCAGTGGCCTTCTTCTGTAGCTCTCTCCTTTAAGAAGTTAATCTTGTTGAGACCAGCTGCTAATCTTCCTTCATTATGTAATGTGCCTCAAACATTTTGCTTTCTGCTCTTTGGGCATCCTTCCCTGCCCGCCTCTGCCTTCTTGAAGGATTTGGGAGGGATGGTGGGGTTCCCCTGATTTCCATGAACCCATGCTCTGGCCTACCGTGTTACACCATCCTCTGGTAACCATCACTCTACTTTCTCTCTCTGAATTTGACCTCTCTAGGTACCCCCATATAAGTGAGTTTGTACAGTGTTTGTCCTTTTGTATCTGGCTTATTTTACTTGTCATGTTTTCAGTGATTCAGTTTTTACATGCAAAAACTTTCAAGATCAGGGCATTTTTTAAAGCATCTTGATTTTCAATAGTTAAGTGTTTCAATGGGGCCAGTATATTATGTATGACAACTTATTTCAATAGTTTATATTCAGTGTCCAAAATATGCTCTTAAATTTGTTCTTATTTCCTGTCTTGGCTGATCGAAAACTGTTACAAAAAGAACAGTGGCTAAACTATTTTTAAATATTTGCTAAAAAGTATACAAATGAGCCTGTATATATAAATACATGTTTTTTAAATGGGTTTATTTCTTGCTTAATTTCCCGTAGAATTGTACAAGGACATCATAAGAGTAATGTGAGGTCCAGTAATGGAATAAACAGGCTGGTCAATCATGACAACATTGTAATCTCTCAGAATCTGAGTTGAGGAGGAGGTGATAAGTGCAAGAGGCAAGGTCCAGGGTTCTGGGATGATGTAGTTCTTACAGTGAGCCAGAGAAAATGGCACAGCACTCACATATCCAGGATTTGGCCGGCACTCACATATCCTGCATTCTGACTATTATTCCCCTAGTGCAAGGCACCTCCAGCTGCGTGGGCCTGGTCAAGTTGTTGGAATGGAGAAACGCCCTTTGGCAATAAAAGTCAAGAGAGGGGACACTGGGTTTTGATATAAACCTTGGAAAGTCTTACAGTCTTCTAAGCACAAATTTCTCCTTGGATTGCAGAAGGGTTGGGTGGGATGATTTGAAGATGATTTCTTTAAAGACCACAGAGCCTAAGGCTGAAAAAGACTTGTCACTTGGGTCTGGGGCTGCCCAGTAGCAGCCTGTCTTTATGGAGGGTAGGATCCGGGGCCAGATGAGTTTTGGATGACCACTGATAGTAACAGCTTGCATAGCCAATGGCAGACTAATGGGGGCATTAAAGCTACCCTCGCACAGACACCCACATGGGGAAGGCCTTAGAAATATTGTGTGGCCTCAGGCTCCTGTTCCCCATTCTCCTGCTTGAGTCAGGCCAAGTCCCCACAGGCCCAGGCTCCTCTTTAAGCACCTTCAGGACTTTCCTTATTCCAAGAAATGGGAGAGCTGAATAAATTAAAATAAGAAATGGTTAATTCTGGGTTATTTTTTCACCTAAAGTTGGAGAAGAACTCAAAGTCCATTTTGAGAGCCCCAGCTGTTGTGAGGCACTGGATACGTGTGTTCCAGACACTGGTGGTGTGGTGGTGAACTGCCTTCAGTCTTGCAGGAAGGAGACATACGAGCGGTGTGGCCATTGCTCTGGTGGGGCCAGGCTGCTGCCCAGGCGGAGACTAGTGGGCGAGGACCAGTGGAAGGCCTCTTGGAGAAGGGGCTCCTGATAGGGCCCATGGCAGTATGAGGACAGAGCCAGAGCAGGTGGGCATGCCAGGAAGAAGGAGGGAGCGTCCTGTGTTCTGAGACAGTGAGTGGAGGGTGGCAGAGCACACGGTCTGACAGGGCTGCTCAGAAAGCTGCTGAGATCAGGAACTACAAACGCCCACCGCAGACTGGGGAGGGGGTGAGGTGGAGAGACGAGCTGGAGGAGAGACTCTCCCCAGGCCCCAAGGGTGTGAAGCCAGGAGGTTCTGACTGTTGATATCTGGCAAAGAGAGGGGGAAAAAAGGAATTATTTGACCGTGTATGCATAAAGAAAAATTCAAAGTTTCTCATGAAAGGGTCTCAGGAAAAGAGATATAAGGAAATTTGGTTAGTAAATAAATGCCACAAAGCATATGAATACATAGGAGAATGCCCTTGTCATTAGGAGATTAATGCTCAATTATTTAGTGGTAAGTTCCTGGATGATTGTACAGAAAAAAAAGTGTGTATGTGTGTGTTGAGAGAAAGTATGTGTGTACAAATGTGATGTTAACGATTGTTAAGTCTAGGGTAAGTATATATAACATTTATTAAACTAGTTTTTCAACTTCTCTATAGTTTTGAAACTAAGCAAAATTTGCTATATATGTAGGAAAACAAAAGACACGTGACTGAGGTACACCAACGTCATGCCATGCCACTGCAGTTCTTATCTATGGGTGCATTTTAGGCAAAATGCCATCCTGTCAAATCACATTGAAAATATTTACATTTAAAAACCTGGGTTGAGCCATGTCTTTCCTTTCTGAGCACATTGGGATGATTCCTCGGTCTTTGCTGGAGAGCTTTAGTGAAGCCGATGGACCGAGTTACAGTGACTGACTTCAGGGATATAATTTTAGGACTTTCTAAAATAGGACAAATGCTTCCTGCTATGGTCCTATGCCTCAGTGGGTGTATCAAGTATAAAGATCTTTAACTATTGGTAGATATTTTGGTGACTAACGGAAACTTTGTAAGAAGATCCATAAGGAATTATTAAATTTTATATTTGGGTCCATGCATACATTCATTCATATTCAGTGTAAATTAATATAGAAAAAATCATATAGACTTTCTTGGCAAACTCCATGAAATGATTGTGCAGATTGTTATTTTAAATAATTGGCCCCTAATGCATAGACTGATACTTTATTCTAGGAGATTTGTGATAAATTATATCTCAGTAATATTTAAAAGCTTAAGTGGTTGAAAGGGAAATAAATATGTCTATTTGATTAACTGTCAGCTGGACAGTCATAAAGCCTCTCTGCCGGGGGGCAGATGAATGGAGACAAGTGATCATGTTGTGGGCGAGTGTGCAAATCAGATGTGCGGTGCCGCGTGTGAATGTAGTGGCACTCTCACCGACGTCTGTTTTTCAGCTGACCTGTTCTTATTTGTATGTTAGGTTGTCTTGATAGTGGGCTGTTTTTAATTTCCTTTTTCTGGTTCCTTTCAGGGAACTTGAGACATCATTTGTATTTATTCTGTTACCCATAGAAAATGTACTAAATATTGAAATCCTTGGCATAAGACTAGGAGACAGGGTTTGATCCATTGCTATTTAAAGCAAATATCAATCAATGAGGATTCTGGAAATTATGAAATTTCTCTTTAGTCATGGTGCTCCCTCTTTTTGTCTCCATGGAACGTGACACCTGGCCTGTTAAACACACATTTTATGAAATGGGTGTCACCTCCTCAATTGTATTCTATAAGCACAGCGTGTCTTAGTTCCTCCTGATGGTCCTGGCTCTGTGAAGTGACAGGCTGCAATTTGCAAGCAGGACAGACACTGAGTTCAAGACAAGTGACCTTTCTAACACAGCGATCAATGCTTGTTGTTTGGAAAACACAATGATACAGTTTGTATTTTTTAGCAAATAGGTCACTGGGGTCAGCCCATCATTGACACGTGAATTTGCTACTTGGGCTAGATGACTCAGTTCTGACAGGAATGTTAACTTATTTGAGTTGATCTGGTTCTTGCTCTTATAAAAGGGTATTGGACATTTGTTAATTTGTAAATTATTAGAAATAATTGGTTTTACCCATCAGTCAAACAAAGGCTTTTAGAAAGTGCATTTTGAACAGTAGTGCTACTATATACTAGCTTTGACAAGAGTTTACCATAATATATTTTGTTCATATTTTATTAGTCTTAATTGTTTTGAAAACAAATTTTAAATATGTGAATTTGCACATGTCATATTTAAATACTGTCTCTCCACATGTTTCCAAAAATGTATATTGTGAGGCCCCATGAATATATTATCATGAGGGTGAATAACTTTTGGAAAAGATGCTGGGAAGAGATTAGCTGACCAAGGAGACAGCCTTTGTGGAAGTTTTCACCTTCTAGAAACATGGGAGGATTGTGTCCCTTTTGGTGGAGATGTGGCCATTCCTGATCTGGCTGGCAAAATGTGAGTAGAAGTGGCATGTGTCACTGTCAGGCAGCAGCTTCTACGGCCAGGTCCCCATGTTCTCTTCCCTTTTTCCTGCCTCAATGTGGAAGCACTGAGATGCTTTTTTTTTAGCCTAATTACCTGAGTGAGGAAAGTTGAACTTACTTCTCTAGACCCTGCCCCCAACACACACACACACACACACACACACACACACACACACACAGCTGACTGCAGGGGCATGTATGTGCCTGAATGAGTGAGAGAGAAAGCTCTTTGTGTTATGTCAGGTTTGAGGTGGGGGGTTGTTTGATGAATGGTTCTCAAGCACTTTGTTCTTAGGATTCTGTTACACTCTTGCAACAATATTTTGAAACATCCTAAGAACTTTTGTTCATGTGGGTGATGTCTATTTATATATTCTGGATTAGAAATTAAAATGGGTCATCAAGAAACATGTGTAAAGGACCCATGGACAAAGCCAAGGGAGGAAATGATTGACAGTGGGAAATGGGGGTGGGTGGGTGGGGGAAGGAGTGGTAGGAAAATGGAGACAACTGTACTTGAACAATGATAAAAGTTAATTAATTAATTAAAAAAATTAAAATTTGAGAAGAGAATACATAAGCATTTATTCCACTAGCCATCAAAGCAGTGATATATACCTATTAGTAATTGATAGTGAAATGGGAATAATAAAGTTAAATCATGTCATACTGTTACCATGAAAATAGTTTTGACCTTGTACACTCCCTGAAAAGTCTTGGAGATTTCAGGGGTTCTTAGAAGACACTTTGAAAACCACTGACCTAGACCTTCTTAAATGATATGTCTATGTTGATTTACAATTAAAGGCTTGGAGGAGTCAAGAAAAAAATAAAGAAGGGACAAAAATTTTTGGAAATATTGCAAAAAGGATGTGTCTGAGTATTATAATTCACTTTTATTTTTGTATAAAGATAATGTAAATAATGCATTCCTATTGTTGAAAGCTATTTCTTTTTTATACTAATAAATACCTATTTTAAACAAAATAATATATATATAAAGTTGTATAAAGTCAGATAACTGTGAATATTACCAACTCTGTAGGGGTTGAGTTTATTAAATCTCATGCTCCAGAAAAAGAATGAAAATAGGATTCATGTTCATTTGTGTCAAATTGTTTGGGTGTAGGCTTTTTGGACAGCAGGGGTTTGGATACAGTAAATTATCTAAATTTATTCATAGATGGTTGAGCCTTTATAAATTCATTCACTAGTGTTGCTTCTGAGACTTTTAACTGTGGAATTGTCATATGTATATTATCATGATAAAGTAATTTCAAACCCTTTTATTATGAAGTGTATAGTGACAAAATGACATAAAGATGACTGAACCCTATTCAGGGAGACTTGGAAATTGTGCTTGATAGAAATTGCATATGAAGTGATAACAAACCCTGTAGGTGAACTTACCATTCACATTATCTTCCTTCAATAGCCCTATTATGTGAGATACATTTATTTCTAATGATATGAGTTCCAACAGAATTTGCTAGTATTTGAAAGACACACTAGATAAACATTTTCTGAGTCCGACGTCACTATAGCCATGGAAAGGGTTACCAGGGGAATCTGGCAATTTTTGTAAATTTGTCCAACCATTATAGATAGTTAATACTTAAGCTTGAGGAAGAAGAAAGAAGTATATGACCTTTCTAGCTCTTTCTAATGCTCGGAACTTTTCTCCTTTTTCAGTAAACACTTATAAAGCACCTGCTGTGGGTAGGCAGTTTTTTATCCTGAGAGATAAAGAACATCACAGATGATCTAAATACAAAGAGGTGATGCTTACTTGGTAGAACAAGCATTAAAATAAAATAATGCACTGAAAGGGAAAAAAGAAAATGAAATTCATGAAGTGACAGATTCACTAAGGCTTAATTTCATCTACTAATTGCTTATCCATTATGGTGGCTTTTGAAGCCTGGGGCTCACTTTAGAAAGTCCTTGTTATTTGCAGACCCCCGCTAGCTGAAAACACTTCAGCTTCCTAAGAAGATTTGATAGATGTAATCAAGAGTCTGAAGTAGCCATCTGCCCGTTGGCTGTTGCTGACATCCACAGCTTCCCCAGGAGGCTGAAGATGCATCCTTCTCCTTTCTCAAGTAAAATTGTATGGAGCGAGGGGCTGCCTTCAGTCAGAGAGAAAGAGAGTTATGTCCTTTTTAAAAAACTGATTAATCTTGATTGTTTTTCCACTACCATTTAGAGTATGTCTTTATAAAACATCTCTACTTGGTTCATACATTTTTACACTGACCCCGAAAAGAGAAGTGGCATGTAAGTTGGTTCATTTAAACTTTTAAGTAACAAAAGTATATAGTTGGGACTGGTATGGCCAAATTTTCTTTAAATTAGATAGTATTTTCTTTTCTTATTTAATTTTTCTTTAATATTTTTAAATATATATATTTTTAAAGTCTTATTTATTTTATTTTTGGAGAGAGGGGGAGGGAGGGAGATAGGAAACAAAACATCAGTGTGTGGATGCCTCTTGCATGCCCCGCGCAGGGAACATGGTCTGCAACCCAGGCATGTGCCCTGACTGGGAATTGAATCCGTGACCCTTTAGTTTGTAGGCCAGTACTCAGTCCACTGAGCCACACCAGCCAGGGCTTTAATATTTATTTTTAACAAGCATTAAGCTAAATTTCTAATCTGAGTAATTTTTTCAGTCCCCCAGATTTGCTGTTCTATTGGATGCTGAGTCTCCGCCCCAGGTGACATTGCTCTACCTTAATTAAGATGCAATGTCAAGTTTTTGCAGATGACCTAATAAATATGCCCTCTGCACTCTCCTCCTCCTCCCCTGTGGCCCGTTTAAGGGTTCTTAGTTATTCTTGCATTCATGAGGTCTTTATCATTAGTAACCTTCCCTAGTAGGTAAGAACAATATTTTCTTTGACGACATATCTGCTACAAAGGAAAGAGCAGAGAACCTCCTGAGCTCCAAGGCAAGCAGATTTCTATCCAATATGATCATTTCACAGGCCACAGCCTCCCCGTGTTATGATTCTGAGTAACTCCCAGAGGTCAGATCTTTGTCAGCCACAGATTTTCTGAGGTCAGTGGAAGGAGTAGAGAGAGGCTATCTATCCTCATTTGCCTGTTTACATGCCCATTCAAACAAAGAAGGAAGTTTTCTTTTCTTGTTCTTTAGCTTAATTGATTGGAGTGACATTGGCTAATAAAATTATATAGGTTTTAGGTGTACAGTTCTATAATACACCATCTGTACATTGCATTGTGTGTTCACAACTCCATGTTAAGTCTCCTTCCATCACTATTTATCCCTCTTTACCCTCTTCTACCTTTCTCCTCCTCTCTCTCCCTCTGGTAATCCCCATACTGTTGTCTATGTCTATGAGGTTTCTTATTTTGTGTAGTCCCTTCAGCCTTTTTTTAACCCCAACCACCCTCCTTTTTGATAGCTGCCAATTGTGGGGGCGACTTTCCTCGCAAGTCCCCTGTGTGTCATGGATGAAAGCAAACACTACCAAGACATGATCTGCTTGGGGAGGAAAGGTGGCTGATCCCTCAAAGGGGAAGGGCCAAGAGCCTTCTACTCAAGGGGCTTTTATTCAGTTCGTTTGCATAAGAATACAGGTAAGGATCAAACAATAAATAGCATTCAAAGAACTATGAGGGCTTATTCTCAGTCAGGGTCAGATAGCTAACGAGCCATAAAACTTTGAGAAACCAACTTCTTGCTTGGACCCTTATCATTTAAATGAGAGCATTCTAAACAAAGCAGGTTTCACAGGGTTTTTACATATTCTTTCTTATGCCTGATTTACCCCCATACCCGTCCTTTCCAGCACAGGGCTACACTGCCTCCCCCATCATTGGTTTTTAGGTTTAACTGGATTAGAACCAGGAAGTACTTCTCCCAGATGGAAATGGGGACTCAGGCTATGTCAGAATAGCTGGGGGGCAAGGGTCCATCACTCCCTCTTTGTCAAAGACCCCCGAGTCCTTCCATGATGGCCTCCCAAGTGATCGTGTCTGGCTTAGGTTGCCCCTTTTTGAGGGGTTGTACCTGCCATGGACATCGACCATACTTTGGAGGCAGGGGAAGAAGCAGAAGCAGTGCTTGCTGCCAGAGACAAGCTTTGTCTCCTGTGGCCCGAATTCTGCAGGTCTCTCACTTAGCCATGGGGTGGGCAGTTACAATTCCTGAAACCAGGCAGGGCAGTTTCCAATAGCCAATGTGTTCTCTGTATCTATGAGTCTGTTTCTATTTTGTCTGTTAGTTTATTTTCTTCATTAGATTCCACATATGAGTGAAATCATATGGCATTTGTCTTTTTCTGACTGGCTTACTTCACTTAGCATAATGTTCTCCAGGCCCATCCATGCTGTTGCAAAAGGTAAGATTTCCTTCTTTTTTATTTTTTATAGCTGAGTAGTATTCCATTGTATAAATAAATGTACCACAGCTTTTTTATCTACTCATCAACTGATGGGAACTTGGGTTGCTTCCATAGCTTGACTGTTGTAAATAATGCTGCAATGAACATAGGGGTACATACATTCTTTCAAATTAGTGTTTCAGATTTCTTTGGATGTATTTCCAGAAGTGAAGTTGCTGAGTTCTAAGGCAGTTCCACTTTTAATTTTTTTGAGGTAACTCCATACTGTTTTCCACAGTGGCTGCACCAGTCTGCATTTCTACCGAGGGAACCAGTGTGCATTCCCTCCTGAATGCAGGAGGGTCCCCTTTTCTCCACATCCTTGACAACAGTGGTTGTTTGTTGATTTATTGATGACAGCCACTCTAACAGGTGTGGTGATATCTTATTGTGGTTTTAATTTGCATCTTTAATCTGTTCTTTAATGATATTGAGCATCTTTTCATCTGTCTATTGGCCATGTGTATACCCTCTTTGGAAAAGTGTCTATTCACACCCTTTGCCCATTTTTAAATTGGATTATTTGTTTCTTTTGGTATTGAGTTGCATAAGTTCTCTATAAATTTTGGCTAATAATGCCTTATCAGATATATCATTGGTAAATATCTTTTCCCATTCTGTGGGTTGTCTTTTCATTTTGTTGATGGTTTCCTTTGCTGTGCAAAATCTTTTTAGTTTGATATAGTCCCATTTGTTTATTTTTTCTTTTATTTTCTTTGCCTGAGTAGATGTATCAAAAAAATATTGCTAGGAGAAATGTCTGAGATTCAACTGCCTTCATTTTCTTCTAGAATTTTGTGGATTTGAGTCTAACATTTAAGTCTTTAACCTGTTTTTAGTTTATTCTTATATATGATGCAAGAAAGTGGTGTAATTTATTTTTGCAGGTATATATGTCCAATTTTCCAGTACCATTTATTGAATACACTGTCTTTACCCTATTATGTATTTTTGCCTCCTTTGTCAAATATTAATTGACCATAGAGGCATGAGTTTATTTCTGGGTTCTCTGTTCTGTTCCATTGGTCTATGTGTCTGTTCTTATGCCACTGCCATGATCTTTTGATTAGTATGGCCTTGTAGCATAGTTTGATATCAAATAGCATGATTCCTCCACTGTGTCCTGATTTATCAAAATTGCTATGGCTATTTGGGGTCTTTTGTGGTTCCATATAAATTTTTGGAATGCTTGTTCTATTTTTGTGAAATATACTGTCAGTATCTTGATAGGAATTGTGTTGAATCTATGGATTGCTTTGAGTAGTATGGACATTTTAATGATGTTAATTCTTCCTATCCATGAACCAAAGAGGAAGATTTTAAAGCAGTTTTAGTTTCAACATGTCTTCTGATACAAGTGATTTTTTTCTTCCTTGGTTAACTTATACCATTAAGTTCAGGTGAGGTAAAGAAGAGAGCTCTAAGACTTCATCCTTTGAATTCAACAAAATTTTTCAAAATATTAATTGTTGTGAAACCCTTTAGAGGCACAATGAATGTGATGATGACTTTTTGTCTTTAAAGAGTGCCATCTTTAAAAAGTTCGGTTATTTGACTAAAATAAGTTTTGAGAGTTAACTTTAACTTAATGATATTTTGATATAAAAGTCAGTGAAGAATTAATCCATAGCTGGTAAATCTTAACACACCTAAAGCCTTTCTCAAGCTTTATATTATTAGACTATATCCTAATATTTCTATAAAACAGGTAGTCTCTTACCTTAACGCTGAAAAGATAATTTCCCAGATATAGCAGAGATATATGAGTATATGTTTCTACTTAATTTAGTAAAGTAAATATTATTGAATAAATGTCAGCTTTTCCAGGGAAATCATTTTATATAACCTCTATGGATAATATATTTGTTAAAAAATCAATACTAAGAGTAAACAGATTTTTAATACAACTGAGGGAACTTCCTGGTAAACCAATATGCCAGCCCATGAGTTAAAGCTATTGATACCAGTAGGTCTTTACAGATGACTTCATCATAATTTTTGTAGATGATTCTTCATAGTGGTCTAATGTGATATATCAACTCAGTTTTAACTGAGTACCTTCGGCCTGGTACAGTGGTTTATTGTAGAGGTATGTAAAGACTATTTGGGCTTCTCCTTCTATAGAGAAAAACTCCAGAGGGTGCTGAGCCCATGACGGTCTTTGTTTTCTTGCCTTCTTTTTTTCTGTTCAGTGCTCTTTAGTTTGTGCCCCTCCTGTCTACCATCCCTCTGACAACACCGGTGCTCAACTTCTGGGGCCCCTACCTCTCATTCTATGGGCCTGCATTTCTCAAACTGTTGGTGCCCACTGATTATATGACTGATGCATGATACATTTTTAAAAGGTCACTTACATATTTTAAAATAATATTTGAAGGGTTGTTTTTGAAATCAACAAAAAGAATAAAAATGGTTTCTTTACCATGAAAGAATTTTTTTAAATTTTTATTTTGAAGTTATCTACATAGCTGGCCCACGGGATTTCTTCCTGCAGTGTATGTGTGCAAGGACCACCTCAAGGAGCATCTCACATTTGAAAGCTGGAAGCATATTTATTGCAACTTGGAGATAGTACTAAATAGATTCCCAAACCAAAATTTGGTTGCATTCTTTAGCTTTAGAAAACACCTTTTTATTCTACCAAAGTATTAGGGTATGAGCTCTAAGTATATGTCCAATAGGAAGTTAGCTGTTGGCATACTTACTAAGCGATTCCTGTCTTCAGCACCTCCTACCTTTGGGACCTTTTTCAAGTTAGTTGACCCCTCTGAGCTTCAGTGTCTTCATTTGTAAAATGTTGAGGACATTATTCGTGTCATAATGTTGTTGTAAGAATTAAATGAGAGAGAATGTATACAGAGCTTATAACAATGTCTGATGCAGGGCTCAGCTACATGCTGTCTCCTTTTCTGGGGTGTGCTTTTGGTGATGGATTGAGGAATAGAAAGATTTTTCAAATGTTTTTCTCCTAAAAGCTTTACATTTGTTCTTGTCCTAAAAGTCTGACATTTAGGTTCAGGATCCATTCAAATTAACTGTTACATATGGTTATGCAAACTTACCCGGAGGTAAGGCTCTAAGTTTATTATTACTACCATTTTACACATTTATATCCAAAAGTCCCAATCCCCTGTGTTGAAAAGACCACCTGTTGTGCAGTGAATTATGTCGCCCACCCACAAATCCATATGTTAAACTCTGAACCCCTACTTGTAACTGTATTTGGAGATTAGGCCTTTAAGGAGGTGCTTAAGTTAAGTTGAGGTCATTAGGGTGGGCTGTTGTCCAGCGTGACTGGTGTCTTCAAAGGAAGAGGTAGGGACACCAGCGGTGTGCATGTACAAGGGCAAGGCCACATGAAGACGTGGTGAGAAGAGGGCCATCTGCAAGCCAAAGACAGAGGACTCACAATAAAGCAGCACTGCTGGCACCTTCATCTCAGATTTCCCAACTCAGACTGCAAGAAATGTTTTCCTGTTGTTGAAGGCTCCCAGTTCATGGTATTTTTAATGGCACTTCTAGCAAACTAATACACTGTCTTTTTCCCATTGAATTATCATGGCATCTACGTGGGTTTATTTTTATCTCCCAGTTGTAGAGTGACAAGTGGTTCAACATACTGAGTATGTTGCTGAAATGCATGAGTTGAACTGGCCTCATGGAGTCATAGAGTGTCTTTACTAGCATTATCTCTGACCAGCCAGAACATTTCATGATGGCAAGCAGTTCTCTTTCTCCATGCCCAGTGTGCTGAAAATTTAGCTAGAATTTGGTGATTTCCCCATCCTCACTCTTTCATTTAACAGTGACTCAAGATCAGGAGATTTATGATGTTGAGTCTGCACAGTGTATCATGGGGTGAGGGTGGCAGGATTACAGGACCATGGGCCCAAGCCTGTCTCACACTGGGACTGTCAACATTATCTTTAAAAAAATAAACTTTATGCATAGAGACATCTGAACAATATTGAACATAGAATGTGTTCATCATATGGCCAAATTTATGTCTCATTGCTGGATCACACTGCTTATAGTATATCAGAAATTAGTATATTTTATCTATTTTATTATCTTATGAATAACATAACTACAATGCATTATAATATTTTATAATGTATTATAATATTGTTCATACATTAAGCATGTAATATAACACCATTTTAAAAAGTTATCTTGGTATCTCTGCATTTTTAATATAGTAATATAACGTAATGCCAGAGATCTCAAAAATAGCATTGGCATTGAACTATTTGATCCTGACATGCACTGTGCCAACTGTTGCCCGTGAGTAAATCAGGGAGTGGAGTGGTAGCCAGATGCAGCTCTGAACTCCTTTGATGCAAGCCTGGCCAGGGTGCCAGGAAGACAGCCTCAGTGCACTTTTCCACATCTACATCATGCCTTCTAAACAAGCCTCAGATGCATTAAGGAAAATTCTCTGTTCCTGTCAAAACACCAAAAGCTGTAGAGCAATTCTCCCTTCTAACCCCACCTGTTCTAAGAGCTGTTTCACAGATTGCATTCAGTGGTTATCTGGCAGGTATGGTGGAAAGCAAATCTCATTCCCTAGACTTTGATTTTCTTTTTCTTTTTTTTACTTTTTATTGAATTTATTGGGGTGATATTGGTTAATAAAACTATAGGGCTCAGTTTTTCATCGACATTGTTTTTTGATATTAGATTGATGGCCAGAATGCCACTGATGTAGGAATTCTTCCAGAAGAATCTTTGTTCTTCCTGTGCTTAATATGGTTCGTCAACCTGGCTTCAGGAAGGTCTCAAAGTGTGATTTGTACATTCTTTTTTCCTTGGAGAACAATTTTGAATGATGCCTCTGTGACTGAGGGCCTTCTTTTACTTTCATGACAACATTTTTTTTAGGTTTATAAAAGAAATTAATGTACTTGTTCTGGAAATACCTATTGGATTACTCAAAGATGCCACTTGGAAAATTTTGCAAAGTTTTTGTTGTGCTACTGTTAAAGTTTTGGTGATAGTTCACCTCCTGGGAACTAGAGGTAAGTACATTGCACACAGAACAAGTCAAACCTGACTTTTAGATACTCATTATCTTTCTTCCTATCTGCACTTAATCTGTTTTGACAAATTGTATAAAACCGTCATTCTTTTAGATGTTCTTATACCAGCACATCCTAGCTTACATTGTACATTTGCACTATGGTTTTGTTCACCAAGATGTTACTATTTTCAACTATAAATTTTGTTATTGTTTTTGTCACTACTTTTACTCTTAATAAAAACTTTTGAAGCCTGGATGCATTATTGCAAATTGGTCTATAGTACCATACAATAGTAACAAAGATGATAGATTTAACAGATGTGATCAGTGGCATGATGATAATGTAATGGCATATTAACTCATATGAGATGCAGACTTTGCTGAACTTAGCAGAGAGGATCTGGCACAGCACTTGTGGGCACAGGTACATGTGGTAGTCATTCAAGTCTGAGGCAGGACTGTAGATCAGGTACAGGTCCCTTTGAGTTTAGAGGGAGGAAGAACATGCACACGCATGACCTTTCAGATTAAGCAGAGTCATCCATGCCTATGTGTACTCTGACCACCAAGTTTAGAAAGGCTGGGTGGGAGCTGACTAATCTAGGTGAAGGGAAGCCAGAGCTCACTGCACTTCTTAAAGGAAGTCCTATCAAGGACGCTGGTGTCACCCACCAATGGAGTTTCTCTGATGCCCTGGACCATTTGCAGGAGAGGAGATCAGACCAAAGGCCTCTGCCTTTCATGGAGCTAATATGTGCAGCTTATTTCAGCAGTGTCCAGACATGTCTGGATGCTGTTTTCACCCTCCAGTCAAATCAGAGTATCCAAATCCAGACCCCCATCAGTGTTACCATAAAACAGTGGCCAGGCTTTCCTACCTGGTGACCATCTCAAGGGACTGTTGTTACTGAGCCTGAGAATGCCACCCCCAAGGGCTATGTTCCTGTGATTCCCTCTGGATGTACTTCCATAGCACATATATTACTTTCAGGAACCAAGTAGATATTAGTGTCCTAACAGGATAAACTGTAAACAGCATCATTATTCTTCTATTTCAAATATATGAAATGTACATAAATAGCTTCAGCCCCCTTTCTTCTGCTATTGACATGTCATCCATGGGTCACTTTGGCGGGTCACTCACTGGGGATCTCCAGTTGAGTTCAATGCTTCATGAGGCCAACTGTCAAGAACAGAAGTGCTATCACTCATCTCCCTGACCTTTTCCTGACCTGAGTCACTGGATTTTACGCTCTTTAAAAGGACTATAGAATGCCTCATACTCGTGTTGAGTGTCCAAGGCTGGGCTTTAAGCACTGCAGGTGGCCTTCTCCCTTCAGTCCCTCCTGCCTGGCCTAAAGTGCTTGCAGGTACCTGTCCTCACCTGTGTCCAAAACCTTTGGTACTCAAGACACCTCTACTGTGAAGTCCCCTCTCCTCTCATGATGTCCATAGATACTTGCTTTGTGTGCTCTGTGCTCCTGCTGCTTCTTCTGGAGATTTCTATGGTGTTGTCCTTCTGTCTTTGTTGTCTGTGATGTTCCCACATCTGATGTGGTCTTTACCTAAGATCCAGGGTGCCCTTCCACTCAGAGAAGCCTCATCATTTGGCCTTTTGTTTTGTTTGTTTAGCACACAGTGGTCCTCTGTAATTGAAGATGACAGCTTTGAGAAGAGTTAATTATGTACATCATCCACAGTGGCTCATCAGCTTCTGAGATGTATGTGAACTGTGGTAGGTTTTGGGCTCTTGTCTGGTACCTTGGAAAATACTGAATGGAGCATAACCCTCACTTCCTTTGGCCTCCAAACCTGAGTGAGCACCACCAAGGTGAATGCATACAATCTCAAGTTCAGCAGAATCCCTGGGACTTAAACTTCTAGAAGCCTGCTTTTTTTCCTGGCAAGGGTCTAGTGGCTCCTGCAATATGCTGGGCAGCCCGGTGGGTTTGTTAACCAAAGTCTTGGAAGTGGTAATTCCAGCAGGGTCAATGGCTGCTGTTGCCACAGCTGTCAGTGCTGCCATTGACAAGAACTCCCTCTGACTGAGTAATCTCAGCATTGTCATGGGGGCTTGATTTTGACATTGCTGTCTGCCTTACCTGCAGATGCCTGGTGCTACTTTCACGGAACCAGGTGTGGACTCCCCCATTCAGTTTAGGACTCTAGTTAGGTTCATAAATAGGCCTCCCTGTTCTTTTTTGCTGCTTATATTTACCCTAGGGTTAGAACTCTCATACTTGAGTGACAGAAATGCATGAATTTGTGATGTACAATCTTAGCATATATAAGGGGAAATAAAACACCCATGATGGTTGGTAGTTAAAAAAATCATGGGGGTTGGTTGTACAACAATGTAGATATATTTAACACCACTGGGCTGTACACTTGAAAATGGTTAAGATGGTAAATTTTATGTTTTTAATTTGTTCATTTTAAAAAATCACTTCAAAGTATCTTCTAGGCTTCTCATGGTTAGTGATGAATTAGAATTCAGAAACACATTTATTAATCATCTCAGTGGGCTAAAAGTTGGTTCTCCAAAACCAGTCAATCAATATGCATTTTAAAAGTTCATTTTTATACCATTTTCTCATAATAATGTCAATAGTTGATTAGTAAGGATTTATGAGATAACCATAATAGATAATGTAATATTCTATAAATATTCTTCATTGTTTTTTTATCACCAGTAAGCTTCTGGTTTTCACTTATAAGTATTTAGTCTATACGAGTATTTCCTTTGTAATCAGACATATTTTTAGCAGCCAGCTAGACAGATAATCAAAACTCAAGATGTTCAACATTGAACTTAAGTTCATGTCTTGACTTTGCAAGTCTCTAGTAAATTTACTAAAAACACCTCAGGTTCAAGACAACAAAATAATTAAAAATTAATATTTCAAGTATTCATTTTTTGTTTCAATGTATGAAATTAGAAGAATGTGGTTAAGAGCTTTGGAAATATTTTCTTATAGTGTTTTTTTTTCTTGTGTTTACATTCTAGTATTACTTTCATATTGGGCAAACTATATTAACAGTGTTGTGCAGTCCCCACCGCTATCTACTTCCAGAACATTCTTATCACCCCAAATGGAAATTGTATTTACTATGCAGTCACTTCTTCCCTGCGCTACCTCACCCCCTGCTCCTTTCTGTGTGTATGGAGTTGCCTATTTTGTACATTTCATACAAATAAATAGTATTACTTTTAAAACAAAATTTAGTCTTTAGACAGTTAAACTTGTGCATTTTTTTGTGGTTGTGATATTTTTACAAAATCTGATGTCCAGCAACCTTGGATTAGTTATACTCTGCATTTTAGAAGACTTTAAAGCCATTAAATTGGCTTTTTTTATTGACTTTTAAACTGTTTATAACATTAACTAAGGGAAAGGTCAGATTACAAAATCAGATTACAAAAACCCATGGTATAATTGCATTCTGCAAAAATACAGGAGCATAGACAGTGTCTAGAAAGATAGTTAAGGTAGTTGAGTTTTCTTTATGATCTTTTTATAGGTCCCTATTTTCCGATTTGAGAAAACATTTGTTTAAATGAGAAATAAAGACTTATCTCTTGCCTTAATCATTACTAAAATGATTAATGTAAGACTTCATGGTGTTTTAGAAATCTAACAGAAGTCCATTAATACTCTTCTAATTAATTATGTTAGACAAAACTTCATTGCCCATACAAGCTTGAGAATGAAAATATTGCAAGTGCATTAGCACTGAACCTCCTCAGTCTATCCTCACAGAATGCAGTGGTGGCAAAATCAGTGTTTCAATTTTTAGAAATGTTTTTAAAATTGATGTGTAGATTAACTTGAATAATGTAATTCTTAGAAAAGGGCAGACAACTCAACCAAGCAGTAAAATAGGGGAGTTGGATTAGATATTTAAACATCTTTAATTCTGCAGTGATGTGGGGTAGTAATTTTAATGCTTATGTTACCTATTTTTTCTGACTATAAAAAAGGCATCTAAATGTGCGCCTTATACCATAGTTCATAAACCTGCCAAAATGATTAAATTAAAAGAAAAATTAGTCTACAAAACTATTAAATGATCCCTTTATGTTACCATAATGCAAATGCAACATATTTTCAGAGATGTATTTAAGATGAGAAATTCATTTTAGTCTGGAACTTATGTTCATTATCTGTCTTTAAGCTTATTTCATATATTCTCAGATTCACGACAGTGTTAGTATTGAATAAATACTAACCATGCCTGTCTTAGGCTAATTTAAATTGATGATGTGTAGCATTCTGCTGTGAATTATTTTCAGCATATAATATTTAGTAATGATGATAGTAAGATCAGATATACTTCATGTTTTCCATGTCTTCACATTCTGTGCCTGGTTTGCCGAAGACCTGGCATATCAGCTACTTGGTAGTCACGTGCTGCCCATAATCACACTTGTATGATCACTCAATAATATTTTATGCATGTTTTAACTATTTTAAATTTCTAGGTATTTTTGAAAAGAAAAAGGATGCACTATCCAAGGTGCCTTGGTGTGGGATCTCACCAACAGAGCCTACATATTTATGTCATTCATGGAAGTTTTGGTTTTGTAAGGCATTTATATTGTGAAGTATAGTTAGGATACGGTGAGCAAAATATCAATATACAATTAAATAGTTGTGATGCTAATCTCTTTTTAGCCATCATCCAGGTCAAGAAAGAGAACCTTGCCCATACTGAAGAAACCCCAGCTATCTTTTTCCAATTGTAACTGGCTTCCTCTCCCCAGAGGTAACCAGTATTTTGACTTTTACATTAATAACTTCATTGCTTTTGTAAAAATAATTTTAATACTTATGAATACACTAGTGATCTTCAGCTTTGCCTACTTTCGAACTTTATCAGAAGCATAGTCCTATATTAGCTTGTATCTTAGTTCTTTTTCTAAATATGGTTTTAAATTTCAAGAACATTGTGACTAACTATAGTTAATTTACATTGCTTAGTGATTTTTCTGTATGTATATATTTCATTTTGTTTATACATTTACTCTTGCTGGACATTCAGATTATTTTTGTTTATATTTTGCCATGGAAAAATGCTGCTTATGGATATTCTTATATATGTATCCTCATGAACATACATTGTAAAGATTGGAAATGAGTATTGGGTATGTGTGACTGCTACGTTATATTGACACTTACAAATATTTTAAAAGATGGTTATACTGATTTATGCTCCCAGTAACAGTGTATGAGAGTTGCTGTAGTGCCTCATCTTTTTAATGCTAGGTACTGTCAATGAAAATTGTCAACATAAATTACAAAAATGACAGGTGCTCCATAGAATTTCATTGTGGTTGAAATTTGCATTTCCTTTATTACTAATTATTTGAATGCAATTTGATGCTTACAGCCATTTGTAGTTCCTTTTTTGTGGTTCTGTTTCTCATTGAATTATACTAGTCCTTTAAATGTTTTCCATAAGTCCTTTGTTAGTTGTGCATTAATTACTATTTTGTGGCTTGTTTTTTACTCTCTTCATGGTGTCTTTTAATGAATAGAAGTCTTACCTTAGGCAAATATTAATTTTTTCTTTTATGGTTAAATGTTTTCTCTATTACTTAAGAAACCCTTCTATATACCAAGGTCTGGTAGATATTCTATATTATCTTATAGAATCTTTTAATATTTTTCTCTCAGTTTTGTTGTTTAGTTTACTTACACTTTATTTTTGTGCTTGATATGAGTTAAAGGGTATTTCCCCCCTCCTTTTCTTTCTTCCTCTCTCCCTCCCTTCTTTTCTCTTTTCTTTCTGTCCTTCCTGGAACTTCTAGTACGCCCCATTATTTAAAAGACCATTCTTTTCCCTCTGTTCTGCAGTGCTGCCTTTGCTATGAATCAGCATGAGCTTATACCTATGCTCACATGTAGTTACACATCTGGGCTCCCCATTGTGATTATTGGTCAGCCTTACCTTCCCTGCACCGGTAAGGACAGTCTTGACTCTCAAAATTGTGTGTTTGTTTCTATATGTGCTACAAGTCCCACCTTGTCCTTTTCCAAGTACTTAGAGAGTATTTTAGATATTATTTTAGGCATATTTCTTAAGCCAGCTTGTCAAGTTCTACAAAAGTACTTGCTGAGATTTTGATTAAGATTATTTTAAATCTGTAGATCAGTTTGGGAAATATTTAAAATCTTAAATATATCATGTCTTTTAATCATTGAATACTATATGATACCTCCATTTATGTAGACCTTGTCTATTTTTGCTCAGTAAAGTTTTATAATGTACCTTGAGAAGCAGGCCTTGAACATCTTTGGTTCTAAGTACTTGATATTTTTAATGTTGTTATCAATGTTGTATTTAAAAAATTCATTTTTAATTATTTCTGATACATAGAAATATGTTTCTTTTCATATGTTGACCTTGATTCCACTTACCTTGTTAGATTCACTTATTAATTCTGAGGTTTTCTGTATTTTTTTAAAAATATTTTCTATATTCATAGTGACCTTACCTTGCTCACAGTAGCCTTATCTTTCCTTTTAAAAGGAAAGACTGGAACGTATCTTCATTAGCCATTGTGAAAGCGGTGGTCATGAGGAAACAGGCCAATGGCAGTATCTGTGAATATGAGATGAGCTACCCGACTCTAAATCATAAGTGCGAGGCATGTTTGGATTAGGACATTTTAC
Source organism: Artibeus jamaicensis (assembly GCF_021234435.1). Lineage (NCBI taxonomy): Eukaryota > Metazoa > Chordata > Mammalia > Chiroptera > Phyllostomidae > Artibeus > Artibeus jamaicensis. The sequence continues at coordinate 159,846 of NW_026521992.1, forward strand.
AAATACCAGTCTAACTAGATCCTAATCAATAAAATTGTCCTAATTACCTCAAGCTCTTCGATCATGCATATTATCGATATGATGATAAACTGTTTAAATCCAATATTTAAAACATTAAATTCTCCCCACCCCTAGTTGGTAGTAGTTACATTCAGTAGGCAGGGTAGCCTACAAGCATATACAAAACCTGTTACAGTGCCACCCAACAGAGCCTCTGTGGTGGTGGAAATGTTTGCTCTCTGTGCTGTTGAATGTGGTAGCCACTAGCCATGTGGTTTTCAGGCACTTGAAATCTGGCTAGTAAAACTGAGGAATTAATTTTTTCTTTTAATTCATTAAAGTTTAAATGTATATAGATAGATGTGGCTAATGGTTACTGATTAACAGTATAATAGAGAACCTACATTTAAAAGTATTCTTTTTCTTTCCTTCTCTTAAGTCTGACACCTGTTCTTTCTACTTGACTGTCAGGATGGTGCTTTCTTCTACCTTTTTCAGTTCTCCTAAACTTCATTTGTTGGCCCCTGTCTCCTGAGGACTCTCACCATGGGCAGCTGGCTACCCATTTCTGCTTATGGTCTGACATCTGTGTGACAGCCCACTACTATTATTACAGATGTGCAAATATTTAATCTTTATTTCAATTTGTAAAGACTGAACTAATCTGAGTCCTTGATTGCCATTGATGTCATTTCTGAACCCAGGCACATTGTAAATCGAGTTCTGCCTATCATAAGAAAGCTAATCTATTTGAGTTCTACAGAAAGTACTATAGCTCTTTACTGATTCATTGGTTCATTCATTGATTATGTTATTCATTCACTAAAATAATTATTTTTTAAAAGATTTTATTTATTTATTTTTAGAAAGGGAAGGGAAGGAGAGAGGTAGGGAAATATCAATGCGTGGTTACCTCTCACATACCCCATGCTGGGAACATGTCCCACAACCCAGACATGTGCTCTGTCTAGGAATTGAACTATGACCTTTTGGTTTGCAGGCCCATGCTCAATCCACTGAGCTACACTAGCCAGAGCCACTCAAATAATTGTTGACAAACTATTATGTATCAGGCACTCTGCTACATAATGCATGTTCAAGAAGAAGCAAAAAGGAAGTTACAGTTTATAGACAAGTATAGAGGTAATTCCAGTTGTGTAATAGCAGAATTATGGAAAACAAATAGCAGGAGTGCAGGGTAGTATGAAGGATATCTAATGTAGGGTGCTCACACAATGCTTGAGAGAGAGAATGATACCTAATCTGAGATCTGAAGGATGGTTAGGATTCATGGTGAGAGGATGGGGGAAGGAAGAATATTTTAGACAGATATATTAGTGTCCTGTTGTTGCTGTAGTAAATTACTGTAGATTTAGTGGCTTAAAATAAGAAAATTTATGTTACGGTTGTGGAGGTCCAAAACCCCAAAATGGACTTCATTGGGATAAAGTCAGAGTGTGAGCAGGGCAGCATAAATTATGGAGGCTCTAGAGGAGAATTCATTTCCTTACTTTCCCCATCTTCTAGAGATTGATTTCTTTCTTTGGCTTGTGGTTTCTTCCTCCATCTTCAAAGCTAGTAGACTGGCATCTTCACATCTCTAACTATGGCCTCCTGCCTGCTCTGCAGCTTGTAAGGGCTTTTATGAGGGCATTGGGCCCACTGGATAATCCAGGATAATCTTCTGTCTCCAAGTCAGCTGATCAACCTTAACTCAAACCGTAACCTCAATTCCTTTTTTCTATGTGATTTAACATATTCACACAGCCTAGGGATTAGGGGTTCTTGGGAATAGGTCATGGACATAATTGGGGGATGAAGGGGGCATTATTCTGTCTACCACAGAAAAGAACAGTGTATTTCAAGAGCTAAAATTCAGAAAGACTAAAAGCATAGCACATGGAGGAACAATACAAGATAAGGGACCAAAGGGTGAAGCCATTAAAATGTAATTGAATTTCATCATAAGGAAATTGGGACACCATTAAAAATGAAATAATTAGATGTGAGTTACTGAAAATTTCCTCTACCTGCACTGGGAACACTTAACTGATAACACAGTGTACTTTATTAACTATAAATTGAATTTTATAAATTTAGAATTATCAACTTAATTTGAACTATGAAATATTGAGGAAAAATGAATATTCTTATATATAGGCAGAACACCAAAATGCAGTTCTGAGAAAGAATTTCATGGCAGGCTATTAGGAATATTGATCAATATTTAAATTAGGACTCTCCCATCTTGTGAATACCTATCACAGGTAGATTCAAACTAAGAGAAGGATTTTTTGGTTTACATAAATGAAAATTTCAAGGGTAATCCTTCAGAAATAGCTGGGATCAGGGGTTCAAATAATGGCAGCCCTGCTTCTCTTCATGTTGCCTTTATCATCTGTCCAAGAGGCTTCCCTTATTGTGAAGACAGTAAGGGAACCAGTCCAACTAGAACTCTTGGCTGTAAACCCCCTGGATCAGTCACCTCAGCACCAAGAGGGGCCAGGAGTTTAGGTAGAAGTTCTAGAATTGAGCCCCACTGAATCCCATTTTCATTCCCAAAATAGCCATTGTGGCCAAGGACATGCGATATATGAATTGGACAGGCCAGAGTAATAGTTGTTTAATCTGGTATTTAGGAAATGATACTTAGAAAACTTGCTTCTGAAAATAACAGTTTGTTATGAGAGTTGGGCTGGGCTTTGTAGCCAAATTTCAGTTAAAACTGCTCAGACCAATCTAAATTTCTTTGTTATACGTCATCATCAGTATGGATCTGAACTCTATCATGTTATTACAGGTCTGTGATTGGTCTCTATAGATTAACCCAGATTTGCAGTCTTAGAATGTCATGTATATTCTGCAAAATTATCACTTAAAATAAGCATAAAGGCTTTTGGTAATTAATATCATTTGCTCGACTTTGAAACTGGAAATATTTTATTAGACTTCATATCAAAATTAAATAAAATCATTCTTTTTTTTTTTAGATCACATTCCTCTCTTAAGCAACTGTCTCTTTCAGGGTGGACTGTAAGTTCTTGGTGGGAAGAAAGTGTGGCTTATGTTTACTGTACAAAGTACGTACAGAAACGAGTGCTAATCTTTATAAAAGGTAGATGCTCAGTAAATTTAGTATAAGGATGATAAAAGAGTTTTGAGGGTAGATGGGAAACTTGTCTTTTCTTTAAGATGGCAGAACCAGTCGATGCGAGTAGCCCCTTTACTCCTATTCAAAGGAAATACTAGAAAAAAATGCCAAAACTTCAATATTAAAAGTATTTAAAAAATACATACTCAGGCTCAGTACCAAGAAAGTGAAATCTTCGAGTGAAGATTTGCCACAAATGAAGAAGAAAACTAGGGGATGACTTGAGCAGATATGTGATGTAGGGTCTAGAGTGTAAACCTTGGGCTGCAGGCTGCATGCCTAGTGGTGCACTGGAAGTGGGTTAAGCTGGGGCAGGAAGATCCCTCTTATAAACTCTTAACTCAGTCCATGTTGGAAATTGGACCCCCAGTTTGCCCTTTCATGTTTGATGAGCAAAATTTCATTGTGTAGAAGCTCCAAGGTTAGAAACTAACATAAACTTTGGTCTGCCAATTATAGTGTACCCGCTAATGCCTCCATATCTCCAAGACGCTCGTGAGACCTCCAAGGGAAAAACAGATTCTGAATTATTATGAGCTCTCAGGTGGATATTATGAACACATCTAAAAATCCACTGTCATGAGGTATACTCAGCAGAGACAACAAGATCAAACTAACCAGTTAGAGATAATAAAAAGTAAATAATACAATCTTCAAAGAACTATAAGGGCATTAAAAATAAATTACAGAGTAATATTCGGGGAAGGAAAATCTAGAAACAAAAATAAAACCATTAGAAATTTTTAAATATTTAACATTTTTTTCAAGAGCAGACCAAATATAGTAAAGAGGGGATTGGTGTATCCCAAGACAGATTTGAGTCCACATTAGTATTGGTCTGTGCAGAACTGGGCTGTACTTGGAGATGGGGCTACACAATAGATAAATGGTGCTGCCTGGGGGTATTCATTCTTTGCTTATTCACTCCCTTGTTCAGAGGACCTAAGGCATTTATTTGATAGGCAAGGTTCAGATAGACTTTTTTTGCCCCTTTTCCTTTAAATGTAGGTGACATTATTTTTATTTCCTATGGATATGGAGGTGAAGTTGTAAAGCTTGTTCATAAGGAATAAGGGCTACCATGTTGGTAAGATGATGTGGCACCCAGAATTGTTCCAGTGATGGAGGGATGAGATGGAACACAAGGGCTTTCCGGAGAACTGAATGTTATTTTCTTTTCTATTATTTTTTCCTTTTACCTTGACTGCAGTATTCTTTGCCAAGTGTTGTTTACTGCCCTTACAAGTCTTTCCTCCTTCACTGGCTGCAGGTGGTATCTACTTCATCTCAGGTACCTAGGGAGTACCCTTGTTGGGAGTGCCTTGGACAGGCACGCCCATCATGAGATAAACACTTTTCTTCCAGTAGTCTCAACTTTTCCTCCTCTGGTAAACTCAAGTCTGCTACCAGGTGTTTGTCTCTTCACAGTTTCCAGTTTTCAAAGGAGAAATTGTTGATGGTGTCATTGTTTTTCTTGTAGCGCTAAGAGTAGATTTTGTAAAAAAATATCTGTAGACATGTCTTTTTAGGAAAGATTGTTTCCTTTTATACAGCTTATGGAACATTGGCAGCAAAAATGAAAAAATGAAAAATCAAACTTTTGTAAGTTGACTAAAGTTTAGTGAAACATAGGATATTAGGCAGTCCTTTAATACTTTCTCACCTTAAACTTAAACAAACAAACAAACAAAAAACCCCTGATACTGTAGGCTTTTAAATGCTTGTTTGCTACCTACACACATATCTGATCTCCCCACACATTTTATTCATCCCACCATCAAAAATTTGTGGATATCCAGTTAAAGTGATTATTTATATATTAAAAAGGCATCGGTGCCTGCAAATTAGTTACATTTGTTTTTTTAGTATAATTCTAGTTATTTTTGTAATTTTAATAGACAAGAAACTGCCCTAGTGAACAAAAAGTGCACCATACATTGAGAGATGAAAACAAACAGCACAATCTGCTGAGATTCTGAACATTGATTTTCAGTGATTTTATGTTTAAGGAAATAGGTATAAATATTTGAGTATATGTAATTTCTTGACTTAATTTTTACATTTGACTGCATATGGGTGGTGGCTATGCAGTTTTACTATTTTTTAGATGGGCAGTATAGGTTTTGTCTCCCATAATTGTACTGGAGGTACAGGCATGGCCTTTTATTTTTTTTATCTCAGATTTCTAGCACTTTTTGTAAGTTTAAAGATTGGCTGCACAACAATGTGCATATGCTTGACCATAATGAAAATGCCGAAGATGGGAATTTTTGTGTTATGTATGCTTTTCCATAATAAATAATAAAAATATCAAAAAGATAAAAAAGAAAGCTTAAAGTAGTAAGTCTTTTCAGCTACCCTAGAAAAAGATGTGTTGTCATGCATCCCAACACCTCATGCATATTCATAACACACTGAAATCTGTCTGTCATGTGGCCTGGGAGGAGCTGGAGCAAAGGCATTTCCAAAACCTCATATTTGCTAGTATTTCTTCCTTCATTTCTATTTTATTAAATCTGTGAACTAGAAACAAAATTGACAGAGTGGAATTTAATTTTCCTGTTTTATGTCTTTTCACACTCCCTGAAAGAATTAGAGATGTGTGATGAAGTAATTCAAAAGCAGACAACAGAAGGCAGAGAGGAGAAGCCTAGAGAGTAGGTGTACTGGCCTGGGAGGCCACCACCCTGGACCACAGCAGAAAGGGATTTGGTACTGCTTCGAGGGGAAATGGAGCCCCTTCACAGGAGCACAAGGAAAGTGTCCCAGGGACCCATATGGAAAGCAGAGTCATATGGTAAGATTTATTTGGGTGGAAGGCTGCCCCTGTGTCCCATCTCCATTTGTCCATCCATGGAAAAGGTCCAACCATGTCTTCAGCAAAGCCAAAACAAAGGCCAGTGTTCATAGTTTCTTTGTCATATTAAGGCTTGGATCTTTGGAGCCTGCAAGTGGCTGCCAAATGGTTTCAGTCCCCATTCAAGTTGTATTCCAGGCTTAGCTTGTGTTCCAGGCTGTGCTATGCTGCTGTGCCGCAGTGTCAGCTAGAGCCATGTTGTTGTGGAGAGAGAATGCGTGAGTGCAGAGGGTAAATGCAAGGGCGAGCACTAGTCACAGAGCAAGAGAGAGAGCTTCTTACTCTCTGGGATTACATTATCTTGGGAAGGACCAAGGACCAGGAGCTTTTTTCAAAATAACCAATTGACTTCCAAGCTTTTGCAGGCTTCTTATGGGTCTGCCCATTAGTTAGACTGACAGTCCTCTGTGATCAAGCACCCCCCCCCCCATTTTGGCTTCTGTTGCTCTTGTACTTAACCTCTCCCCCCAGTAATCCATTACCAGTGTGGGTAGTGGAGGGGGGTAAATCCTTGGAAGGGCAATGCTGTGGTCCCCTGGAGTGTGTGAAGCTGTAGTTTCCTAGTGAAGCAAACAAAATTATGCTCCCTGGTTGAGTATGCTCAATAATATCCAACTCCCTTTGCTCCCTCCTTATTAATAATTAGCTATCTATAGGAACAGTGCCAGTGACAGAATACATCACTGTTCATTGGGAGATTCTAAGCAGTGATTTCTGGACAAAAATTTAACCACATGTAGAAAATAGAGCCTGCATCTCTCAAGAAAACTCTACCTTTATGATGTTTCTTTGGATGCATTTAGTAGAAAATGAGCCTGAATATGGTGACGTACTTCAGGTATTTTTCCTACTCTGCTCAATCTTACTGTTTGACAAAGGACTGAATTATTGAAATTATATGTATAATATCAGAAGATTTCAGAAGATCAGAAGATTTTGATCAGTAGGATATACGATTAAACTAAAAATTTTAAAAGGAGAATTTTTTAATACAGGGTATTTTTTTAGCTTTGTGAGTACTATGTTGTAATTGTCTTCTAAGTTTTCTTCAAAATGTAAATCTCTAATATTCTATAATATTAAAAGTGAATATAAACTGAGTACAAGGATATTCACTTCTAGTTCATAGTATTTTCCTAATTGGAAGAAGTGGAAACAATACTGAGACTCCCATATTTAAATAATAATAGTAATAATAACAATAATAGTTGTCACTTATGGATATCTGCTCTAAATTTGACTGGTGTTAATCTTTGCCCTTGCATTTACTTCTTAGTAATCATTAGACAATAAAGGAACCTGGAACTTAGGAGGTGAACCCGTAGTCTTTAGTCCACAGAGCTGGCAAATGGCAAGGCTTCTAACTTTCTCTGAGTTCAGCCTCCTGGAATTATCTGTGTTCTCTGGGGTACCTGTGAGATGGGAATGAGTGAGAGAGCAAAGTCCTTCCCAAGTAGGCCTGGATTCAAGTTTGTGCTCCGGAGCTTGGGCATGTTACTAAGTTTCTTTGTGCTCATTTCCCATCTCTAAATAGCAGTGCCTGCTTCTTAATTAGAGTGCACTGAGTCAAAATGAGCTGTAAAGGGTAACCAGGCACCTAGGAAACACTCTCTTCTGTGGCCAGCTGCTAGCACCCACTGGCTCTTGGCCCCACTGGCACCACTCCTGGGTCAGGCAGAGTGCAGGGTGCACAAAAGTGGGTTTTTGTCTGGAGCTCCTCTATTCTAGATGCAGCCACTTTACTTCTGTTGTTACACACCCATGTCCTTGTGCCCACGTCCACAGTTCCTTGCCTCCAGTCCTACATCCTTCCCTTCTTCACCTTCCCACCATAAACCATCCCTTTTGTGACTAAATACTCTGGGAAAGATGAGTGCATGTTAGTTTTGCAATGAAGGTAAGTTTTACTAGAGCCCTTGGTAGAATTTCTGTCTTTCCCTTAGAGTTTAGAATGGAAGGGGAGTGCGTATCACAGGCAGAGGAAAGGGTGAGGGTTAGAACAGAAGGAAGCAGCCTAAGGCTACTAGCCATGCATTTCCTAGGAAAACCTCAAAGCTGTGGGCTGGCTTTAGGTGTAGACCTGCCACAGTACATTTTTGGCAGCAAGTTTTCCAGAGAGAGTCAGTAGTCCTGAGCTTTGGACATGGTGACTTTGGAATTACAGAAGACAGGTGGAGTCTGGACAACCAGCTGGAATCAGAAATATCTATTCTTGAGAATCTGTAGGAGCAAAAGACCCCGCCACATACTTACTCCCTTTCTTACCCCATCTGGCTTTCCTTGGTTCTGGCCCCTATTCCTCTGGGCCTTAAAAGCTGCCCTTGGGAAAGTTGGAGTAGAGGTATGGGTAGGCCTCCAATATGTAAGACAAACTGCGTTTCTCCTAGTGGAATTGTAACCTATTATAGTAGTTAGGTTCAGTAGTATGCTTGTTACAGTGCTAACCAGGGAGTCACAGTATGCTGTGTTGACTCATTACGAATAGCCTGGGGATGCAAATTAGTTGAAGTATGTAGTTTCCACAAGAACATTCATTATGATTCTAGATAGCCTGCTTACAAATAGATTTCTTGAGCAGCTGGTTTGTTGCACTTGACTCAAAAAACATTAGAGGTGCAATGGAAATAGTGTGAACTAAGTGACTTACTAGCCTGAAAGACATCTATTTAATATTGTGTGTGCACACAAGTGTGAAAGAGAGAGAGAAAGAGGCAGAGGAAACGAGGGAGAGATTGTGATTTGAACAGACACTTGGAAGGTACAGTCTCTGGAGTTTGGTGGAGGGCATTAAATTTGTGGACTGACTAGCAAAATTGCTAAAGTCCGTACCTTAATAAAATGCATTGTACTTGTCAAGCCTGTCTTACATGAAATAGGCTTCAATTAGAGGGTTTAGTTTATTTAGCAGGTTTTTTTCCAATTTAAAATGTATAGGTTTTTTACCAAATCAGACTCCATTTTTCAATACCTATAGTAGTTTCTGCTTTTTGAGTTGATATTAATTTAACTTCATTTTGAATTATTAAAATCAACAGTTATGTGTGGTTTATATTTTTCCTGAAAAATTGAATGCTTACTTGCTCTAGTGTATATTCCATGCAGTGATTTTTTTTCAGTCAATATTGGGCCAGTTGCCACAAGTCATGTTGCAGCATAGGCAACCGGTGTGTGTCCTGTAATGATCATCAGGAAAATGAAGTATGCAAACATCAGTGAGGTTTCCTAAACAGGAGGAGAGGAGCAGAGGAGAGGCAAGCATAACTCCATAAAGTATCCACCACCAGTGACAGCAAGCCCGGAAATGGTGTCCATGAAAGCCACCCTCTTTCAGAGCACAGGAAATGTCTCCCCGAGGCAGGAGCGATTGGCCCTGATTGTACATATTCAGAGAGGGGGCTTTGCGTTGGCTTTGCAGAGGATGCAGGAAAGACTCAAAGTCACGATGTCTGTGCCCTGGCTGCAGAACAAGCTGCTGCTGCAAAATGAGGTCCCAGAGCCAAAGGCAGGGGCACAGGGGCTGGCTTCTCTGTGGTGCTGTTACACCAGCCAGGCCTATTGTGGAACTTCATGTCCATCAGTTATAATCTGCATTTTGAACACTTGAAAGAGTGCCTGCCTATAGCCAGGGCTTCTGGGTGATTTTTGCACATTCATGGCAGTGTCTGTTTTCTGAGAGACCCCAGATTAAGATCTGGGATTACTTTTTATAAAATAAAGTTCCAGGGTAAGTCATTTGGGTAAATGTCAACACTAGTTCGTACAGCTTCTGTGTGATTGTTTTTGTCCATCAAGCACCTTGCTCACTGATTCATAAACAAGAAAAAAATGAATTAAATCCAGATTCAATTTAGTGTATTCTCATTAGCAGTCCTGTCTCTGTGATAACATTGTGAGGTAAATGAGGCCCTACTGAGTGACTTGAGATTTCTTCAGTCCTAGCTCCTCTATGGTCATCTTTCACATTCTTTAAGGCTTGCTTTTTGTGTTATTTTAGCTTTTCTAGTGACTTTTAACCTTTTTAAAAATTATTTTAATGAGGTTGTAGGTTCTGTTCAGTCCATTGTGTGCTGTCCTTGCTCTTTCTTTTACTGCGTCTTTTCCATAAACAGGAGCATTTCTTGTCAGTCACCTTTTCTCTTTCCAGTTACAGTAGCCAGAGGTGGCCCATTAATATTTGTGGGACCACAGGTGAAGGATGATCATTCACAGTGGGAAGTGAGCCTGTTCGATCTCACACTCCGTGGGTTTAATGCAAGAGAGGCATGATCTGCCCCAGGAATCTCCTGCAGCTCTTTATAAAATGCTGGGCTCTTCCTCTTCCCCAGGGGGAGAACACTATGGATTGTCCTGGCACTGTGTGCAACTGACACTCTGCAAAACAGTGTGGGAGAGCTGTGTAATCTGTCCAGAATTTGAAATATCCAGTTACCAACTTACTACTGAATGTTCAAAACAGAGACTTGAAAAGGGTTTTTTTTTTCCTTTTACAGTGATACTTGTTCAAAGTACACTTGCTTATAAAGGAGAAATTGGGTCTAGATGGTCTAGCTCTTTGAAGAGTGAGTTTAAGTATCACTGCACAGAGTGTGAATGGGGTGTGAAATGAGAAAGCACAGCAGGAGCGCAGAGGTGCATGGCAAAACTTGTCAGCCTGAGGTTGGACTGAAGCAGAGAGAAGGGTGTTTCTAAAACTTGATGGATTTTATTTGTGCTGTTCATGTACAATACAGCTAAAAAGGTTTTAGCCACCTCTTTCTATGAGACATTATACTGATGAATTAATCCCGGTGACTTACATGCGATTGTAGATTATACCTATTTTGGTGCGAGTTCCCTCTCAGAGTCTCTTACTCGACTTCCCCATAAAGTAATCATATGCCAAAACCAGGTTCCCATGGCTTTGCATGGACATGAAAGTAGCAGGGAGTAAGGGCAGAGAGAGAAGGAGAGAGAGAAATAGGAAACGATAATGATATCTGTATGCAAAATAATATCCTGGAATATGGTAATTGGTTTTGTTTCTAAATATAAATAAATAATTGAATTAAAAATTAAAACAAAAGGTATTTTTCCCCGAAAGTTTAGGCCAAAAACATGGGCGTGCACTGTGTACAAGAGCACAGTATATAGGGCAAAATATGGTAGCTTCTCGGACCATTCTTTGGCTCTGTCTTGTAGATTACTGATACATTCTTCAGCTGTATCCCTTTTTCCTATTTAGATAGAACATTGTATTTTTCATTTCAAAAATATTCATTTAAATATTTTCAAAATATTTAGCACTTTTTTACTGCTACTTCTATTTGTTTTTGTTTACTGCTTCTCTATCTTGGTGTTTGTTTTCTTCAAATGTTTAATAATTTGTGGGTTTCTGTGCATTTCTGTACTTGAAGTTTGATACTGCCCAATTCATAAAGCAGTATTTGTTTTCATCTATTTTTCTCCAGAAATTTTGGGGATGGGTACTGGGAAGGGCACTTGGTAGCTGCTGTGCAGATCCCTGTACCTCCAGGGTGTGGGCAGCCTCTGTGGCAAACTTGCTAAGACCTGCCATGTGCATGCATTGTGCCTGGTGGGCTTCACATCCTTGAAGGTGCCCCGGGTTGCATAAGTACCATCTTAAAATTATGGTTTTGTGTTACATCAAAACAAAAGGACACCTTTTGGGGGATCCTGAGACAGGCCTTGAAAAATGGATGATGAGGGAGTGCAATTCAAGTGTAGGCAACTAAATGGACAGAAGCAAAACCTGCATCATCTAGTTTGCCAGAGAGGGATAATAATATTGATGATGATGATGATGATGATGTAATAGTGACGGTGGCAAATGAAATCAGTTGAGATGTGTGTCTGACACAGAGAAGCTTTCTTACTTCACACTGTACCACCATTTATCCAATCACTGAAGATGGAAATCAGTATTTCCAGCTTCTTCTCTGCCCTCATCCAGGCAGATAGCAGTTCCTGTACTTTCTTCTTCCTAAATATATTTCATATTTCTTCACTTTTCTCTATTCCCATTTCTGTCACGCTTGTCTTGGTCATTAGTGAAATAGTTACTAAATTATATTTTTGTTCTGTGAAGACAGGAAAATAGATTGTGGAGTAAAGTAATACCTTTGGTTGGGGTCATATTTCTGTCTTATTGATCGTGAGTTTTCTTCATAGCAATGACCAGTTTGTGGTTAGAAATAGAGGTCTAGTATCTGAGAAAAACTTAAGAGCAAAGCTAGTATGTATAGAAGAGACTATAGTTTAAAGTGTGGGAATAGACCTAACGCTTGAAGGGAAAATCAGTGAAGAGAAGTAAAATGAAATTTTTGTACAAAACCAAAGAAAACTAGATATAAGGGAGCATCTGCTTGTGGACTGTGCTACCCTGTTTGAAGGATGTCAGTGTATAGTAGGTTCTCTTCTTTTGAAGGAGTTCTAGTTTAACAGGGGATATAAGACATGCCTGAATGAAAATTTCATTAACACTGACTACTGCACAGTGAGAGGTATGAACTTTGGGGTCCCAAGTTATGTTCTGCAACATTTAATCACTTCATCAAAGCCAGAGCATTTTGGGGCAAAATGGTTTGACACTTTCTTTACTCTAGGATTTTCCAAAGTTAATTCATCTGAATATATACAATGCTTCCACCCCCCTCAAAGAACTCCTCATTTAGTGGCATCCTGCAAATTTTGATGTGTATTTTGATTTTTGCTCAGATCAAAACACTTTATAATTTCCCTTTTGATTTTTTTAGCACTAGGTTATTTCAAAGTGTATTAGTATACTAGAAACATACAAATATTTAATTATTTTCCAGGTATCTTTATATTATTGATTACAAATTTAACTACGTGGTGGTCAGAAAATATTTTGGTATTTTTGAGTCCTCTTTAAATTTATTTAGGTTTAATTATAAACTGGAATACATGCTATTTTGGCAAATGTTCTGTTTGTATTTGGAAAGAACATGTATATTGGAGTTATTGGGCATAGTGCCCTCTAAATGTCAATTAGGTCATTGATTAATAATGTTTTTAAAATCTTATTTATTAATACTGATTTTCTGCCTACTTGTTTTGTTAATTATTGGGGAAGACATATTGAAATTGTGATTGCTAATGTGGATTTGTTTATATCTCCTTGTAGGACTACCAGTTTTTGCTTTATATATTTGGAAGCTCTGTTATGGGGTACAAAAATGTTTAAGGTTGCTATATTTTCTTGATGAGCTGGCCATTTTATCATTATGAAATAACTTCCTTTATCCCTGCTAATAATATTTCATATTCTGAAATCTGTTTTATAGCCAGTGTAGCTTTCTTTTGATTAGTATTAGTTATATACTAATGTAGCCAATTATATAATTATATATTTTTCACCCTTTTATTTTAACCTGCTTCTATCTTTGTATTTGAGGTACATTTCTTGTATGCATTATGTATTTGGCAGCTGCTTTTTTAAAAATCAAATCTGGTACTGTTTTTTAATGACTATATTTAGACCATTTACATTTAATGTAATTATTTATATGGGTACATTTAAATTTACCATCTTGTTGATTTCTCTTTGTTCCATGTATTTTTTTGTTGACTTTCTTTTTTTTTTTTGCATTCTATTATATTGAGTATTTTTTATTATTCTTCTTTGGCCTCATTAGCTATAACTCTCATAGTATTGATACACATAATTATTATAGGCTGCCTTCAAGTGATAGTATAGCACTTTAAGTACAGAAATAGAGCCTTCAGTGGTGATCTTCCATTTCTCTTCCTGTAGCCTTGTACTGTTACTATCATACCTTTTACTTTTACATCTTTTGTAAACTCCAGAGTACATTGTTATTACTTATATTATACAGTTTTCTTTAAAGAGATTTAATAGGAAAAGTATTTAATATTTATTCTTGTTATGACATTTTTTAAAGATTTTATTTACCTTTAGAGAGGAAAGGAAGGAGAGAGGGAGAGAAATATCAATGTATAGCTGCCTCTCATGAGTCCCCTGCTGGGAACTTGCCTGCAACCCAGGCATGTGCCCTGACTGGGAATCGAACCGTGGTTGCTTGGTTCCCAGGCCCGCGCTCAATCCACTGAGCTACACTAGCCAGGGCTTTAATATTTATTCTTATAGTTACCATTTCTGGTGCTATTCTGTCCTATATGAATATTCATTTTTTCCACCCTGTATCTTTTTTTTTTCTGCAAAAAGTACTTTATCTTTCAGAGTTCGTAGTTGTGGGTAATGAGTACTTTTAGCTTTTGTATGTCTGAAAGTGTTTTATTTTGCCTTCATTATTTTTGAAAACTATTTTTGCTGGATGTGGATTTCTAGCTTCACAGGTTTTCCTCAGTATTTTAAATATGCTGCTCTACTGTCTTCTCTCTTGTAGTGCATTTGATGGCAAGTCAGCTTTCATCTTTTTTAGCTCTCCATAAGTATTATCTGATCTTTTCCTCTGGCTGCTTTTAAGATTTCTCCTGCTAACCACTTATTTGATGCAGCGTGATTATGATGTACCTTAGCGTGGTTTTTATCTTTTTTTCAGATTTCTTGTGCTTGAGGTTCATGAGTTTTGGGGGGTCCCTGAGTTTTTAGTTTTTATTAAATTTGAAAGCTTTTGCCATTATTTTTTTAAAATTAATTTTCTGCCTGTCCCTCTTTCTCTTCTTCCTTGGAGACCCCAGGTATATATTTATAGGCCTCTTGAAGTTGTTCCACATGTCATGGGTGCTCTGTTAATTTTTTTAAATCTCTTTTCTGGCTATGTTTTATTTTGGGTAACATCCATTGTTATGTTCTCAAGTTCACTGATCTTTTATTCTGCAATGTCTATTTGTAATTATTCTAGTCCAGTGTAGTATTCATGTCACATTGTGGGATTTAGCTCTGAAAGGTCTCCTTGTTTTCTTTAAGTGTCTTCCATGTCTCTACTTAACTTTTTGAACATGCATAGTTATAATAACTATTTTAATATCCTTGTCAATTAGTTCCATTATCTATATAAGTTCTGGGTTCACGTGAACTGATTGATTTATCACCTCATTATGGGTCCTATTTTGTTTGTTTGTATGGTTGGTAACTTTTGATCGGATGCCAGACATTGACTGGATGTGTTATGTCAAAACCAGTTGATCCTTTTACATCTTGCTTTTAAGATTAGTTAGGCAGACTTGAGCAGTGCACAGTCCAGAGCTAATTATTCCCCACCAGAGAAGCAAGACTCTGTTGAGTACTCATGATACTCTGAATTAAGAGTTTTTTTTTCCAGAATGGCTAGTGGAAACATGTGCTATTCCTGGCCCCATGTGGACATTGTCATCTCTAATCCTTTTGGGTAATTCCTTTTCCAGACTTAGGTAGTTTTCTTATGTGCTTGTGCTGACGAGTACGTCACACTTCAGGGGAAAGCTCTGCAGGTTTCCAGAGCTCTGTGTGTTTACAGATCACTCGTCTCCAGCACTCTGTCCTGCAAGCTGTAGCCAATTCACCTCTAAATTTTTTCTGCTTAGTCCCTTCAACCCAGGGATTCTGCTGGGGCTCTGCCTGAGTTTTCCTTACTTGTTCAAAGCAGGCAGACTCTCTCAAGTGAGTAGGCTGGGGTAATTTTAGGGTTCAACTCATTTGTTTCCCGTTTTTTAAGGATCCAGTGTCCTGTAAACTGTTATTTTGTATATGTTGTCTGCATTTTGTTTGTTTCACATGAAATGGTAAATGTAGCTGATGTTTTTCCATTGGTGTGGCAAGCAGAGTTTCCCCTTTGCAGTGTTTTTCAGATTTTGAACATAGAGCCGTTTTTCCAAAGAGTGTCTAATTGGACCAGCATTGACTTTCAAAAATGCCAATGTAGTAAGAGAGAAACTTGTGTTCTGTTACTAGAGGAGTATACCTCTGATGCGGTAGTCCTTAGAAGCTGGGGAATTACAGTTGGCATGGCATGGAGGGTTGACAGAGATCCTCTAGTCTCACTGTCTTCAACTAGAAGAATTCTTTAAATTTGAGTATACTCCTCTCATGCACTTATAAACTAACATGCAAAGTTTTCTTTCATATGATTATGTTGAAATATGTATAAAGGATCTAATTTTCAGTAAATAATAAATATCAACATTCTAACATGTTATAATTATTCTCTAACATATATCAACTGGAATCTAAATAGCATAGTAATTTGAGGCCCATATTTCTCATTTTTAATTATGAGGAAGTTATTCTTTAACATTTAGAAATTTTATATTATTCCTCTTTCTTCTGGGTATCATAATTTCATTCTCGTTTCCTCACTGAATTTGTTTCTGATGTCATGTGTTTGCTTCTTTGACACATTTATCCACATCTAAAATAAACATATGAATTAAATTAATGCTTTAAAAGTTTTCTCATATTTTAAAATCAAGTTTGTCTGGTTTGAGTTAGCATTGTAGTTATCAGCAGGACATGGTGGATCCAAACAACATAAATATATAAAGGACTGGTAAATAATGTTTCAGCAGAATGATTGAAATTTTATTTGAAATACATCTCTTTGAGAAGAGAGGGTATTTTATTTTTTCTAGTTAGTTTATTTACCTGTGGGTGATAATTATTTATTTCTAGAATAAAACCATATGAATAGATCATATTGATAATGCAAGGTAAAGTTGACATTAAGGAAACACTCAGGGGTACTGCCTAAAAAGTTATGTATTGTGTGAAATAACTATGTAAACGTAATGACATCTGATTTCTATACTTAATATATTTGAAGTTTTATGAATGTCAGAGGCAACTGCACTTTCTGTATGGGGCAGATAGACAACAGAGCATTAGGTACCAATTTGGGCTGTTTTTGTACTACCTCTGCTCATTTTTAACAATGAGCCTAAACTTGTACAGTGGGTAAAATATAAATATGTTTTTTTATTATAACAAAAGTATTCCTAGCTTTGTGAAGGATTTTAATTGACTCAGTTTATGAAATGATTTCTCTGCTGTTTTTCACATCTACTCTGTGAAACAATACACACCTGCATAGAGATACACCCTGCCTACCCTGTTGTCCTAGAACAGGATGATGGATAGAAGTATCCCTGGTAGGATCATTGGGGTCACGTTGTAAAACTGGACTTGTCTTTGCACCATGTGATTCTCAGAAGTAGAGGAATTTGGGCCCAGGTCCAGGGTGGCCTGCCCTGTGCTTCTCTGTGCGGTATTAGTCACACGGCTGGTTTTCACTTGGAGTGAGTTGCCAGGAAGCCAGGAGGGATGGAGGCTACAGATCCAAATACTTTAAGGATGAAAAGGCTGCATGCCAGAAAAGAATGCTCTGCCTGGCAGGTGGTATGTGTAGAAAGGGGTGTCTGTCCTTAACCCCACACCACCCAATCAAATAGGCTGTGGGATGTTGTAAGTTATTCACTCATTCCCCTGGAGCTAAATTTACTTGCTTTTATCTTGCCCAATACTGTCTTTGGAGGGAGCTTTTAACTACAGGTGTCAGGAGCTTAATTTCTAGGGAATGTGATTTCATACAACACTTTCTTACAACTTAGATATTTTTTAAGAGACAGGGTGAAAAGTAGAAGAAAGAGTAAGGAAAGCATTACCAATTGACCAGATCTGGGTATTATTGCTTCCAGGTGAAAGCTTTAAAATTCACCCAAGCACCTTCACTTCCTCTACTTTATTCAGCCATTCAAGAGCAGTTTTTACTTCATCCTAAGATAGATTTTTTTGTGCCTTATCCTTCCAGCACAGAATGACATCCTAGTCCAGCAGTCCCCAACCTTTTTGGCATCAGGGACTGGTTTTGTGGAAGACAGTTTTTCCAAGGACATGGGGCGGGTGAGGGGAGACATGAGGCGGAGCTCAGGCTATAAGGTGAGTGAAGCTTCACTTACTTGCCTGCTGCTCACCAGCTATTGTGCACCCAGTTCCTAACAGGCCACGGCACCAGTCCATGGCCAGGGGTTGGGTCCCTTGTCCTAGTCCCTATGGCACTTAGTTGAACCATTGTACCTCTTGTCTTCACACACTGTTCTTTGGGTTCTATCTCTCTTTGTATCCACCTCAGAACCTGGCACACAGTGCATTCTGGGAGAGAATAAAGCATCCTAAGCTCTTCTGAAACCTTACTTATATTTAGTAGCTATGATATCTTGCAGGCAGTTATCTGCTCTCTGGTCCAAGTTTCTGTACCCCAAAATGGAAACAATAGTAAACTCTACACACACAATTGTGGCCAAAATTAAATGCCTTTGAAGTACTTACCTGGTGCCTGTGCCAGTGAATGCTTGATTAACATTAACTGCTGTTGCTACTGTTTTGGCTGGAGTGACTGCAGGAATGTGCACGTGTGCAGTTGCTGTCATCGTGCTAGAGTATGAAGACAGTAAGCAGACCTCCTGCCCACAAGGAAGTCATGTTCCAGTAGAGTGACACACAGAAGCTCATGGCAAAAGCACAGCAGGGTGAAAGGCTTCTATTAGGAACCCAGGAAGATTCAGGAATGAAAGGTTTAATTTATTTTATTTTTTAAATTATTTTATTGTTGTTCAAGTACAGTTGTCTGCATTTACCCCTCTAGCTGATTTTAATGTTAGGGTTGAAGAAGTATCTCAGGAGAGACAAGGCCTGGCAGAGATTTGAGGAAAGAATACCAAAGTTTTCCAGACAGCAAGGTAAATAGGGAGAGTCTGTGAGTAGGATTTCAAGTGGTTTAGTGCTTCTGAGGTGTGACATTGAGAAGGGGACAGAGATTGCAAAGGCGAGGAGAGGGGATTAGAGGGGGAAGCCCCTCCAGAAAAGGCGGTGGCTCTAGTCCCTGAAGGGTTCTGTAAAGCAGAGGGTCATAGTCAAATATTGATTTGTGAAAACAAATAACACGAGTAACCATCTCTGTTCATGAAGAACATTGTCAGTTTATGCTTACCACTCTACCTTAAATTAGGGTGAACCTCTGCAGGATCTTTCTGCAAGAGAACTGGCGGGTTTCCTACAGGATCCTCTGGTACGTTCACCTGCCCTCACTAAACCCACGAAGTTGACCACATCCACGGTCGTCTAGTCTCTGTGCTGCATGGTCACAGGAAGTGTTCTCCTCTAGAACGACCTCTTGGAGCCCTGCGGCAGGCAGTGTGTCTCCAGGTGTCCCTCTGTGTCCCTCCTGCTATCTCTCTCCGGGTGAGCTCTGCTGTGCTGCCACCACCCCTCTGGTGCAGGCCTGCGTGGTTTGTAGTGAAATACCTGGATTTAAGCTGTGCCAGCTCACTCATGCCAGTCTTTAGTTGGTATCACTGACTAAACCAAAGGTAGTTATCTTAGAATTCAGCCTCTGCTTCTTCAGATGGTAACCCCAAAGTTACTCACTCTACACAGTTAAATGTTCTTTGCTTGTATTTTCACGTGATCCCTGAGGAAGGAACACTTAGAAACTGTCTGCAACAAACACTGATATTGAATGCCGAGGAAATTATGATGACAGAGTCCCCAGGTTTCCTGGTGGAAAGTGGCTCCTTTAGGGCGTCCCCCAGGTTCAAGAGTTCCATCCCTGGGGAGCCCTGCCACCTCTGAGCAGAGTTTCCCCTCTGAAGACTCCAGACGTCTCACATTGCCAGGCTGCTAGTCCTTTGGGCGCAGCCGCCATCAGTGACTTCTGCTGTGACGGCCACTGTGGCCTGTGGGGATGGGCAAGTGCTTTCCCTTTGTCTCCTCAGTCTCAAGTGTCAGTCAGGCCCTTCCTGCTGAGTTTCAGCAGTCTGCCTTTGCCAGAGGTTCAGCTGCAGTGGAGGGAAGCGCAACGTGGAAATCATGCAGCCTGTCAGGTCCTACCTTCAAATCCCATCAGGTTGGCGCTTGGATTAAAAGTTCTCCCAGAATTTATATTTTGAAGCCCAAGCACCAATCTGATGGTACTTGAAGGTAGGACCTCTGGAAGATAGTCAGTTTTGGGTGACTTCCTGAATTGGAGCTCCCATGAGATTTGTGCCTCTATAAGATGAAAGGAGAAGAGCTTGCTCAGGAGTTCTCTCTCTCTCTCTCTTTCTCTCCCTCTCCCCTCCTCTCCCTGCCTCCTTCCCTTTTTCTGTCATGTGAGGATGCAGCAAGAAGTCTTTGGTCCCTCTGTGTACCAGGAAGAGTCCCATTAGGAACCGAATTGCCTGGCACCTTGATCTTGGACTTCAGAGCCTTCACACCTGTGAGAAATAAATGCCTGTTGGTTAAGCCACCCAGTCTGTGGTGTTTTTGTTATAGCGGCTTGAGACAGATACTCATGGGGTGGTATCCAGCAGGCAGTTGTGAATTCAAGCTGGACCAAAGGGGCTCCAGTCCTTGACCCTCCAGTCCAGCCTGCTAGGTGGATTAGTTTGTGTCACCTCTTGCATTGGGCCACTCCAGAACTACAGCAATAAAGTCCTTCCGTCTCTGACAACCAGTCCCCACTCCTGGGCCACTTCCACTTTACCTCTTAGACAAATTCCCATCTCCCACGCAGGCCTCATGTGGTTCCTCATTCTGTTTCCGTGAGACCGAGCTGTGGTTGTTCTTCCAGCACTACCTAGACCTTGCTGAGGGTCTGGCCCACTTTCCTGTGAGCACTTGTGTGTGTACTATCAATTGTCAGAATAAGCTGTCGCAGAGGTGTCTAACCTGTGGCCCCGGTGGCCCAGGATGGCTATGAATGTGGCCCAACACAAAATCATAAATTTACTTAAAATATTATGAGATTTTTTGTGTGATTATGTGTCGCAATGTGTTTAATGTGTGGCCCAAGACAACTCTTCTTCTTCCAATGTGGCCCAGAGACATCAAAAGGTCTCCCACTCTGATAGGCGAAGCAGAATTCAGACTGTTCACAAGGCAGTGGCATTTGGAGAGTCACTTCCCAGTCATGGTGGAGGCACATGAGCAACCCCATGTTGGTTTAATGGTCATCGCCAACCAGCCCAAGAGCATTTGCAAGCTGTTGTATATTTGTGATCATGGTTGTTTTGCTTTGATTTTGCTGAATAACATTCTCTGTCTTTGAGAGATGAGATCCTTTAGTGTGTTCTTTTTAATCACTTTTATTGCTCATATCTTTCTCCATAACTTTCAGGGTTTTCTTCTTTTTCTCCTCACCCTCTCTCTATTTTTTATCTTATCTTTTTCTTTCTGTAACTGGTAAAATAGTCCTATCATGAAGGTAGATTTTAAAATATAATTGCACTTTTTATTTTTCTATTCAATTATTGAGGTTAAAAGCTTTGTCTTGCCATTTCTAATAAAACAAAACTTAACCTCTAATACTCTCTCACTCTTGGGATGCGGTGAAAGGAGAAGAACCTCATTGCCCAGAATGCTTTCTCCATGCTATCTTAGAGCATGGTAGGCACAGCCTGTCAGGGGAGTGGCCTATGACCCCTCGGAAGCTTGCAGGGGAGGGTTGAGCTGTTCAGGACGGCTCTGGCTGCTTACTGAATCTCCTGGGTGCAACTTGATCACTACTGTGCTTTCTGAACTTTAGTAAAAGTAACGTCTTTTTGTTTTTAAGATTTGGTGCCATTGGTCTTTCTCTTGCTTCCTTTGGTATGAGGCTTGCTGTCATATCACATGCAGTGACCATGAGTACTGCTGGGACTAGAGTCTCTGCCCAGCTATTAACTAAGGAAATTGGCTAGGAGCCAGGATGCTTCACTAAATGTCATTCCTAGTTTAGCAGTATTTTATCCTGAAGAGAATAGAGGCTAAAAGCCTTGTTCCCAAACTATGTGCCAAAGCACCCTGAAGCAGACTTACAGGGGTGTGGTGGGATGTTTATATTTTCAAAGGAAACACAGCGATGTCAGCTGGACACCAGGCAAACAACTACTCCTAAGTTGTCTAGACTTAGCTATTTACTAAACAGAATAGTTACCTGTTATTTCGGCCTAGGGATACCATTGGTGTTGGGAAGGGTGAAACATTGAAACACTAACAGTACCATGACCAGAGAGAGCTTGAGAGCTTCTGCTCTTTAGCATCTTTAGAACTAGATGTTTGTGAGCAATGGTGGAGTGGTAGGGAAGAAGGCAAGAAAAGAGAAGAAAATGCAAATTTGGAAGTTGGGTAATTGGGTCAAAATGACTCAAATTTAAAAGACTCCCAGGTTGGCTAGTAGCCACTGATCTCTGTAGCACTCTGAATGGGAGACTTCTTGCATTTTATCTGATATGCAAGTTCTGATGTCCTACTCCTCCCAGTCACCAGTACCCTAAACCCAACCCATGAAGCATTTTGCCTCTTTATGCTTACCCCAATACTTGTGCATTCACAAATATGTATTCGACAACACCTGTGCGAAGGAGCGGGCAATACAGCAGTAAAACAGATGAAAGTTCCTCGTGCCTTAAACCTTATATTTTTCTGGAATAATATCAAGTAGGTTACAGCTGGTACTCACTATGTGCCAGGTTCCAAATTCCAAAAATTCTGCTTTTATTAATTCATTTAATCCTCACAAAACTTGTTCCATAAGTGTAATTGTTATTGCCATCTATATGTGTCTGACATAATGGTAACTCTCAGACACCTTGCTGCTCCCACACACTAGATCGTCATCAATTTGATATCAGCCAGGCATAAGAGCAACATTTAGAATCTAGATAACACAGGGCTCCCTTCATCCAGACACACGTTTCACTAGGTGATGCTCTGATAGGGTGATGCGAGCCTGTTCTGTATTAGCCCACAGCAAACTATGTGCTTTACAGTGTCTGCATGTATTCTGATCTCCGTGTGTAAGATTTCTATTTCAGACTTAATGGAAACTCCATTAGCAAAATGTTAAGCCTTTCTGTGGGCATGGCCCCTATTATGTGCCTTTCTAGGACTTGTTCTTAACACCACATGCTGTGGTGGATTAAAAATGGCAGTGCCACCCAAGCTCTTTTCTGATTATAACAAAGAGGGGCTCACTTGCAAGCTATGCTGTCCAGGGAAGTCAAGTGCTGTGACTTCAGAAATATAACCTGGACGTATTAAATGGCCTCTCTCCATTCGTTGCTGGGCTCAGTTGTTTCCTTGCAAAGCAGAAGTCAGTAGAAACTCATGAAATTAAAGATGTTGAATAGTTAGTGGTTATATCAAGTGAAATTTCCACTTAATAAAAAAGCTTATATTGTTATTCTCTTTCCCAATAATGAAAGTAATACTTGCCCATCATGGAAAATACAGAACATTGTTAAACAAAATAAAAGTAAATTTAACCATACCATCCAAAGAAAACAGCTCTTTACTTTTTGGCATATTTGTTTTAGTCTTTCTCTGGGCATAGATATGCTTACATTTCTTTAGCAAAACCCTACTGATCATTGCCTGTGTGCATGGCATTGTGGTTACCGTTCAGTGCAAAATAGAATGTTCCCCGTTAATACAGGTATAAGGAAGGCAAATTATTATCTTCTTAATCTCAAAAGCAAACAAACCCATTACTTCTCCTCAACCATACATCCCCCTTGGGTTTCTTCTCACAGCTGTGGAACCGATTTCATTAAAAATGGCTGTGTCTTGTAGCCCTTCTGAATTTTTTTATTAAAACTCACCTAATGGAAGAGGCAAAAGAAAATGTGTCCCATTTTGACCCCTTTGCTCTGGCACTCCCCTCAGCTGTGCTCTGGTTTGCAAGTTTCTGGAAAAGGATTCTTTGAGGTTAGGGACTCTGGTCTACCCATCTTTTTACCCTTGGAAAGTAGTAAGTGATCAACATGTTTGCAGCTCCTTCCTGCTAGAACCTTGCTCCAGGGCATCAGTGATTTTGGTCAGACATAATCTCTGAGCACCAAGCATGGTGTAAACTTTAACAACAGAAGATAAAGGGGAATTCCTCCCTGCCCCTCACAGAGCATTTAGGGAATCTGCTTGCCTCTTCATCAGGCCCCCTCTGCACTGTCGTGCTGGTACAGTTCTCATTTCCCCCATGAACCTGTGCCCACAACAGTGTACGCATATCCATAGTGGACATGTGTGTCCTGAGATTGTCAAGAAGCATGGTTTTCTCCTGATTATGGACATTATCAATTACTTGTCAAAAAGTCAGGAGAAATATCTGCTTGTATTGTACAGGGTGCTGTACCAGATGCTTCAGGAGTTTCAGAGGGCCAGATAGAGCCCATGTCCACTGGCAGTTTATAATACAGCAGGGTGATAGTGGCTGGCATGTCCTGCAGGAAGATCGGAATCATTTGGGAATTTTTAAAAATATTGTGTGTATAAATATGTGCACATGTGTATAATGTGTATACTTGGTCCCACCTCACACTTACTAAAGTCAAATGTGTGTAGGAATCTGGAGTTTTAAAAGCTTCTTGTGTGGTTCTGATAGTAACCAGGTTTACAAACTACTGAGTTAGAATTCTTAAACCAAGAAAATTTTGTCAGAAGGGATATTGAAATCTGAAGGCCACAGAACTGTAAAGCCTTTAAAGCAGAGCCAAATCTTACCCTCCCACTAAGCGCAGAGTCTGGTCTAGGTCCTGTCTTCCTTGCACTGGAAAGGCACTTTGTTCGTGGATGCTGTTGAACTGGGCTGACGGCGATAGAAGTGCTCAATGCCACACATCTGTCGGCAAGGATGCAGTTTTTTTAGACTGAATAAGAAACTGGAAAGACTGCGGCGAAAGGGATTATTCCAATATAATGGAGAAACTGTTTTGAAAGCCATACAGGGAAACCGGATTGTGGAACCAGCCCTGCTGCTACTACAGTTGATAAATCGTGTATGCTGATGGTACATAGTATTCTTCAAAGGATAAATGAAGTAATGGGGGTAAAAAACATTTGTAAAAGAAAAACTTGTTCCACAAATGGATGATGGCATTCTCTAAGTATTTCCATAAAGAACCACTTTTCATCTCTTTGTTGCCTGGCCTCCAGCGAGTCCCAGCAGTGCTGCGGTGCAGCTGCGTCCCACAGCACCAGAGAAACGCGGTGACTGTGAAGACCAAATTGTATTTTGAAACCAAACTGAAATGACTTTCCAATTGTCTGCCATTTGGATTATCTGAACCATTTTTATCATAAATAATGAAAACCTGAATATAGATGATAATAATAGTGATATCTTTGTGACAATGTGTATGGTTCAAATCACTTCTATGCTGAGAAGAACAGACAAAATAACATATATAAATGTTAGAGACATTTATTTTTGTGCATAATATTTTCAGGAAACCTGAAAGCCTGAATACATAATAATTATATATTTGCCTGCCTTAAAATTCAAGATGATACTCTTTTCACATTCAAGATAACAATAGATACATATTTCATTTCTGGGAAAATACTAGTATATTCTGCCTTAGCTAACCAAGGTATTTGTATTCCAGAGATAGGTGGCTGAAACTAGATTGCTAATGTAAAATGGCATTTCATGTCATAGGTTTGTAGATATGTGGAATATTAATTGAATAATTATATGTATAAGTAATCACTACATGTGTTTGTGTTATTTTATTGAAATTTTAAAATCATGGCTATGAGATAACCCTTAAAGATACCTTAAGTGAATGTGCTATGTAAATCTCAGAGTATCAGAAAGAATCCGCAAGATGATTTGCAAGGCCCTTCAGCAGATGTAACTGTGGGCCTCATGAAGTGGAACTCCCATTTGGTTATAGAAAGGAAGAAGGAAGACTTCCATGTGGCATTTCTAAAAGTTTTCTGTTTAGTGGAAACCACACTGCTCCTTATGGGGACAGCACTGCCTAATCAGCGTCCTTCTGCCCCTAATGATTGGTTCAGAGCGAGAACCTGACTTTGATATTGCAGGTCTGTGTAACCCCGTCTCCCTGACCATTATTATGTATTAGAGACAGAGTTCACCCAGTAAGAGCGAATCATGAGACTTACGTCATCCTTGCTGGGAGGAGGTATGCTCTGTTTCCCATGGGCCTTGAACACGCAGGATTCATACAGGCCCATTGCCGCTGCCAACTGTCCTGGCTGAGACGAAGGCCACCGTTGGAGGGCAGTGCTGCTGGATGGAGACTTGAGTCACGGCATCATCTGAAGCCTTCTTTCACTCTGCACCTGAGAGCATTTTTATCCTGCATCTTTTAATTATATGAGGAAATATATTTCCCTTTTGGATTAGCCTAGTTTGATTGAGTTTTCTTTCACTATGGAACAGAACAGACTCTGAATTTTGTTTGTTTGTGAGATAGGTTTTAGAGTTTATTTTGAATTTCTCATCTCACTACTTTAAAGTACAGTGATAGGAATTATAAGGAATTTGCTTGAATATATTTTATCAAGTCCCAGAATAACCTGTAGGTAGACTTGTGATATAAGGTGGGGAGAATTCAAGTTTCTTAAAAGTTCTGGACAATCACAATCTCCAATGTTACTACACTTTGTTTTAAGGAAAATACATATTGCTTTCATTTTCAACAAGGGCTAGATTGCAGTTGTCAACTATTGATTATCTTTACTGGGAATTAAACAGTGTTCTTAATTATTGTCAAAGGTTATTTATATTTTACTTTGAAATAAAGCCCTTGAGCAGCAAGTCTACTTTCCTTATCATACTAGTTTTATAACATCACAAAATTATATTTATTTTCTGAACATTTTAATTCATTGTGCAGGCAGGATCACTGGCTGACAGAGAAAAACTTTCTGAGTTTTAAATTTTGTTCAAGATACTTTGCAAGGAAAAATTATACATGTGATTGAAGAAATAAATTAAATTTCTTATTAGAAGACACATAGATCTGTGTATGGTCATTAGGCAAATTCTTACTTTGATGGTTTCAAATTCTGAAGCTCTTGGGGAAGATGCCTGGGAGCAGTGAGAATCACTGTGTAGATCTTTCTCTGGAAGTTGCCAAAAGAAAGTAATCCAGATTACTGTCTGTCCGGCTGTGTGCTACAAAGGCCATTGGCAATGTGTCTATTATTTTCAGGCAGGATTAGCTTCCTGTTCAAACTTCAGATCTTGCTGTGGCAAGAAATTGACAAACGGTCAGAACTGTGCCTTTAGTGACATGCCTCTGTGATGTTATGTTTTGTTCAAATGAAAAAATTGGCTTTATGTAGTAGGAAAGCCATTAGAAGCATATGGTGTAACAGTTGGCAATTTGTTTGTTTGGTGTTTTTTTTTTTGGAATTCCAGAAGCTGCTACTCTCTGGCTTTGACATGCCCTTGAAAGGCCAAGATGCTTTGGTCAACCCACTTGTCATGTTGAACTTAATATACATTTTATTGGGACTTTTGTCATATAAGACAGGCTTTCACTTCATTTTTACATTTTTAAATTGAGCTGAGATGAAAGGACAGGATGCAATTTGTAATGTATCACAATGAAAGTAATTGGAGAAGCTACATGCAGAAGTCAGGCTCATTATTTCATAGTCACATGACATTATTAAGTTCCTTGAGCCGAATTCTTTCATAAGAGAAGGAATTTCTGTCAACACTGAAGCTGCTGGCAAATTGTAAGTGGTCATAATGTAACCAAAATTGTATAATTCAAAAGAGGTATAGGGGCTATTCCGAAGCTTCTATTCTGCTTAATGCTTCATTACAAGAACAAAATGGGTGTATTTCTAACTTTAGGTCAGACAGAGTAGGGCATTTGGGACTCGAATCATTGTCTAATGAAAGGCATGGTCAGCACTTGATTATTCAGAGAGCAATTTGTAGATTGTCTAGCACCAGAGTTGCTTAAAATACTCTGGCATTAGTATAATCATGAAAATAGCCAGTTGCCTAGAAGGGGAAGTGACTTAATGCTGTTGATGCTATGAATGGCTTTTGCTAAATGACTTGAGAATTCTATAGGATGCCAAATTGACTGGTAGATTCAGAATGTTTGTAAGATGAGTCCCTTGACTTAGGAGTGGGAATTTAGAAAAGAGTAGACCTAAAATCTACTTAACTTACACTTTGAAATTCCTGTTCTTTGGACATAGAAGGATGACATTTGCACTGTTTCTTTTTTTTTACCCTTTACTATCCTAGGTTAATTTAAACTGTTTTTGATGTTACCCAAGTGTATACTACTTAAGCTTTCTAGAACCTGAGAAAGGAGTCACTATAATGAGTGTTTAACACTTAATAATTAGCATATATGGAGCTCTTAGTCCCGCATTGTGCTAAGCACTTACAGGTATTGTTTCACTTAAGACACACAAAGACCTGATACTAGGTCATCTTGGCTAATGTCAGCTTGGCTGGGTGCCCGATTGTTGGGTCAAACACCAATCTAGATTCAGCTGTGAAGATAATTTTAGAAGTGGTTAACATTTAAATCAGGGGACTTTGAATAAAGATTACCATTTAAATCAGTAGACCTTGAGTGACAGGTCTCCATAGGATGCTGAGCCTCATTTAATCCATTGAAGGCCTTAAAAAACTAGGCTGTCCTGAATAAGGAATTCTCCTCACCACTGCCACAGAGAAACCCTGCCTGAGTGTCCAGCCTGCTGCCCTGCGGGATTTGGGCTTACCAGTCCCCACAGTCGCATGAGACAGTTCCTTAAAATTTCTCTCCAAAATATGTTATTATCAAACCAATAGATAGTTCTGGTTTTGCCTCTCTGGAGAACTCTGACTCATACAGCCACAGTTCATAAATGAAAACCATGAGATTGAAACCTAGATTTTTAGACTCGGGCTCAGACTTTTTACTATTAAGCATTCTTGCCTCTTAAAAACAAACAATGGTAATGAAAAAAATGCAATAAAAATAAGTGAAAAACAACAACAACAATTATTATTAAAAACCCTAATGTGACTTTTGTTTCAACTGGCTTTCTCTTTTCCCAAGTCTCTTTGTTGTTACTGACAGTTTTTGCTGTTACTGAGCTAAGCCGAGGCCTTTTTGACGATTGGTATTATAGTGGATCACAGGTACTTCTTGTTAAGACTGTGCGTTCTTTGATTTCCCTTATACAAAGTTTCTTTAGGACATATGAATAAATATTCCTGTGTATTTTTAGAATTTATTATAGGTGTTTTAGGGGAAGACCTACTCCAAGCCTACCAATAGATTATCAGTGTCATCATTAGCACTAATTCAAACATGTAATGAACTGGTGTTTCCCAAACCTGCTGGAATAGGTAATTTTCTGAACTTAACACTGTGCAAGGCATAAGAAACATTTACACTTTCATTTTACATCACAGTGAGAGGTAAATGTCTCTGGAAACTAATCTCACATTAGTGTGTAGGATGTCTCTTAGGGGCTCCTCTTGGAGTCAAAGTCTGGGGAGGGGAAGGAAGCCATTCTCTCTGTGTCCAGTTCTAAGATACAGTTTTAACAAAGTCCTCATATGACTCCGTCTGAAGCCTCTGCCATTCCTCCTGAAATATCTGATGATCTGATGGCCTTTCATAGTTGTCGTGAGTTGGGGTGAGGAGGCTGCCTTCATACCCCAGTGTTGACCTGTCGTTGGATGTGGTTTACCCTACATGAGGTGGCTCTTCAGCTAAGGCAGTCCTGGGGGCTGACAGCTGATGAGCAGCAGTGTTTGGGGCAACAGGGCAATATGTCTTCAGTTCCAAAGGTAGAAAGGGATCTGGATAGCACATCACAGTATTCACTACACACATCTAAAGTGGCATAATTTGGAGGAAGACAACACAAATTATTTGTATGTGATGTGGTAGATCTCTCGTGAATTAGAACACATAATCTTTCTGGTTGACTTACTTATACTAATAAATCAAGGAATAATGGTTTTATACATCATGCAGTGAATAAAACAATGACTTTTCTATGAGAATAATATATAACTAGATATGCTTTTGACTGTTTTTCTATATTTTCCAAAACTAGTAAAAACTTTTTGTCTGGGAAGTGAGTGTATCATCTGTAGCAACCACTGCCCTTTGCTGTGCTCTCATGCTTCAGTCTGAGACCGGGAGCCTCTCACACGTGTTTGTCGTCTGCCACAGTGACCTGTACCCGGTATGATCATTATCCTTATAGGTTGCCGTTGGTTTTCAGGTCTTTGTCCCACAATGGACTATAAGGCTGGGACCATGTTTTATTAATCCCATGTTATTTGCATAGCAAAATGTGACATTCTTGAAGGCACTCACTGAATGCTTAGTGACTGACTCCTGCTTGCTGTTCCCTATGATAAAGTTTTATCTTTCTTCTTGTCTTTGGGACTTCACTCAGCTATTCTTATAAGTTGTCTGTTCCTAAATCTAATCCCTAATCTTACTGGGCTTTATGGACCTGTATCTGATAATGGTCCTTCTTCCAAATACTTTCATTTTTCCTTATTTCTACCATATTTTATCTGACCTCAGGGACTTTCTGGATAACTTGCCCTCCACTCAATCTCTCTACCTATTTCAGAGTATCACTTTATTTTCTAGAATGGAGCAATGAAGCACGTCTAAACTAACAGCCTTTGGAAGGCCCCTTAGAATTTAATATGTAGCTGCTTGTCCAATAGTTGCTTCTTGATTGACAGAGTGCTATATAAAGTGGGACATAGAAGGGTATTCTAATCAACTAGCTTGGTTGTAGTTTCCAAAACTCACATTTAGCTTAATCATAAAAGATAATTTACTGGCTTGAATAGTTGGTGGAGGGTGACAGCTGGATCCAGGGTCTGCCAGCCAGGCCCTCTCTGCCTTTTGATACCTCAGCTTACTTCTCCCTGTGCTGTGGCTTCATTCTCAGACAAGGTGCTCCCTATAGCATGAGAGATGACTAATGACAACCTCAGCTTAGCTTTCTACAACTCAAAATTGAAATGGAAAAAGGACCTCCTTTCTTCCTTTCAGCATCCATATTACACATTTCATGGGAAGGTCATGTACCCAAATCTAAATGATGCACTCACCACTAATTCCCACTAGGGGATAGGGAATTCTCAACTGCCAGCCTCGGGCATCTACTCATCTTGATTGACGGATTGACCCAGACTCTGTGCAGGTGGAAAGTCCTCTCAAAGGAGGGAACATTGGGTAAACACAAGTATCCTATGTCCCTGAAGAGGCAGAGCAGCTAGTCATGTATAGAGGGAGAGTTCAAGAAAGAAGTAAACAAAGCACAAAATAGACAAAAGCTTCACATCACAGGTCCATAAGATCAATGACTTAATGAGTCAGAATTTGCACCCAAAATACATTAACTTTCTAAATATGTTCACACAGGGTGGTTTCATAGTCATACTGTGTTTATCTTTCATGTGAGTTGGTTTCCTTCCATTACCTCTCCTCTTGGCAACATGCCCAGCCTATAGGAGGCATTACATCATGGTCTGCTGGAGTAAGCTGCAGCCAGAGTATCAAGGCTTTTATTTGCATCCTTACTGAAATAAGTGGAGTATTTCAGAGTAAGATTGGCCAGGCATCTCCGAGAGATTTTTGTCTTTCTGTAGTCAGATGAAACAGTATGAAAATGCTTTATTTAGTTTAACGGTGCAGGCAGGCTATCTCGCTATTGATAAACCTTACTCATGCAGTCAAAGGCAAACCAGCATACTGCACAAAGAAAAAAGGTGTGGTTTACTATCTTTGTTTTCATTAAGTTCTGAATGACAAGGAATTGCTTACAAATGAAATTTGCTTTGGAGTGTTCCCACCTTATACCATAGGAATAAACACACTGTTTCTAAAATGAAATGTTTCCATTTTCTTTTAAAACTGTGGTGATTTATTGTGTGAAGGAGCACATTAAGTCCTGGAAGTTAAATAACTTTCATTTATTTATGTGGTAATTTCCTTATATTCAATAAATAAATTATCGAGTATGATTTAGCCTTGATTCTGGTTTAGAAATTTGAAAGTTCTTTCCCTCTCCAGTGCCACAGGGGAGCATGTGGCTGGTTCGCTTGATCTGAGATGGCATCTGCCTCATTAATATATATATATTTTTTTGGAAACATTGCACCCAGAATGATTTTGACTTTCCCTTTTTTTCCTCTGTGAAATGAATTTTTCTCTAGCGGCCAATTGTTATGGCTTGCTCATTTCATTTTGGGTGAAAACCATATGTCTGTGATTACAGACAAAGAGTCTTATGGATTTCAGTAAGGATACAGAGTGTTTCAGGTTGTCAAGAAAGTACTCATCTCACGGATAAGTCTGGTGCGTGTTTTAATGAATTTCTCTCCCTGCCTCCCTCATGTACCCCATGCTCACTTTCTGCCTTTGCAGTCTTTATTAAGCAAAGAGAGTAAATCCTAGATCAGTCTGTTTTAGATGTAAGTAGTTGAAATATCCAGATTCAGTATAAATATACTCTAGCTCCTACTCTTGAGTAGGCAGTAAAAGTCTGTGCTGTCTGATTCATGCTCTAGGCATGCTGGTACCAACTATACCAACTACAAGGTGGTTTTTGAGCATTCAGTCTGTCTTGGTATAAATGAAATGAATTGAATTGAGTTGTCTTTTACTCTATTTCTTTGTGGCTATGATACGTAGACTTTTTAAACGTACCTTAAAATAATGAAGTGCCAGTGAAAACTGTGGAGAAATAACTTAAAAGAACAGACTGGCTACACTTCAGAAATCAGGCATTGAAACATGCCTTTACTTGGCAAAGATCAAAAGAAAGTGTGAGAATGAGAAGTGATAGGCTCAAGAGAGAAACTTCCAGGGTAAGCCATGGAACTGTCTTTAGGAGGACATGGTATGCAAAATACTACTAACATTAATATTTATTCTCATCATCATTATCATAAAAATTTGCGAAGCTTATTGAGGTTTTACCACATATAGTAGGATGTACTCTCCTAAATAATATACTTTCATGTGTTTTATTTATATCCTCACAGCTACCTATGGCATAAGTACTAAAATTATCCCCATTTGACAAACAGTGAAATTGATGCACTTCAGTTGGTTGAGTTACTATGAAACCATAGAAAGTAGCTCACTGTGGCTGAGTTACTTTCTAAGGTCTAACAGCTGAGATTTGAATCCATCGTATGTGGATAGTTCATCTACCCTTGCATCATCTTGAATAAGAACTTGCATTATATATGCATATTTATAATAACTTTGTACCGAGATACATTTAAAATTATATGTAATTTGGGAGAAAATGAAATGGCAATGTAAGACTCTGAGGTTTGTTCATGAGCTGTTAAATAACAGTGTAGGGATTCCATTTCCAGCAGTGGCCAATTAGCTTGTTTAGGATCATTGTTCATTTAGAACAACTAGATTGTCTGGAAGGGACAAAGGATATCAGTTTGAAAGTGTTAAGCTTGCTAAGGTACAACATGAATCTGTGGGGTTACTATCCCAGACAGAAGGCAGCCCAAAAAGAGGAGCTCAGTCTTTGGTGGAGCTTTTCCTTCAGGCATTTACTAAGTCCGAAGTGTCATCTCGGATCCTGAGCAGTGAACTGGACCTTGGAGAAGACCATGACACTCAGGAATCCAGGTCCTGCCAAAGAAGAGGGTTCCTGGGAAACAACTCAAGCTTTCCATGGGGATCTCAAAGAGTACACAGAAGAAGTAAGAGTGAACCTGGAAGAGACCAGTTCTCACAGTGATTGAAACCCTGGAATAATCTCTTCTTAACCAATTCATCTCCCGGAAACAAAAGCAAATCCTCCCTGGAGGATGGTAACATCAATTGCAGCCTCAGATGTTCTCTATAATTTGTCATTTACACTGTTACGTGATTAAAATAACCAGGTAGTCCAAAAACACAGGATTTAACTGAAAATCAATAGGATAAAAAACCATAACAATAGTAATACTTAGGTGATCCAGACATTGGAGTATTTTAACTTTAATATGATGTTAATCAAAGAAATTTAATATATTCTGAAATTCAGAAAGGGAAAAAGGATGGAAAACACAAGATTTAAGAAGTGGAAGGTCTAGTTTATGTAATTGAAGTTCCAGAAAGAAGACAAATAAAGGGGCAAGTGTAATATTTGAAGAGCTAATGATGGAAGTTTGTCCAAACTTGACAAACAGCATCAAGCTACAAGTGTGAAGATGATTTATGAACCTAAGCAAGACACATGCAAGGAAAGTATAAGCACACTGTAGCCAAAGTGCTAAAAACCAAAGACAAGAAAAAGTCTTAAAACTAGCCAGAGAGGAAACATATGTCATCTTTAAAAGAACAATAATATGATGGATAGCTGCTTCCCAACAAAAATTACAGAAGCTAGCCCTGGCTGGTGTGGCTCAGTGGACCGAGTGCTGACTTGTGAACCAAAGGGTTGCTGATTCAATTCCCAGTCAGGGCACATGTCTGGGTTGTGAGCCAGGTCCCCAGTTAGGGGGACACAAAAGGCAACCACACATTGATGTTTCTCTCCTCTTTCTCCCTCCCTTCTCCTTTTTCTAAAAATAAATAAATAAAATCTTTTAAAAAGTGACAGGAGCTAAAAGTCAGTGGATTGATATATTCAAAGTATGGAAAATATTTACCAAGTTAAAGTGATGATAAAACAAAGTTATTTTTAAACAAGAAGAGGCCTAGGAAATTGATTACCAGCACAACTGCACTAAAGGAATGCTAAAGGGAGTACATTAGGCAAAAGAAAAATGATCCTAGATAAAGCATGAGGATGCAAGAAGAAATGAGGAATAATGGCAAGGATAAATATAGATAAAAACTGTGAAAAATAAAAATAGTAGTACCTGTTGGGGTCTCACCTAGAAATTTAACATGCATGACAGCAGTGGCACAAAAATCAGGAGTTTAAAGTGTTTTAAGTTTCTTGAGTTTTTAGGAGGTATTATCAGTGCAAGTTGATCCTGAACTTCAATAATTCACGGAGCCATATCATAATCTCTAGGATACTAATGAAAAGATTACAGAAAAAGGTGTAAATAATAAGCTATTGGCATGAAAATTCAAATAATAAAAACACTCAGCCCAGGAGGGAACAGTAAAGGGGAGAAAAAGAAACAAAGAACAGGTGGCTTGATAGAATGTGTAAGCCCAAATATACCTACAGTTATACTATATATACACAGAGTACAGCTCCACTTCCAAGACAGAGACTGTCAGATTGGATAAAAAGGACAGGGAGGGAAAAGCCTATTTGGTGCTATGAATCTTAAATATAAAGATAAAGAAACTGTGAAGATAAACAGTTGCAGCCCCTAAGTCTAAGAAAATCTGTCATACTAAACTGAAATCAAAAAAGTTAAGGCAAGAAGCATTGGTACCAATAGGGAACTTCATACTGCTAAATGATTCCATATAACAGGAAAATAGTACCCTTCGAAATGTTACCTACCTGAAAGCATAACTTCAAAATTTGTAAAAGACAGCATATTACCTAATACTCTGGCAGCTTGACTGATGCGAATAGAATTTGCCAAAGGCCGTATAGATAGCTGTCAGGGTATTGGGAAAATACTGATACTGATCCATCGTTCTGTAGCTTTCACATTCAGCCTATACTGGTGTCATTCCTTTCCACACTTTGTTTCAAAGAGTGATGTGTTCTGTCACCTCACTTGTGTAGCTGAGGGAATGGAACATAGAGATCCGTGTCGGTGGGAGAGAACAGACTTGGTCTGCCTTATGCAGGGGTTGAAGTTGATGCTAGGGTGAGACACACCTGGAAGCTTCAGGTAAAGTCAAGAATTAGTAATAAAACTGTTTGCTTTTGTGCCTTTAGTGGAAGTCTTACCAGTAGTACATTGAATCTAGAAGTAAAAAGCTAAAGCATCCAAGGTGAGTGGGAATCCCACTTTCCTTCCTTCTTTGGTATTTCACACAGTGCATCAAAATATGTCAAGAAAATAGCACTGGACTTCTGAATCTTGACTTCATTTTGTTTCCCATATTCCAGTTATTCATTGCCTGATGAAACATCTTACTAGATGTGATGGCAACATGTATGGCCTTTGGAAAGAAAAATAGGACTTGAAAATAAGTGTTCTTTGAAAGAGATTAAAGTAATATTCTTTACCAAAATGATTCTCATTAGAACTGCTGTTGTCCACCAAGACAAAACAGTTTCCACCAGGGAGCAGTTTTTCTTCTAATCAGGTTCACAGCTTTGAACGTCAATGAGAACTGATTTTGTAAATTGTTAGTCAGTGGGATTATGTTTTCAGTCTGGTTGTCTTTTCATTTGAAGAAGCCTAGCTAATGAGAGCAGGTGTTGGAGAGAAAATGAGCCATAAAATTCTCTTTCTCTGGCTGTTGGACCTAGACTGCTGAATTGGCCATTTGTTAGGATGCATTTCAGGATTTCCCCCTGACAGTCCACAAAACTGAAAGTATAAACAGCAATATTTGTTTTTATGTATCCTGGAAGAATGAAGGAACATAATTCCTTTAGCTAAAGAAGTAATTCATATAGTTGCTTTTAAAGAAATGGTTGTCTACAATTTTTCATTAATTATCATTCTTTTACTATGCGACCTCTGGTTTTTATTGCTGACATATAGGAGGAATAAGAGCATATTAAGGAAAGAATTCTATGAACTTTCAATTCTGGTCTCATGCTTTCTTTTTCCTCTCTTGGCTGAAGTAGAAATAATGAGGATCTAGTATGTTTTCCCTTTATACTTCAGCATAGGTTCTTCTTCACTTTCATAAAAATCAAGTGAATTTTCCATGTAATATCTTGACAGGTCTTGTCAAAAAAACTTAGTGTGAAAATGGTAATGGAGCCTAATTTCATTTTACTTGAAATGCACTATAGAAGAAAAGTTAGTAGTAGAAGATATTTGTAACTTCATGAAACAGCAGGTATCAGAACAGAAATAATCTTTGATTCACTTGCTAACCTTAAAATACTATTTAAAGATGAGTCTGATATCTAGGAGTGCACATATGAGATTGTTAGCCTTTGATTACCTCTGAGACATGTATTTAAAGGTTTGCAAGAATGGGAGACTTTTTATTTTTACTCTTCGAACTTGGGAAATGATAGAATTTTTTACACCGATAAGTAATTTTTAAGAAGGGGTTTTTTAATGACCCAGAAGTGTTCTTTGTAAACATTGTATTATTAAATAAGGAGCGTTCAGGAGAAGCATCATTTCTTATTGCTTCATTCAGCAGACCAGACTTTTGATCTTTGTTTGACAGATTTGTTTCCAAGGCAGTAATTTTCAATAACCATTTACGTACATGTCCTTGGAGGTGACGTAGGAATATCCCTTGCCTTCAAGCACAAGTGTACCCACCAACTGCCCTAGGCAGATGAGCATTTTATGCTGAAAAGTTTTCAGGGGAGAATTTTTAGCATTGTCTGCTATGAGGATATTCTGGAATATTCTTGTGCCATAATATAAGCCATTTTTCCCCTTCTTCTCTTAGTGGAGAAAGAGAAGATCTGGTTACTTGTCTCTGTGTACATAGCCTCTTAAAAGTATTAGAATGCTATGCATTAAGGTTCTCACTTAAAGTTCAGTTGTACTGAGCAGTGTTCTAGACATTATATGACATGCTTGGCAAATGATAATTAGTGAGACATGGTCTCCTGTAGTGCTGTAGGCATGGGGCTTAGAGTTAGCGGCTTGGGCAATGCTGCCTCATCCATACCTCCACTTAGCACCCCTCTGTTTTATGGGATTACTCCCTACCTACAAAGGTCCCCTTGTTTCTTTTACTTTTGTGTCTTTCATACTTGGCAGTGAAGTGGGACCCACACAAGGAGGGAAGGTGGCCATGATGTGGTCCTAGTCACAGATACTCAGACACTGGCTTTCCTTTGTATCCCACATCCATGTGGCCAAGTAACGTAGGGGAACATACTTCCTCATTGTACCATTTATAAAATGGAAATAATAATACTGAACTCACTTTGAAGTTTCCTGTGAGTTTTTGTCAGTAAAGTGAGAATAGATCAGCTTCTCAGTAACCAAGTTCTCAAAAGAGTTACATAAAGTTAAATTCCAATTTATTACTTTGCAATGATAAAAAATATAACCATCTATCAGAATACTAGGCTTGTGTGGCTAACAGATTAACTACTGGGAGAGATATTGATGTAATTTAGGAACACAAATCATAGTAAGGAGAATTAGTGACATATTTCAAATATTTAACATTGTCTAGGAATGTGGCCAAAGCAGCACCCCCACAGTGAGTAGGTCACAGTAGAAAAAGTACTGTGGAAAGTACTCTTGGAACTCAGATGCACCTGGGTTTGGATACTACTGGCCTTGGTGAGTAAGAGTAAGTTACTCACTATTTCTCAGC
The DNA here is from genome assembly GCF_021234435.1 of Artibeus jamaicensis. Classification (NCBI taxonomy): domain Eukaryota; kingdom Metazoa; phylum Chordata; class Mammalia; order Chiroptera; family Phyllostomidae; genus Artibeus; species Artibeus jamaicensis. The sequence goes on from NW_026521992.1 coordinate 197,954, forward strand.
TTCTGCAAAACAGGTATATTATAGCATTGACTCCAGTCAGATTTTCCTCGCCTTTGCTCCTAATATTGTGTTTTTTGTTTTTGTTTTTGTTTTTTTTGAGAACCTGTGCATTCGGGTTACTTTCACAGTTCCTCTGCACTTTCCTTCTCATCTTTCAAGCTCAGGTGCCATCTCTTTCTGGGAAATGCTTCTTGACTCCTGCTGAGAGAATTAGTGGCTGGCTTCTCTCTGCTGTGGGAGATCAGCCAAGGTCTCCGTGCTGCAGAGCAGTGTAGAGACCCAAGGCGGATGGCTGACAGATGCTAATACTTAATAGGCAGGCCAAGCCCAATTTGAAGGGTCTCCTGTGTCATGCCTAATACATTGGACTCCATCTTGTAAGCAACTGAGAAACTAGATTTTTAAACCTCAAAATAAACTAACCAAATTGAATTTTTAAAAATTGAGTTAAAATTTTGTTAAAATAGTATCCTGGATCTGCTAGGCACTGTGACCTAATAATCATACTAACAGGTACACTTACAACTGGGACACCAGCTTCAAGAATCCTGCCTGGAGTAAATCTTCATGTAACAGTATAATATTATGATTACAACAAATACATGATTAATTCACCGAAAGAAAAATTAGACTCTACCTGTGTTTACATTTCAGGTCGGGGTTTCTCTGGCTAGAAAAGGGGGCCTTCAACAGCAAAGCTCTGTCACATTCTACCTGCCCGCCCTTCTCTACCTGCTCGTATTACTTCTCCAGTAGTATGACTGATATTTGGCTTATTTGTAGCTGTTGCTGCAGTTAGCTTTTCTGTTCCAATATAGCACTAGAACAGTGACCTGCAATATAGTCATTGGAGGCATGGACCGGAATAAATCTAAGATTACTTCATACTGTTCATTCCTTAAAGAGCTACGGATAGAGATGGAGAAGCAGATGATGAGACCCTCACAAAAGTGGAACTTTTAACTGCTACTAGAAAAGGAAGAGTAGAAGAATCTTCCTTTTGAATCTCTAACTTTTCATGGTATAAGGCTGCTTTTGCTTGTCCCTGAGTATTCCAGCAATCAATTCAAAGCCAACTAAGCTTAAATTCATTTCAGATCATATTAAGAATTTAAATCTTGATGTAGACTTCACTTTTCTTATCAAATAGGTTAAATAAAGGTGATTTTAAGGGTAGATAACATTTTGAAGAAGTACAGGATTCCACCACCAATGCTAATTTGAAATGCAGCACTTACAAACTATAGAATTAAATTCTGGCATCAAAATCTATTTTTATTGTGATGGGAGTTACCAGTGTAATATCTGTGTAAAATACTTAGCACAATGTCTGGAAATCTTTTGGAGAGAAATCTTGAAGTAAGAATAGGAACCACAGCTATCATAAAGGGGAATCACATGATCCTTGTCAGTCAGCCCCATGTGTGCCATACACTAAAGAATGTGACATTGTTTCTGAGCACCTATTAGGTGCTAGATGGTGCTAGATGTTAAGATGATGAGGATATCCATGAACAAGCCCTCCAGGAGCTGACATCCCAGTGGATAGCTGGCCAATCAATCTTCAGACAAGAGAGGAACAATTCATGGTTGAATTTACTTGTTTACTCTAATCATATGACTGCTTAAAAATACTGCATCCTTTGTTTACAGAAGGGAGTCCCTGAGCAGTTAGTGAATTCTGAAGTCTTGCTCCAGACTGCAGGAAATGTGAAATCCAGGCATACAAGTGAAGTTTGAGCAGTTTCACTTAGTTCAGAATTCTAATGATGCAAATCCAGGCAGAACACCTCCACTACGTTCTCCATTGTGTAAATCTTGAAAATTAATTCCATATAAAGGTGAAGCCAAGTGTTTAATGTCTGTTAGATCTATATATATGCATAGATATATGTGATAATACATTAATGTGCACAGTGTGCTGGACCCAGTAGTTGATGCATCTTCCAGGAACTTCCTAGCCATACATAGTTTTTCTGCTTTGGTTTGCGCCTGGAGAACAGGTTTCTACTGTGCTTCTTTTTATTTTATTTATTTTTTATTTTTAATATATTTTTTATTTTACTGATTATATCATTACATTTGTTCTATTTCCCCCCTTCATTCCCCTCCACCCTACACACCCCTCCCCCACCATCCCCCCTTTAGTTCATGAACCTGTGTCTCAAGTTCTTTAGATTCTATGTTTCCCCTACTATTCTTACCCTCCCCCCTATCTATTTTCTATCTACTGTCTATGCTACTTATTTTCTGTACCTTCTTCCCCCTTCTCCTTCTCCCACTCCCCTGTTGCTAAACCTCCATGTGATCTTCTATGGATCACTTCTGATCTAGCTGTCCTCTTAGTTTGTTTTTGTTTTAGGGGTGGTTGTTAATAACTGAGTTTGCTGTCCTTTCACTGTTCATGTTTTTTATCTTCTTTTTCTTAGATAAGTCCCTTTAACCTTTCATATAATAAGGGCTTGGTGATGATGAACTCCTTGAATTTGATCTTATCTGAGAAGTACTTTATCTGTCCTTCCATTCTAAATGAAAGTTTTGCTGGATAGAGTAATCTTGGATGTAGGTCTTTGGATTTCATGCCTTGGAAGACTTCTTTCCATCCCTTTCTTGCCTGTAAGGTCTCTTTTGAGAAATCAGCTGACAGTCTAATGGGAACTCCTTTGTGACTGTCCCCTTATCTCTTGCTGCTTCTAGAATTCTCTCCTTCATTTTAATCTTGGCTAATGTAATCATGATGTGCCTTGGTGTGTTTCTTCTTGGATCCAACTTCTTTGGGACTCTCTGAGCTTCCTGGATTTCCTGGAAGTCTATTTCCTTTGCCAGAATGGGGAAGTTCTCTTTTATTATGTGTTCAAATAAGGTTTCCACTCGTGACTGTTCCTCTTCCCCTTCTGGTACTCCTATAATTCAGATGTTGGAGCATTTAAAGATGTCCTGGAGGTTCCTAAACCTCTCCTCATTTTTTTGAATTCTTGTTTCTTCATATTTTTCTGTTTGGTCAGTTTTTCCTTTCTTCTGGTCTGCTCCCTTGATTTGAGTCCCAGTTTCCTTTCCATCACTATTAGTTCCCTGTGCATTTCCCTTCATTTCAATTAGTTTAGCCTTCATATGTTCCTCTAATTTGTGACTAAAATCAACCAGTTCTGTGAGGATCCTGATCACCAGTGTTTTGAACTGTGCATCTGAAAGTTTGGCTATTTCTTCATTGCTTAGATTTATGGGCTCTAGGGCTCTGAGTTGTTCTTGAGCCATGTTTTAATCTGTTTGTGCCTGTTATGTATGAAAAGAGGCGCTGTAGATGTTCACCAGGGTGGGCAACCCAGGTTGCTGGTTTGTGACAGTGTATGTGGGGGCGGGGTCAGAGAGGGAGCAATGGTGGTCTTCTCTGCTTACCTGGTCCACCTCACCGCTCTCCCCCGTTTGTTTATCTGAGAGCAAACGTGCGAGCCTGCCGCCCTGCTCCAGGGCCTGCGGTCTGTGTCAATGTTCGTGTCTTCACTGGTTTAGCTGTGTGCAAATGTGCGACCACAGACAGCCAGCCGCCTTGCACCTTCCCCAGGTCCTTCTGTAGCTACCCTGCACCTGGGATTTGTGCCCTCTGCAGAGCCCAGGTCAGGGGATCTTTTTTGCCCGACCTGCTCCGCTGCTGGCTTCGCCCCTCTCACAGGTTTAGCTGAGCGGTTATTGTTTTCGGACTTCGTATTGTTTGATTTTCTGTAGTTTGATTACGTTTATTGTTGTTAACATTTTGTTGTTTTTAGATTTGGTTGTGCGAGGAAGCAAAGTGTTTCCACCTACGCCTCCGTCTTGGTGGAAGTCTCTACTGTGCTTCTTCAAAGTGGCAGCCATGTCACTATGGTGACTCTGCTCAGCCAGCTAGGCCTGCTAGTATGCCTGTCCACACTCTGATGTCACTTGTGATCAGGAACGAGCTTTCTTATGTCACACACCAGGGCTTGCCTGTGTGGCTGAGAGTCAGTGCTCCCGAGACCCCTTGACACTCCTTGTACCTTTGATCCTGGCCACTCCTTTGGTGGGACTTGGCCAACAGAAGAGCTGAGGACCAATCAGAAATACAGTGGGCATGCCCATGAGGGAAACCTTGTCCATTGGAGGAGACAAGAGCTAGTGAATAAATTCTTTCTCCATGGCACTCCATGGCAGACTCTCCACTACTCAATATACTGTGCTCATGAGAACTCTTTCCAGGTCAGCAACAGCTCCCTTCTCTTTACTCTCGCTGGCCTGCGTTTCCCCCTTATGCCTGCTTTCTCACTACCCTTCACATGGAAGCCTTCCTGGCTTCCTAAGCCTTTCTAAGGCCCTGTTTTTGAGGGAACCCTGGACAAAGTGGAGGTGGAGGACTCGTGGAGTTGAGATTCACCTTTGAGAAGTTTATGGAGAATTTTCTCACTCTTGTTGAACTGTGAACATTTCTATCATATAGCTTAGGTTTTCTTCTTTTTTAAGATTTTATTTATTCATTTTTTAAAGGAGAAGGGAGGGATAAAGAGTGGGAGAGAAACACCCCCTGGCCCACAACCCAGGCACATGCTCTGACTGGAAATTGAACCAACGACCCCTTGCTTCACAGGCCTACACTCAATCCTCTGAGCCATACCAGCCAGGGCAGATTTTTTTCTTTTACTTTGGAAGAGAAAAAGCAGAGTCAGGTGCACAGATGATTTTAAGTGCTCAGCGACAGCAAAAGAGGTGTCTGTCTTATCCAGCTTCACATTATAGGCAAAGTACCTAGTACACATGACTTGGGAAACCCAACTGCTAAAGTCATACAGCTTGTGAGCCTATCCAGACCAGCATCAGACCTGCTCAGCCTCTTTCCCCAACCAGTTATCCATTTTGTCACTCTGGAATGCTTATATCTTAGCAGAAATAAGGTTTACCCAGCTCTGGAATGCTTATATCTTAGCAGAAATAAGGTTTACCCAATATTCAGGGAAATTATCTAAAGTATATTCTGTAGAGGAATAATTATATTTGACACATAAGGATCTGTGATTTGTACCAAAGTTGCAAATGGATTGTGATGCACTTAACCATGGTACAGGCCTACTCTTTATCTCAATGGCCATTCTTTATTTTATAGGCTATCTCTGGTTCCTACCCTTGCTACTTCAAAGGAATTAAGCTGACCAGGACTCTCAGTTGTGTTCCACTTGAATCTTTTTTCTTGTTAATGTTTGGCTCAGGTAGCAAACACATCCTTTACAAATATCTCCTCTGAGAAGGAAGCTGTTTCTGATCTGACCTTCCAATTACATCCCTCCTCAATTACTCCCTCCTATGTGCTTCCCTATGCATTTTACGTTCACACTGGTTTCTTAGTCATGCCTTAAACACACCTGCATTCCCTGATAGGATGCAACTAAGGCCCAGGTCCCTAGCTTTTTGTCTAGACGATTAAGAAATGCATTCTGAGTGACTGAATGTATGGTTTCTTAGCCTTTCAGCCTTCCCTACAAATTTGTTTAAACTGAAGGTTTGCAGTTTTATAAATGCCCTAAAAATTTTATGCTTTGTGCTTTTAAGTTTCTGCTTATAAAGTAAATAGAATAATGACTAAAATGAAACATACTCAGTATTTATAGTAATATGAAAACCTAGTGAGATTAACAATTATTCACTGATAATTTTCACATCTTTAATATTTGAATGCAATCTGGGTTATTGCAGCAGAGCTTGCAAGTGACAGTGTAATATTTTTAAATATTTATATGTGCACCTAATAAGCATTTTCTACACCTTATTTTGGATAAATTGAAGTGAGGCTAAAAACTCTGTAAAACATTCACAAAACAAATCTAAAACTATCACATTATGAAGGCTTCTGCTAAACAAACTGATGTGTTGAGAGGTTGGATTCTCCTTTTGAGGATGTGGTACATTTTGATGAAGACACGACACAATGAGGCATACACACCTAGATCCTCTGGTGCAGCAGTCTCCAGCCTTTTTGGCACCAGGGACCGTTTTCATGGAAGACAGTTTTTCCATGGACAATGTAGGGGGGAGGATGGTTTGGCGATGATTTAAGCACATTACATTCAAACTCACCACCTACTGTGAGGCCCAGTTCCTAACAGGCACAGGCTGGTCCTGGTCCATGGCCCGGAGGGTGGGGACCCCTCTTCTAGTGGACAGAGAATCTACATATAAAGGTCTTCTATCTTTTACTTGTAACAATGTACACCCTTCTTCCACAGAGGAGATGGTAGGATGGATGGAGACTGTTTGGTGTGCGTGTGTGTCTGTGTGAGATGAACTGGGCACTTTTGCTGGGTCTAGATCTGCTAAGACTATTAATGCTGTCCTTATGATATTAGAATACAGTCTAAGTGCACTTACTCAGTAAATGTGACTAAGTCTCTGAATAATTTCATGTTCATTTGGCTATAAGAGGAAAAGATTCCCCTTTCATTAAATATAGAATCATGATATGCCTAGCCACAGGCCTTGGTGTACAATTGGCCTGGATAAATTGCCTGGGGCTTAGGGAGGCCTGTGACCTCTTGAAGTATATTAAGTTATCAAAAGCCCCCGAAGTAGAAAGTGGCCAGAAAAAAATGAATCATGCACATGCGTACCTGTTCAAGGAGATTTCTATGGAAACTGTTCAGCTTCCTACAGTCATACTTATCTTTTTGTCACTCGGTTTGTAATGGGGAAAAGTTTAGCATAGCATTAGGCATCAGAATTTCACCACCTGTTTATGTAAGTGCTTGTGGGTTTGAAATGGTTTTATATGGGTAGATATATGATGAGGCTTTATGTTGTTTTAGATTTTTAAGCTACCCTAGGTAAGAAATTATACTTACTTCCTAAAATGGCCAGTAAGGAGCAATTGTTAAACCAATGGCTTTTTTAGGAGTTCTGATTTCTCTGAGCATGTTCTCATGCAAATATTTATTGCATGCATTCTATGGTTTAAGTACAACTGATATTTTGGTTATCCTACAACTGGTAACATTTCATGGCTATGATTTTATGAACTCTTTTACTTAAAATCTCACAGACAAGAGAAATTGTTTCTAACTCTTGATTTACTTATGTCATAATTATTTGACTTCTCTACTAGTTGTATATATCTATACATACACACTTAAGGGAGACTTCGGATTATTATCCTAATATCCAGGCCCAGATTTGTTCAGGGTTGTATGATAACTTTGCGACAAGCTGGGCCTGGAACAGAGGGATGTGGGTTTCAGCTGATTATGGTTTTAGCACTACCCATGGCTAGGGAACAAGCTAAGAGACTTCAATGTCATTCATTCAGTGATTTCTCCACCTGTCCTATATTCTTGGCAATGTGGCCAATAGAGATGGTGAAAGACAAGTCCTGTGCCTTTAAGGCATACAGACAAGCAATGTGAGATGGTAAGTGCTAGTGAGGGCTGTTGTGGGAACTGTGTGGTGCCAAGTGGGAAGAAAAGATGACCCATAAGACTCCATGAGAATCATCCAGAGGGTGCTGTAAGGAAAGAATAGGCATTCTTCAGCAGTATTAGGGTAGAACTGGAAGAAGGAACAAGATATACATGGCTTTGGAGGTGTAGCATGTTAGGTAATGACAAAGAGTTTTTGTTGATGGAACAGAACATGTGAAGGAGGACTAGCAGAAGCTGGAGCTAGGTTGGGAAAATAGAATACTGTACAAAAGGTGCTTCTTTTTTCTTTGTTCATTCATCTCAAGCATAAATAACTTTTCTATCTATATGAAGTGGAAATATGTTTGGCCCTTCAGCTGAGTTTTAAAGGAAGAGAGTTTGTCTCACATAGAACAAGAAGAATGTTGCAGAATGATGTGTGCAAAATCTTGTAGACGTGTGAGCAGGACACTTGGGGAATACTGCAGTGGTTCATATTGTAACTTGAGGAGAATGAATGGCCACAGAAAAATAGGAGCTAGGAAAGAGGGCCTGCTTATTACATACTAACACCAACTCTCTAACGCCAGCCAGGTACCCTACAATTAAGTTCACACTGGCTCTGACTTCCCCAAGTTAGCACAGACTCACAGATTAGGGGCAAAATCCTTTGATTCCGACACCAGCGACCCACAGTTTTAACATCAGATCCCACAGGTAAAAAAACCAATCCACCCCCCAAAAAGACTGGCTTTAACTCAGAGACTAGCTGTAAGTAGGGTCCCCAGGTCACCTACATTTGTGTTCAACTTGGCTACAAACTTGAGGACTCCCAGGATCCCTCTTTAGGTTCAGTAATTCTTAGAATGACTCACAGAACACACACACACATACACACACAGTTGTTCTTACAATTAGTTTTATTATGAAGGATATAACTCAGGAAAAGCCAAATGAAAAAGTGCTAGGGCAACGTTTGGGGGCAATGTGGGGGACTTCCATGTCCTGTGCTCGTAGGATCCAGCATGCCACTTCCAAGCACATCACTGTGTTTAGCAACTGGGAAGCTCCAGTGAGCTTTGGTGTCCAGACTTTTAATGGAGGTTTTGTTACATACGAAGGACTGATTAAACCATTGGCTGTGAGATTGAACTCAGTTGCCAATCTCTCTGAAAACATCAACCCTTTAGTCAGGTGGTTTGCTGTTCTGGTGACCAGCCTCCATCTAGAACCTATCTAGGGGTCCCTCCCTGAGTCAACTCATTAATATCACAAACACACTGCTGTCAGGAAATTCTAAGAGTTTTTGAAGCTCTGTACCAAGAACCAGGGACAGAGACCAGGTATATTATTTTATCATATCAATGATAAACTGTAGGTGCCATTCTATAACAGTCTATATGCTCAGTGTAAAGATGGTCTATGCATTTGCCAACAAAAATGTTAGCATTTTATATGTTAGTGGTTAACAGATTACTCCAAAATGAAATGTGCAGAGTCTTTCAATAAAACCTTCCCAGTCAAAAGTTATGATGGAAAAAGCAAATGGTATTTCTTGGCATTCTTTTTTAATAAAAGTAATATATGCTCTAAATCCAGTTTAAGATTGGATTTATGACTTTATTTCCTTAAAGAATAAAGCAGCCACCCTGTCTGGCATTCTTTAATTTGTTGATAGGAAGTAAGTTGCTTTTCATCAGGAGTTTTCACCCTGTGTCTGGGACTCTTTTAAATGTCAGATTTTAGCAACCTCCAGCATTTTGATATCAGTAATGGAGCATTTATAGGCAACTCTTGGGACCAGATGACTTGCAGCAATCTAGAAGGGAGAATAAACTTTTACTTTGAGCCTTTTGTCTAGAGCTCTTCAAAGCACGATGAAACTAGTTAATACTCCATATTCTATTTAGTAAGTTAGTTTTCAGTAGGAAACTTTCTGGACACCCTTGTGAGGTTGTTTGTCTGGGTGAGTCCCCAAGAACTAAAAGGACTCATGAGCAGCTGGAGGACCTCTGGGCCCATGAATGTCAGCTGACTTGGTATCAGACCGTGTGCAGTTGTTCAATATGTTCCTAGTTAGAGCTAACATCAGGAATATTCTAAAAGCTAAGGGTTTAGTGTCTTCCCAAGGACTAGAGATTGGGCCATGTGCAGGTTAATCTTTGCCATGTCATCATGAAAGCTAATGTCCTCGGATTGAAAGGGAAACCGAAGTTGAAATGACAATACAGCTTGGCTATCCTTAGCATGAAGTTTGTCTGGAGAATTTTCAAGATGGCTGACAATGGACCTTCTTTATTACCAGGAGTTGTTTCACCACTTGTAGATGAAAATCATCCCGAACTCTACTGGACATAAATCATTCTGAAGTCTTATGCTTTGCAGAGCATAAGCTGATGTGTTGGTAGTCAGTGAAGGTCCTTGTGAAGAATTACAAAGGTTTTCTTATTAGTACTGCTTCAGAGTAGTGGCATACATGTATGTACCCACAACTGTGGTGCTTGACTTGTCTCGACTGTCTTTTATATTTTATAGTGTCTTACCTTTTGGCAGCTCAGTTTCCTCATTGTCGTTTGCTTTTAGTAATCCCTTCCTTTCTTGTACATTTTTGAAGATTCAGAAACCAGGTAACTTGATTTTTGTGTGTATGTGAAGTAGTCATCTGATTCATCTGATTAAGTTAATGGACTTGGGAAATTCCGTTTGGCTGTTCAGGGGATTTGTGTTTGTTATGTTTTGTTTCTGGTTTATTTGTTTTGGGTTTTTTTCTGTGTACTTATTCTCTAGGACTTAACTCTTCATGTTGCTGCTAAATAACTGAATTCTAAACAGATAGTACCCCATCCTCTTACTTCTTTATTTCACTGCCTACCAACAAATATTCAGTCTGATAGATAACTAAATATTAAACAAACTGATTTTTATTTTAAAATATTACAAAAATGTTATTTTTTTCTGAACAACTTTTAAGTATTCTTTGTTGCTAGTTCAGTTTTCTCCTCTGAGTGTGGAAGTAATTTCACCTAATGAAAAGGTTTAAAGATGCTCTCTAAAATGCCCTCTGGAAGAACTGCATCTCTGGCAGTTAACTCTCACGGGGGTAAAGTAGCTTTCAAACCCCTCACAGTTATGGTTAGTTTTAAAGTATCTGACCTGTTTGTGTGCCAAGTGGGAGTTCAACTCCCTGGAAGACCACTTATGGCAGCAGTGCAGCTCTTGAAAGAAGTTTTATAAAAGCAAATCATCAAGCTGTAAAGTATAAAGCATTTTAATAGTTCTGGAAGAGCTCAGTTGGTCTCCTAGACATACTGTGATTCCTAAAGCAGCTGTTGGAAGTGCTGCTCTTCATGCAGTCAAATCACCTCTCGATTTCAGTTGTCGAGGACTGGTTAATCCTTCTAAAGTTTGCACAGTGAATAAAGCAAAGCACAAGTATTCCTCCATCCTTGTATTTGTGTGGGGCTTTAAAATTTCTCAGTGACAGACCAGTTTACTTCTTAATTTACCCTGATAATAATTCTAAAGTTGCATTAACTTCTCTTTTCTGCAGTGCTTCTCTTAGTGCTTCTGTAGGTCTCTGACATACACTTCTAACTTTGTATTCTAATTTTTTGATTATGTGGTGCTTACCCTGCTAGACTTGAAGCATCTGCAGGACTATGAACCTGTCTACTGTGTGGGAGCTCTGCCTGCAGGGCCCCCCCCCCCAGCTGCCACAGGTGAGAGTAAGTCTACCAAGACATGATCTGCTTGGGGAAGAAAGATGGCCAATCTCTCAAAGGAGAAGGGCCAAGAGCCTTTTCCTTTAATGGGCTTTTATTGGGTTCAATTTGCAAGGAATATAGGTAAAGCTCATAGATCATTGTCAAGCAGTAAGGATCAAACAATGCATAATGTATAAAGAACTACCAGAGCTTATTCTGAGTCAGGGTCTGATAGCTAAAGGACTATAAAACTTTGGGGAAACAAACTCATTTCATGCTTAGACCCTTATCAGAAAACTGAGGGCATTCTTAGCAAAGCAGGTTTCATAGGATTTTATGCATTCTTTCTTAGGCCTGATCACCCCGAGGAACCCACCCTTTCCAGCACAGGGCTGCATCACCCTCTGTCATTGTTTCAGTCTTAAGTCAGGCAGAGGAAGTAAGGCAATCAAGAGATTAGGAGACTTCACGTAGAGAGAATGAGGACTCAGGCTATGTCAAAGCTGAGGGGCGAGGGTCTATCACCCCCTTTTGCTGTAGCCCCTTGTGACCATGCCTGTCTTAGGCCATCCCTCCCTTGAGGAATCTTACCTGTCATTGCCTAACCAGTCAGGCTTGGGGCCAAGTAGGGTGAAGTAAAGGGGGCAGAGTCAGTGCCCCTGACAGGGAGATAAGCTTTATCTCATTAGTGGCTTAGGGTCCTAAGATCTCTCACTCAGCCTTAGCCATGGGGGGTTACAGCTTCTGAAACCAGGCAGGGCAGTTCCCAACAGACTACATTATGCCCAATGGGTCTGTTACCTCATAAATGTTTTCTGAATAAACAAATGATAAACCCCTAATCCATTTTCCTTCCACTGCTGGCCTGACTAATTACTCATCCTGGGAGACTCAGCCTACAGATCACTTCCTCCAAAGAGTCATCAGTGACATCCGCCTCCCTGAGCTAGCTTTAGTGCCCCTTCTCTATGCCCTAAGTGACTGTTGGAATAGCTCTATCACTGCTCACACCATTACAGTGTAATTACAGGCATACCTCACTAGAATTAAGATGGGGCTTGAGTCTTACTCAATTTTGAATCATTGGTGCCTGCAGCAGTCCCTGGCACACAGTAGTCACTCCATACATGTTTACAGATTTAAGCTATAAGAGAAGATAAGGATGTAATTATAGGCTGATAAGACCGTGAATGACTTGCTTAGAAATTTGGAATGTATCATGGAGGTACTTGCAAAATACATACAGTTACTCTTTCTTCCTAATGTGTTAATTATATAAATGATAAAGAAGAATTAGTGAAAAAATAACCCTACCAGTAAGATATATAAAGTGATTTTAAAATACATTCATTGCCATTTCTTGTTTCTAATGCATAAAGGGTACTTAATTCAGCAGCTAAGTGAGTGCCTGCCATATGCCAAGTAGCGTGCCAGATTGGGGGTATAGAAGTACATAAAATATTTACTGTGCTGCTTTTTTGTCAGGTAGAATTCAGTTGCCAGAATAATACTGAATCACTGTTCTTCTTCATCATTTCAGCTGAAAATCATATTGGACACCATCAGCTTCCTAGCCTTTCAGTATCTATTTAGACATAAAATTATTCAGTTGTAACTCGACATCTCCCTTTTATTTTTCCTCACTTCTCCAATATCACTGCCCTAGATTGGTCTACAAGTCCTAATATTCCCCTTGTGTGTTAACATAAAAAATTATATGATTATGCATTTATACTTATATTGCCTTGTAGTTCTATTCAGTATGTTTTTGTCTACATGGTCTGTTCTTCATGAGGATTGAGAGCAATGCTTTGTATGAGTTATTCACCAAAATGTTGGTTAAATGAAAGAGAAATTAGTGTTTGTTAAAAATACCTGCAATGATCAGTATATTTTTTTCTACACTTCTTCCCATTTCATTACTGGCAGCCATGAATGTTTTAATTGTATAGTAATGAATGTTGGGAATGATGCTGGTGGTGTCTCCTGACAAAAACACGTGAAAGGAGCGGTCCTTGCTGAGGAAGAAAACGCAGTTCACTTAGCACCACCAAGCGCCTCTACAATTCATCCCAAACGTTTCTAGCCCCCAGGTTACACAACACTGAGAGGGGGATGTTTGTCTTCTCTAGGCTTGTGTAAGCTATGGGAATAGGACATCTGTTTTTCAATAATTTGACCTTAAATTGCACTTTTTAAAGAGAAGCCACATGAGTGTTACATCATTTTACTGCATTAGTAATCAACAAGAATTAACGATATCCTCTGGGCTTCTGGAGAGATCCAGGAGTTGATCTGACTGTTTATACTATATTAAATGTCTCATTTAAAATTCATGTTTTTCAGTGACCTTGGTAGTTTTTAAAGAAATAGATTTATTCTAATCTTCTTATCTTGTATGTTGTCACTAACTATTTTGTTTACTTGAGATAAAATAACAAAACTAACTTTGGTTCCACACTGTTGTCTTAAGCATGGTGGGTTTCAATTTTTTATTCTTAATAGAATAGCTCTGTAATTGAGAATAAACTAATTTTTAAGAAGTTGTAATTCAAAGCTGAATATGACCCTAATAGCTTCTAGTGTATTTTTTGTTCCTCTATTTTTAATGTTCTCTAGAGAGTATATTCCACAAATATTTGATTATCTGCCTTTGTGATGTGTTATGAAATCTTGATTATATGTTGGGTTATAACATTAACCCTAGAATGAGGTTGATTGGATTAAACTTCTATTTTTCTGTGTGACTTTGGGGAAGATTTTTAACCCTTTTTTGAAATGATCATATTACATTTCCCAGTGGGTTCTTAAGGTAGATCAAATAAAGGAAGAGAAATAAAGCACTTAATAGAGAGTGGCACATAGCAGATAGTTAGTAAAGGTGCAGTGACAGCAACAGCACTACTGACATGCACAGGAAGTCATAATGGTGGGCCATGCTTGGAGCAGAGAAGGTTGAGCGACCGCTTCCTCTAAGCTCACACCCACTTTCACACTTCCCCATCTGCTATTTTCTGAAGTCACTGGACCACTTTGTGTGAACCACTGACCATTTATCATTGATGTGACTGTGTCTTGGCCAGAAGTGGCATTACTCCTCATATTAGTACTCGGTATATTTATCTATTAAACTACTTTAAAGTGTTAAATAATTTTGTAACTACAATTAACAGCTTTCACAATCACCATGAATTATTATATCATTTTACTCTTGTAATTAAAAAGTACATTCATAATTCAATGGACTCAGTAAATTTTTAACATTTAATCACATTAGATTTTTCACCCTTAGTTGACTCTAGAATGATAATGTATAGTATCTGAAAATTAGTCTTCATATATTTAAATAAATGCAAATAACATACCTGGTTTGGATTACTGGCCTTGTTATGCTGAATAGATATGGATATCAGTAGCCTTCATAATTACATTATTATTGATACATATAACTATAGGGTTTCCAGAAATTACCTAGATGTGGGCATTCAACTATTTCTCTTTCCTAAAGCTAAGGCCAAATACATTTGGATAACAACCAGCACCAAATCTTAACTTTGACACATGCTACAATGTGCCAGGCAGTCTTCTAAGAAGCGTTCTGCAGTAGCCTCTTTGAAATGGGCACAATTTTATACCCACTTTCAATAAATACCTGTGTCAAGAAGCAAAAACAGGCTGCCTGGCGGCAGAGCCCCGCTCTCCTCACTGGGCTCCAGGAGCCTGTGTCCTGCCCCCCACCACGATGCGTGCTCCCCCACTCTCATCCTTGGAGCCCTCAGATCTTTCAAAGTAGGCATTCTTCTTTTATTATCTGACAGGTGAATTGATACGTTTTAGAGTGATTTGTAGGTGAGATTACTGTCCCAGCCTACTGTAGAGTGGCAAAGAGCATGATTCTCTTTATGGTCTTTACTATTAAGTGCTGTAATGAATTGTCATGCTTCCCTCTCGAACGCATGAAGGAATTTTGCCACAACCTCACAAATGTTTGGTTTTGAAAGTTTTAGATATTTAAGAAATGTACTCATGTTTAAAACTATACCTGATGTTTGCTTTAATTTAAATGACTTGATTTAGTGGTGAAGGTGAATATTTTCCCAAGCATCTCTTTACTAATTGTATGCTCGTTAACACAAATTGCCTTTTCAGACCATTTGCTAATTATTTATTTGTATCTTGAATCATTTTCTGATTAACTAATCCAATAGATTCCTTAAATTCTAGACTACTTTGAACATTAATAAATTTGATGCTGTATTATATCATTAATTTAATATAGGGATCAGTTTAGTTTCCCTTACTGATTAACCTTGTTTTCTTTTATATAAAATAAAAACTTGGTCATTTTACTTTTTTTATTTTTTGATTACAGTTGACATTCAATGTTATATTAGTTTCAGGTATACAGCACGGTGCTTAGACATTTATATAATTTATGAAGTGATCCAAGTAAGTCTAGTACCCCTGCTGACCCCATATATAATTAGTATTACAATATTATGGATTATATTCCCTATGTTGTACTTTACTGCCCATGACTATTTCTTAACTGCCAATTTGTAATTCGTGATCTGTTCTCCTTTGTCACCCAGCCCCCAACCTCCCTCTCACCTGGCAACCATCAGTTTGCTCTCCATGAGTCTGTTTCTGTTTTTTTTGTTTGTTTGTTTTTTTAGATTTCACATATAAGTGAAACTATATAGTATTTGTTCTTCTCTGTCTGACTTATTTTACTTAGCATAATTCCCTCTGGTTCCATCCGTGTTGTTGCAGATGGTAATATTTCATTCTTTTTTATGGCCAGGTAATATTTCATTGTATATATGTATTACAGCTTTTTTCTTTTAATCATCTGATCTACTGGTAGGTGCTTTGGTTACTTCTATATCTTGGCTATTGTAAATAATACTGCAATGAACACAGGGGTGCATATATATATATATATATATTTGAATTAGTGTTTTCAATTTCCTCAAATAAAGACCCTAAACTGGGATTGCTAATTCATATAATAATTTTATTTTATTTTTTAAATTTATTTTTTAAATTTTATTTATTTTTAGGGAGAGGAGAAGGGAGGGAGAAAGAGAGGGAGAGAAATATCAGTGTGTGGTTGGCTCTCCCATGGCCCCCACTGGGGACCTGGCTCACAACCCAGGCATATGCCCTGACTGGGTATCAAACTGGCAACCCTTTGGATCACAGCCAGGGCATAATTTCATTTTTAATTTTGTGAGGAAAGTCCATACTACTTTCCACCGTGGCTGCACCACTGCATGCCTCCAATAGTGCAGGAGGGTTCTACTTTCTCCACATCCTCTCCAACACGTGTTGTTTGTTGATTTATTCACGGTAGTCATTCTAACAGGTATGAGCTGATATCTCACTGTGTTTTTTTTTAATATTCATTTCTCTGATGATTAGTGACATTGAGTATCTTTTCCTATGTCTGTTAGCCATCTACATGCTTCTTTGGAGAAGTGTCTTTCAGGTCCTCTGATCATTTTTTAATCAGATCATTTATCTTTTTGTGCTACATTGTGTGAGTTTCTTGTATATTTGGGGTATTAACACCTTACTGGATGTGTCATTGGCAAATATCTTCTCCCATTTAGTTGATTGTCTTTTTGTTTTGTTGATGGTTTTCTTTTCTATGCAAAAGCTTTTTAGGTTAATCTAGTCCCATTTATATATTTTTCTTTGTTTTCCTTGCTCGAGGAGACACACCTAAAAATACTGATGAGCATCCATTTATGATTACAACTCTCGGCAAAGTGGTACTGTTGCAGAACGAGAGGTCGGAGGGGGGGCAATACAATATTTGGCCCACCTACGGATGCCAAATATTGCTACATAACAGGGGCCCCTCCCAAGGACATAATACTGAAATCTACTGGGCTCTTCTGTCCGCTGCCAATTGGAAAGACATCTCTCAATGCCAGAGATTTGTGAAAAGGAAACAATGTTTATTTAATGCTATTTAGGCTTAATGCCTCCACTAAAATATCAAAGTCCTTTAGGGTATACACCTACACCCACACAGCTCCCTTCTCCCACTGTCCCAACTCCGGGTACCGTAAATCAGGAAAAGAGCACACGTCTGTGTTTTAGGCTGATGGCACCATCAGCTGTATCACCATGTAGGCAGGATCTCTCCAGTTAATCCAAAAATCATATGGCACCTTCTCCCGGTCCACTGGCAAGAGTTCTTTCTTCCAAGTTCTAGTCAAAGTCTCTCCTGCTTTCCAGGCCCCGAGGCCAAAGGGGGCACACCAAAGCCACGTGGGCCTCTTCTACCAAAGCTGCAGGGGTCCGCACTCCACCAAAAGCATGTGACTTTCTTCTTCACCTGGCTGCAGGGATCTCCATTCTGGCAAAGCTGCGTGGTTTTTCCCTTTCACCTGGAAAGAGGGGGTCCACACTCTGCCAAAAATACATGGCTCCCTCTTTCACCTCACCAAGAGGGGACCCTCACTCTGCTGAAACCGCGTGGCTCTCTCACTCAATGGCTGCTGTGTCTGGCTTTTAAATCCTCGCACCCATCTACCTCTGTACCCCTATTTCCGACTCCTCCCCAAATCAGTTACACCTGCCAGTATTTCTGTATTATTACAAATTTACTAGGCTGCCGTCATTAGTCTGGGCAGGTATGGCCCCATGTCCTAGAGCCAATCTTCTCTAAGCTCCCACGCAGGCGCTATAACTTGGGGGACCTGCCCCCAGGTACATCTTGGGGGAAGTGACTTCATCCCCCTAGCTCCAAGCCTGGCCACAGCCATTTAACATATCCAAGTGACCTGCCAAAGGCTATAGATATGTTAAAAGACAATGCCACGGATTAGCTGCAAGGCTATGGCTGTACAAAACAGCCCTGCATGTTCCTGTTCCATGCATCCCTTCCCCCCAACTCACACCTGTGGGGGGAGGGAGGGGTGAGGACATCTTATATGTCTCTCCATTATTCCTATACACTTTGAATTCTGGGCACCATTCCAAATCTTTTTTGGGGGCCCCCCGGCTGTACCCTGTAACAGTACTAAAGGGAACATACCTCAACATAATAAGACCAAATATGACAAACCCATACCTAACACCGTATGCAACAGTGAAAAGCTAAAAATTGTTTCCTTAAGATCAGGAATGAAACAAGGATGTTCACTCTTACCATTTCTGTTCAACATAGAATTGGAAATCCTAGCCACACAGTCAGACAGGAAAATGAAATAAAAATTATGCAAATTGGAAAGACATGATGCTGTATATAGAGAACCCCAAAGAGTCCACAAAAAAACTGTGAGAACTGAAAATGAATTCAGTGAAGTAGCAGGATACAAAATTAATACTCAAAACTTGGTTGCATTTTTATATACCAGTAACAAACTATCAAGAAAAGAAATTAATAAAATAACCTAATTCATTTCTGATAATTCCTTCTTTCCGCATTTTGACCCAGGAGTGCAACCTCTGTGTGGCTCTGGCTTCTGACCCCAGCCAGGCTCATGGAACATTATAAGCAAAATTTGTGATTTCTTCCTCAGAGATATGGGTAGCTCGCAATTAGGAACATTAACAGAACCCTTGGAGTTTTTAGAAGAAATTATTATATTTATTTATTGATTGATTGATTATTTCTACTATGGTTTATTTTTTTCCTCTTTTTTATTTTTTTCATTGTTGTTCAAGTTGTTTACATTTTCCCACCACTACTTTCCTCCACCCACCCTCACTCCTTCCCCCCTTTGGCTTTGTCCATGGGTCCTTTATACGTGTTCCTTGACAACCCTTCACCTTCTTTCCCCCATTATCACCCTCCCCCCTCCTCTCTGGTTACTGTCAGTTTGTTCATTATTTCAATGTCTCTGCTTATATTTCGCTTGCTTGTTTGTTTTGTTGATTAGGTTCCACTTATAGGTGAGATTGTATGGTGTTTGTCTCTCACTGCCTGGCTCATTTCACTCAGTATAACAGGGCACCACTGTTTTGTTTTTGCTAAGCTGAAAAATGTCTAAGTGATACACTATTAAAATGTTTAAATTTGGTTTATACTTTATATAGAAGCTAAATATATAATTTTTCAATGCAAGATATAGTTTAGCTGGTAGACTATCACCAGTTATATATGTGAAGAAGAAATCATCTCGAAATCAACAGTAATTTAGGAAAAAAATAAGCGGAAGCTTATGTTGTGATGACTTGTGTCATTCTGAGATTTAGAACAAAATGAACCAGTTCCTAAAGATGCCAAGCAATAAAAATTCTGACATAGGAAATTAATCAGTCTCTTAAGAATGTTTTAAGCATTCTACCTGTCACTCTCCATTGTTGTACTTGTGGCTCATTTCCTAAGATACAGTCATTAGTGTCATCAGAGAGTTAAAAGAATGTGTTTGCTTTACTCTGTTTATTCTTTACTTATGAATTATAAAACACACAGTATTCTTCAGCTAAGTCACTGAAGCTGTTTGTTGAGATGACGCACTGTCATGTAGTTAGTTCTCACGAAAGCTTCATTTTTCTTATGAAAGGAGAGCACGTTATTTTTCTCAATGGAGCCCCCAGGGTTTCTTCAGTTTTCCATGAATCTCTTCATTTCTTCTTCGTCTCATATAACTGTGTCACAAAACTCTTTTTGAAGAGTTATTAGTTGACACTTCTAAAATCACAAATTTTATAATACTTCAGGTTGTAGTTATGTAAATGTTGCTAAATTTAATGGATCTGACTTGTTAATTTTGTGATATTTTCTATCTGTGCTGAACACAGAATATTTGAAATCCAGCTAATCGGTGAGGTTCTTGCTAGAGGAATTGGTCCAAGTTTTACTGTGTTCTCAAAATGCTCAGCACATGTGGACACTCAGATGAGCCCTGCCATGGCTAAAAGTGATTAGTTAAGTTGAATGAATCTGTTTTGGCCAGTTCAGTATTTTTGTGAATAATAAATAATGAAAATAACCATTCAGTTATGCTGTGAGTCACTAAATTGACAGAGGTAATTTAATGTAAATGTCTTACAGAAAGAATTTTATGAACATTTCAGGTATACAAACTGTGCTTGTTAATAATTTTATAGCACTTAGATTGATGCAGAATTTCCTCCAGAAGAGCAGAATTCATGTACTAACTGGTATGACTTGTAGAAAGTCCTATGTCAGATGAACCCATCAACTCTCTCCCAGTGAGAGCTCCAGCTGGACTCTAGGAGTAAAGTGTTCGAGAATGATGCTCATTTTTTGTCTTCCTACTATATTTTCGGGAGCATAGTAGGAACAAGGCAGAAATTAGTACAGCTAACAAAGGGTCTTGCCTGGTAATTGAGAATGCACAAGAAAGACAAGAAGCCATAGGGCAAAATAGAAAGGGTCATAGGACATTTAGATGAAGAGACAGAATTTTTATTAGAGTTTTATTCTCTAGTGATTGCAAAATAAGTATTGTTTGTGGTAGGGTGAAGTTTTTGAAAGGGACACAGAAGAGGCATTAGTTTAGGAAGGATGTGTGACATCTGGTCCACAGAATGTCAGTGTGGCTCTGGAGACAGCTGTTTGTTAAGGCTGAAACGGGTGCTAATAAGTATTTTTAAAGTGATGATGGCACCTCCCTGCAGAAGCTTTGTTCCCTTTGAGCTTTGGTGCCTGAGTTCATTTATTTCTCCACAGGTTTCATCTTCCCTGTTTCATGAGATCTTTCATCAGAAAATACATATTTTTAGGACCATTGTTACTACTGCCTGAGGGAGCAGGAGGAGGGACGAAACCTGGTATCTTGGGGGGGTTATTGTTGTTTTTTTTAAAAATTTATTTAATTGTTGTTCAAGTACAGTTTTCTGTCTTTTACTCCCATCCCAGCCCATGCCCCCAGTGCTCCCCACCTCCCTCCCATTTCCACCCCCCTTAGTTGTTGTCCATGTGTCCTTTATACTAGTTCCTGTAAATCCTTCCCCTTTTCCCCTGAAATTCCCTCCCCTCTGGTCACTGTCAGGCTGTTCTCTATTTCAGTATCTTTGGTTATATTTTGCTTGCTTGTTTGTTTTGTTGTTTAGCTTCCTGTTAAAGGTGAGGTCATATGGTATTTGTCTTTCACACCTGGCTTATTTCACTCAGCATGGTATCTTGTTATTTGAGGGATGAGATCAGTTTGAAATTATGAATTAAAAATGAAAAGCTTTCTTACCAAGGGGGCAGAGCACACATTAGATCTCATTGGTTTGGGTTATTGGGGAGGAGTTGCAGTATATGGCCTTAAACCACTCATGGGCTGTGGAATCAATTGGGGGTTGCACCCAGCATTCATTTACTTATTAATGTTGCAAAATGAAATAGGGTAGAACAGGGAATATGGATATCATACAGGTGCACATGGTAAGAAGTATAGTAACACATTTTTTCATGAAAGTTTGTGTCTGAATATGTGGGTAAGTGTTATGTATGCACATATAACATACATGTATATTGAGTTGCAAGATACAATACATTTGGTATTATACGGACAAACTACTTGAAAAATATTGGTTTTAGAGAATTGCATTTGGAGCTTATATGTAAAAAATTCAAATTCCCTTTCCTTTATCAAATACTGTCATTGGGACTCTTTGGTGAGTTAATTTTTCTCTATGTTTCTTCAGGTCATTCTTGTCTGGGAGAGTTAATGAGATGGAGTATATGGAGCACCTGGCCTAGGCACAGGGTGACACAGTTTACCTTCCTGTGTTTTCCCCTTTTCCTTAAACACAGCCAAGCTGTGCCGTGATTCTGTGTGCCCTGGCCTACTGAGCTCTCTCCCTTTTCTCCTTGCCTGGAAGCCAGTTCTTTGCTGAATTCAGAGTCTCAGTGCTGTCATTGCACTCACTCACCATGGTCAAGTTTGCCTCTTCTCTGTTTGTCCACTTGCTTCTTATACGTCATCTTTATTTTCTTCTCCCACTTTCTATCATAGCCAAAGGCCTTGGCTTTATAGCCATTAGTGTTTGGTTAAGAAATAGAGTTCCTTTATTTTACATTTGTTTCTTTCAATTAACCTGTCTCAATGTTTCTCTTATACTGTTAAGAAAAAAATATGTATTTGAGTGCCAAGAATGCCATACCTTTGTAACTTTAAGGCTATGCCA
Organism: Artibeus jamaicensis; assembly: GCF_021234435.1. NCBI lineage: Eukaryota > Metazoa > Chordata > Mammalia > Chiroptera > Phyllostomidae > Artibeus > Artibeus jamaicensis. Next base: position 220,155 of record NW_026521992.1, read on the forward strand.
CTCAGTGTGGTCTGCAGATGAGAAGTGGTCCATAACCAGTACAGAAATTGAGAGTAACTCTTTAGAAATTTTTAGAGTAATTTGACAGAGTAATTTTATGTTTATTTAATCTAATAACAAATTTGTGCTTGCATTTTACATGTATTTTATTTCCTTTTTCTAAAAAAAATCTATGTTTATTGTGCTTTATATAAGATTGATCTGAGATGTATCAGAAATTTAAAAAACTGCTCCTTCATCATAGATTGTTTGAAAAGCACTGCTCTAGATACAAGTGGTATATTTCACTGGGTTAGAAGAAGCACATGTGAACATGTAAACTAGAGTCGGATATCTAATAGCAGAGAGGGAACTTGCAAACTCTGTATGTGGCTTTTGGATCTTGAGTTCATAAATGTGAAGGTCATAGAGGGAAAAATGAAGATGAAACAGCCAAAGGGAGTGAAATGATCTGTGTGCTTTTATCAAAACTAAGAGGCTTAAAAGGTGAATTTTATAATGGCCTTAAAATTCATAAAATGCTGCTTCTCTTCCAGCCAAAGTACTTAATAACACACATAATTCTTTCTTCCTGCTGGAGGATGGAAAACACTCCCTTTGTTGTTGTTGTATGCACAAGGTTTCTCCAATGTAGGAAGAGAATTCATACAATTTCCTTAGCCTTTAAAAAGCTAGAGCCTCTACCGCACCAGTACAAACGTCAGTGGTGGGATAGAAGGGAATAACTAATTACACGTACTAATTGCTGCTGTTGCAAACAGTGACAGAAGTAGTCTAGTCAAAAGCACTTGCCAGTGGATGTGATTAAGCTGAATTTAATTCACCCAAAGATTCAAGAATCTGAATATTGCATGTTCTCTTAGCAGAGTTTTTATTTTTAAAAAGATGAAAATAATTATTCTTAACAACCGTCCCAGTTTTTATGGAAAGACTGCCCTTTTGGAAGCCCACTCCATTATGTGGACCTTTCTCATTTGCCCGAGATGTTATCTTCTCTTCTTCCATACTAGTGATCAAAACACAAACAGAATTTCTGAGGTAATTTGAATTCTGATTTCTTTTATTTATTTGCCCAGTTGGATTGTTTTTTTGTAGGGGGAAAAACGTTGAGGTAAGGAAATACTTACCAAGGGAGACCAAATTACTCTTTGAGAATTCATTTCCTCACAGTCAAAACATTGAAGTGGAAGGTGAAAATTAAATATTCAGCCATATAGGGATATTTTAAAAACCAGACTTAATCTAAAATTGAATATAAATGTTTTGAATTTTTAAAACATCCATCTGGTGAGTTGACTTTACTTTCATAGCAAATTGGTGATAAATTCAAACAATTAAAAGGTATCTCTTCCCTCCCACCTCCTATTCTTTATGCACAACAATGAATTTACCTGAGGATTCTAGGTTGCTAGATTATGCTAACCATAAATGTTCATACTTTCTTCTGTAAACTCACTATAAGAGAATGTGCACTTATGTCAGAAAATGCTATTGGCTGAAATGTTACATCCTATACTTTAAAACCATGAAATAAATTTTCATGGTCACACTGAAATAAAGCTTCCCTTCCCAAAGCTTAAATGTAGGGGCAAAATTGAGATAAATAATCAGTTAATTCAGTCTTGTAATACTTTAATACCAGTGGTATGCTCTCATCAAGAAAAGAAACTTAAAAAGTATCACTTGGGTGAAATGAGATAAGATCAGGAAGGCTGGGAAATGAATAGATGGCCATCGATAGAGCTAACTGCTAAGGGATTGCAGAAAATTTAGAGAATTCATGCACTTAGGAGATGTGGGGAAACAAAATAATCATAATGATAATCACAAATGGTATTTGAGCTTATGCTACATGGTAAATATTGTCCAGGTACCTCTATAAGCATTGATTGTGGGAACTGCATAGAAATACCAATTTGGAGACTCTGGAGGAATAAAAAAGGAGGCCGTCTCAGGGAAACATCCCCAGGAACAGATTTACAGTGAAGAGAGACTTTTCCTCTAAGAAGTCGTGTGTGTGGACATCAGAGTGAGGCTCAGTTGGTTTCTGGACAGTGGGAAGAAGGATAACTTGCCCGTGAGTGTGGAGGCAGCCCAGATGGATTGCTTTCTGAGGGCTAGAACAAGTAAAGGAGGAAGACAGTGTAGGTAGAGCAGACCTTTCCACCAATACTACACACATGTAATTGGAACATCTCTGACTAATTTCACAAAGTCACACACAATGATAGATCTTGTTTGAAAAATGGGATTGGAACAGACCACTCACAGTCTATGCAGTTCTGCAGCCATAGAACCAGTAACAACTGTAATCAAATCAAAACACAGACCCTGTAACTCCCACCTGGCATTTAGAATCCCGGTAAATCCATCTTAGCCCTGTACCCTAGGGCCCCAGCCTCCTGCTCCTTACTAACAGGTCCTCGAAGTCATTCCCTTCTAATGGAGACCACCTTCTCTGCCAACTTAAAAACACGACCCAGGGCTTGTCTTCATCAGTCCATGTTCTTTCCTTTTACACTCAGAAGGTGCGCAGAAGATCCATAGCTCCTTTAGCTGTTCCTGCAGTTTCCCAGACAGCTTAAGAGGGAAGAAAGAGGCACGGCTCTAGAAAACACTAAACTTCTTGCCACTTTTTAGACTAACCAAAGACAATCTGGCAGGATCTTGAGCTTTGTTTAATAGCTATCGAATACCCTTTTATTTAAGAAAAATTGCCCCTGATCACTGTAAAACTTTAATGTCCAAAAAAATAAAATCACACCTGAACCAAAGAGACTACTGTGTTATCTGCATGTCACTCCGAGTTTTGCTAATCCTATTTGAGCTAATCTGCATTACAGAAGCATGCCATGTAACAAAAGAGACTGAATTCTGGCTCAAAAGGGAAAAAAAGAAAAATGGAATATAAAAATTAGAACCATTTGCATATGTAACTTAGAATGTCTCATTTACCTTAACATAAATAATTCTGTATATTTTCCCCCACCTGGTGTGGTTCAGTGAATTGAGTGCTGTCTTGTGAATCAGGGTGTGACTGGTTCAATTCCCAGTCAGGTCACATGTCTGGATTGTGGGCCAGGTCCTCAGTTGGGGACACGCAAGAGGCAACCACACACTGATGTTTCTATCCCCCTCTTTCTCCTTCTTTTACTCCTCTCTAAAAATAAATAAATAAAATCTATTTTTAAAAAGAATTATCTATATTTTTAGCAGCTCAAAAGGCTGACAGAGCATTTTGTGCTGGGATGGAGCATTGAAGTATTAGAGGATAGATAAACAGTATTTTAGGGAATTTTGGTAATTTCCTGAACAGTATGGTAGGAAGTTACTAAGTTTATACCAATGTGTGAAAAGGGACTCATCTGTTTCAGCTTCACTTAAGCATCCAAACTAGACTTCACAGGACTTGGGAAGCACAGACTTTTGCCATTCTTCACATATTGTCATGTTTGCCACCCATGGTCACTCAAGTTTAATTGATAGAAACACTGCAAGAAATGATATTGCCAGTGCAGCAACACTAAATTTAGGTCTTGGGGATTCAGAGTTGGCCTGAAGGCCGTGCCATGCCTCAGTGTACAGGGTAGCTATATGGTAGGTAACAGAGGCCCACATGACTGAATATGGGGAAAAAACTGCTTGTTTTACTAAGAGCTGTCAAGTGCAATTTTAACTAATGTTATAAACACCAAAAGCCTGTTTTAGTAGTCTTATGGAGTTGGTCAAGCTTTTTTTTTTTACATTTTGTAGTATTTGGCTAACCCAAGTCATTTCAATGGAATTCTCTTACCACTTGTTCCATTTCTCTGTCCCCAACTCTTTCTAAAATCACATTTTAGTTTTTCCTTATTACTGGAATAAATGTTCCATGGATAACCCTTCCCTTGTGGCTTGGCTTTCATATTACACGTAGATAACATTCATCTCTTGAAAAATTGTTCCATTTTCAAATAGCTGCCATAATTTCCCTCTACTGTTGGGTAGGGGGTGGTTTTTTCATATATGGTCAGACAGCACACAAAGAAGCACGGGGTTGTTGGACTATAGCAGGATGAGAAATGGGCTGAAACTCAGACGCCCAAAGTTCTGGTTTTGCCACTAGCTCATCCTAAAGTCTGGACAGGCTGCTTCCTAATCGCTCTGTGAGACAGTTCCTATTTATGTTAAATGGTGTTAACACTAGCTCACCTCATATAGTGACACTGTGAAGGGGACAGCCATAAGCAAACACATTAATTTAGAAGGAACACACCAAGGTACATCATCATTACATTAGCCAAGATTAAAATGAATAAGAGAATCCTAGAAGCAGCAAGAGATAAGGGGAAAGTCACCGACAACGGAGTTCCCATCAGACTATCAGCTGATTTCTCAAAAGAGACCTTGCAGGCAAGAAGGGGCTGGAAAGAAGTATTCTAAGCCATGAAATCCAAAGTCCTACATCTCTCCAGCAAAGCTTTCATTTAGAATGGAAAGACAGATAAAGTGCTTCTCAGATAAAGTCAAATTCAAGGAGTTTATCATCACCAAGCCCTTATTATATGAAATATTAAAGGGACTTATCTAAGAAAAAGAAGATAAAAAAATATGAACAGTGAAAGGACACCAAACTCGCAGTTAGTAACAACCACACCTAAAACAAAAGCAAACTAAGAGGACAGCTAGATCAGGAGCAGAACCATAGAAATGGAGATCACATGAAGGGTTAGCAACAGGGGAGTGGGAGGAGGATAAGGGGGGAGAAGGTATAGAGAATAAGCAGCATAGACAGTAGGTAGAAAATAGATAGGGGGAGGGCAAGAATAGTATGGGAAATACAGAATCTAAAGAACTTGTGAAATATGGACATGAACTAAAGGGGGGGATGGTGGGGAAGGGGGTGTGTGGGATGGAGGGGAATGAAGAAAGGACAACTATAATGGCATAATCAATAAAGTATTTTTAAGTGAAACAAAAAAAAAAAAAGAAAGAAATTACCTATGTGTGTGTTCTATTTAGTCCTGATAATCCTCTGGGAAAAGTGGTCTCCTTTTGTTGTTTAGGAAATTAGACCCTATAGACAAGATAAAAATTCCACAGTTTTTCTAGTGTTATGTATTTATGTATGTATGTTTATACATATGCTTGATGTAAACTAAATATATATGGGTGTGTGTATATACACATGCACACACAAATATACATACATATACCTCCTTGAAAATTATGGTTCATAAGAGTTTTAAAAGGAATAGTCAAGGGTAATAGTCTCCTCACCTACTACAAATCATTATTTCAACCTGAGTAGTATCTTGTTTGTCATCTTTATACTCCAGGTTTAGCTGTTCCACAGCAGAGTCAGTACATTTTTCTCTCTGCTGAAGAGGAGTTATAATGACATATTTTCCCTCTCATTTTAGAACACTTTGATTTTATCTTTACAAGGTATATAAAATTCATATAATTATTTTACTTGCAATTTCTGTGGATCTTAAACTTGGGGATGATCAAAGGGACACAATTAATGTCAGAATATCTGGTAAGCTTGACTCCACACGGAAATGCTTCTATGGGCGGGTTAGTGCCATGATGTAAAGACAGGAAAAAGCTCCGGATGCTTTTGAAAATGACCATCCTCCAGTTGGAGCAAAGCTTCTTTAGTATGCCCAGTCATGAAAACACCCCCACTGTCAAGAAGCCAGCTGTTACAACAGTGGAGGAGGGGTGGTGGGACTGAAGTGCAAGAATTTTATTATATTGACCATGAGGAACAGCATAGGGCTAATAAAGCTTTCTAAGATTCCACAAATCGGACCAATCTGTTATCTTTCTCTAGGTCATGTGAGAATCTGAAAGTGGATCTGACTGGCAGATGATGGTACCATTATAATATAATGCTCTTCAATAGAACTTTCTGAGATAATGGAACGGTATGATAGTTCTGCTGCCCAATATGGGACAACTAGCCACATGTGGTGATTGAATACTTTAAATGTGGTTAGTGTGACTGAGGAACTAAACTTTTAATGTTATGGAATTTTAATTAATTTTAATTTAAATAGCCACCTTTGGCTAGTGACTACCAGATTGTTCAGTGCCTGCCTGCCAATTATGCATATTTCTGTTGCTTAGGAGACTAATCACCGTGACACCAAAGGAATTTCCCATTCACTGATCTTGAGAATATTTTGGGGTGAAAGTGTATGACAGAAAGGGGATTTTCAAAGCCTAAGTATGTGTGGAATTTCAAGATCAACCCATATAATGATGGTGCCTTTTCAGCAGTGACGAGAAAGTTGTATTTCAGATTGTGACTCTTCTTTTTCTTTTCCCAGGTTCTTTCATGTTGGTGAACACATCTGGGAGATCTGAGGGGCAGAGAACCCAGCTCCTCTTACCACAGCTTAAAGAAAATGATACTCACTGCATTGATTTTCACTATTTTATATCCAGCAAGAGTAATTCTGCTCCTGGGTTACTCAATGTCTACGTGAAGGTCAATAATGGGCCTTTGGGGAATCCTATCTGGAATATATCTGGAGACCCAACACGTACATGGAACAGGGCAGAACTGGCCATTAGTACTTTTTGGCCCAACTTCTATCAGGTATGCTCTTTGTTTTCATTTCATGTTGTGATACACCCTCTAATTTCTAAAAATCTAGTTTTCTGTTGTATAAACAGAATGTGTAAGAAGTGTTGATATTTTTTATACCAATGTAAGGAAAGTTTCACTATTTGAAAGCAAGTGTATTTAGGATTTTTTTGTAATATTACCTTTAGAAAGTAGTAAAAGACACAATTCAAATTTGTTTATGTGTATATTGTTATTAGAAAAAAGAAGCAGTAACCTTGCTGCAGGGTAGGAAGTGCTATCTGCAAGGATATTTTACTTTCTATATTAAGTAAGCAAAAATCTCGGCCAGGGAGTCCTCGCACTTCATTCTAAAAGAACAAGCCCCTTCTTCCATCAATGGATCTCAGGAGTAGATGAGTCATTAAGAAGTGAGCCCTTGTGGACTCAGCTCCCACCACATAAGCAATGGGAAGAAAATACCTCATGTAGGCTGTCCTTGCTGCAGTCATTGGAAATATTCTCTTGAGACCCACACTGCCCACTCTGAGTTCTCACTTAAACTAACAAAGGAGGAGGTCCAAGAGAATTAAGAAGTGGTACAAAAGAAATCTTGCTGTCACATTCTGATTGTTGGAGAGTTCCTGTAATGCAAAAGCATCCTGACTTGGGGTTAAAGGTGGAAAATTAGTGACAGTGGCATTTGGTGCTCTTTTTCCTTTTGTCCACAGCACCTTTAAAAACAACTTGATTTTTAAAAACAACTCAATTTCTAGCTAAAAGGACACATTAAGAGGATTGTGATAGTTTGCTTTCTCTTAATTCCTTTGGCTCACTCAGGAGCCAAATGGAACATGTTTCAAACCAAGGTCATCTCACCTCTTGTGTTTAATTGAGGTGCTCAGCTAGTCAGGGAATGGAAAAATGGGTCTTCTTCAGGACTGCTTGCAGTCTGAAGGGTGTGAATGGCGCCCAGGAATCTATTCTACAGGTTTGATGTTTATTAGGAAGAGGCTTCAATGGGAGTAAATGGGCTCTAAGTTCCTTGCTTTATTTATTTTTGTACCCTCATACCTATACAACATCTGGTATTTAATGAGTGATAAGTGTTTCTTAAGTGGAAATGAAGGGGTAGTGAAAGCTGTAATTCACATGTAAGTTGTTTTAAATCTTTATTTAATAGAGTATACTTTGGCAATATATTTTAAAGGTGATGAATTTTAGACATATCTAAGTTTAGTGATCTATTGTTAGGAATTCATCCTATGGAAACAGTGAAAAGTGGTTGCAAATAATTAACTACAAGGGTATTCATGGCAGTTTACTTATAATAATTGAAAAATTAGAAACAGTATTATTTCTAATAGTAGATGATTAGTTAATATATGCTACCTCAATAAAAAATTATTTTGTAACTATTAAAAATAATTTTGTGGAGGACCATTTCATGATGAATTTAAACTTATGTTGTTAAGTAAAAAAAAATTTGTATAAAGCCATATGTTAAATCCCATTCTTTAAATATATATTGTACAGTATATGCTGAAATAAATATATTTAAAAATGCTATCTCCCCAGCTAGTGATTTGATTTTTTTCTTTCTTTCATCTGCCATATTCTGAAATTTCCACAATGTACATGTCTTGTTTTTACTTATGAAATAAAAAAGAGTAAAAACTATTTTTTTCTTCCAGAGGAAAATATTCTATTTAATGAATAACCTTATTTTTGTATGTCTGTGGTATAATTCCAAAATATGGCCTCCGGGGGGGAAGTTTCGTCTTTCATAGATTAAAATGGAAGCAGGGGAAGTGGGTTTGGTGAGCCTAGGCTTCAAAGGGCTTTTGTATGGTAGACTAGGCTTAGAAGCTGAGTGTTTTTAGAAACTTCTTTTGGAGGAGACTTTCCAAAAGGAGATAAGGGGTAGTACTGTTACATTCCTACCACTGGCCCTCTGGAACTTGCACTGAACTCCTTCTTAGGCATGTGCTGGGTAGAGGCCAGTAGAACACAATTGTAGACAATGTCAGAGGGTATGTCCTGCTTGCCTGTACCCTGATTTGCTCCCCTTTCTTTTTGGTGAGGGCGCTCTTTCTGGCTTACAGATGACTGCTTCCTCATCTTCTCCTGTGCTCATACGGCCTTTCCTCCACGTGTGGGAAGAGAGAGTGTGTCCAGGTCTCTCTTCCTCTTACTATACATACACTAATCTCATTATGAGGGCTCCATGTTCATGACCTCATACAAACTTAATTACCTCCTAAAGTTTCATCTCAAAATACCATCACATTGGGGTTTATGGTTTAACACATAAATTTGGGGAGGTGGTTACCACACGCAGTCCACAGCAGCCTTTAATACAGCTAACTCAGACCATCAAAATTAAAGGAATGATTTAATTTATGAAGTCTTAGATTAGCCTTTCAGAAGGAATGATCAACTATATTAAAAGAAAGGTAGTACTATATAGCAAACCATTGTCATTTTCTTTTTTTAAGATTTTATTTATTTATCTTCAGAGGGAAAGGGAAGGAGAGAGGGAGAGAAATATCAATGTATGGTTGCTTCTGGTGCATCCCCTGCTGGGAACTGGCCTGGAACCCAGGCATGTGCCCTGACTGGGAATCGAACTGCGGTTTTTTGGTTCATAGGCCCACGTTCAATCCACTGAGCTATACCAGCCAGGGCCCATTGTCATTTTCAATAAATTCTTTTTTATTGATCTCTTTTTTATTGTTTTTTATTACAGTTATCCCCATTTTCCCCCATTACTCTCCCCTGCCCTACCCAACCTCTACCTCCCACATTCAGTACTCCCCCCTGCTTTGTGTCCTTTATACACATTCCTTGGCTTGACCCTTCCCCTTTTTTCCCCTATTATCCCCCTCTCCCCTCCCCTCTGGTCACTGTCAGTTTGTTCTTATTTCCGTGTCTCTGGTTCTGTTTTGCTCACTTGTTTTGTTAATTAGGTTCCACTTACATGTGAGATCATATGGTACTTGTCTTTCACTACCTGGCTTATTTCACTTAGCAGAATGCTCTATAGTTCCATCCATACTGATGTGAAGGGTAGGAGTTCTTTCTTTCTGCTGCATAGTATTCCATTGTGTAAAAGTACCACATTTTATTGATCCACTCATTTACTGATGGGCACTTAGGTTGCTTTCAGCACTTGGCTATTGTAAATAATGGAGATTTGAACACTGGGATACATAGGTTCCTTTGAACTGGTGTTTCAGGATTCTTAGGGTATAATTGCAGCAGTGGAATTACTGTGTCAAAAGGCAGTTCCATTTGCACTTATTTTAGGAAATTCTGTTTTCCACAGTGGCTTCACCAGTCTACATTTCTACTAACAATGGACTAGGGTTCCCTTTTCTCGATAACCTCACCAGCACTTGCTGTTTACTGATTTGTTTATCATGGCCATTCTGACCAGTGTGAAGTGGTATCTTATTGTGGTTTTAATTTGCATCTCTATGATGGCTAGTGATGCTGAGCATCTTTTTACATGCCTCTGGGCCATGTACATACCCCTTGGAGAAGTATCTGTTCAGCTCCTTTGCCCGGTTTTTAAATTGGGTTACTTGTCTTCCTGGAGTGGAGTTGTGTGAGTTCTTTATATATTTTGGAAATCAAACCCTTGTCTGAGGTATCATTCACAAATATATTTCCCATACGGTTGGTTCCCTTTCCACTTCACTGATGTTTTCCTTAGCTGTGCAGAAGCCTTTTAATCTGATGAAGTCCCATCTCATTATTCTTTCCTCTATATCAGTTGCTCTTAGGCTTATATTGGTGAAAATATTGCTGTATGGAATATCTGAGATTTTCCTGTCTCTAGAATTTTTATGTTGTCATAACTTATATTTAAGTCTTTTTATCCATCTTGAGTTTATTTTTGTGTATGGTGTAAGTTGGTGGTTGAGTTGCACTTCTTTGCATGTAGCTATCCAGTTCTCCCAACACCATTTGTTAAAGAGGCTACTTTTACTCCATTGTATGCTCCTGCCCCCTTTGTCAAATATTAATTGACCACAGAGAAATGGATTTATTTCTGTTCTCTCTATTCTGTTCCATTGATCTATATGTCTATACCTATGCCAACACCAGACTGTTTTGATTACCGTGGCCTTGTAATATAGTTTGATATCAGGTATTGTGATCCCTCCTACTTTTTTCTTCTTTCTCAAAATCGTTGAAGTTATTGGGGTCATTCAGAGTTCCATATAAATTTTTGAAATGTTTTTTCTATATCTGTGGAATATGTCATTGATATTTTAATAGGGATTGTGTTGAATCTATAAATTGCTTTGGGTAGTATGTACATTTTGATGATATTAATTCTTCTAATCCATGAACACAGTATACCCTTCCATTTGTTTGTCTTCCTTAATTTCTGTCTTCAGTGTTGTGTAGTTTTCTGAGTATAGCTCTTTTACCTTCTTGGTTAGGTTTATTTCTAGGTACTTTATTTTTCTTGTTGCTGTAGCAAATGGGATTTTTTTTCTAATTTTTGTTTCTGATATTTCATTGTTGGTGCACAAAAGTGTCTTCAATTTCTGAATATTGACTTTTTACCACACTGTTTTGCCAAATTCACTTATTAGGTTGAGTAGTTTTTTGGTGGAGTCTATAGGGTTTTCTATATACACTGTCATGTCATCTGCAAACAGTGACACCTTTACTTCCTCCTTTCCAATTTGGATGCTTTTTTTTTTTGGTCTGGTCACTGTGGCTAGAACTTGCAATTCTATATTGAATAGAATTGGTGAAAGCAAACACCCTTGTCTTATTCCTGATCTTAGTGAGAAAGCTTTTAGTTTTTGCCCATTGAGTATGATGTTGGCTGTAGATTTCTTGTATATGACCTTTATTATGTTGAGGAATACTCCCTCTACTCCTACTTTGCTGAGTGTTTTTATCATAAATGGGTACAATACCTTATCAGATGATTTTTCTGCATCTATTGGTATGATCATGTGATTTTTGACTTTCCTTTTATTTATGTGATGTATTACGTTTTTTGATTTGGGAATATTGTACCATCCTTGCATCCCTGGTATGAGTACCACTTGATCATGCTGTATGACCTTTTTAATGTATTGCTGGGTGAAGCTTTCCAATATTTTGAGGATTTTAGTCTATGAACATTTTATTGAACTATTTTGTCTATGTTCATCAGAGATATTGGCCTGTAGTTTCTTTTTTTGTTATTGTATCTTTATCTGGCTTTGGGATTAGGATGATGCTGTCCTCATAAAAAGTGTTTTGGAGTCCTCTATCTTCTTGGATTTTTTGGAATAGTTTGAGAAGGATAGGGGTTAGCTCTTCCTAAAATGTTTTGTAAAATTCTCCTGTGAAACCATATGGTCCAGGGCTTTTGTGTGCCAGAAGTTTTTTGATTACTGCTTCAGTTTCACTACCTATTTCCAGTCTGTTCAGGCCTTCTGCTTCTTTATTCAGTTTTGAAAGATTATACATTTCTAGAAACTTATCCATTTTCTGTAGGTTTTCAAATTTTTTGGCATATAGTTATTCATAGTAATTTCTTATAAGCCTTTGTATTTCTGTGGTTTCAGTTGTAATTTCTCCTCTTTCATTTCTGATTTTATTTATTTGGGTCCTCTCTCTTTTTTTCTTGATAAGTCTGGTTAAAGGCTTGTCAATTTTGTTTATCTTTTCAAAGAACCAGCTCCTAGATTTTTTTGATCCTTTGAGTTGATCTTTAGTCCCTTTGTCTTAATCTGCTCTGATCTAGATTATTTCCTTCCTTCTACTCTGGGCTTTGTTTGTTGTTGTTTCTCCAGTTCTTGTAGCTGTAGGGTTAGGTTGTTTATTTGAATTTTTTCTGCCTTTTTTTAGTCAGGCCTGTATCACTATGAACTTCCCTCTCAGGACTGCCTTCTCTGTGTTTCATAGGTTTTGGACTCTTGTGAGCTCATTTTCATTTATTTCCAGAAACTTTTTGATTTCATCCTTGATCTCATTATTAATACAGTCATTGTTTAATAGCATGCTATTCAGGGTCTATGAATTTCAATGTTTTTGAGTGTTTTCCTTGAGGTTGGTTTCTAGTTTCAAGCCCTTGTGGTCTGAGAAAATTCTCGATGTGATTTTAATATTATTGAATTTGATAAGGCTTGTTTTGTGTCCAGTCATATAGCCTATCTTTGAAAATGTTCCGTGTACATTTGAAAAGAATGTGTATTTTGCTTCTTAGGGATGAAAGGTTACTGATCTCTTTTGAATAAAGTATTCTGTTTCCTAATTGTGAACTGTGACCCTAACCTGCAAGTCCTCCCACTTCCCTCTGACTTCTGTCACACTACTGGGCAGCCCATGATTTATCATATTGAACTAGAACTTAATTCTCATTCTAGATTTTTGTTTCAGTGGGTGATTCATTAGAAATAGCTTCATGCTTTGAATTTAAAGGTAGATTTGTAGAGACTCTTTAATATAGTGTTGTAAGTGTTGCAGAACCTGGTGATCAACATTTTTAAAAGGTTTGGATCCACTAAAAATGTACTTGTTCATTTAATTTTTGAGCACTTCAACCAAGCAGCCTTTAAAGTTTTAAAAGCATAGTTAAGATAGTACTTACCTTGTATTTTCCCTTTATCTGCTGAGTAGTAAACATACTGAAGTCATTACCCTAATAGTAATGTAAGCTGTTAGGTAAATGTAAATGGCACTCTAGATGATAAAAGAGAGATGTCAGCAGGAAACTTACAAACTCTGAGCAATAGGTCTTAAAATCATCATATGAGACCTGAATGATGTTCCCCAGTTGGTTTGAGAAAGACAAGCTATAATAACAGAGCTGAAAAAGGAAAACACCTACCAAATCCAATTTCCACCCCTGGCCTAACATATCACCAAAACATGAAATGGTTAGAAAAAAGTCAGAAACACCCCTGTTTAGGTTGCAGGCTGATTAATGTGTATCTCTCACACATCGATGTTTCTTTCTCTCTCTTTCTCCTTCCTTTCCCCTCTCTCTATAAATAAATAAATAAAATCTTTTTTAAAAGTCAGAAACATAAATTTTCTGTGTTCAAAAGCACCACCCTGGGGAGGGGCTCCCCTGCTGCACCCCTCAGTCCCCCGCCTGTGAGGCTGGAGCACCCTTACTGAGGTGTGAACATGCATGAGTCTGCCTGCCTTTGAATTCATTCCCCATATAGATTTTTCTATAAGGAGTTCTGCACTAGCCTGAGTAAGTCTATTTTATGTGACTATTATATTTCTAATTGCAAGATATTAAAAAATGTATTTTTCTGGTATCACATGTGCATGTGTGTCTGTGTGACATCTTCCCCTGTGAACAGGGCTCATCAAAGTTAATATCCAAATGGCACATGCTTAGGACATAGATAGGCCACTTTTGAGCCCAAAGGCTGAGGACACAACATCTAAAGGAGGCAATACCCTTGAGAAACCACCTCCCATTGCACAGGGAGTCAGCTTAATCCAGATATCACCCATATGTTGATATTGAGGTCAAAATGTACATTATAGAGATCTAAGAGTTAATATAAAATGAACAGATACTTAAAATACTAGTATGTTAATTTATATTCATACAGCACTTTTCTAAAACATGTGCTTTGCACTTTTTAGAGTAGTTTTGATATGATCAATGAACTAACTCCTTTAAAGGAATTTCATATTGTTTGAAAATGGGCAGCATCATAGTGTCGTAAAAGAACATATGCTTTAGGTCAGACAGACCTGGATTTGGATATCAGCCCTGTTTGCTTATAAACTCAGGCATCTGATATAAACTTACTGGAACTTCCCTAATTACAGGACTAAATATAAAGGCTGTGCAGGGCATAAAGATGAAGGAAAAAGCTAGGGTCTCAATAAATGTTGGTCATTTATTGAGATTAAGATTTGTGGAAGACAGTAAAAGGAATCAACTATTAGTTGAGTGGTGTATCACACCTTAAGTGTGTTTCACGGAATGAGAAAAGGTGTTCAGTGCAAAAGAGTGTCAGGAACAAATCATTTAGTGAAACACTGAGTGGAGTGAGGTAAACCAAGTTCCTTTGCTCCACAACATTCTGGAAGTACTATCATGCAAAAATGTGAGGTGTGGTTTCTGAGGGTTCACAGTGTCAGCCTTTCTGGACTCTGACTTCACCTTGAGGAGCAAGTGCTCAGGGCAACACAGGATTTCTGTTCTGGGTTTTTCCCTCTCTGCTGTCCCTCACCTGCCTGTGTTTTTGTCAAAAATATTGATTTCTCTCTCAGGTTTGGCTGCAAACTACTGAGTGGTTTTTACCTTGGTCAGAATATGAGGTTTGTAATTGTTCAATTTAGGAATGTTTTCAGTGAAACTGGACACAACCACCCTGTGTACTTGCTGTAATCTTAGTGGTATGTTTTGGGCATCTTTTCATTTTGTAGTGTTTCCCCCAGTGCTGTCTTTATTATGCATTTACAGTTTCAAAACACATTTCTTAAAATGTTCTTGGCACAGTCGTTATTTTATGTAGCTTTCCTTATTTATAGGAATGTATTCTACAGGTACAAATCACAATGGTAACCTGCACAGAATACAGCTAATTGCAGGTTAATTACTATTCATTAAAACATAAATTGTCAACTACCTAGTGATTAACACGTATTTAATTCCTTAATTAATGTTTGTCCTAATTACAGCCACTTACAACCTGCCCCTCTGCTGGGTGGCAGCAGTGGGAAGTGAGAAGTACCTGCTACCTGCTTACAACAGGCACCTGGGCTGTAGCACCTGCTTCCTTTGATTTAGACATTGACTTCCTGCCATTTTAACAATAATATTTTACTCTTGCACCCTCTTACTTATTCTGTTCATTTATTTTTTAAAAAAGGGATGCTGCTTCTTCCTCTCCTCTTTACTCTGGGCCCCACAAGTTTCCAGAGGCCAGCCATCCCTCAGCTTGTCCGGGTTACTATTCCTGAATGCTCCTGGAGAGGCTCCTGGAATCCCACAGTCCCTGTCTTTCTCTCTGCCTTGGAGTGTGGTTATTCTGAATCCACTCAGGCCAGGAAGGCAGTGACCTTTAATGTAAAATGGCTGCTCTACAGAGAGAAAAGTGCAGAGATGGCCTTGAAATCTCTTCCCACAGGCCTCTCAGTAAAGGGGCTGGGCTTTGGGCTGGTGGGCAGTGACAAAAGGGACTGTGAAGGATTAAGTCATGGAATGATGAGAGTCTTCTTGTTTCTCTAGAACCTCCCTGTTAAAACAAATTTCTTAGATGTACTGAAGGTCCTGGGAGAAGAAGAGGAGTGCATTCCAGCTGAGCCCTGCTCAGAGCCTCTGTGCAGGGAGAACATGCCCTTTGGTGGAGGCTAAAGCCAGATTTGCCCTTGACCATTCTGACATCTTTCCTGGTAAATGAGGTGTTGAGGGAATAGTCAACCTTTACTCATTCAATAGCCACCTTGGTTTCTTTGCTGTGTTTGCCTGTAGCTCACTTATTTTTCTAAGCATCACTAAATCCACCCTGACAGAAATCAGCTCCTCACACGTTTGCTGCTCAGAGACCGTTTTAGATCTGAATAGGTGAGTGTTTTCCAAATTGTGTTCCACAAATCCTAGCAATATTGAAACACATTAGTTGACAAAATGGAAAGAAGCACTGATTTCAACAAAGCTGAACATACTCTGTGCTGCAAGCCATTTTGGAGTCAGGGTGTGTTTCCAAATCTCCAGGAGGGACAAATGGCAAGTACAAGTGCCCAGGTAGAGTTTTGGGCAACAATTTAGGCTTTTACAGAGCATCTCTTGAGTCTAGTGTTCCCCGGAGTGTACTTGGGAAATACCAATATGTACAAATAGAAAAATACAATGTTCCCCAACTCCATAAATTTCTTAGCTTATGGCCCTTATTCCAAGTGCAAGACAATTGAATTGCCTCCCTCCTCAAGGCTGACATTGGGAATTAGATGTGGCAGTGAAATACAACTCTGTCTCAAGCAGGAAAGCTATTCTAAGCAGTTGCTCCTGTGCTCTGCATTTTTGTGCTTTAAAAAAGATAAATAGTATGTTTTAAAAACTCAGTGGGGACACAGCAAGCTGCCCATTAGCATGGACCCTGAGCTGCATTTAGAAAGCAGACTGATTCACGTGATGGTTTTTGTCTTCTAAGACAAGAGTTTTAAAAATGTATGTATTTAAAATTTATCAGGAGTTGAAACATAGAAATGAAGATCTCAAGGAGGGTTAGCAACAGGGGAGTGGGAGGAGGAAAAGGGGGGAGAAGGTACAGAAAATAAGTAGCATAGACAGTAGATAGAAAATAGGGGGAGGGCAAGAATAGTATGGGAAATATAGAATCTAAAGAACTTGAGACACATGGTCATAAACTAAAGGGGGGTAATGGTGGAGACGGGGGGTAGGGTGGAGGGGAATGAAGGGGGGAATAGAACAACTGTAATGGCATAATCAATAAAAAATAAATTAAAAAATTAAGTGTGAAAAAAATTTTAACCTCATCTCTAAGTTTTATTCTCAGCTTATACTTATTTGATGATCAAGAATAAGTATGTCTTCTGGGTACACTTCTTTATTTGTGTTACTTCTGGCTTATCAGCACTTTTGCTGTTTTTCCCCCACTCTACCCTATTTTCATTCCATGTTCCATTTTATAGAATGGGTAGTTAAGCTATGATTGAAAAACTTGAAAAGAACATTAGCATTTGTCAAAATTCAAAGGGAAAACAAAAAATAAAAGTGAGAAAGTCATGTTTATTGGTCAAAAAGAAAAAAAAAGATGAAGTCATTGAAGAATGCCTTTACCTTTGGGAAAGTGGCAGGTTTTTATTTACTTTGATAACATGTCCATATAAACCAATGATTCAGTATTTTATTTCTGATTTTTTAAGGTCACACAGTTTGTGGATTTGCTTTGGCTGTTTATCATTATAGAAACATTTCTCTTACTGTATATGTTTTTGTTTCTTATTTAACTCATTTGGGGAAAAAGCATCGGTTTTTATAAATGGGTATGATCTACTTTAACTATTTATTTAAATAAAAACCAGAAAGGATATACTAGGTTATATATGGGGGGACAGATATATACCATTTAATCCCCTTTGTTCTAAGGAATTGACAGAAGACTTCCACCAACACATTTTCCATGATGAGTCCTTGTATTGATAAGCAGCCTTCTTCTCTCACACATAGCAAGGGAAAGTGGCAGCAAGGAAAGCTAATTTTACTCTTCACTGAAGCAGGGAGGACCGTAGATGCTGCAGCGTTAAACGGCTTCCTCTCTCCTGTTGGGCAGGCATCCGAGGATAGCACGATGTCAAAGCCCTCAGGGGCCAGCATCCAGGATGGTTTCTACTGAGCAATGAAAGAGTCAGTGGTTAACTGGTTGATTCTGTCAACAAAAGAATGCCCAGACATTTAGAAAGCTTTATAAGAGTTTTGTTTGAGCCAAAATTTTAAGGATATACCTGGAAACAAAATTTCAACAGATTGAGAGGGTGCTCCAGAGAATGACAGTTTTGCAGTTCCTTTCATGTATTTAGAATCAAAGAAGAAAATGTAAGGAGGGTACCTGTAGTTCTTTGGTGGGTTATTAAGGAGATAGGAGAAAGCAAAGTGAAAAATCTCTAGGACTGAATAAAAGGAGAAATGGAAAAACACATACTTCTTTTATATTGGTGAGTACAGGACAGTAATTAACATTTATTGCACATAGAGGTGTTAAATGCAGGCAACAAACTTAAAAGAAGGGGTTCTGTGGTCTTGTGCTCATGTGCCTGTGGTTGTGCCTTTGAGAGGCCTAACAAAGAGAAGTGTTCTGGTATTTTAAAGGTGTGTTTTGTCAGATGTGTAAGACTAGTGGGCAAGGCTCGCTGAAGGTAAAGGTGGACATTGCTAAGGAAGCTGCAGGCCTGGGATGGCTGCCCAGTTAGGGGTTTGTGACCGGACTGTCCTGTGTGGTTACTTTTACTCACTGAGTTTGTCAGGCCTGCCATGTCTTTCTCTCCCCGGGCTTGTTGGGTTCATCACGTAGCCCCGTTTTCATTCACATTTCCTACCTGAGAGCAAATGGCTTTTCCCAAACACCATGTGGATACAGCATCTTGTCTCCTGAGATGTTATCATGTGAGTGAGTGAATGGATATTGATCCTCTCAATTCTACATTTCTTTACATCCTGTGGCTAAAAACACTATCTGGGAACCATCAGCACAACTAAGTATTGAGTCCTTCCTTGAGTCTTTCCTGTGTTCAAGTACTTGATAAAAACAGGGATTCAGTGAACTAAAACATGCTTATACCATAGGTTCTCATTACCCTCAGTTGTTATGTTCTGTATCGCAACAGCCACTGGACTAATGAACACTAAATTGTTGCTTCTGTGGGAGATACAAAGCTAGTTCTGCAAACCTTCAGTCAAACATTTTCATCAAGCAATCAGTACTAACCTTATTTTATGTGAGGTTCTCCTAAAGACACTTTATTTAATTAATATATATTGTTGATTCTTAACATTGAATACAGCCAACAACACTATGGCTCATGCCTGAATGAAGTTTATCTAACACATTTTCTCCATAAAGCACATTATAGTGTTCTTTCACTTAGGAACGCTGCATAGCACTTCAACACTGCACATGCGGCCATTATAAACAGTGACATGACCCATAAAAGGCAGACAGTGTAAGCAATGTGGCATCACACAGACTGGAATAAGGACACTTGTTTACAAGAGCTGAAACAAGAAGGCAGAGCGTTGCCTTGTTCAACCTCGGTTGGGAAGAGTGTGTTGCACAGCTCAAATTTTTGACACTGTATACTCATTCACAAATGACCATGAAAGCTTTCCAAGTGTTGATTTGGGAGTTTCAAAATATTAGTGAGCAGTCAAATTCACAAATACAAAATCTTCAAATAGTGAGGATTAATTATATTTCCTATCAAGCCAGATGCAAAAAAAGGTTTTGCAAGATTGAATATTGTGTTGTGGCAAAACTATTCCAGAATAAGATGGGATGACTTTGTGATTCTGTCATACGGAGCCACTACTTTAGTTTTCACTTTACAAACTTAGTCGAGGTAGTTCTCCCTTATCTGTAGTTTCACTTTCTGAGACTTCAGTTACCTGTTACCCATGGTGAACTGCATTCTCAGAATATCAAATGGGATATTCCAGAACCAGACAATTTATAAGTTTTAAATAGCGTACACTTCTGAGTAGCGTGATGAAATCTGCAAATGTGCCCCTTGGCCCCACCTGGGACATGAGTCGTCCCTCTGTCCAGTGTGTCCATGTCCAAGACGCTCCCTGCTAGTCACAGAGGAGCCATCTCAGTTGTTAGGTCAGTTATCAGAAAGAGAGACCACATTCAACTTTCTTATCTTTAATTATTGTTGTTAACCACTTACTGTGCCTAATTTATAAAGTAAACTTTATCGTAGGTGTGTATGTAGAGGACAAAAGGTACACAGCGTTCAGCATTATCCACAGTTTCAGGCATCCACTGGGGGTCTTGGAATATATCCCTTGTTAGGAGGAGGGGAACTACTGTAATCACGTTAGGCTTGGCTACAGAGCAGGGACATTTTTTCTAAAAATGTTTGTATTTTAGTTAAAACAAAACCATTTAACTGGAATCTCACTAATGCCAGAGAATATTGTGTAGATGAGATCTAAGCAGGGATCAGGTTTCAATAGTCAAGTGTTACAAATTTTTAGCAGTGAAGGTTTTTATAGAAGCTTTGGCTGCTAAATGAGTGGGTTTTGTTTTATTTACATTTAATTTATTTTACACAGTGTTTTGAGGTTTATAAGATAATTCGTTTCTATGACTTTCTTTTGGTATATTGCAATTATGCTTTTTAAAAAAATGGTACTACACATTTAAGTGGGCATTTAAAATAGGACCTGTGTAATGCAGTCGAAACAAGCCATGCAAGCCAGGGTTTCTTCTCCCTGCCATTGCTGCATACAGGATTCTCACACTCAGTGACAGGCATGTTATTTTTGGCTGTGACAGACTATTGCTATTGACAAACACTTTCTTGTTATCCGGAGTAATGGCAGTTTGTTGGTGAGCCAAGCATGAGCTTTCTCTTAAAGCAGGAGTCTGAACAGTAAATATTTCAGGCTTTGTAAGCCACACGGCCTCGGTGTCAACCTTTGGCTCTGCTGTTGTGTGCATGTCATCATCGACAATGGGTAAATGAATGAGCATGGCTGTGTTTCCACAGAGCCTTATTTACGGGCATGGGATTCGAATTTCATAAAATTCACATGTATCACAAAGTGTTATTCTCTTCTTTTTGATGTTCTCCTACCAATTGAGAACCATAAAAACCATGTTTAGTTTGTGGGCAATAAAAAACAGAAGTCGGTGCAGATTTGGTCCATTGGCTATAGTTTGCTGACCCTTGTCTTAAAATTTATGTTGTTAAAACTGTCATATAACCATTCCTTGCATCTACATTTCTAGGTCATACAGATGGCTACTACATTTCTTACTAAATCTGAAAGTAAAAAAATTAGAATATGAATATATACACACATGCACACACATATATGCATTAAAGAATGTATATATTTGTGTATATGCATGGTTGTGTATTTTATATGTATGCATGTATATATACTCTACATATCTAGATCCTCCTATACCTCCTAGGTCAGACACTTTGGTAACATGAAAAATCCAAACTTGGAAGTAAGATAGACCTAGAATTACACCCTGACTGTAATGTGCTAATTGTATGACTTCAGAAAAATTACTTAACCTTTCTGAATCAGCCTACTCATCCTTAAAAGGGAATTAATATTACTACCTCATACGGTTGACTGGGAAAAATTAGATCATATATACAAAAGGTATTTGGGACATGATGTATACAATATATAAGGGTTTTTGAGTTGAATTTTTTCAAAAGAAAATACTTTGTGCAGCACCCTCAGGAGACCCACGCCTCACTTCTAATACAGATTTCCAATGTATTCTGTTCTGTTTGATAAGCACGGCCACGTCCCAAGTCACTTTGTTACACCTTTCTTTTGTCCTTTTTCCTTTTTCCATCAGTGTTCTAGTGTTATTGTTTCCTCTGACCTCAATCTTTTTGGCCCTAGATGCCGGCATTTTCAGACATTCCGAGGACTCCCACTGGGTTCTGCGTGCACTTGTACCTCACTAGAGCAATACCTGTACTTTCAATAGAGTAGTCTCTTATTTGACCAAAGACAAAAATGTTTTTACTTTTGAAGCTTTCTTGGTAAGTACACTGGCTAGAAAAAAGTACGAAATGCAAAACGTGCCACATAACAAAAGGTCAGGATGCAGAAACCTTTTTATGGGATGCTGAAATCTGTTTTTAAGAAAGCTACTTCAGATACGCCTCATCTTTTGAGCTGCATGTTTTAACTCTCTTGTTTGTTGAAAACAACAAAGTAAATTTCTTAATGGCAAGATGTTAAAATCAAGTTAGTAGTCAATGTAAGATTGTTCTACAGCACTTAAACTCAGATCTCTTCATTTAATCATCTTTATTTCAAAATAGCAAACTTGTCAGTACAAATGATACTTTTTGTAGTATGTGTTGAAACATTTATATACTAAATTATTAACTTGATGAAGAAACTAATAAAACTTGTACTAATAATTCCCTAATTGAAATTGCTAAGAAAGAGCTGGGAAATGGTCTTTTGAAAACCTTGCTTTAATTTTTTGAAGAAATATTGAAATTATTGCTTCAAACTTGTAACCTTCTTATGTAAAAACACCTAAATATGTCACATAAAATTTTGTTATATATAAGTATATACGTCATGCTTGTGTGTAGACACACACACACAAACATGTCTATAAAAATTGTTTTTCTATTTTTGTTTCTACATTTAGCTGTAAGTTAGTGCTAGCAACTCACATTGCAGAAGTTTACATTTAAAAGAGTTTAAAGAACTAAAAAGCATAGTCAGTTGTTCTCTTAATGCATTTGTAATTAGATGCTGTCTTTCTTTGCTTCTTGGTATTTCTGTTGGAGGACTAAGGGGAGCTAAAATAGTTTCAGAAATAAGCCAGTGTTTAATTCTTTTAAAAAAAATTTTATCGTTGTTCAATTATTGTTGTCCTCATTTCTCCCCCAATTGAATGCTTGTTCAATTACTGTTGTCCCCATTTCTCCTGCCCTACCCACTTCCAGCCTTCTACTTTCAGTCCTCCCTCCACCCCCATTGTCTTTTTCCATGGGTCCTTTATACATGTTCCTTGACTTAACCCTTTCCTTTCTTCCCCTTTTATCCTCCTTCCCCACCCCTCTGTCAGTTTGTTCTTTATTTCCATGTCTCTGGTTCTGTTTTGCTCACTTGTTTGTTTTGCTGATTACGTTCCACTCATAGGTGAGATCATATGGTGTTTGTCTTCCACTGCCTGGCTTATTTCACTCAGCAAAATACTCTCCAGTTCCATCCATACTGTCACGAAGGGTAGAAGCTCCTTCTTTCTTTCTACTGTGTGTATTCCACTGTGTAAATGTACCATAGTTTTTTGATCCACTCATTTACTGATGGGCACTTAGGCTGTTTTCAGCACTTGGCTATTGTAAATAATGCTGTTAGGAACATTGGGGGATATAAGTTCTGCATATGTCTAATTCTTTCAAGGAGGCCTCATTGTTGAGTATCTTGCTGGGAAATTTGGAGTGCTTGTTGCAAAGTTTCTCTCTACTCTAGTAGGGACACTGCTTAAGTCCTTGCTTTGACATGTATGAGTTTATGCTAACAGGTCGGGAAATTAGGCTGAAGGTTGTATTGGCTACATGATAGACTTCCTGGTCGGTCTGGGAAGGAGGAGGGACTCCTGCAGTCCTGTGGTGGAGAGGGAGCACGGTCATGTGAGTTTGTAGTTGTCCCCATCTGTCATTTGGCTATTGTTTTCTTCTTCTATTCTTCCATTTTCTCACCAACTGAAGTATTCCTTATTTTTTCACCTACTAAAGCTTAAATTTCATAATATCATCTAATATTTTGAATCTTCCTAGAGCATATAGTAAATATTCTATAAATATTTAGATAATAAGATTCAGAATCTTTGATCACTGAGTGATGGACAAAAAAAGAGATTTTAAGGTGGCTTTCCTTGGTCTCTAATTTCTTCCCCTCCCTCCTCTGTCTCTCTTTTTCTTTGGTAGGGCCATGGTCCCATGTTGCTCTAAATAAAATAGTGTGCATTAAATGAGCACATATCAGCTTCAAAAAATAGATCTACATGAGCATGTGTTACATGTATGCTGTAAAGATTATTCCATTTTTATGAGAAGCTTTAGCCCCTACAGTTGATAAAGTAAAAATATAACTTTCTATAAGAAGGACAACTTTAATGGGGAAAGGGGCCTTCATCTGTTCTGTTTATGATCTGTTCCAAGTGCTTATCTCAATGCCTAGAATGGGGATGATACTTGGTGGAACCATGGTTTGAATGAATGAAATGGAGGGAGGTTGGGAAGAATGAAAGGAGGACAGATGAGAGGAAGGAATGATGGGTAAATGTTTCCAGGTTCAGCTTTCAAAATACCTTTTTCATGATCAGGGTAATGTTGTTCTTGGGTAGCTGGTAGTCGTGGACATCAGTCTATGAAGTGGCCACTCTGACCATGACAGTGGGCCTGTTCCTGCGCAGCCTCCTGTTGCTGACCCCGGCCAGGCAGCCTATGACTCTTTCCAGAGGCCCCTGTTTTCAGGAAGTTTTTTATTCTCTGCTGCTCTCAATGCTCATCAACTGTTTGTCTCCACAACTGTCCTCTTATAGACTACATTTGTAGAAATATCTCACATTTAGGAATATCCCTGCATGTCTTTCTTCCTGGGTATTGTCAGTGAACAATATATAATAAATTTATGAACAGGACAAAGTTTTATTTCTGTTCTCCCACTGGTCATCTTCCTAGTGTGTTTTGTATTTCAGTTTGAATACAATGTGGTATCCAGTCTAGCAGGTGTATCTGCGGTAACTGCTCATCTAGGAGGCCCCTGGAACACTTCCATGTGCGGCTCTGCTGATTGCTTTCTCTAATTACTCATCTGCTGCACAAACAGATAGTGCTAGGGTTGATGTGTTCATTCAGGCAACACGTACTAGCAAAAACATCATGATATTTGGAATCAGAAAGATTGGGTTTTAAAGTTATGTCTATGATACACTCACTGCATATTCTTGAACAATTAATTACTTTGTATTTAAATCTCTTTGTTCTTGAAATAGTTCATTCCTGAGGGATTTTTGCATGAACTAATAAAATAAAATAATGGTGTGATATCTGTTTGTTGTATATATTGTATTATGTAAATAGTAACTTATAGTTACTTTTTAAATTGCAGTTTTTATGGAGATAATTGTGGAGTCTGGTACAGTGGTATAGATTCCTGTGTATACTTTTGCCCAGTTTCCTCTAATGGTAACAATGTGCTAATTTAATGTGTGTAATATGACAACCAGAAATACTGACGTTGTTGAAATCTATGAAACTTTCTCAGATTTCTCCATCTAACCTGTATTTGTGCATGCATATTTAGTTTTTAGTTTTGTGTGTGTGTTTAGTTTTATATAATTGTTTTCACTTTTTTATTGTTGTAAAATACAAATACATAAAATATATTATTTTAAGTTGTCTTAAATACATTCATACATAATATTGTACAACTGCTGCCACCATCCATCTCCCAAACTCTTTTCATTTTATAAACTGAAACTGTAAAATGGTAACATCCTAATCCCCCTTTCCCTTAGTTCCCAACACCCACCATTCTATCTTTGTCATTATGAATTTGACTACTCTGGGTCCCTCATATAAATGGGATCATATAGTCATTGCTCTTCTGTGACTGGCTTGTTTCACTTAGCATGATGTCCTCAAGATTCATTCATGTTGCAGCATGTGTCAAAATTTCCTTCTTTTTTAAAACTGAACAGTATTCCATTGTATGTATGTACCATCTTTTCCTTCTTCATTCATCCTTTGATGGACACTTGGGTTGTTCCCATGTTTTATCTATTGTGAATCATGCTGCTATGAACTGTACAATTGTATTACTGAGTAGGCGTATAACTACTGCCACAGTGAAGGTCTTAATGGTTCCAACATCATGAAGATTGTCTGTTTTGTTCTTTTGTAACCACACTCATCTCCCTCCTTCTCCCTCCACCCCTCACCCCTAGCCATCAGTAATCTGCCCTCCCTTTCTAAAATGTTGACATTACATAAACAGAATCATGTAGTAAGTAATCTTTCGTGATTGGCTTTTTCATTCAGCATAATTCTTTGGAGATTCATGCAAGTTTTGGGGTATGTCAATAGTTCCTTTCATTGCTGAATAGTGTTCCATGCTACAGATGTGCCATAGTCTGTTAAATCATTTACCATTTGGGTGACATCTGGGCGGTTTCCAGTTCAGGACTGCTATGAATAAAACTTCTGTAAACATCTGTGTGCAGGTTTTATATGAATGAAAATTTTATTTCTGTAGGAGTGCAATTGCCAGGTCATATTTTAAGACTTACCAACTTCATATTGCCTAGGCCATGGTCTTCCCAGTGATATGGTTTCCTTCCGTGTATGTATGGGGGTTAAAATAATGTCATATGGAGTTTTTTTTTACTCATACCCTGACAATGGACACCTTTAGATAGTCATGTTGAGAAAATTGCTAACCTTCTTACTTTTTTTCTCCTTTAGCTTCAATTTCTCTGAAGATGCTCTACCGTCTCAGAAATGCCATTTATTCTAAGATCCCCAGAGCATGTTGCCCCTCTTCTCTTGTCCAGCTTTTCCCATGATCAAGCAGTTGCTACAGCCCCTCTGATTTCACCACTGCAGAGATTTTTATATCATTCCCCTCTGCCATCTGAACTTCAGCCTTAGCATAGCCTTTTCTCTATATTATTAATAACAGTGCCTTTTCCGGAATCTTCTCTGTGAGTAGAGCCTTGGTAGCCTGGTCAGAGCATATCTTCATAGCTGTAGGTCCAAATTCTCCTCTTCACAGCCGTGGTCATATTCACCGTGGAGTTCTGCACATGCCCTGGAAGGAGCCTTACTGTCTTCACGCTGTGCTGGATGACAGTGCAGTGTGAAAAGAGTAAGGCACAAATGCTGCCTCCTCGTGAGAGGGCCTGTTGGTGTATGTTCTTACAGCGTTCTGTACTTTTCTTCCATAGCACTTATGGTGGCTTTTAAATTTTACTTGTTTAAAACCGAAGGTCCCACCTGGCTCAGTCTGGTCATAGAGTCCACTCAAAGGAGTTGACCAGGAGTATGTTACCTGAAAGCCTCCAGCAGTGACTTTGAGCCTATGTCTGCCAGTGATCAGCTGTAAACCACGGTGCCCCCTCCTTCCTTCGTAGGTTCTTGAGGGGGGTGCTATGCTGACCCACCCATTCACATTCACCTCCCTGAAAACAGGGTGTGGGTCTTACTTATCTTGGTAATCTTGGAACCTAGAGCATTGTCCAGATATTAGGTGTTCCCTTAATGTTTGTTGGAACTATGAATGAATGAATGAGTGAAACTACCTATCTCTCTTTTGGAGACATTTGGTAAAAGTCTGACAAAATAAGTGAATGATGTAAATTTTCTTCTTAATTTTCCAGGTGATTTTTGAAGTAATAACTTCTGGACATCAAGGCTACCTTGCTATTGATGAAGTGAAGGTGTTAGGACATCCATGTAGTAAGTTCTCTTAACCTTTAAACATTCGGGTACGTTGTTGGGGGAATACTTACCTTACAGACTAAGAGAAGACACAAAAACCTGGGGAGCAGTACTCCTGCTGAGAGAGTTCCCTGACAAGTCTCTAGGTGTTGCTTTGCCAGCCCAGAAAGCCCCAAACTTGTATTCTATGTGCTATGTCATCAAATTTATCTCAGTGTCTTTAAAATGAAAATCAGGAACACAGACTACTAGAGTACTTTGATATGCTCACACATCCTTGTGAAGACTTTTGGATTTCCCTTTTGAATAGTAGCACAATTTTGACATTGAGAATCTGTGCATTTTTGTCCTAATTCTACTATGATTCTGGCATAGTTCCAAACAATATAGCCCAAGCAGGCCTGGGATCTGGTGAATGTAAGAAATCGACCCAAACCACCTGGGGACCCCAGCAATGAATGGCCTGTTCTTCATCTTTTACAAGTTAGTTCTTTAAAAGAAAGTCCAATGAGTGATAACACACACTATTGTTTTTACCACCCCATATGAACGAATAGCTATTAATACTTTGCTATATTTGCAACTGAACTCTGTCCTTAAATCAATAAAATACTGCGAATTGCCAGCCCCACTCCTCCCTCACATCCCCAAGGGCCACCACAGTGGTGAGGTTGCTGCTGCCCCTCTCTATCTGGGAGGTTTCTAGTCCACAAGCTGCAGAAACAGATGTAGCTGATTTAGGAGAAAAGCTTTGCGTTGACAGGGAATTGGATGGCAAAAATATCACTGGGAACATTGGTGATCTGTGCTCAGATGATGGGCAGGAACTGGAAGGAGGTTCTGCAGGTACAACCGTGGTGACTGATATGCCAGACAGCTGCCCATGAGGACAGGGTGCTTCCGCCTGCTCCTCTGGCCCCCTGACCTTTGCAGAGTGTCCCTAGCCACCTGCCCGAACATTTGTCACTGTCCCTGTGCCTTTGTACCCTCAGTCTTTGGCACAAAACCCTGAGTGGGATTGTCAGGGTGAACAAGCTAAATCATGTGCTCATTCTCCTGCTAGCCAAACAGTTATCTAGAAAAGGAAACTGGCTTTTACAGCTTCTATCATGGGAGCCATGCCTAGAATTTACCAAGAAATATACAGGGGGGAATTTCCCAGTCCCAGAATAGAGGTTTGGGAGCTGAGCAACCAGCAAGCTGCATGTGTGCGTGTGTGCCTGCATGCATGTGCACTGTCTCTCACACTCACTGTGTATTCATAAAAAGAAAGAAAGTACTGCTTACTGTTTGTAAATTCCACTGAATGGTATCCAATGGTACAAATTGCTCTATTCTTTCCCCCCATTTGGCATTACATGTTTTAGGTTAATCTATGATATTTTGTCATATCAATGTAATACATTTTATTTTTTTATTCTTCTAAAAACATTTATCCCCCCCCCCAGTTTTTCCCCAGCAGACAAACACTGCTGCAGTGAACATCTGTGTGCACCTCTCTGGGTGCTGTGTGTGAGAGCAGGGTTTGTTCTTAGAAGCAGAATTGCTGGGGTGTAGGGTAGAAACGGTTTTAGTTTTACTAGATGCTGCAGAATTGCTAAGAAAAGTGTCTGAGCCAGTTATAGTCCCACCAGCAATGAATGGAAGCTTTATTTTCCCAATATTCTTGCCCAAAATTGATGTCAGACTTTAAATCTTTGACCAGCTGAGAGATGGAAGCTTACTTTATTTTTAGGCTCCCTGGCATTAAAGAGAAACTGGCTAGTTCAGACATCCCAGGATCTCTGATGATGGTCCAACCAAAATCCACAAAAGAAAGATTATATCTAAATGGTATTAGAAATATAAACACTGCTTTTATTGCATGGATTGACTAGATCATGAGATCATTCCTTGTACTAGTTCCTGAGAAGCCCTGTGTGGTAATGTGGGTATCACGATAGTCATCTGATTCCATCCACAGGGGTTTTACTCTCTCTGCAACCTTTACCTGGTTACAACACTGAACTTCAAGCACAGAAACCATCTTGCTCATTGCTGTGGCAGACATCACTTTTATAATACTTTGCATTTGCCTTTTTTTGTGTCACCAAGACCAGTGAGTTCAAGAAGAATTTGTGCCCCCTTGCCTTTATAAAAAAAAGTTAGAAAAATAAACAATTCTGTACCAAATTAAAACACCAGGAAAAATTTAGTTGCTCATAATTACCTGAGTTGATGGCTAAATCCTTGGAGTAATAGCCTTGGGCTTAGAGGACACACATGGGGTGTTCTAATGTGCAAAAACATTGCCTCTGACTCACCTCTTACCAGGAAGTAAAAATCCGAGACAGCACTAGTGAATGCCTACTATGTGCTCAGTGCTCCCTGTTTCTCAGAGCAAATCTGCCACAAGGCAGATGTTATTGCTGCCCAGGGAGCAGATGCAGTAGCCAAGGTCAAGTTTTGCACAGGTCTTTTTGATAATGAACCCTGACTTTCTTCTATATCTGACCGCTGGCCAACAAAATAACTCTTAAGTGTAGCTTCTCCTATTCCTTAGGCTTTGAGTCTCTCCCTTCAGTCATATGAAAAGATTTAATATGTCCTTCTTTCAGAGCCTTCCTGAAATGCGTCTCCTGCAGTTTTGTTCATTCCTTCCAAGCCCAACTGCTTATGGTCATATAAAGGTGTTTATGGTCTCTCCTTTGGAGAATACTGGGCTAATACCTAATTGGCTTTGCACACTGCTGTTAGGAGACACAGAATTGCAAAGTGTGCTCTGTACCAAGGTGAAGTATGGTACAATAGCATTTTGAACTGTAAGCTCTAAATGGCTTTCATGATAGCCCTTCTGTATTTTTTTTATGATCTCTAAGTTTATGGGGAAAACATGCAAATAAAGATTTTAAAGAAAGCAATACTTTGGTCATTAAACGGAGTACTTTACAGGTAATATTTTAAGGAATTTCCTATCAAGGTTTATAAATAAAAATCCTTATTTCATATCCAAAACTTTCCTTTTCAGAAGATACAAACTGCTGAACTTTATTTATTTCACTCTAAGGACTCCTGTTTGGATTCATGTAGGTTTATGAGTAAACGTTACAACATTTTTAAAAAGTATCTGTCCTGTCATGAATATGTTGCTCATTAAATCGATTCTAGTCTAGTGACAGATGCGGGATCAGCTTGGAAATGCAGAAATGGCCACGCAGACCGCAGTTCTCTGGCTTCAGACCACTTCTAATGAACATAGATAATTTTTGTGTTTGGTATGCAAACTAAAAATATATTTTGAATTTCGTTCAATAATCCTAGTAGGAGAAACTGAAGAAGCATTTTATCAGCTTCATACTGCTGTTTCCTATTTTTAAGTAGGTTATAAACTATAAATATATGGGTATTTCTATTGTTACCTGTGGTGCTGATGTGTATTTTTATGTCTGTTAAACCATTCAGCATTTTAACGGATTTATTGAAATATAATTCACATATCATACAATTTACCAATTTAAAGTAATCTATTTAATGGTTTTTAGTCTATTTGCAGAGTTGTGTAACCAATCCCATGATCAATTTTTGAACATTTTCATCACCCCAAAAGAACACCTATACCCATTAACAGTCATTCTCCTTTGCCCCGGCCCTACCCCAGCCTGAGCCACCCACCAATCTACTTCCGTCCGTCTTCATATTTCATGTAAGTGCAGTCAGACAATATGCAGCCCCTTTGTCTGTCTTCTTTTGTTTACATAACATTTCCTGTTTCATCCATGCTGTGGAGTGTGTCAGTACATCATTCTTTCTCAAAGCTGGGCAATATTCTGTTGTATGATATACCACCTTTTCTTTATTCATTTATGAATTGATTGTCATTCCAGTTGTTTCCAGCTTTTTACTATTATAAATAATGCTCTAAGAACATTTATGTGCTGACTTTTACTTGACATTCATTTTTAGTTCTCTTTTGTATACTTAGGAGTAGAATTACTGGGTTACCTGGTAACTTTTTAAAAATACTTTGAAGTCCCTTTATTTTTTTTTACTGTAGACACTATTACAGATGTCCCCCATTTTCTCCCACTTTGCTCCACCCCCCCTGGCTTTTACCGCATTATTGTCTGTGTCCACGGGCTGTGCATATATGCATCCTTGGAGATTATTATGCTGAGCAAAAAAAGCCAGTCAAAAAAAGACGAATACCATATGATCTCACTCATATGTGGGATCTAATTAACAAAATAAACTTAAGAGCAAAGTAAAACCAGAGACCTGAATACATGGAACAGACTGACAGATCTCAGAAGGGAGGGGTTGGGGGTGACGAAGAGATCACCTGGGAACTTCCATGTTTAGCACTTTAAGGAAATGCATATTGCTTTTCAAATCACCCGTACCCTTTACATTCCGAAGAGCAGAGTATGAGGGTTCCAGTTTCTTCATATTCTTGCCAATATTTGTTATTATCTGTCAACTTTATCATGGCCATCCTAGTGGATTTGAAGTGGTAGCTCTTTGTGGTTTTGATTCTTTAATTGCTAGTGATGTTCAGTATCTTTTTATATGTGCTTTTTGGCTACCTGTATACCTTTTATAACTATTCAGATCTTTTTCTATTTTTAATTGATTTATTCATTTTTTTATTATTGAGGGTTTTTTAAAAGATTTTATTTATTTATTTTTAGAGAGAGGGGAAGGGTAACAGAGAAATATCTTACCAGTTTCCTCTCCCACACTGCCAACTGGGGACCTGACCTGAAACTCAGCTGTGTGTGCTGACTGGGAATCGAACCAGTGATCTTTGGTTCACAGTCTAGCACTCAATCTACTGAGCCACACCAGCCAGGCATTATTATTGAGCTTTAAGAGTTTTTATAATATATCTGGTTATAAGTTCCTTATCAGATATATATAATTTGAAGATATTTTTCTCCAATCTGTGGTTTATTTTCTTCAATTTTTTTGATGACAGCATTTGTAGCACGGAGTTTTTAAGTTTGATCAAGTCCCATTTTCTATTTCTTTCTTTTGTCACTTGGGCCACTTCTGTCATTTGTTGTTATAAATAAGAATGTTTTACTACTATAATTTATGCTAAGAGTTTTATAGTTTCAACTCTTACATATAGGTCTCTAGTCTATTTTGGGTTAATATTTGTGTATGATAGAAGGATATGGTGTAACTATTTTTTTTTTGCATGTGGATATCCAATTATTCGAGAATCATTTGTTGAAAAACTCTTCTTTCCTCATGAATTGCTATGGCATCTTTGTTGAAAATCAGCTTAATGAAATTATAAAGGTTTATTTCTAGACACCCATTTTATTCCATTGATCAATTTGTTCTCCTAATACCACACTGTCTTAATTCTTTTAGCTTTATCATGAATTCTCTATTGGGATCTGTGAATCCTTCTACTTCATTTTTTAATTCAATATTGCTTTGTCTGTTCTAGATCCCTTGCATTTTCTTACATTTCTTAGGATGAACTTGTCAATTTCAGCAAAAAAAAAATCTAGATGATGTACTGACAGTGACTGCCTTGAATCTCTTGATCACTTTGAGTCAGAGCCTATGTCATCTTTATTTATTGAATTTTTTAGAAAGAGATAGATAAGCATCAGTTTGTTTTTCCACTTATTTATGCATTCATTGGTTGTTTCTTTATGTGCACTGACCTAGGATCGAACTTGCAACCTTACTGTAACAGGACAGTGCTCTATCCACTTGAGCTACCTGCCAAGGGCTGGGAGCTGTGTCACCTTAAAAATAGTAGCTGTCTTTTTCTCTTTTTTTAATCATTTTTTTGTTGTTCAAATACAGCTGTCTCATTTTCCCACTATCTCTTTCCTCTGCCCCACCCACCTCCATCTTCCACCCTCAGCCCTTACCCCCTTTGGCTTTGTCCATGGGTCCTTTATACATGTTCCTGGATGACCCTTTCTCTTCTTTCCCCTGTTATTTCCCTCCTCCACCCCTCTGGTTATTGTCAGTTTGTTCTTAATTTCAATGTCTCTGCTTATACTTTGCTTGTTTTTTTGTTTTGTTGATTGGGTTCCACTCATAGGTGAGATCATATGGTATTTGTCTTTCACTGCCTGGTTTCACTTAGCATAATGCTCTCCAGTTCCCTCCATGCCGTCATGAAGTGTAGGAGCTCCTTCTTTCTTTCTGCTGCATAGTATTCCATTGTGTTAATGTACCACAGTTGTTTACACTTGGTCTTAGCCAAAAGGCTGAGAAGCAATGTACCACCATTTTTTGATCCACTCATTTACTGATGGGCATCTAGGCTGCTTCCAGCACTTGACTATTGTAAATTTTACTGCTATGAACATTGGGGTGCATATATTCTTTTGAATTAGTGTTTCAGGATTCTTAGGGTATAGTCTTAGTATTGGTATTGCTGGGTCAAAAGGCAGTTCCGCTTTTACTTTTTTGAGGAAATTCCATATTGTTTTCCACAGTGGCTATATCAGTCTCCATTCCCACCAACAATGTACTATCCCTATTAAAATACCAATGACATATTTCACAGATATAGAACAAACATTTCAAAATTTTATATAGAACTATAAATGATCCCATATACCTGAAGCAATTTTGAGAAAGAAGAACAAAATAGGAGGGATCACCATACCTGACATCAAACTATATTATAAGTCCACAGTAATCAAAACAGTCTGGTCCTGGCATAATTACAGACACATAGATCATTGGAATAGAATAGAGAGCCCAGAACTGAAAATAGTGGCTGTTCTTATCCGTGAACATGGAATGTCTTTCCTTTTGTTCTGGTCTTTTAAAAATATCTAGTTTTCAGGGTACAAGTTGTATACGTTTTTCCTTAAATTTGTTCCTAAGTATGGAACTGTTTTCTTAATTTCATTTTTGGGTTTATTGCAAATGCATAGAAATACAGTTTATTTTTTATATTGATCATATACCCTGAGACCTTGTTGAACTTATTTATTACATAATCTAGTTGTTTTTCTTAGATCCTTAGGAATTTCTATATATAAGACTGTCTCATCTTTAGTAAAGATAGTTTTACATTCTATTTTTTAATCCAAGTGTCTTTTATTCTTTTTCTTGCAAAATTTCTATGGCTAGAATCTCTAGTATAATCCTAAGTGGAAGTGGAAAGAATAAATATCTTTGTCTTGTTCTTGATCTTAGGAGGAAATCTTCCAGTCTTTTACTGTTAAGTATGTTGTTAGCTGTGGGTTGGATTATTTGTAGATGCTCATTATCAGAAGGGACATTCTCTCTTTTTCTTCTATTGTTGAGTGTTTTTTGTTGTTATTTTGTTTTGTTTATCATGAGAAAGTGTTGAATTTTAGAAAACTTCTTTTCTTTAGCAA
Source organism: Artibeus jamaicensis (assembly GCF_021234435.1). Lineage (NCBI taxonomy): Eukaryota > Metazoa > Chordata > Mammalia > Chiroptera > Phyllostomidae > Artibeus > Artibeus jamaicensis. Next base: position 254,739 of record NW_026521992.1, read on the forward strand.
AAAAGTACATAGCTTGTACCCTCAAAACTGCATACGTAGGAGAGGAAAAACTTTTCCTCAACCCTCTTCGGATCCCTGGCTAGGTATGAAACTTAAATTGACAAAGACAGATTAACAGAAGAATAAACATGCACATTTATTTAATATACCATTTTCATGATTCTGGAGCCTTACTATGGAATGAAGACCTGAAGAGACAATTACACCTGAATATTTTTATGCTAGGTTTGATGAAAAGTGGAGAGTTGAGGAGAAATATGATAGGTTAAAAAATATGAGGTAAGTGTAGTAAACTGAAGGAAACTTGGCAAGGCATGCTTGTTTAGATTCTTTTCCTAGTCCTTCTGTCTTTGGAGATAAGGGAGAACACTTTTTCCACTGAGAGTTTTATGGCTTGTTTCAGGAGAGAAGGGTAGAGGAAGGTCAGAGTTTGCTTCTTGCTTCTACTATTTTACTCTAACACCTTCAGCTTAAAATATTCAGTATACCGTGGTGCCATATTTTGGGGTCGTGTGTTCTCAATACCATCTTCTATTGGATTATCATGTGGTTTTGTCTTTTATTCTATTGGTGAGGTATATTATATTGATTGATTTTTGGATGTTTAATCAACCCAGTATTCTTTGCATGAATCCCACTTAGTTATGGTATATAATCTTTGTATATGTTGTAATATAACACACTAAATAAAAATTATTTGCATATATGATGCCTTGATTTCTAAAATCTAAAGATTACACAGAATCAAATTTTACTATTTTTCTGCCAATTTAAAAACATAATAATATAAAATGGTGGTGGAAGGAGACTTAACTTGAGGTGCTGAATACACAATGCAATATACAGATGTTTCATAAAATGTACACCTGAAACCTATTTAATTTTATTAACCAATGTTACCACAATAAATTTAATAAAAAATAAAAAACATAATATAATAAAAAGGGTTAAAAAAACCTTTGTTCCATATTGTATAAAGTGAGTACAAAATACAAAACTATTCTGTATTGCTAGTTTGCAGTATGAAATGTCACCAGTTTCTTTCAAATTTAAGAAATGTTGTATTAAAATGTGGTTCAAAATAATTTTTATTTTATAAAACAATTAATTTTTTATTTATTGATTTACTTGAATGCCTAAACATTGCTTGCTTACTCCCAAATTTAGATTGTGTGTGTTACAGGCATTAAACAATGTGACTAAAGTAAGAATAATAGTGTGTTATGAATTATGTTCTGTTGAAGAAATGTAGATCCATGTGCTTTGGTTGAGAGATGCATAGGACTCAGAACTGACATTTCATTTTTTAATTTCTACATTTAAAAATGTAGAAACTTGGGGTTTTCTCCAAAGAAATGTCATTCTTCTTTAATATACAGGTGACTTATAAAACTTTTCTATGATACAAATGTTAAATCTATTTTTCCTCTTGAAAAATTGTTCCATTAAGATCCATTTTAAATTTCAAGCAAAAAATAATACTTTTTTGTCCCGAATCATGTTAAGAGCAAGACTTAAATCTTCTGTATTTATTTGGCTCCATACCTTAGATTCACATAATGAGATAATAATAACACTTTCCTCACAGGGTAAATACAGGGATTAAATGAATTAATGCATAAGAAAGAATTTAGAGCACTGCTTAATACATTCTAAGAGCTCATTACTTATTATTATTATTATTATTGTTATTATTAGGCACTACATCTGGACAGGCCCACTAGAATGAGTCAGCTGTAGATTGCAACCCGAAGTAGCTAAATTGATTGACTTATTAAATGGAGTAGCTTATCAGTGTCCATTTTTAAATTTTTTTTAAAAATGGTTTTTGCAGCTGTTGTTTTTCTTATTTGTGATGATATGCAACACAAATAGAAACATTGGCTATTTATTCTGGCATTTGGGCATGTCTCCAGCTCATTTCAACCTATGCCATCACAGCAAAATATAAATAAAAATAAAAAGGAGTTAGCACATAGTCCTCTTTTGTTTCACTTCAGTTTGCACTTTGATCTCACGAATTACTGTTCTCTGATTTTTGTAATTGATTTTAAAGAGAGAGAGGAAGTGGAGGAGGGAATTGAGAGAGATTGATCAAGAGAGATTTGTTGTTCCACTTATTTATGCATTCATTGGTTGTTTCTCAGATGTGCCCTGACTGGGGATCAAAACCACAATGTTGGCGTATCCAGAGGACTCTCTAACCAGCTGAGCAACTTGGCCAGGGCTCAGATTTTTGTTGTTGGTATTTTGATGCAGGCTTTGAAGAATCAATAAGATGAGACATTTAGCAAAAGATTTGCATTTTGTTCAATGAAAATTCCCAACTTTGGGATCAAAGGCTGATTTGAGATAACTTAATATCTCAAAACATCCATTGTTTGCAAAATTGTTTTCTTTGTAACAAGCAACAAAATATGTTAGAAAAGAGAAAGTAGGAGAGGTATACTAAAAAACTATTTGAAATTCATGGAAGATAGTTTTTAGAACTCCTGCAGATTTTAGAAGAAAGCTGTCACAGCATTTTGAAAGGGTATCCAAGAGACAAATGGGCCTATGAATTTGGAAAGAGCATTTTTCTTTTTGAATATGGGATAGATTGAAATTTTCTACTCTTAACAGTACCCTACCTGGTGTTACAATTAAGGTAGTTTGGCAGGGTACAGAGCATACAGCTCAGCATGGGATTGAAATTTTTCTGGCTGTAGAGCTTTTTTTCTTGGGATCTTTTCCAGTTTCCAGTGATAAATCAAGTCTTTTAAATAGTAATGAATATTTCTTAGGGTAAGTACCGGGCCTGGCATATGCCTTCCCTACATCATCTTATGTAATCTTTATCCCAACTCTTTGAATAGGTACTTTTTGAATTGCATTTTACAAATTTTAGAAAATCACTAATTAGGAACTTTTGCTTTTATTCAGAGATGGTAATGGGACGAAGTATTGAATCTTGAACACACATGTGCTAAAATCCAAATTTAAAATATTGTCAGTCTTAATCTACTTCCCAACTGAAAACAATTGTGGGATTTACTGCACTAGACAGGGAGGATCCAGGCACTCTAAAACTGGAAAAGTTATATAGGCTTTTAACATTTATTTTTAAAAAAACTTAAAATTCCATTAGTAGAAATTCCGACTCTCATATTCTTCAAGGAAATTGATCTGGAAAATAGAATCCTGCAGCTCCTTTGTCTTATTCATCCTGGTGGATGAGTTACCAGCTTCCATTCAGGTCAAATAATACTCTTTCATTTGAAAAGGGTAATTTGATTATATAAGTGTTTATGCTTAATATGTTTGTATGCCTTCATCTGGTTTCCATTTGAGGTGGAGTTTTTTTATTATCTCAGCCAGATAATTTTTTCCACCAGTTTTTTCTCAACTAAGCAACACTATTTCCCAAAGCAAAACAGTTGGTCATTTACACAAAAGGGCCCTCCACAAAACACAATTTGGGCATAGATATAAGTTCCTGAGGCCATGACCCTCACTGTACAAGGAATATGCATTTGCATTTTTTGAGAAAGCCATATTGAAGATCTAAAGGAAAAGTGTTAACTTTCATCCTGTGCAATGTCTTTATTAAGAATGAGGTGAATACAGAAAGACTATAACACAATCATATCTTTGGACTCCAAATTAATAATGCTAGTTATATCGCAACACAACCCCCCTGAAGACAGTAAGTGTTAGGAGATTACATTGCTAAATGAGTTTTGCTGCATCTTTCACCTGTGGTCCAGGGAGCCACTGTGAGAAACAGGGCCCTTGGGAAGCAGTCTATCCAGGGCAGGCTTTCAGCACATGAACAGACTGACAGCAAAACCAGTGACAATCCTGAATTTCAAGTTATCCACTATTATTAACTTAGCTGATAGAGCATATATATTTCATAAATTTATCAAAAAAGTTTATCAAACTTTTTTGTTCCCAACTGAAAACAATTGGGATTTTTTATATTGATCATATATCCTGAGACCTTGTTGAACTTATTTATTATGTAATCTAGTTGGTTTTTTTAGATCCTTAGGAATTTCTATAAGACTGTCTCATCTTTAATAAAGATAGTTTTATGTTCTATTTTTTAATCCAAGTGTCTTTCATTCTTTTTCTTGCATAATTTCTATAGCTAGGCACTACGTCTGGACAGGCCCACTAGAATGAGTCAGCTGTAGGTTGTAACCCTAAGTAGCTAAATTGATTGATTTATTAAATGGAGTAGCTTATCAGTGTCCATTTTTAAATTTTTTAAAAAATGGTTTTGGGCAGTCGTTTTTCTTATTTGTGATGATATGCTACACAAATAGAAACACTGGCTATTTATTCTGGCATTTGGGCATGTCTCCAGTTCATTTCTACCTATGCCATCACAGCAAAATGTAAATAAAAATAAAAAGGGTGCAGCCTCTTTCAACCAAACTCAGGAGAAAGAGAACTAGGGCTGGGGGATCAACTAGGGCTGTGTCCTCCTGCCACAAAAAAAAAAAAATAAAACAGTTATAGAAATTAATTCATAACATTATTGAGCAGGTGGTAAGAATGTTACCAAACAAGAGGTCTGAGGGGGGACAATACTTGGCCCACCTAGGGATGCCAAAAACTGCTACAGAACAGGGGTCTCTCCCAAGGACAGAATACCAATATCTACTGGGCTCTTCTGTCCGCTACCAATTGGAAAGATATCTCTCAATGCCAGAGATTTGTAAAAAGGAAAGGAAAGGTTTATTTAATGTTGTTCAGGTCTAACACCTCCACTAAAATATCAAAGTCCTTTAGGGTATACACCTACACCCACACAGCGCTCCCTTCTCCCACTGTCCCAACTCCGGGTACCGTAAATCAGGAAAAGAGCACACGTCTGTGTTTCAGGCTGCTGGTATTGTCAGCTGTGTCAGGTATGATCTCTAGTTAATCCAAAGTACTGTGGTACCCGCTCATGGTCCACTGGCAAAAGTTCTTTGTACCCGGTTCCAGTCAAAGTCTCTCCTGCTTTCCAGGCCATGCGGCCAAAGGGGCATCCCAAAGCTGCATGGGCCTCTTCTACCAAAGCTGCAGGGGTTCACGCTCCACCAAAAGCATGTGGCTTTCTTCTTCACCTGGCTGCAGGGATCTCCATTCTGGAAAAGCTGCGTGGTTTTCCCTTTCACCTGGGAGAGAGGGGGTCTGCACTCTGCCAAAACTATGTGGCTCCCTCTTTCACCTGGCCAAGAGGAGACCCTCACTCTGCTGAAACCGTGTGGCTCTCTCCTACATGACTGCAGGGGTCTTCACTCTGCCCCAAACCGAGTGACTCTGTCTTCACCTGGCCAAGAGGGGACCCTTACTTTGCTGAAAGGGCGTGGCTTTCTCTTTCATTGGCTGCAGGGGTCTGCACTCTGGCCAAAACCTCATGGTCCCTCCCCCTTCAACTCGGCAAGAGGGGGTCTTAACTCAGCAGAGACCGTGTGGCTCTCTCCTACATGACTGCAGGGGTCCTCACTCTGCTCCAAACCGTGTGGCTCTCCCCTCACCTGGGCAGTTATCCCCTCATGTCCTGGAGCCAGTCTTTTCCAAGCTCTCACACAGGCGCTCTCACTCAGGGGCGCAGCCCCCAGTTACATCCTGGGTAGAAGCCACTCCCTTTTCCCTGGCTCAAAAGTTGGCCACAGCTATTTAATGTATCTATGAAACCAGTTAAAGGTTGTAGATATGTTAAATAATCATTCCAGAGGTTAGCTGCAAAACTGTTGCTATGCAAAACAGCTCTCAATGGCCCTGGCTCTATTTGTCTCTTCCCCCTTGGGTGGGCAGTGAGGACATCTTATATGTCTCTCCAACATTCCTATACACTTTGAATTCTGGACACCATTCCAAATCTTTTTTTGCCCCCCCTTGGCCGCACCCTGTATCAAGAAGAGCCTCTTATGTACCCTGCTGGTAGAAATGCAAATTGTTATATGCTTTAAGGAAAGCAGTTTGGCAATTTGTGTCAAAAGTCTTTTTAAAATACCTATTTTTGGTTTTAGTAATTTGTTTTCTAAATTTTATCCAAAGGAAAAAACAAAAAGTCTATGGGACAATTTAATTATGAAAACTTTCATCTTGGTATTGTTACCGAACAACAAGAGATCCGAGGGAGGGGCAATACAATATTTGGCCCACCTAGGGATGCCCAAAACTGCTATACAACAGGGGCCCCTCCCGAAAACAAAATACTAAAATCTACTGGGCCCTTCTGTCCACCGCCAATTGGAAAGACATCTCTTAATGCCAGAGATTTGTGAAAAGGAAACAAAATGTTTATTTAATGCTATTCAGGCCTAATGCCACCACTAAAATATCAAAGTCCTTTAGGGTATACACCTATACCCACACAGCGCTCCCTTCTCCCACTGTCCCAACTCCGGGTACTGTAAATCAGGAAAAGAGCACACGTCCCTTTTTCAGGCCGCTGGCACCGTCAGCTGTGTCACTGTGCAGGATCTCGAGTTAATCCAAAGTACCGTGGTACCCTCTCATGGTCCACTGGCAAGAGTCCTTTGTACCCAGTTCCAGTCAAAGTCTCTCCTTCTTTCCAGGCCACGCGGCCAAAGGGAGCACCCCAAAGCCGCGTGGGCCTCTTCTACCAAAGCTGCAGGAGTCCGCACTCCACCAAAAGCATGTGGCTTTCTTCTTCACCTGGCTGCAGGGATCTCCATTCTGGCAAAGCTGCGTGGTTTTTCCCTTTCACCTGGGAAAGAGGGGGGTCCGCACCCTGCCAAAACCACGTGGCTCCCTCTTTCCCCTCACCAAGAGGGGGTCCTCACTCTGCTGAAACCGCGTGGCTCTCTCCCATCTGGCCAAGCGGGGACCCTTCATGTCCTGGAGCCAGTCTTTTCCAAGCTCCCACCCAGGCCTTTCTCACTCAGGAGTACAGCCCCTAGTTCCATCTTGAGTCCCCCCTAGTTCCATCCTCCGACCCTGCTAGTCCCTTCTTCCTGGCTCCAAACTTGGCCACTGCTATTTAACATATCTATGAAACCAGTTAAAGGTTATAGATATGTTAAATAATCATTCCAGAGGTTAGCTGCAAAACTGTTGCTATGCAAAACAGCTCTCAATGGCCTGGCTCCATTCATCTCTTCCCCCTGGAGGGGGGGGTGCGGTGAGGACATCTTATATGTCTCTCCAATATTTCTATACATTTTGAATTCTGGACACTTTTCTAAATCTTTTTTTGGGGGCCCCCCTGGCTGCACCCTGTATCAGTATTATGTGTAAGAAACTTCGGGTTCAGTAGTGTAAGAATGTCTCAGTAAACTCCTCTATGTCCATATAATGTAGGCCAGGATTTCTCAGCCTTGACACTGTTGACATTTGGAGTCTGGTAGTTCCTTTTTGTGGGTGCTGCCCTGTGCCTTGCAGGATGTTTAACACCATCCCTGGCCTCCTCTTGAGCACTAGATACCAATGGAGCCCCTACCTTCCCCACCCTTGTTGTGACAACCAAAAATGCCTCCAGGACATGGCCAAATGTTCCCTGGGGGGCGACATTGCCTCTGATTGAGGACCAATGATGTACCTCAGGCAGAATTTCAAAACAGTTTTAAATGAATATTTAACAAGGGAAAATACCGAATATCTTGTTAAATCTTTTAAAAGGGTGCATAGTTGCTACAAAAATGTGAAAAATATCAATAGACCAATTTAGAGGATATAAAGTTTTCTTTAATGACAAAGGATTGCTCTGATGGTTCTCTGCAAAGTCAGACACTCCCATCAGATCTCTCAAACAGTCCTGACTAGCACAGCCACCCATGAGCCCACATGAAAGGATTCTACCAGGTGCGGGAAGCTTTCCTTTTTGGTTCCAATTCTAAAAATACCAATGGGGTATTTTTAGTTTACCCCATCCCCCACCCCACCATTCCTATCCCATTTTCAGCTGTTTTAGGAATTAGGCTTTTTATCTGCCTGCTCACCGAGTATAAATAAATAATACATGTTATTTTATTATAATATCTATTTCTGAATTCACTCTGAGCCTAGACACACCAAATTTTAATTTCCCAACCTCCCTCAAGAGGCCCAAGCTTTAGGTCAACATGCTATGTGTCCTCTCAGCTGGTTAACAGGTGTAGGATCCCTTCCATTAAAAAAAAAATAAGTGTGCAGAAATATGTGCATATTTTAAAAGTTGCTTCTTAGAAATAAATTCATATATGATTAAAAAATTAAGTACTTCTTACCCTGGCCTGGTGACTCAGTCCGTTGGAGTGTTGTCCAGTACAGCGGAAAGTTGTGGGTTTGATTCTTGGTCAGCAGGAGCGTACCTAGGTTGCAGGTTCAGTCCATGATCAGGGCACACATGGGAGGCAACCAATCAATTCTCTCTCTCTCTCTCTCTCTCCCTCTTTCAAATCAATGAACATATCCTCAGTGAAGATTTTTAAAAATTAAGTACTTGTCTATTTTTAATGTTTATTATTGAAAATATTTTAAAAGAAAAAAACTATTTAAATCACAAATCTTAGGAAAAAGAATTAAACTGATTTGAAATATCTTGGACAGGTTTTATTAGTCCTGTCAGTAGGAGGAATATGTAAATGAAGATAGTCTAGGTAAGTTGTTTGAGGAAGTCATTCAGGTTTTGGGGGAAAGTAAATTATTTCTCAGATAGTTCAGAAACATTCTATGTAATATTTTTAAAGGAAAAGAAACTACATGAGTAGTCCACTTTTGTTCTTCCAAAATAAGTTTCCTGACATACTTGATAAGCAGTGAACTTAAAATTTTCAAGAAATGAATTCATTTTCTCTCAACGATTTTAGTCCATGGGAAACTCACTCTTGATGTTACAAACTAAGTATATTTTAGCTTTTCCCATGTGCCCCTCAGAAAGTGTGGGAGGTTTTCAAGGGGTGGAAATCTGAATTAGCAGGAAAGGAAAGGTAACTACAGGAAAGAAAACCTACATCTACAGGAAAAGAGGTGGGTGCAGAGTTCAGTTGTTTCCACAGCATCTTGGTGATCCTTCTGGTGGAGGAAAGTTCAGAGAACTCATTCGTAATGCATAAGAAAAGCAAGAGGGATTTTGAGAATTATGGCAGCCTGAGAGTTGGGGGATAAGAAGGAAGAAGAGGGAATCATAAGTGGGATATAGGGTAAGAAGTCAAGGCCTAAGACATACATGAAGAGCGCATAGAGATTTTGCAATCGATTTTTAGGAGAGACTTTTAATTTTTAATTTTCAGTAACTTAACTGTGAGGGATATACTAGAGTCGATGCCGAAAATATTCAACAACTTTTCAGCACAGACGTAACCTGGATTTAGCCAAATGGGGGTGAAACTGCAGAAGAGCAGCCTTAGTTGTGACATCTCTTTAACCCAAGTTATAATGAAAATGACTACACACCCAGACACCTGTGTTAGAGATGCAACTTCACCTGCAGCCAGAGGCAAGAAGAATTAGGAGACTGTGAGATGGACAGGAAAGGGCAACGTAGGTGAGATGTTGTGCTGAGTATTCGGGATAATCTAAGCCACAGGCATGAGCAGGCTGCCTCACTAGCCAGCTCATACCATGTCTGCCAGTCTAAGGGTTAGGAAATCCTTCTTTACCTCTAGGGGAACATGCCTCTCCATAGTTCTTGCATGCTATATCCATCTCACAAATTGGAAGTCAGCTCCTGTACTCCCCTGCCCTACCAATCGCCCCTACCCTTGCCTTATGTCCCAGTTTTTTCTTCATTAGACTGAAAGGTCTGCTTTAAAAAAACCTGCTCCTGATAGGACAAGAGTACCCTGTAGTATTTATCACTCTCTGACCACAACTGGCTTGTCAGCTTTCATCTTGGTGACTCCAGCAATGGACTGTGGCTCTAGGACACAGCTGACCATGTGGGCTGTAGTGGCTGTTGTTTTCCTTGGTCTGGCTGCCCTTTGCCTGGAGTGCAGCATGATGTCAGGTTTGACTTTGGAGGGGCCTGTCTGCCCTTGCAGGGCCACACAATTGTCTTCAGTGGCTCCAAGACTTCTAATAATCAAGAATTTACCTTGTTGCTGGCAGGAGTGTAGCCCACTGAGACTTTCACGGGTTCCTTGTTTCTGGGAGCATCAAACATGTTTTCTGTTTCATTATGTTTTTACTAGAGCACTGAGGATATGACTTGGGGAGTTCTCACTCTTCCCTGGATTGTTGACTCTATGGAGACAGAGGCATCTACCAGGGAGGACACACATTCTACAAAGGGAAATGATCCAAGTTCTAGTTCTGGGACAAATCCACGTTTACAGGAGGAGCACAAAGAATGGACAAAGGAAAAAGCTGCAGGAAAATGATTTGGAAAGGAAAAATTTAGAAGTTTTTTGGGAAGTTTTGAAAAATGATCAGAGTGGCTGAAAGCATGCCTCATCATTGCGAAATGAGAAATGAGAAGAGGAGTTTCCATAGAGGGGTGGAAGCTTTGAGAGTAAGTGGGATATCCCTTAGGAAGCAGACCACTGGTGGCTCAGGATGGTCGGAAGGAAATGGACCTGGCAGCTCCTTGAGGAGTCACAGTGAAAGCTACTGTGTGTCCTGAAAGACTGCAGACCATACGCCACTCCAGTCAGCGCCTTAGAATTCACATGAAGTAGCTAAAACCTACCTTCATGCAAGTGCCCTGGTGAACACAGGAGTTCCACTTCCATCCTTTCTCTTTTTCTTTTTCTTTTTCCTAATGGTGTGTACATATTGTAGTTCAGTGTCCATGTGGCTAGGGGTAATGTGCTTAGAATTACAGGGGAAAACCATTTGAAAAAGTTCCCAGTTGATGACATTTGTACTATAATGAACATATTGTATTGAATTAGAAGAATAAGAATACTCAGTTTTGTATGAATTTCCTGGACAAGAAAAGAACTTTTCAGCTTCTGATGTAATCCTATTAACTTAGTCAGATCTGAAATCCTTTTTTAAAAATAGGTTCTCTCTCTTTTTAAATACTTTATTTATTTTTAGAGAGAGGAGAAGGGAGGGAGGGAGAAAGAGAGAAACATCAATGTGTGGTTGCTTCTCACGTGGCCCCCAGTGGGGACTGGCCCACAACCCAGGCATGTGCCCTGACTGGGAATCGAACTGGCGACCCTTTGGTTCACAGCCCGCACTCAATCCACTGAACTACACCAGCCAGGGAAAAATCTCAAATTCTTAATGATTTCTATTAATTTGGGGAATCTGTGATGTAGGTAAGTGTACAATAGTAATTGTCACAAGTTTTTGTGTAGTGAACTTTGCTCATTTGCATCAGAGCTGATGAAGGAGAGTAGAATTCTAAAGAAACTGAAATCACAAGTGCAGTTGACCCTTGTACCATGGAGCTTGGAACTGTGTGAGTCTGCTTATACACAGATTTTATGCATTTTTTATGATTTTCTTAATATTTTCTATTCTATAGCTTACTTTATTATAAGAGTACATATATAATACATATAACATACAAAATAAGTGTTAATGTACTGTTTACCTTATTGGTAAGCTTTCTGGTCAACAGTAGGCTATTAGTAGTTAAGTCATGGGGGAATCAAAAGCTCTATGTGGCCCTGATCCATGTGACTTGGTTGGGCATCATCCTGCAGAGCAAAGGGTCACCAGTTCGATTCCCAGTCAGTGCACAAGCCTAGGTTGGTTGTGGGTTCGGTCCCCAGACAAGTCCTGTGAGAAAGGCAACTGGTCAGTGTTTCTCTCTCACACCAGTGTTTCTCTCCCTCTCTTTCTCCTTCCCTTCCCTCTCTCTAAAAATAAATAAATAAAAGTTTTAAAAAAGCTGTAGAGGATTTTCAGCCAATGTCACCACAATAAATTTAATAACTAAAAAACTGTGGGTTTTTGACTGGGGGTCAGCACCCCTAAATCTGTGTTCAAGGGTCAACTGTAAACAATTTTCAAGGGTATATGTGTAAGTTTATTAATGTTAAATAATATGAATCCAGTTAAATTATGGTATTGAGTGTCAGCTATCTGGAGGCATTAATATTAAGTGCTATTTACTGCACATACAAGTGATTAAAACAGCAGTGAGTGTCACCCCAGTTACTCCAACTGGGATGTCACCCCAGGAACAGCAGTCCCTCCTTAGCCACAGTTTTATGCTCTGCAGTGTCAGTTACCTGTGGTCAACTGTGGTCCAAAAATATTACATGGAAAATTTCAGAAATAAACAGTTCATGAGTTTTAGATTGTGCGCCATTCTGAGTGGCACGACAGAGTCCCTCACAGTTCCGCCGGGCCCACCTGGGGTGGTCGTCGTAACCACACTTTACATCCTGTTACTTTTTAGTCACTTAGCAGCCATGTCCTTATCAGATCAGTCATTGGATATTTTGAGAGAAAGAAAGACCACATTCACAAAACTTTTATTTATTACAATACGTTGTTATAATTATCCTTATATTATTATAGTTGTTGTTAATCTCGTACTGTGCCTAACTTATAAATTGAACTTTTTCCTAGGTATGTATGTATAATAAAAACATAGAATACATACGATTCAGTAGTATCTGTGGTATCAGGAACCCACCGGATGTCTAGGAATGTACCCCCCCGACTAATGAAGGCGAACTACAGTATATGAGACAGAGGATATGTAATACTGGAAAGGTCTAACAACAAGATAAGAGAATCCATGGAGGCTTCATGAAGAAATAGCATTTACAAAGGGCCTTGAAAGAAGTTAAAACCCCAGCCATCAGACAGGGAGCCCCTGGCAGTGGGCTGAAGGGCGTGGGAATGGCCGACCCAGGGCGGTGAGCCTTGCTGAGGCAGTATGGCTCCGGGGCCATGGGTGGGTGGCCCTGTGGGCCTTGCTGAGGCAGGGTGGGCTGTGGAACTGGGTGAGCAGAGTCTGCACTCTGTTTCTGATACTCACTAGCCAAGTACCTCCAAGTTCCCTGTCCCCATATGTAAAATGGAAAAAATACCTACTTCATAGGACACTTGTGATTATTCAGTGGAAGAGTGTCTGGCACAGAAATGCTCAAAAGTGTCCCCGTTTTATTTTTTGAGGAAATTCCATACTGTTTTCCACAGTGGCTGCACCAGTCCGCATTCCCACCAACAGTGCACTAGGGTTCCCTTTTCTCCACATCCTCTCCAACACTTGTTGTTTGTTGATTTATGATGGGCATCCTGACCAGTGTAAAGTGGTATCTCATTGTGGTTTTAGTTTGTGTCTCTCTAATGGCTAGTGATGCTGAGCATCTTTTTGTATGCCTATGGGCCCTCCATATGTCCTCCTTGGAGAAATGCCTATTCTGCCTTTTGATCCAGTGGTTCCACTGCTGGGACTATATCCTAAGAATCCTTTTGTACACCCCATGTTCATAGCGGTGCTGTTTACAATAATAGCCAAGATTTGAAAATAGCCTAAGTGCCCATTAGTAGATAAGTGGGTGAAAAAAACTATGTATATTTACACAATGGAATATTACGCAGCAGAGAGAAGGAAATCCTACCTTTCGTGACAGAGTGGTTGAAACTGGACACTATTATGCTAATTAAAATAAGCTAGTCGGTGAAAGACAAATACCATATGGTCTCACTACTAAGAAGAATTTTAATGAACAAAATAAAGTAATGAACAAAACAGAACCAGAGCCACAGAACCATAGAACAGACTGACAGCTGCCAGAGGGGAGGAGAGAGTGGGGACTGACTGAAAGAAGGTGAGGGGACCAGTCAAAGAACATGTATGGAGGACCCCTGGGCAAGGATAATGGTGAGGGGACTGATTTTGGAATTCGGGGCTGGGTGGAGGGTGGCAAAGGAAGAAAAATGGGATAACTTGAATGGTGTATATAATAAAATATTTTTAAAGAGATGCTCATTTGCTAAAAACGGTTGGTCTTTTAGCTTTTTGAGAACAGAAAATAGAAAAGAAATTTGATTTAGGGACTTTTTACAAAGATGTATGAAAACCATAGAATCATGTTATTCTTGCCCAAGGGTAATTTGATTAAGTTAGTAAAAATTAGTTCACAAGGTTTTAAATTAATATATTAGTATTACAAACAGTGACCTGTAGTTACACTGCTTTTTAAGAAGTTCTTTGGGGTATTTTGCATGCTAAGCATCAAGAATACATTGTCTGAATTATTAGTGATCTCCAAATTAGTAATGGGGCTTTCCTGTGTCTTGTTCATATTAAAATTCATTTTTTCTTTGTTCTTGGTTAGTAACCCACTTCCATTCCTAATTATGTTCTTCACAGGCTGATATTAGTGCTCGTTTATCATCTTTGGGTACCTAGTAATTGGGCACAATTCTTTGAAATTGTTAACACATGACCTAAAGATATGCTGGCTGTGAGGGAAAGCTGGCATGCCATAGCGATATTCTAGTGGTTGTCAAGCTTTATCCATCATTCCCAGAAAATACTGTCATCCTGTTGTCTCCATTTTATACTCCCTACCCTTTTCTGTCCCCGCCCCTTTTACTCTTTCACAGGATCATCACTGTGATAGAGAACTTTTTTCTTAAAAGTAGAAGTTTCCAAAAAATTTAATTCCCAACCTACTATTCCAGTTACCTGACACATGTTTTCAATGTGCTTTAGAAACTGGCCTATGATTCTCAGAATTAACTTTTATTTAAACAGCTATCTTTGTGGACAATGTATGTAGGAGACTTAATGCTTTTCAGCATTTGGAATCATTATTTCTTCTTGAATGGGAAATACAGTCAGCAAAACCACCATGGTATGGCAGTCCCAGCACAATTTCAGAGCCTGTCTATAGGGATAGTGTTTTTGGTGGCTGGGGAATATTATACTAGTTATGCTGCATACCAATTAGTTGTATTGAAATATATATTTTGCACAGCTCTGTACTTGGCTTAAAAAGTTTCCTTGACAACATCATTTAACTTCTTACTGTTCTTTTCATGTTGCTAGTATAAATATCTAATATGTTTTTGTTCAAAACATCAATTAGGCTTCAGTATAATCTTTATTAATACAGATCTGTTATTACAAGAAGACTGCCGAGCTGTGATAATTTGCACAGCAGGAACAATAAAATATCTTCTTTCTGTTTGGTTCCATCCCAGAACACTGGGTTTTTTATTATTCTTTTTTATAGAGAACACCAAAGCCTTCCACGATCTCTTTTACAATCATAATGAAATCTTTAAAGCTCTGATAAGCAAAAGCATTATTTTGTTCAAAGGTAAACAAAATGGAAAGGCCCAAAATTGCAGATAGAGTCAAAGAGACACAAATTAGGTAAAGGTCTCCACTTTTAATATCTTTCTTTGTTTTTCTCCATGTAGCCAGGACCCCCCACTTCCTGCGAATTCAGAACGTGGAAGTGAATGCTGGCCAGTTTGCCACCTTCCAGTGCAATGCCATCGGCAAGACCATGGCAGGGGACAGGCTCTGGCTGCAGGTACAGTAACTCGTTTTCATCAATTTATTGAAAGTCCAGTGGGAAGAATACACGCCCTCAGGGAGGGGCCCAGTGGATGCTGTGGGTAGTTTTCCTGGTTCCTTTCTTTGTTTACTGAGTGGCCAGATTACTAAGAGCTTTTAGGTAACCTTGTTATTGTTCGTTACAGACCTTAGTTTGAATTTGTTTTTTTCCCTTTACTTCTGCTTAGGCATTTTGCTTTGAAGAGCTGATTGTCAAATTACTTTAAGAGCAGTATATTAAAGCACAAAATAGTACCCTTCCCCTACTCTTCTTTTAGAGAAAAATTCAAAGATTCTCTTTCTCTCTTTCACACACACATGCTTATAGGCCTTTTTATCAGTTGAATTTACACAGCAATAAGCCTAAACTTAGAAAATTAATACACATCTTTTACCTTTGAGAATTTTAAGTAGATGTTCTTAGGGTGATCATAATTTACATGTTTTACAATCTTTCAAATATCTCCATATGTGTTTTGCATGGCAAATAATTTCAAAGTTAGATCCATGGTCTGAATAATTCTGACAGAATGAGTGACCTACACCCTCTAACCAGAGTGCTACCCACTTCTTTAGCCTCTAAGTTTCATTTCCTCTCCCACAGAATTCTCCAATTTTGTTCTTGTTTCTTCATTTCAAGCATTGATCTTCTTCAGCCTGCTCGTTCTTCACCCTGAGTATTGTTGACTTTCCCTCTCTTTCCTTATAGATCCTATAGTTGGTTTTATTTTGATTTGGTTAATTATTTACTTACTGCATTTGCTACTGAACTGCTCCATGGTTTAACCCATCTGTGAATCTTTTCCACTTCACCTTCACTTCCGCTTCCTGCATGCTAACTTTTCCTCCCTACGCATCACCTCTCCAACTCTACTATACCTCTTCTTTTGCTGTGTTATAATGATTATGAGGTGTCACATTGGCATGATGCGCTACAATTTTCAAATCCCTTCTCTCTTTTCATCATTGCAACTGAAATAAATGGCCATTTTTCATCCTTTGTTTCCAGAGAAAAAAGGAAGGTGGCCAAATGGGCTGTACAAGATTAGTCAGTGAGGTGTTAGCAGATGGGAACACACTCTGGAGCAGGGTTCTGAGACAGAATTGGGCCTCCGCACAATTCCTCACCTTCTTCTTTGATGTCACTCTCTTTTCTTGTGTCCTGCTGTCCCTGTGCATGTCCTCTTGCCCAAGGAAGGAGAAATGTATGTATGCAGAGGACTGAACTAATATCTACCAAATTCATCTTTACTGTTCCCTTTTTTCTAAAAATTGTATAATTGCTACTTTAAAAGCTCTTGCAGTGTGTGAAAACTGTGTGTGACTCTATTCCTCAGTATTCAACTTTTTTCTTTTATCCCACTTTCCAATTATTTCAGATTTTTGATGTTAGTGATTGAGAATTATTTTTTTGGTGGTTATTTGATATTAAATTTTATCAAGATTATCTATCTATGATAATTGATGAGACATTTTAATTGGCATTTTCACAATCCATGTCATCTTTGATTTATCTCTAGAAATGTTCATTTTTCATGGAAAAATTTTTTGTTCCTGATATTTGTATTAAGATTACTTGAAAAAATACAATAGTAAGTCCAAACTGTCTCCTCAACAGTCTTAGATATTCCCAAGAGTTTATAGGCAAGTTGAGGATTCAATTTGTTTTTTATGTTTTTACAAATATCTTGGACTTAGGGTGCTCATGCTTAAACTTAAACTTGAGCATTTCCTTGGGCATTATAGATGTTTATTTCCTCTTACAAAGTGGGAGACTATTTTAAAGAAAATTCCTCGTGTCATAGGGAGAAAGCTGCTACTTTGGGAAAAAATGGAGTCTAAGTGCAGAGTTTTCTACCCCGACTCCACTCCTCCACATGGAGAGTTTCGCTCATTTTTTAATGTCTGGTCTATACCAGGATTCTGATTTAATTGGTCTGAGTTAGAGCCCTGCCTTCAGTACTTTGTTAAATTATTCCCAGGTGACTCTAACGTGTGTCCAGGGTTGACAATCATTAGTATGAACCAAAGTGCAACACATGTTCCAAGTTAAGGAAAGTGAAAGGCAGACATAAGTTAATAACTGGTACCTGTATTCGGTAGCCTCCTTCTGAATTTCTCATGTACGGGGGTCTCTCTTGCTTTTGTTCTATCAAATTTGATTATTTGCATTGGTAGTTTTTTTATCCTCACACAAGGATATGCATATTGATTTTAGAGAGGAGGGAAGGAAGGGAGAGAGAGGGAGAGAGGCATCATTGTGAAAGAGACACATCGATTGGTTGCCTCTTGTACATACCCCCATCCGGTACCAAACCTACAACCCAGGTAAGTGCCCTGACTGGGAATGGAACCTGTGTCTTATTAGTGTATGGGATGAAAGACCAACTGAGCCATACCAGCCAGGGCTGGTAAATTGTTTTTACAGTCCATTCAATAACATGGTTCTTTATCTGTTGCCCAGTCCATTTTTTTCCCTTGTTACCATTATAGACTGCATAGTGCCCTGCAGATTTCCACATGGCTGTACCCAGAACGGGATGACAAAGATAGAACTGTTGTGACTTTGAAATTCTGAGTGAAGCTTGGTTTGTCCTGGACTTTATATTATGCTATTTGGTTTGTGAATTTTTGTGAGGTTAAAATAACTTTACTGTTAAATATTTCCTGTGGTTGGATAGTCAATTTGTGGAGACATATTTTTATTAGCTGATGAAATAAGACTAGCATCTTTTACTTGCAATAATTATTTCTATTAACCTGTATGTGAGGAGAGACTTCCGCTAGTCATGAAGATTTGCAGCAGCTGATGGTTTTGCAGAGCCCTCCCCCCTCTTGTGCTGTGGCCTAGTCCTTTGCCTCAAGCTATTCTGTATATGTTGTAGAGAGAAGCAAAGAGCAGTTCTGTCTTGTCTAGAGGTATAACTATGGGCATTTCTTCCTTATTATGCTAATGCTATAGCAGTTTCAAAAATTCTTTCTTGCATATAAACTCATTTGGATCCTGAAAATAATTCTGAAATCTAGGCACAAAAATGAATTTAAAAAAATTTTTAGATTTTTGTATAATATGAATCTTCCCAATAGTAAGTCAAGATTTAGAAATTACTAATACATCTTCATTTGAGGAACATCAATGATTTGGAGCACCACCATTTGCAATAATTTGTGTTACTTGTGTTACCATCTTTTGAATTCTATCTACCATATGCATTTTGCATAGGGTTTCATATGTCTATCACATGGTCTTATCATTCTTCCATAGATGAAGAGGTTGAGGGGCAGCATTGTCCAGGGTCACAAAGGTGAATAGCATAGCTGGTAATAGTACACCTCTGTGTCTTCACTGTTTCTTTACTGCTGATTAATTCCACTCTACCTTACCATCTTCTCATACCCCAGTACTGAGGAGACAATATGCACTTGCCACTTAGTTACAAAAATTTGGATGTGACTGATATTACATGATTAACAGCAAGGAGCTGTCCTGAACAAGATTTAAAAAGTCCAAATGTATTTCATGTACATATTGAGCCACACCTAAGAAAAATGGCCAATGGTTAGGTTTTTTAAAATTTTATTTGATTAGAGAGAGAAACATCAATTTGTTATTCCACTTATTTATGCATTCATATGTTGATTCTTGTATGTGCTGCAACCTTGGCATGTCGAAACAGCATTCTAACCAACTGTGCTAACTGTCCAGGGCCTGGTTTGATTGTTTTAAAATATAGATTAAATATGATCACTGTCAGCACTGTCAGAGTCTTTCACAGAAATATAACACAAGTAAATCTGATGATGACACTAATGAAGAAATGTTTATGATTAACAGATGTGTCCCATCTGCTTACATTTTCTTCATTGTATCTATGGCCACACAGGTTATTGCTAATGCAGAAACAGTTTTTCCAGACAACAAAATAAAACATAGTTCATGGACATCTATTATTATAGCTGCAAAGTACTTCAGACACCTTGCAGACAATGTTCAGTAGAAAACAGCATCTACAAAACTTTTTATTGTACAGAACAGATGTGAAACGGATTTGTTGAAGATCCTTGCTCTATGCTTGCTGTCAGGTACTGCAGTCTCTGCATACAACACTGATGTAATCGGGGGAGATAGTCAGATGAGATGTATTTGTAAATGCATTCAATCACCCAAAACATGACCATATTTTTTGTTATATTAACCTTCTATTATTTGTAAAGCTTATATTTTGAAAATATTTTAGAGTATATTTGCATGCATGTATCTATATTACTGAGAAGAGAAAATGGAATTGAAGATGAAATGAGACTAATGTCCTTCAGTTGCAATAATGGTTTCTGTTAACCTGTATGTAAGACAGGAATTCCACTAGTAATGAAGATTTGTAGCAGGTGATGGTTTCACAGAGTATTTAAATTTTATTTTTCTACATAGATCTGTCTAGAAAAAGTCTTGCCATTGGTAATATAACCAGAATGGTTTGCGTGACATCAGTGTAACTTGACAGGCAAGGAGAATGGACTGGAATGTGCATGTGTGAACAATAGTCAGTGATGGTGGCAGACATTAGACAGTGAGAGTGAGCATGTGTACTGTGTGGTCATCACATTCAAAATGACTGGGCGAGTACAGCAATTAATCTGCATAAAATTTTACATTAAGTTTGAACAATCCTCTGCAGAAACTATGTGGATGATTCAGAAGGTTTTCACAGATGGATCAATGAGTGCAGCACAAATAAAAGTGTAGCACAAAGCTTCAAAGATGATTGAGAATCTGTTGAAAGTGATCCATGTCCTGGAAGGCCTGCAATAAGCAGAACTGAGAATGTTGAAAGTGTACAGGCTGCAATCAACAGAGAAAGGCGTCTGAGAGAGCAAGAACTAGAAGCTGATATGGGGATTCCAAAAACTTTGTCTGGGATTTTGACACAGGATCTTGGCATGAAATATGTAATGGCAAAATTCATTCTGTGCCTTGTGCAACCAGAGCAGAAGGTACATTGTGCTGCAGTCTCTAATGACTTGATTCAAACCTCTACTAATGAACGAGATTAAAGAAGTTCATAACCAGAGATGAATGCTGGGTCTACAGCCATGATCCAGAAACAAAGGCCCAGTCATCCCACTGGAAGTCACCTGATTCTCCATGCCTGAAGAAGGCCCAGTGAAGTCTCAGCAAGATCTAGACCATGTTAACCATATTAACTGTGTTTTTTTTTATTGGGAAGGTATTGTGCATCAAGAGTATGCCTCTCCAGGCCAAACAATCAATATGGAGTACTACCTCAATGTTCTTCCTTGATTGAGAGATGCAATAACATGAAAATGGCCATAGTTATGGGCAACTGGTGATTAGAAGCTTCATCACAACAACACACCAGCTCATGCATCACATCTCATGCAGAGATTTTTGGTGAAACATCAAACCATCCAGGTGACTCAGCCCCTCTACAGCCCAGATTTGGCACCCTGTGACTCCTGACTTTTCCCAAAATTAAAATCACCATTGGAAGGGAAGAGATTTTAGACCATTGACGAGATTCAGAAAAATATGACAGAGCAGCTAATGGCAACCAGGAGAACTGTGTGAGGTCCTAAGGTGCCTACTTTGAAGGGGACTGAGGGGTCATTTTCCTGTGTACAACATTTCTTGTATCTTGTACCTTGAACAAATGTCTCTAAGTTTCATATTATGTGGCTGGATACTTACTGGACAGGCCTCCCCATACTTTTTTTCCTTGAGAATTAATATTTATAATACCTCTTTCAGTCTTTCAATAAGTAAAGATGATCTCCAAGGGAAGTGTTGATGTTTGTAAATCTAAAGATGGCTTGTGCACATTCTTTTCCAGGGATGGTAGGCACCTTTGGGGCGTTTTTTAATTTCTACCATTTAATTCACTTTTGATACATTGCAGAGGCTCCTCCATTCATTACTCCTAGTGTCTTAGTCATCTTGGGATGCTATAACAAACTACCATAGATCGACTGGGTGACTTAAACAACAGACACATACTTCTCACACTTTTGGAGACTGAAAGTGCAAGATCAAGGTGCCAGCATGCATTATGGGATTCTTGGTGAGGGCCACTCCCTGGTTTGCAGGCAGCCATATTTCTTGCTGTATTCTTAGGGAAAGAGGGAGGGGGGAGAGGGAAAGGAGGGAGGGGAGGCAGGGAGAGAGAGAGATAAAGATCTGGACATGTCATGCCGCATAAGTACACTAATCCCTTCATGGGAGAGCTCCACTCTAATCTAAACCTAATTATCTACCAATGCCTTACTTCCAATGCCATGATATTGGGCATTAGGGTTCATCATTATATGAATTTGAATTTGGGGGGAATATAAATATTTGGTCTGTGGCACTCAGCTACAACATCAAACTCAGAATTGGGTGAGAAATGAAAGTGGTTCAGCCTCCAGGACAAATGGCAGAAGCAAGGAAGAAATGAAGGGGGAAATGCCTTTTCAACAGTACATGAATGGCATCTTTGTTCAAGCTGGGGATTTACATGGGCTGTTTGGGTGAATAGCAGCTGGTGAAGGAAACCTGGAAAATAATATTTTTTATTATGAAGCACTATTATTATTAAATGGCTTACTTTTTAGAATCACAAAATTATGTAACATCTGAGTTTGGAACAGTCTTTAAACTAAATTCCTCATTTTATTAATGAGAAGACAGAAGCCCAGAAAAAACAGGAAACTTTAACACAGTCATATATTATGTATTTATCATGATACTTATTTGCTGGTGAACATAAATTATAATATAAATATCTTTGCTTATTTACAAATTAGTAAATTTTGTCACTTGGACAGTTTTCTTCTGATTAACCTTTTTTCTACTGATTAACTTTGTGTCTCAAGTAAAATTGGCCTTTGGTCCACATATTCTCAGATTTACTGTGAAAGTATGTGATAACTTTAGAATCATCATAATAAAATATACTTGAGTTATACTCTTTTAGAAGACAGCTTGGTATTTATTAGAAGTAAGGCATAGATTTGATTTCATAACATGCATCAATTTGTAGAAATAGAAAAGGGAATCAGATGACATTACTGTGAAGTACCATCAAAAACAGTGGTTACACAGCAAGGATGGAACTGGAAAGCATTACGCTAAGCAAAATAAGCCAGGTGTTGAAAGACAAATACCATATGATCTTACCTTTAACAGGAAGCTAAACAACAAAACAAACAAATGAGCAAAATAAAAACAAAGACACTGAAATAGAGAACAGGGGGTAAGTGACCAGAGGGTACAGGGGAGGGGATTTCAGGGAAAAGGGGAAGGATTTATAGGAACTAGTATAAAGGACACATGGACAACAACTAAGGGGGGTGGAAATGGGAGGGAGGTGGGGAGCACTTGGGAGTGGGCTGGGATGGGAGTAAAAGACAGAAAACTGTACTTGAACAATAATTAAGTTAAAAAAAAAACAGGGCTTGCAACACAGCATCTAGAATACTGCCTGCCATACAATAAACCCTCAGTAAATTCCTGTTCATGGCACTCGGCCTATTGACTGACTGAAAAAAATTATGTGTCTCCTTCAGGTGACTCTCCAGGGCCCATGTTAGACCAGGAAAACAGGCACAAACTCTGTCTTTCTGGGATGATTGCTTTAGGTTCATTTTCAGAGGGATAGTCTTTGATGAGAAGAGGGACATAGAGAACCTAGTGGCACCTCATGCTATTTCAGAATATATAGCAAATTTCCCTCAAAGCCAGGGGAATTTTAGAAGGAAATGCAATCAACGTATCACCTTTCCAAGGCCTTCACTTCATGTACCCCTTTCCTAGGCACTTTCATTCTCTGTTGTAAAATTTTGTTCTTTAGTTTCCTGTCTAAAAAAATTTTTGTCATAGGACCTCAGTGAATACACCCTATGAAGCACAATCCATTTGAGTTCTCACCATGACAATAGACCTGCATCGCAGCAACTGATGAATAAAACCCACCCCACTCACTTGGTTTGTATGACACGTAGTTCAGGATGAGCTCTCAATTTGGGAAGCTTCGTTTTTTGAAAATAATATTCACTTAGGATCAAAAGTTTTTAGTTGTTGGTTCAGAGATTTTTTTCATTTGAGAATTTGATATATAATTCTACTTAATGGTATTAAATTACCCAATTGTAAAAAAAAATGTTTTTTACCAGCCTAATAAATTTCTCATATTTTTTTCTGAGCTCAGATAATTTTAGGGCTGTTTTTTGAGAGCAAAGGGAAAATCTTGATATTTTGTAACTTAAAATGATTTTCATAAGAATAGGTCTTCTGACCTAGAGAATATTGCACATAAATGATTAAATTATAAACTTTTGTAACATCATTTACATTACTGACTTCAGTAGGTGTGTTTGAAATAAAATAATTACAACTGCGTTTTCTGAATACTGCTGTGTGCCAGGTACTCCACTAGGCTAGGTTATAAATCAGGCATTTTGTTAAAGATTTTATTTATTTATTTTTAGAGAGAGGGGAATGGAGGGAGAGAGGGAGAGAAACATCAGTGTGTGGTTACCTCTTGTGCACCCCCTACTGGAGACCTGACCTGCAACCCTAGACTGGGTTGCGTGTGCCCTAGACTGGGAATCAAACCAGCAACTCTTGGGTTCTTAGGCCGGCACTCAGTCCACTGAACCACACCAGCCAGGGAACAATTTTTTTTTCCTGAACTGATCCTTAGGAGAACTCTCTTATACACCCATTTAGAGAAGAAACCGAGGCTCGAGCGGTTTCAGTGATTTTTTTTTCCTAGTAACCCGTTGCTGAGATTTCAACCAGGACATTAAGTCCAGAATCTACATTCTTAACCATGCCATCTCTTGCACAGTACAAAGACACAGGTATTTCCTCATGGATTCATAAACCTCATGTATTGATTTAAGTGATAATTTTTGTCAGAATTTAAAATTAAAGTTATATTCACATGTGTGGAATTTTTCCTTGGCTTTGTTTTAAGGAATATGTACATTTAGTCAACCTTTCTTGGTGACTTTTAGTTTCATTTATAGATATGATGAGAGGAAAAAAATCACAACTGTATATGAGAACAATTTTGCTATTAGATATAAAAGCTACAAAATGATTTGGAAAGGAGTAAAATTATGGTTCCCTGGGCAAGCTTAACTTGGGTATTTTATACCATATATACTAAAGCATAAATTTAACATCACTTATCATCACGGAAAATACCAGGAATGCATAAAAAGGACTGTCTACGGTTGCTATAGGAACCATTTGCTCCTTAAAATTGAGTTGTTGAAATCACATCCATTATTGTTTTAGTTTATTAAATATATATATGTATTATATATATGTAAGAAAATATTGAACATTCATACTAATGCCATCAAAAGCCTTGAAGCATGTATTTTAATTTGGTATGATTTTGAATTACCTAAATTTAAAGGTACAGACTTATTGTATATTGATGAAACAGTATGGCATGCTTAGGGAGATTCTTGGAGAAATTAATATATTTTACTTTGTGATATTACCTAATTTAGTCAAAAGAGATACAAGCAGCTGGTGTTTTGAGCAGGATGCACTAGGTAAAGCTGGAGCAGCAGTGGATTTCTCCTCCATGGGAATCTGAATTTCTCGAGGAAAATCGCGGGTCAGGGTGGTTCAGTTTGGAGAGCAGAAGAGAAACATATCAACTAATTTTAAGGACTGCTTTCTTTGGACTCAAGAACCACCAAAGCATTTATTCTGTTTCTTTTCTTGTTTTATCAAAAGACTCATTTGTTTTTCTTGCTTCCAAGCCTGCACAGCTCTATGCTAAGAAAGAGAATGGAATCTGTGCTTCAGAGTTCCGTACTGAGGCTGAGGGTACTAACACTCTGCCTGTTCTGTCTCCTTTTAGTTCCCCAGACCTTGCAGAAAGGGTCCTGGAAAGTTTGGACACTGTTAGGATCTGCAGGTTTTTCCTTGGCCAGGAGGTTTATGTATCTTCCTTAGGTGTGGTTGGAAAGTCCTAGAAGATTTTCATTCTGCTGCTAGTCTGGAATTATGTGCCAAAAATAGAGTGAGGAAAATTTACTCAGGTCCTTCCTTGATATGGAAAGAAAGTTTGACAACTTTTGATGGGTTTTAATATCAAAAATTTTTTCAGGACTGTACAAGTAGAATGAAAACAAGCCATGCTGCGTTTACTCCCAGTGTGACCCAGTGTGCGACGGGATCATAGAAATCTCTGTGTGGCACACAGCGATGGCCAGGACGTGTCCACAGTGGATTGTCTGTGTTATACAAAGTGATGTCCTCTAAGCACAAAGGCAAAGTGACAAATTGATATTGATTCTGTTTCCTCTTAGCATCTGAAAGCTGATTATTACTTTCATTCAAGAAATGTATATTATATACATTCTGTATGCTGGGTATGTAATTGTTACTTATTACTAAAAATGTTGCTACAACCCTGGCCGGTGTAGCTCAGTGGATTGAGCCCAGGCCTGCAAACCAAAGGATCGCGGTTCCATTCCCAGTCCGGGCACATGCCTGGGTTGCAGGTCAGTTCCCAGCAGGGGACACATGAGAGGCAACCATACATTGATATTTCTCTCCCTCTCTCCTTCCCTTCCCCTCTAAAGATAAATAAATAAAATCTTTTTTAAAAAATGTCACTACAGAATAAGGCTGCTACCCCTGGGATATGGTTGCTTTGCCAAACTGTATTTTCTCTTCTACTCTGGTGGTACCTTTACCATACAAATGGCTATATTCTTAGACAGAATGGTTCTCTGATTCATGTAGCACTGGACTATGTATAAGCCAGCAGCAAAACCATCTCTTTTCCTAGAGAAATCACCGTGGTTAAAATAATCATTCAAAAATACAAAAATGGGTGGTTACTTTCTAATTGCATCTTTGAAGAAAACTTTCCTTTTACTTTTATTATAGAAACTGTAAATTCATTCAGAGGTAGAAGAATAATATACTGAACTTAACATGTTAAACATCCAACTTCACCAACTAACAATACATGGCCAGTTGCTTCATCTGTATTTCCACCTGCTTCCCCCCTGATTATTTTGGAACAGTCTCATTCATCTTATCATTTAACTTGTAAATGTTTCTATGAAACACAGGTCGGCAAACTTTTTCTGTAAAGGACCAGACAGCAAATTTTGCAGGCCAGTGGGCTTTGTCTCAGCTATTCAATCCTTCCATGTAGCAAGAAAGTCCCAGACAGCCTACAAAGAGAGTGTGACTGTGTTCATTATAGCTTTATCTATGGACACTGAAGTCCAAATTTCATAGAAGTTTGATTGTCACAAAATACTATTATTCTTTTGATTTTTTCTAGTAGTTAAAAATATATAAATTGTTCTTAGCTTGCAAACTGTACAAAACAAGGGTGGGAGGTAGATTTAGCCTCAGGCCCTGCTCTAAAAAATAAGAGCCCTTAAAATAATAGTAATAATCACTATGTAAACCCTAAAATACAGTCAGTGTTCACATTTACTTGACTGTCTTATAACTTTATTTATTTTAGCAGATTATTTGAATTATCATTGCAATAAAGTTTATACTTTACAAAGTATAAACCCTGATCCCCTAAGTCCTTATTATCTTAGTTTCTACACCCATTTACCTCTATTTATGGTGGCTGTTTTTGCTGAAACTATGTTTGTCCTGTGCATATCTTGAGTTTTGCTCATTACCTTCCAGTAGTGTCATTTAATGTGTTCTTTTGGCTAGTATTGTGTTTCTATCAAATTGTGTTTCTTTCTGTGATCCTATCAACCATTGATGATTATTCCTAGGTTTATTCATTCATTAAGGGTTGGGTTGCAGACTGCCTCTATTATGTCAGTCCTTTGCTTAGTGCCTAGAGTACTTTTAAAAAAGAAGAACTCTTTCATATCAACTGTTTAGTACCCTGACATATAAATCATAAAAAGAAGATGGCATAAATACTTGATACTTTAAAGGTCTTTTTTAGTAAGTTTCCAAAATAATGACATAGCTCACCAACATCACCTAAAAGTTACCAAGGTTATATTAGTATTAGTGTTGTTATTTTTATTGTCATCATCATCAAGTTGACCATTTAAACACATTTGATGTGTTTTGATCCATCATATATATTATCTTCACTGCTGCTCAAATCTTCTGCCCCCAAACAGTGGGGCTTACTCAGGGTGAGTGGCTTTTGCTCTGGGCCATGTCAGATGGCTTTCTTGCTTTCTGGTGCAACAATATATTCTAGGCTTATATTTTCAGATTTTCCACCTTAATGACCTAGAATCAGCCATTTCTTCATGGAGTCATGATTGTTTTTTAGTGGGAACTGGTAACCAGGAATTACAGTCTGACCACAGAGATACTCATTACTGCTATTTGATGTTTCTGAATCTTTCCATGAGACAGAGCTAGGATATGTGCCTATGTACACACACACAGATTTAAAAATAAAATGCATGTCTCGAGATCATTATGACAATTATAATACAAATTCAGAACTACGAGGCTTTTAGCCTTCATTGTCTGGCATCTTTATCCTTTTTCCATTACGTTTCCAGAAAAAATTGTGTGTTTTCAGACATATTGACTGGGAAAAAGTGATGTTCTTAGCTGGCCATGTTTATGATTAGCTTAGTCTTTTAGATCATGAATGATTACACAGGCACTACCATCTTACTCATGTAGAAGTGCTGTGATTATAGTTCTGAAATAAATAGGGTCAAGTCCTTGCCTTCCACACCCAAACGTGTAGCCCAAAAGGAAATGTGAGTATTAGGCTCCCCAGTATGATGTGCCTGGGTTAATTCAGTCAACAGTTGGGTATTTGATTTTAAGACTAAAGAACTTCTAATTTTATTGGTATTTATAATGACTACATTTATTATGTATATACTACATTTTTGGAAGAATTGATAAATAAAATCAAAACATAAGTTGCTTAAATAATATTCAAGTACTACAAATATATAATTAAATGAACCATGTCTAAATATCAGAATGAGGTTCTAAATTTCTATAATCAAAATTTTTTACTCAGATATTCCTGTAAGACTTTTATATGTTCAAATAATTTATCATTTTGGATAGCTGCATATTACTTGGCAAACTATATATCCATTAGCTAACTGAAGTATACTCATGAATATTCAGGGTCTGGCAGAAGTAACGGCAGCTTGAGTGTGGTCAGTAGGGTAACAATATGGGTGTATAACTTACAGTTTTTAATTAGAACATTTCATATGGTGTACTTGAATGCGATATTGTTATGTTACAGAATTACATGCTTATGATTTTCTAATAAAAGATTGTGTAATACAATAGGGATGTTATTTGTGCCAGACCCTGTATATTTATAATATATAATAATATTAGTATGAACTCCTGGTTCTAGTATTCCAAATTGATAAATATTTGTGTTAGCTTAGCTATAGCCTTAGAAATCTAAGGTTGGCACTATCTTATTTTTTATTAAAGTAAATATATATGGGTTCCAGAAAGTAGATTTGTTGAGGTATTCAATAATTATTATATTTAGATTATATGAAATGTTTTAAACAAAATTATTTCAGGCTCTGCTGATATTATTAGTAACCCGAGTGTTAAGAATTTCCATCAGTATCTTACAAATGAGCATATTTGAAAGTGAGATAATAGAGGCTATTTTCCCTATTTAATAAATGAGAGCTCAGTTTAATCCCCATCTGTATGGCTAAGGAAGGGTGGCTGGTCCGTACATCCTCTAAGCTTGTGCTCTCAGAAGGGCTACAAAATGCCTGGAATTGATTAATTTGCTCCAATTGCTGCTAACTACCTAGACCTCAATTTTTTTTCAATCATTGCTATGATTATTTTGAAACTATTTCTGAAAGACTTAATATGCATCTTTTTGCTAGTAAATTACTGTTCATTTAGAAGTCCTAGCATTAGTCCACTACATAAAGAAGGCTCCAAGTCTGAGTTAAATAACTTTAAGTATTTTTTCTAGCTTGCTCAAATTGAAATACATGCATGTTTAAAGATACTGTTGTTTATAAAAAGCTGTATTTAACCCACCAAGGTCATTTTCTCTCAGATTATAGCCATTAGGGTGGTTTCATTAAGCTAACAGAAAATGGGTCAGCAATTTTTTTTTTAACAACTATGGCCATTCAAGTGCCATGCTCTTCACTGAGCGTGAGTTTCTTTTTCCTCGACAGTTGGGGAGTTAGGCTCTCTCTCCCAGGGAACTAATACTGTAAAGAACAATACGAATGCCCCTCCTTGGCGATTTTTCACTGTCCTGCTGTAATGATATTAAGAACATAGAACTCTTTGCCCTGGCTATGTGGTTCAGTGGATTGAACACCAGCCCATGAACCAAAGGGTTGCTGGTTCGATTTCCAGTAGGGCACAGGCCTGGGTTGTAGGCCAGGTCCCCAGTAGGGGTCATGCGAGAGGCAACCGCACATTGATGTTTCTTTCCCTCTCTTTCTCCTTCCCTTCCCCTCTGTCTAAAACTAAATTTATATATATATATATATATATATATATATTTAAAAAGAACATAGAGCTCCAGTCCTTGGCAGGACTGTTCTAACTCTGTAAAAAGTGAGAGAAAACTGGTAGATAAATTTGCTTTCTCTACCTAAGTGTATATCTTCCTCATTTTGTTCTGCAAGAATAACAAAACATTTCCTTGTAGGTTCCTAGATGCTCTAGAGTATACTGGAGGTTCTGAACACATTGCCCTCTCTGGTCACCACTGTCATGTGGAAAGGCACACAGGGAAAGAGACCTATGTGTCTTTCATACCTCCTTGCATCAGAGGACACTGGCTGGCCACTGTTCCCCATACATCCCTGTTTAATTCTGACCTGAGGGAGTGTATCTGGGGACCAAAAGTCATCTTAAAAATCATCTTGTTCAGTCATCCATTCAGTGCCTAAATCTGTTTTAATATTACGACCAACCCTTCCTAAGATGTACCAGGCATGGTTTTCATGCCAGAGAAACAGCAATAAAAAACGTGGCAACGATCCCTGCATTTGCGGGACTTCTTCCAGTAAGGGGAAGTAAACAATGGCCATGACGAGGAAGCACATAGAATTCAATGTTAGCAAGTGATCAGTTGCATTTAGGGGAAGCTATTCAGGAGATAGGGGATAAGCAGTGGCATGAAGGATCAGGTTTCAGTTTTAAATCTGGGGTCTGGGTAGGCTTCACTGACTGGAAGGAGATGAAGGGGAGTCAACTGTGGGGATAAGTTAAGGAGAACATTAATGGAGAAGGAGGAAGAGGAGGAGGAAGACAGAGGATTCCAAGGAGGAGTGTATGTACTTGGGTGGTTAAAGAGAGGAGTAGGGTATGGCTGGAGCTGAAATATGGAGAGGAGTTGGGGAGTTCACGGCAGAGGGGTGTGTCAGAGTGTGTGTACCGGGGAAACAGTGGTGGTGTGTGCCGGTGGGTAGGACTGGTTGTGTACATTCTTAGAGATCACTCTTTTATTCCCAAAGCTAAAAACTGAAAAATTTTTACATATAATTTATAGCAAAA
Source organism: Artibeus jamaicensis (assembly GCF_021234435.1). Classification (NCBI taxonomy): domain Eukaryota; kingdom Metazoa; phylum Chordata; class Mammalia; order Chiroptera; family Phyllostomidae; genus Artibeus; species Artibeus jamaicensis. The sequence goes on from NW_026521992.1 coordinate 285,665, forward strand.
CCTGCCTATTTTTATAATTCATTTATTGACAAATCATGGGCTGAACTGATATGAAGCTATTAATGACCTTTGATTTTTCCTCCTTATAGTCAATATTCATATCTTTTGATGCAGAAATATCAATATGTCTGGTAATAGGGTGCTGACTCAGTCTCTCCTAAGGGAATCACACAATAAATAATATACATAACTTTTAAAAATTAAAAACCTATCTGAATTCTGAGCCCCATTTTACCTCCAGAGTTTCAGATAAGTGATAGGGCCCCATGGCCATGACATGCACGTGCAGTTCTCATTTTACACTCCTTGTGTTTTAATATTGGAAGACAGATGTGCTCTCCCTCTTGAGTCAGCTGTTTCTAGGCACTGAGCATCTCTTCACCTGTGGAGAAGAGGAGTTCTCCAGTGTCCTGTTCATGTTCTTCTGAGCAGGACTTCTTCTCGTATGCTCCTTAGAAAGTGGGGTGCCAGGAACATACTGCTCTCTTCTGGGGGTGTCTCCATCTCTCTAGTTAATTTCTTTCTATTAACAAAACTGAAAATTGAATTAGGTTTTTAAAATATCCACTTTCCAATCTTCATATATCTTTGCACGATAAAGGTACTCCTAAGTCACTTCTCCAGTTACCTAGTTGTAAAATCTGACTTTATAAGGAGGAAGTGCACGATTGATTTACATTTACTTAGAATGATGTTTACATTGCTAATTTCAATTCATTGTTAGGCTTTGTTGAAGTCTTTTTCTTTTATTCTGTTTTATTCATGGATGGGCTGGTTCATTGTCACTGTACATTTCACAAACACAGTGAAGACTTTGTCCAAGGTACTGATAGGTATGCTGGAGGAATCAAGGAAATGACCTGTGCCTAAGCTCCAGAAACATACTCCCACCCCGACTCTGACAAGCAGCCATGTGACCAGGTGGCTCACAGGTTTCTTCTGGTGCATCAGACTTGCCTGGCATTTGTCCCCTATTGCTCTCCTCTTGTCCACAATGATATCATAGCGATCTGTCTGATGTCTTGCCAACAGTCCTAAATGCAGTATCTTCCTCCTTTTGTAAATAAATGCTCAAGAGACAGGATTTGACACTAAACAAGTGAGGGGTGAGATCTCTCTCTCCACTCAGTGCTCTGAGGACATTCTCTTCTTTCTCCTCCATTAACCCACCTATGGATTACTTCATTATGCATGTTATCTGATAATGACTTTTGAACTGATATAGAATACAAAGTTACTTTTGGACCTAACACATTTTTCAGCATCGAGAAATAAGGGGACTATTTTGAAAGTGTGAATGTCAGGATTTCAAAGGAAAAGAATGAGTATTGTTCAGGGACTGGCTCTCCTCGTGTGATTTAAGTCCCGTCTAGTGTTTAGGCTGTCAGTCTGCTCCCATTCCTGGGCCTCCCCCCACCTGTGTCTCTTCTGTCTTCCAGCCTTCACTCTGCCCTGCTCCCCCTCCCTCCTGTGGCTTATCCAGTACATCTCCATTCCTTTGCGCCTTTGCTTCTCTGCTGTTTCCTCCCTCTTTTCTACTTTGTATGTTTCACTTTTTCCTCCTTTTCCCTCTTATTCTTTCATTCTTCCAACCATTCTCCTGCTGTTCCCCTGCTTTTTTATACTTTCGTGGTTTGTCCTCTGCTCATTTCATTCATCTTACATGAGCCTCAGTGATTGCCAGTCTTTTGGCAGCTCTGCTAGATCTCATTTTCAAACTGGGAATCTCTACTTGTCTGAAATTGCTGGTAATGACACAAATTTAACTGATATATGTCAGATTGATTAATCTTATAGATATTTAAATATTGTTATGCATACTAATTCTAAGTATACATTTAGTAGTGCTATATGCTTTTCAGTTAATTATCTCAGCACACTTAATCTTACTTACTTTGGTTTATATATTCCATTTTTAGAAATATTCACTTATGGATATTGAAGGTGTGAATTTCAAGGAATATCTTTGTCTTGTGGAAAGAGGCCAGTGTAGACTGCATCTAGGAAAATTATAGGGAATTTATCATTCTTGAAAATGTTAAAAATGAGTTCATTTAATTTTAATATGTGATATAATAAGAGAATAACTGACCCCTTTATAGTGTATAAGCAATGCAGTACCACCAAAAAACAAAATTTCTTCTGAACGTTTGATCTTTTACCCAAGGTAAGGTGTTTTTTCTTCCTATTATATGATGTTTGGGAAATATTAGTAAGAAAAGGTCAATTATTTAGACCAGTTTTCTGTCTCGTTTGATCTGTTTGTAATATTTCAAAAGATTTGGAAACTAAGTTGATTTTAGGAACTATTTGGTCTCTCATTAAAAAACACAATTTGGGCCTGTGAATCAGACAATCGCGGTTCGATTCCCAGTCAGGCACATACCTGGATTGCAGGCCAGTTCCCAGCAGGGGATCCACGAGAGGCAACTGTACATCGATATTTCTCTCCCTCTCTCCTTCCCTTCCCCTCTAAAGATGCTCAGAGAATTGATTGAGTCCAGTCACAAAATGAAGGAAGAAATGAAGGCTACACAAAGCGAAATAAACAAAAATATATAGGAAACCAACTGTGAAGGGAAGGAAACCAGTACTCAAATCAATGGTTTGGAACAAAAGGAAGAAAGAAGCATCCAACCAGAACAGAATGAAGAAACAAGAATTCAAAAAAGGAGAGGTTTGGGAACCTCTGGGGCAATTTTAAGCATTCCAATATCCAAGTCACAGGGATGTGGGAAGGAAAAGAGGAAGAGCAAGAAATTGAAAACATATTTGAACAAATGATGAAGGAAAACTTCCCCAATCTGACAAGGGAAATAGACTTCCAGAAAGTCCAGGAGGCTTAGAGAGTCCCAAAGAAATTGGACCTAAGGAGTACCACACCAAGGGATATCATAATTACACTACCCAAGATTAAAGATAAGGAGAGCATCTTAAAAGCAGAAAGAGAAAAGGAGACAGTTATCTACAACAGAGTTCCTATTAGACTTTCAGCTGATTTCTCAGAAGAAACCATTCAGTCAATAAGGGACTAGAAAGAAGTATTTGAAGTCATGAAATGCAAGGACCTGCATCCAAGATTAGTCTATCCAGCAAAGTTATCGTTTAGAATAGAAGGGCAGATAAAGTGCTTCCCAGATAAGGTCAAGTTAAAGAAGTTCATTATTACCAAGCTCTTATTATATGGAATGTTAAGAACTTATCTAGGAAATAGAAGATCAAAAACTATGAACAGTAAAATGACAACAAACTTACAACTGTCAACAACTGAACCTAAAAAATAAAAACAAGTAAACAACTAGAACAGGAACATAATCACAGAACTGTAGATCACATGGAGGGTTATCAGTGGTGGGGGGATAGAATGGAAGGAAAAGGTACAGGGAATAAGAAACATAATAGGTGGGCACAAAATAGGGAGTGGTTAAGAATACTATAGGAAATGAAGAAGCCAAAGAACTTATATGTACAACCATGGACATGAACTAAGGAGGGGGATGCTGGAGGGTAAGGGGATGGTGCAGGGAGTAGGGAGATAAATGGGAGAAAAGAATTGGGACAACTGTAATAGCATAATCAATAAAATATACTTTCAAAATAAAATTAAAAGCTTAAAAAGATGTAATTCTTGTGAATAGCTACTAACTCACTATAGAGCCTTTTATATTATTCATCAAAAACTTTAAACATATTTATTCTCTTTCACTTAATAATTTTAGGAAATGGGGATTGTCCTTAAATCATTTATAATAGTGAAAATGTAGATAATTTAAATGTATAGCAATAGAGAAATAGTTACATAAATAATGGCTATAGCCCTAAAGTAGGAAACATTAAAAGCATGTTTTTTTAAACATTTTCCATGCTATGGAAAATTCTACAAATGTCACAAGAAACTTAAGAAGATAAAACTTCATGTGCACTTTGGACCACTATTTCAAGTTTTATTTAAAGTAAAATAATATAACCCTGGCTGGTGTGGCTCAGTGGATTGAGCACCAGCCTGTAAACCAAAGGGTCGGCAGTTCAATTCTCAATCAGGGCACATGCCTGGGTTGCAGGCCAGGTCCCCAGTAGGGGTGTGCGAGAGGCAACCACACATTGATGTTTCTCTCCCTCCCTCCCTCCCCTCTGTCTGAAAATAAATAAATAAAATATTTAAAAAAATAATATGTAACAGAAAAATAAAACTAAAATACCGCAAAGTTTTTATTTCTGTATGATGAGCTTATGTAGTTTTTCTACATGTTCATATTTGTATTTTCTGTATTTATAAAACAAGTTTCTATAATATTTGAATTTGAAAGTCACTCTTTATTTTCCTGAAGCACATACTTTGTGCATGTTTTCAACTGGGTGGGGTGTACCTGTTATGTTGTAGATGTCTGTACCACTCTGCTATCTGGATTCTGTATTTGTTCCACTCCACCTGGTTGACTAGAGCTTTTCTCCCTTGCATTTCGCTTTTGAGCCTACTAGGACGTATCACATTTGCTTTGTGTCTCTCATGGTATTTTCCATTCAGCTCACCAAGTACATTTTACCTCTTCTTTCAAAAAATTTTCCTCCTGCACTCGAGTTATTTTAAGGTAGTCTTCAAACATAGGTGCAAAAGCTGCATTTATGCTGCTGAATTGTTTTAATATACGTAACATGAAATTTACCATTTTGATCTTTTTACGTGTAAAATGCAGTGGCATTAAATACATTCACAAAGTTGGATAACTGTTTCACTATTATTTATGAAACTTCTCATCACATGAAACAAAAACCATTAAGAAATAACTTCCCTTCCTGCTCTTCCCTGGGCCTGATAACCACCATTCTACTCCCTGTCTCTATGAAGTTGCCAATTCTGGATACCTCATATAAGGAGAATCGTACCATATTTGCCTTTTTATGGCTGGTTTATTTCACTTAACATTGTCAAGGTTTCATTTGTGTTGTAGCCTATGTCATGATATCCTTCCTTTTTAAGGCTAAATGATATTCCATTGTATGTATAAACCACAATTTGTTTATCCATTGATTCCTCCATGGGCACGTGGGGTGTTGACCACCTTTTGGCTCTTGTGAGTAATGCTGCTGTGAACACTGACATTCTGTTTGAGTCTCTGTTTTTAATTCTTTTAGGTCATATCTAGGAGTAAAATTACTGACTACATGATAATTCTATGTTTAACTTTTTGAGGAATTGCTAAACTTTTTCCTCCAGTAACTGCATCATTTTACATCTCCACCAGGAACACACAAGGGTTCCAGTTGCTGTATGTCCTTGCCAACACTTGTTATTTTTTTTCTTTCTTTCTTTAATTTTTTTTACAATAGCCATCCTACTGGACATGAAGTGGTATCTTACTGTGATTTACATTTGCATTTCCCTGTTGATTAATGATGTTGAGCATCTTTTCATGTGCTTATTGGTCATTTGTTACTTTTTTAAGGCAAGTGTCTACTTAAGTCATTTGCCCATTTTAAAATTGGAATGTTTGGGGGGGGGTTTGTTTGTTTTTATTATTATTGAGTTGTAGGATTTGTTTATGTATTCAAGATATTAATCCTTTGTCAAATGAATAATTTGTAGGTATCCTACTCTTGTCTTTTCACTCTCCGAATAGTGTCCTTTGATGCACAGTAGGTTTTTTTTTGATGATTCTAGTTTATATCTTTTTTCTTTTGTTGCCTATGATTTTGGTATTATATTTAAGAAATCAATTACAAATTCAAGGTCATGAATATTTCTCCCCTACATTTTCTTCTAAGAAATTTTTAGTTTTAGACTTTAATTTTTTTCATTTATTCAATTTTGAGTTACTTTTTGTATGTGGTAAAAGATAAAGGGCCAGCTTCATCATTTTGCATGTGAATATATTGTTTTCCCGCCACCACTTGTTGAAAAGCCTACTGTTGCCTCATTGAATGGCCTTGGCACCCTTGTTGGAAATCCACTGACCACACATCTGGGGGTTTGTTTGGGGGTTTTTATTCTGTTACATTGGTCTGTGTCTGTCCTTATGTCAGCAGCACACTATACTGTTGTTTACTGTAGCTTCCTAGTAAGTTTTGAAGTTGAGAAGTGAGTCTTCCAACTTTTGTTTTGGCCACAGTGATAACTTTGGAATAGAATTCTTGCTAGCCAATAAGACCTAAACTGGCCTTAAATATTTGTACTGTAGGTCTGACAAATCAGGACATATGACTACAACACTGCAAAAAAACATTTCAGTCAAAACAGACTACATAGAGGGAACTTCCGCCAAGATGGAGGCATAGGTGGATGTGCCGTGCCTTCTCACACAACCAAGATTAGAGAAAACTAAATATTAGCAACAGAAAACACAGCCAGAACACGGAAAATTGAACTTTTCGGAAGTCCGTTAACAACAAACTCTTCAGCCTGACCAGTAAGGGGCGAAACCAGCGGCTGGTGAACCGGGATTGCACAGGAAGTCTCGGTCAGCCGGACTCAGGCGCGGAATCCAGACGCTGGGAATCCAGGCGCAGGGTTGGACCTAGTGAGCGACCGAGCGAGCCACCAAGCGAGTGACCGCGGGGGAGACAGCGGGGGAGCGGTGCTGCGTGTTGACTGTGGTCGCGCATTTGTGCACGCGTGGACAGGCGAGGGAGTGGGCGGTTGGACCCGGCAGGCCGGTCCCGCGGCAAGCGGCAGTGGAGGGCGCCGCCATTTCCCTGCTCTGACCCCACCTCCACATGCAGCGTCATAACCCAGCGACTCTGAGTGGCCCGGCCCAGGTGAACCACCTAAGACGCTAATCCTCACCCAGCTGTGAGAAACAGCAGAGGGGGTCGCCATTTCCCCGCTCTGACCACACCCCCACATACAGCGTCACAACCCAGCGACCTGGGAGTCCAAGGCACCGCTTCTCACATTTAAAGGGCCAGAACAGACCAAAAATGTCGCAAGATCTCAAAGCCCCAGAGCCCATAAATCTAAGCCATGAAGAAATAGCAAAACTCTCAGACGCACAGTTTAAAACACTGGTGATCAGGATCCTCACAGAACTGGTTGATTATACCGACAAATTAGACAAATATATGAAGGCGAAACTAATTGAAATGAATGGAATTGCACAGGACACCAATAGCAATGAAAAGGAAACTGGGACTCAAATCAATGGAGTGGACCAGAAGAAAGCAAATAATGGCCAAACAGAAAAGAGTCAAGAAGCAAGAATTCAAAGAAATGAGGAGAGTCTTAGGAACCTCCAGGACATCTTTAAACACTCCAACATCCGAATTATAGGGGTACCAGAAGGGGGAAAGGCACAGCCACCAGTGGAAAACTTATTTGAACAAATAATAAAGGAGAATTTCCCCAATCTGGCAAAGGAAATAGACTTCCAGGAAATCCAGGAAGCTCAGAGAGTCCCAAAGAAGTTGGACCCAAGAAGGAACACACCAAGGCACATCATAATTACATTAGCCAAAATTAAAATGAAGGAGAGAATCCTAGAAGCAGCAAGAGCTAAGGGGACAGTCACCTACAAAGGAGTTCCCATCAGACTGTCAGCGGATTTCTCAAAAGAGACCTTACAGGCAAGAAGGGGCTGGAAAGAGGTATTCCAAGTCATGAAATCCAAAGACCTACAACCAAGATTGCTCTATCCAGCAAAACTTTCATTTAGAATGGAAGGACAGATAAGGTGCTTCTCAGGTAAGATCAAATTCAAGGAGTTCATCATCACCAAGCCCTTATTATATGAAATGTTAAAGGGACTTATCTAAGAAAAAGAAGTTAAAGAAACATGAACAGTGAAAGGACAACAAACTCACAGTTATTAACAACCACACCTAAAACAAAAGCAAACTAAAAGGACAGCTAGATCAGGAGTGGAAGCATAGAAATGAAGATCTCAAGGAGGGTTAGCAACAGGGGAGCGGGAGGAGGAGAAGGGGGGAGAAGGTACAGAAAATAAGTAGCATAGACAGTAGATAAAAAATAGATGGGGGGGGCAAGAATAGCATGGGAAATATAGAATCTAAAGGAATTGAGACACATGGTCATAAACTAAAGGGGGGTAATGGTGGGGATGGGGGGGCAGGGTGGAGGGGAATGAAGGGGGGAAATAGAACAACTGTAACAGCATAATCAATAAAAAAATTTTTAAATAATTATAAAAAAAACAGACTACATAGAACACAAGGGTTCCATGAGATTTTCATGGAGCTTAAAAATTCCTATCATTTAGTGATGTCATAGCCATCATAATGTTGCATAATACATTACTCATGTATTTGTGGTGATGCCGGCATAAACAGATCTTCTGCTCTGCCGGTCTTTAAAAGAATAGCACATACAATTACGTACAGTATACGTTTGATAATGACAATAAATGACTATATTACTGGTTTATGTATTTACTTTTCTATGTTTTAATCATTATTTTAGCATCTATTCTTCCTACTCTTAAAAAAAGTTTGCAGTATAATGGTATGTGGTGTTACACCAGCAGCTGCCCCATACAGCATGAGTTTCCAGTGGCTCTCAGTTGCATTGTTCTCTTTTATGCCCAATTTAATCGCGTGTTGTTTTATAAATTTAGAGTAGCCTAAGTGTAAAGTGTTCATAAAGTCCACAATAGTGTACAGTAATGTCCCTGGCCTTCACATTCACTCATCACTCACTGACTCACCAAAGGTAAGTTCTAGTCCTGCAAACTCCATTCAGCGAAAGTACCCTATATAGGTGCATTATTATTTTATCTTTTACACTGTGTTCTTACTGTGCCTTTCCTATATTTAGATATACAAGTATTACCATTGCGTTACAATGGCATACAGTATTCAGTACAGTAACATGTTGTGCAGGCTTATATGTAGGAGCAATAGGCTGTACAGTGTAGCCTAGGTGTGTAGTAGGCTATACTATCCAGGTTTGTTTAAGTGCACTCTATGAGGGGGGACCCCCAAAATAGAATTTATTTATAAAAAATTGTTTCTTTAGTCTAACATTTAAAAATTTCAGCCACCCTCAAAGTACTCTTCATTCGATGCAATACACCTATTGAGACATTTTTTCCACTGCTCAAAACATTTTTTGAATGTGTCGATTTTGATGCCTCTTAGTGCTTCTGCCGTTTTTTGTTTCACCAGTTCCACATCTGCAAAATGTTTATCTTTGAAGACTTTTTTCAGCTGGGGAAACAAAGAAACAAAAACGTCACTCAGGGAGAGAGCAGTGAATAGGGAGGGTGGGGCATGGGGGTCATGCCATTTTTGTCAAAAACTGCTGAATACTCAGTGTGGTGTGGGCAGGTGCATTTGTAAGTCACCCAGCATGTAATGGGCAAATGCAATGAAAGAGTCTTCAAAAAAATTTCACTGAAGCTAAATGCAGCCTCTCACAACAACACTGGCTGATACACTGATACATATGGGTTCCTAGAACACTCATCTAATGGGGGAAACCTATACTACAAGGGGCCTGCCCTCCAGAAGATAATTTTGGTTTTTTGGGGGGGTCTTCCCTGGTGTGATGTTCTCACAAAGATGAAATTGCCTAGTGAGACATTTCTCAGAATGTATCCCTGGTATTAAGTAATGCACTTAATTTTACATCTTTGTAAACTCCCAGCTTTTTCATTAACCCGACGGTCATTGTATTAGTGTGCTATTGCTGCTATAACAAATTACCACAAATTTAGTAACTTCATTATCTTACAGATCTAGAGGTGAGAAGTACTAAAAATGGTGATGGTAGGACTGGTTTCTTCTGGAAGCTATAGAGGAGAATCCGTTCCATGACTTTTACAGTTTCTAGACACCTTCTTCGTAACTTTGCTAAGGGTCTGTTTCTCGGTCTTCAAACTGATCACTCCAACCTTTGTTTCTGTGGTCACATCTTCTGTATCTGACCCCCCTATCTTCCTCTTACATTATTATGGTGTTGGACCCCTCCCCCCGGTTCACCTAGCTTAGTCTTCCCATCTCCAGATCCTTATTTTAATGACCTCTACAAGCTCCCTTTTGCTGTGTAAGGGAACACATCCACAGGTTACAGGAACTAAGGAACAGACATCTTTGACGGCCGTTATTCTGTCTACTGCAACCACTGCGAGTGGGCAATGTTGTTGACTGAAGGACACAACAAAACTTCTAAAATATCCTTTTAGGGCAGACCTTGGCCTGCACCACCTGGGAAACCCCAGGGCCAATGCACCCAGTGGACAGCTATAGACCATGTCAGAGAACCACTACCCTGCCCCTGCACAGCTGATCCTCCACAGAGGGTGGAGGTAGGTGGTCAGTGGTCACAGCCAGTCCTTGCAGCTGGCTGGTTTGGGTAAATCCCTCCTATTGATCTCCAAATAGCAACCAAGACTCAACTACAAGAGGAGGGTGTACTCAGCTCACACAAAGGGCACACCTCGAATACCCAGCTTGGGTGATAGGGGAGGCTGTGCCACTGGAAACTACAGAACAGACTACCAAGACACAGAGTCAAAGCAGCTCTACCTAATACACAGAAACAAACACAGAGAGGCTGCCAAAACGAGGAGACTAAGAAACTAGACCCAAGTGAAAGAACAGATCAAAACTCCAGAAAAAGAGCTCAATGAATTGAGATAAGCAATCTATCAGATGCAGAGTTCAAAACACTGTTTATAAGGATGCTCAAGAAACTTAGTGAGGACCTCAGCAGTATAAAAAAGACCCAGTCAGAAATGAAGAATACACTAATTGAAATAAAGAACAATTTACATTGAGTAGGCCAGGGGAGAGTTACGAGGGGGAAATGGGGACAACTGTAATTGAACAACAATAATTTTTTTAAACCGACAAAAAAGAGCAATTTATAGGAAAACAACAGTAGAATGGCTGAAGCCAAGAATCAAATCAATAATTTAGAACATAAGGAACCAAAAAGCAACCACATAGAACAAGAAGTAAAAAGAATCCAAAACAATGAGGATACTATAAACAGATTCTGGGGCAACTTTAACAGCCTCATAGGGGTGCCAGAAGGATAAGAGAAAGAATAAGAAATTGGAAATCTACCTAAAAAAATACTGAAAGAAAAATTCCCTGATCTGGTGAAAGAAATAGACATGCAAGTCCAGGAAACGCATAAAGTCCCAATTATGATGAATGTAAAGAGGCCCACTCCAAGACACATCATTATTAAGATAATGATGCCAAAGGTAAAGATAAAAAGAGACTCTTAAAAGCAAGAGCAAAGAAGTTAGTTCCTGGAAGGTTGCCAGATGGGAGAGTTCAGGGAGAGAATGGGTGAAGAGGTGAGGGGATTAAGAAGTACAAATAGGTAGGCACAGAATAGCCATGGGGATGTAAGATACAGAATAGGAAATGGAGTAGCCAAAAAACTTATATGCATGACCCATGGACATGAACAATGGTGGGGGGATTGCCCGAGGGAGAAGGGGGACAAAGGGAAAAAAATCAGGACAACTATAATAGCATAATCAATAAAATATAGTTTAAAAATAAAATACATTTTTCCCTATTGGTCACCCTTGTAAATCAAGATTAGTGGTCCAGTTTTAGGGTCCTGGGTATAAATCTGTTAATTTAACAACCTTGTATTTCTAGTCTACCTATGGAACATTTTTCACACTGAGGCTATTATTCCTAATTCAGCAAATAATTACTGGGTTCTATTTCTTGTGCACCCATGTAATGAGCTAGCTATGTTTCTTGACTTGTGGATGTTATAGTGTGCTAGAAGAGAAAGATACTGATTTTTTGTTGATTTCATGTTGTTAATATCTTCTTTTTTTTGCTTTTCCCCCCTCAGGTTTATTGAGGTATAATCGACATATAACAGTGTTCTATTTTAAGGTGTACAATTTGGTAATTTATTTTTTTTTTCAGTTTAATTCCTTTTCTTTGTATTTAGTTATTTTTCAAGTACATTTTTCTGTCTATTTCTCCCATCCCAGCCCACCCTGCCCCGTGCTCCCCACCTCCCTCTCATTTCCACCCCCCTTAGTTCTTGTCCCTGTGTCCTTTATACTTGTTCCTCTAAATCCCTCCCCTTTTTTCCCCTTAAATTCCCTCTCCTCTTCCCTCTGGTCGCTGTCCCCCTGTTCTCTATTTCAGTGTCTTTGTTTTTATTTTGCTTGCTTGTTTGTTTTGTTGCTTGTTTTTGTTCATTTTGTTAATATCTTTAGAATTCTTTCCTTCTCCTATCTTGTCTCTATTTTGGTCATTTGTTACTATGATTTCTGAAAAATACATAACAAGTGTCCCCTGATATCAGTTGGGCTGCCACACTCTTTCCTTCAGTCCATTACCATACCCATAGATGTGTTCATGTCACCCTTTTGCCTAAAGTTCTTCCTTCCCTGGCATCAGTATAAATGATAATGATCAATATGTCATATTACTGGTGTGTTCTATATTGTGTTTATCTTTCTAGCCTTATCATCTGCCATTCCTAGAAATGTTTTTGCTCTAGCCACGTGGAATAAATTTTCTTTTCCCCATAGTTCCTTGCTGTCTTGGCTTTTGACCGTTGCAGAGTTCTCCTCTGTCTCTAGGCTTCATTTCTCCTCTGTCAGTGCCTGAGAATCTCCCATTAATCTTCAAGCCTGGCCTAAGTAGCTTTTCTGCAAAACCAGTTCTTATACCCCTTCTGCAAGGCCCCCTTTTCTAGGGTTTACTGTGTTAGTCAGTTTATTGCTATGTGCTGTAATGATTGCCTTACTCATCTGTTTTTCTAACAAGACTCTAAATTCAGTTAAGGGATTGTTCTTTCACTCCATGCTCCCTATATAGTAACTGACTGTGTGCCTCATAAATTTTTTTTACTAAATGTTGGTTGAATGAGTGCTTGGATCACTTATATCTGAATGATTTGATAGAAAATGACCTGCATATTTGAACAAGATTTATGAGTTGTCATGGATCCTAAATTAAAATGATTGCTAGTTAGCACTTGGTTGCTCCTTCCTATATATACTAATTGCTCTTTAAGAAGCTGAATCTAACTTTCTCTGTGATTAAATACATGAGATTTAAAAATACATTTATTCCTTAGAGTTCATGTCACTTATTAGAATAGTGTAGAGTTTTTAGTTTGAAGTGTTTTTTTTTTATTTTAAAGGAGAAACCTATGGTATAAAGATAAAAACTATGAAGTAATACTCCTTTCAACATATGTGTAAATTCAAAACAGAGCTTTTTGTAAACTTGAATGTCCTCAGTAGACCCTGGAATATTTGTAAGTGATTAATAAATATATAATTTAAAATTCTTTTGAATGAGAATTTTTTAGATAGGCTTATTCTATTATAAAAAATATCACAGGATTACTATAGAAGTATATTCTTACAAGATTCATGCCACCAGTAAGTAAGTCTTTTTTGTTATTGTTGTTGTTATGAATAATAAAAATACAGATATGAAATCTGCCTTTCTTTAGGGCTTATTTTTTTCCTCAAAGCTGGAGGTTAGTTTTTTTCCAATTTGAAAAGAGACCAATTTAATTTTTTTTGAGTGGTGATCTAATATTACTCCTACTGTTACCAAACAAAGTGGGATTCAGCTGCTTGCTGCCAGACACAAGCACAACACCTTAATTGGTGGGGAAGGAAAAAGGTTTTCATTAACAGAGTGCTCAATTTTGGGGAGGTAAGGACTATCCAGCTCTAAGCCATTCTCTTCTGCAAAACAAAGAAATCCTTGAGTTCCCAAAAAGACTGAAATTCAAGCCCATGCCTAGAGACACTCCCTCCACTCTTACCTGCCTTTTGGAGCCTGAGGCTGCTACACAGAGTGGTATCCACCTCTCCAGCTCCAGGCTCTCTCTACCTCTGGAGTGCACACTTGTGAAGCCAGCATCTCCATTGTCCTGCTGCAGCTTCCTGCCTCTCCTGGGGCCAGAGCACACTGCCAGATGACTACAGCGGGTCATGGTAGGTAGGGGCCCTGTTCATCGGGCTCCAGTGTCTATGCTGACTGTGTCCCCGGAGCTGGCAAACTTTCCTGGTCCACATGTCTGTGTGCTGCTCTCAGAGTGAGAGAATGGGAGCAATTCAAGATCCATGCACTGTGTAGCATGGGGTCTCAATGGTGAGGTGCTAATTTTCTGTGGGTTGCCACTGGCAAGGTGTGTGTCCCCCACAGATCTGCTCCTGACCATACTGGAAGGGCAAAGCAAGAGTCGTGAGCATGGCCTGCGTCTACTGGGTCCTGCGAAGACCCAATCACCCGCCTCTGACTGGGTGGGATGAAGGGAATGCAAAAAGGGTCAAGTTTCTGTGTGCCTTACATTTTAAATCTTTCACCCCCAAATCCCACATGAGACAGAAGTGTCCAGATTCCCAGCCAGTCGCAGCTGGTGTCCACTGCAGACATCAACCTGCTCAGCGTCTTTGCCCCTCCTCTGGTTACCATGATCCAGAAGCTGGTAAGGGGCACAGTGACTCTGCCCAGGGGACAGTATTGCCATGCTCACCTTTACAATACACTGTGTCATGACCTTTTCAGCCCATGCAGGCTCCGTGCAAGCGGTGTCTTGAGCTTACCCTTCCCTGGGGTTTGGAAGCCTGTCACATGGTGTAGGTTACGATTTCATCCGCCACCTTAGGCACTTCCCGACCCCTCTCTGGTATCCCTCCCCTGTGCTCAGTGTTTTGGCCAGACCTCTCTGTTACACTACTAGTAGAATTATATTATTTATGTATCTGGGGGAGAGGATGGGAGACTGAATGTATAGAATACAGAAAGGAATGATGTAATTAATAATGCTAGATACTGTTTTGTTTTTCTAACTTCTCCATACCCTCTTCAGTCCAAATTTAGGGGATAGACATCAAATATATACGGCATATATATAACTTCAGATTCTGATTTACGACTTTTTAAGCTGTTAACAAAGCTGTTTTGACGGGTAATACTTAAGATGATGTTAGTGGAACTCTTCTTCCCCACTCCTGATGTTTCCTTCCCTCTGGCAGGAACTTTACTAGTGCAGCACTCCTGATGTCTTTTCTCTGCCAAGCAGGAGCTGCCTGGGAAGGAAGCTCTGAGCATGCACAGCCCAACCCCTTCTTTGGGAGCTAACTCCCTATTTAAACCTGTTCCTCCATCCTGTGAGTTTTACAGCAGCTCCCAACATACAGAAGGCTTTGTGATTTTCTAGTGCAGCCTGTGACTATGTAGGTGAGTCTTTTTAATTCTGTGCTTCAGTATTAGCCAAAAGATTGCTAACTGCACATCAGCCATATTCTGCAGCATCAGTAAAAAGGTGGTATTTTGACAGTCTGTCTGCCTTTCTCCTCGAACTCGTGTGTGGTGTTAGTCAGTATACCAGTGTCCTAGCATACATCTTTAAGTTCTCACAACAGCGTGAAAGTAAGTGGGATCATTTTCTCACTGCAGATGAGCAAAGGGAGGTTGTAGGAAGGTAAATCACTTTGAAGTTAGGTTTGACACCTGGTAATTTTTACTCCTAAAAATGTGTCCATTAGGATACACTGTCAAGGAAAATACCACAGATAAAAGCTTTTATGGGTTTTGCATTATATATATCACCAAGGAATACAGATGAAATTTATTGTTTTGTAGACAGTATTTTAGGAACTATAAATGCAAGCATTGTAATATAGCCTGCAAGTCCATGAATGCACAGGTGCTCGCCTCCCTCCTCAGTTCTGCCAGCTGTCTTAAGCATCCAAGTCCTTCATCTCTTTTTAACACTTGGGCTTCCTGTCCTATTTCCTCTGATGAGAATGCACCTTTTCCACCCTCCCCCTCTACCTGGTTAGCTTCTAGTCTCACTCCCAGAGTCACTTCCTCTAACTGACCTCACATTGCCACCATCTCTAAAGTTGGTCCACATTGTGATTTCTGCCAGCCACCTGATCGGTCCACTCGCCACTGTAGCCAGTATTTGTGGCCTATACATCTCACTAAGTGAAACTCCATGAGCACATCAACCATTTTTCTTTTGTTCACTGTTGTGAGCCTTTTGTCCTAACACACTGACAGCTTGGGGTTGGCACCCCAAACTGGTTGCTAGGTGAGTAAATGGATATTCTGTTTGGCATCATGCATTGGCCTTAAGGTCTTTGCTCATTGTTTTCTACTTAATACTTGCAAATAACATTTTAAACATAGCCTCTTTCCTGATATTTATAAAAAGTACAGAACTCAAATCTGTAAATTTCTTTTTGGGCTTTAAACTATAGAAAGCATAGAGTCGATGATTTCCAGGTGTGCAAACTACTTACTTCATGTATCAGGGATAATATAAGACAAAGCTGCCCCAGTTGTGGAACCTGTGTTATGTGCTCCTGCACTATGGTGTAGTGAGAGGGACCGCTCTTTGCGTTTCAGTGTCATTGTGCTTGGATTTTGTAACTCATATATTCAGGAGGAATATCATAAAGCTTGGATTTGTCTTTGACACCTACTCAGTAGGGAATATGTTAGTGCCTACTTACATTTTTAATGTAGTTCTTGATAAGTTGTTTATTGTTCATATATAAAATAAGGTCAGTAGTAGAGTAGTGTATGAGTTAATTTTATTTCCTAGTCAAGCATGAAAACGAGGATAAGGTGTTATAAAAAGATCAAATGTTGATAGTTTGGGACCAAAATAAAGAATTTTTCCGTATGCTTTTTCTCTTCTGTTAATCTAACATAACATAATTAATGTCTTGAAGGGGAAAAACCAAGACATTTCTACACACTTAATTTTGCATCCCTCAATCTTGAAATTGTTGATTGCAGCAGAATTTCAGTTTCCTGGACAGCTGTTCTGGAACAACTGCCCACGTGTAATAAACAACTGAACCAAGATCTGTATGGAAATAACATTGATGAGGTGTTGTCAAGTGTCTTACTGTTTCACTGTGACAGCTGATATTGTTTTTTTTGTCTTCCCCACCCCCATTTATGCAGGGTATTGATGTACGAGATGCTCCTCTAAAGGAAATAAAGGTGACCAGTCCCCGGCGATTCATAGCTTCATTTAATGTCGTAAATACGACAAAACGAGATGCCGGGAAGTACCGCTGCATGATTCGCACGGAAGGAGGTGTTGGGATATCAAACTATGCAGAGTTGGTAGTTAAAGGTATTTAATGTATTTTTATATCCCAGACTAGTCTATTAAAATTGATATGTTACATGATTATGAGTTCATTATTTGCTTAAAGCTCAAACTTATCCTTGTCTATTTCTGAGCAGTAGTTTAGTGGCAGTCTATATTGATGTATTACATTTTAAGTACAAATTTTGTATGTGAGCATTATTTTTGAAAAATATATTTTGCTTATGCTGGTTTAGTTGCATACAAAGCAACAAATGTGCTCTTGGCAAGTTCTTCTTCCAACTCTATATACAGAGATTATAACCTATAAATTTTTTTAAGGAATGAAAATTTTTTACTGATAGAAAATCACTTAAAATGCAAATATTCACCAGCCAGGGTGTTTATGATATCAGGGTGGGTAATAAAATGAGGCACTGTCAGTATAAAAGTGCTCACACAAGTCATATTAGTAATTCTGAGTTAATATTTATAATGTTGTGATTAAAGTTCTATTACTAGATTTGGCATGACTGAAAAATTGAGCCATTATATTAGGGAAGGTTGTAGATAGGGAAAAAAAGGGGGGGAGTAAGTTTTCTTTACCTGTTTTATTGTGTGTTTTGCAGGGTGAGGGTTATGTGTGTGAGCAGAGTCGTTTATCATATTAAACTGCCAAAGCAAGTCTCGGTCCCAGACAGAATAATTTGGACTTTTAGATGTACTGTGAGGTGTTTTTAGAGAACTTGTGGCAGGCCACTGCTCTTTCGTCTTGGCAGAACAGAATGATGCCAATTTTTTAACTCTTTCCCTTGCTAGATATGGGACATAAAAGTCATCTCTTTTAGATGAGCTATTTCTTTTGTCAGCAAATTTCTGTGTAGGCAGTTTTAAATACTTCAGGGTTCAAACCCCAGCACTAGCTCTGTGGGTGTGGGCCAGTACCCTCTCTGTGCTTCTGTTTCCCCATGTGCAAGGTAGAAATAATAGTATTACCTATCCCATAGGTCTGTCAGGAGGATAAATGCAAGAAGTATATGAGTAGCACATTGAACTGTATACCTAGTAAGCAGTCAGCACCTGTTCGTGCTGTGATGGGAAGGAGGGGCGGACATGGTGATTCCTACTCTTTGCTCCAGTACATTAGTTATTTGGGAATGCATGTCAGCACAACCTCTCCAAATTTTAAAAAATGTAAATGCCTGCCCACCCATTCTCCCCTCCCTCACCACACCCATATTGAATCAGAAGCTTGGGGGACATAGTCTGTTATCAAATCTATAGGTAATCTGGGCATGTGCTTCCATGGCGGAATCACTGCTGCCAATGCCAGTCACGTCTGGCTTTTGAAAGAAAATGTTGATCAGTGAGCCTTCCTCAAGCAGTGTTCTGTGTCAGGAAGTGCACGTCAAACTATCTGCTTGAAAATCCATTTGCCATATCAGATCCATATGTATTTTTCTAGTGAATCTTTAGCTTGTCTAGCTAGTGTTTGAGTTTAGGTTTGGTATCTATAAGGAACCTGAAACTTTTCATAGGTGTGCTCAGCAGACCCTGCCAGAGTTCTCAGAAGAGAGGAGTATTGGTGTAGAAAGTGGACACTGTTTACCAACAAATCCAGTAGAGCAGCCTCAGTGTTCCCACAGCTGAGTTCCTTATTATCATCATTATTATATAATCTTCATCGTGGTGTAGTTCCTTGTGGTTTTTCTGAGTTATGTTTGCTGTATGAGCTTCGCTGTAACCAGCCAGTGTCTGGGTTCTTGAGGCATCGCGCTTCAGGATCAGTATGATGCAAATCAATTCATTTCTCTAAAAATTGCCACTGTGGGCAAGTTAATTTCTTGGGAGTTACAAGTGAACTAAAAATGTCTTGTCTGGCAGAACAAGCATAAACACAAGAATGAGTGGTTTCCTATTCACCCATATGCAACATGTTTTACTTTCTTATGACAGCGTAGTGGTACCACAGCTCATTGTGATAAAAGTATCCAGGCTCTTCTTTCTGTTGCTGCACACCACCAAAGCCAGTGACAATTGGCTTGAAGTCACAGCCCAAATATGAATCTTGACTTTTCCTCCATTTAGAATTTTATAGCCATATTTAGAATACATTTTATTTTAAAATGAGATAACATACTGGATTCTACTCATTCAATAATTACTTTGAGATGATTACTTTAAAATATACAATAACATTTTTAGGCCACCTGTATTTATTTAACAGTTTGTTATATGCATGTATTATTTACAGCTCTAGTTTTTTCAATGGGAAAAACTAAACTCCATAAAGTTTATAGCTTTCTTATAGCTACACACTGATTTGGTGCTAGCTTTCCAAGTGAAATGCAGGTCATTTTTTGTAACTCTTACTCTGATCTTATTGATGTCTACCATTTCTTTCTTTCCCTTCTTTTTTATTGCATGTATTGGAGTGACATTGGTTGATATAATTGTGTATGTTTCAGGTATGTAATTCTCTAATAAATCATCTGTAGTCACCTCCTTCTACCTCAATTTACCCTCCCATACCTTCTTTAACCTCCCCCAATGTCCTTTCACTTTCACTTGAATTAAATATTTTAAATTGCTCTTTATCACTTAGTATAGATTTTTCTCCCTTCTTTCCTTTCAGGAAAATGTATCTAAATTTAAATATTGACTTATTTTTGTGCTGGTGCTTTTAGCAGCCCACAGTTTCTTTTGAATATCCGTCTCAATTATGTCCAGGTTCTAGTTGAATCCCTGGCTTGATTTAACATAGATGGTTCTTTTCTTAATAGGGAATTAATTCTCAGGACAAACAAGCACTGAAGATATATCTATTTTAGGATATGGATAATGATATCCCAAATGAACTGGTGTACTCACTAACCTCTGTGCCCTTGCCCCTGAGTTATATTTTGAATGGCAGTTTAGCAATCCTTGCTAGCATTTTGCAGCTTCTGTGTAATTAACTGCTCTTTCGGTCTAGCTGCATGAACGCCTTAGGATGCACCATAAAAGGCCCATTCCATGTCTTGGTTCAAGGGATCACCCTCATGAAATAAATTAATGTTGAATCATTATGAGTTGAGTCAGAACTATTTAAAAAATGAACAGTCAGCACAAAATTGTAGTTTACAAACAATAGGAATAATATTTTAGTAAATTACACTAAATTTGTATTACCTTAAATAAAACGAATCCTTTAGTGTTTTATTTTGATTCCCAAGCTACTTTAGAAAGTCAGAATGATTTATCTTACCCTGAATAGAGAAAAGATCAAAGACTACCGCCACCCCAACAAAGGGATGTTGCTGGCATTTTAGCCAGTCTGGGTATCAGGGTCAGGGTCAGATGGTACTGGCTGCCCTGAGGTCCTGTTCAGCAAGAAACATGACCATCACCAATTAGTTGCATGTGCCACTGACAGAAACTGTATCGTGTAAGCCAGTGTAAGCATAGTGGGACATAGCAGGCTCTGTTTTCCATGCATTCACATGAGCTAAATGAGGACTTTAAAAAACAAACAACAAATAGGCACAAACCACTGCAGAAATATTCTTGAAAAAATTCATTGGATCTTACTTTTCTTTTCAGATGGAGATTCATTAAGATAGACACATGTTATTTTGTACACTTACCTCCTTTCCTGATATAATGTGTTGTTCCTCTCACAATGACATTGGCATATAAAATGCTTCATTTCCTGTCTGAAGAGCCATTCAACCAGCTCCTCAAAAGTATATTGGGAATACTATTTAAAACAAGATTATCTATCTCTCCCTTCTCTTCTCAATGATCTGGAAAAAGAATTGGTCTCAGGTTTTAAACAATGAGAGACTTTCTTGGGTTGTAAAGAGTGTTTGCTGTTGATTATTTAGAATTTTATCAAGCTGGACATAGCCTGTGCTTTGCTTTCTTTCTATTCACTAATTTATTCTTTTTTTAATTTTATTTAATTATTTTTCAAGTACAGTATTCTATTTCTCCCATCCCAGCCCACCCCACCCCGTGCTCCCCACCTCCCTCCCATTTCCACCCCCCTTAGTTCTCGTCCCTGTGTCCTTTACACTTGTTCCTCTAAATCCCTCCCCTTTCTCCCCTTAAATTCCCTCCCCTCTCCCCTGTGGTCACTGTCCCCCTGTTTTCTATTTCAGTGTCTTTGTTTTTATTTTGCTTGCTTGTTTGTTTTGTTGTTTAGCTTCTTGTTAAAGGTGAGATCATGAAGAGATGCTCAATATCGCTAGCCATCAGAGAGATGCAAATTAAAACCACAATGAGATACCACTTTACACCAGTCAGGATGGCTATCATAAACAAAGCAACAAACAACAAATGTTGGAGAGGTTGTGGGGAAAACGGGACCCTAGTTCACTGTTGGTTGGATTGCAGACTGGTACAACCATTATGGAAAACAGTATGGAATTTTCTCAGAATAAATAAAAATCGACCTGCCTTTTGACCCAGCAATTCCACTGCTAGGATTATATCCTAAGAACCCTGAAACACCAATCTCAAAGAACCTATGCACCCAATGTTCATAGCAGCACAATTTACAATAGCCAAGAGTTGGAAGCAACCTAGGTGCCTGTCAGTAAATGAATGGATCAAAAAATTGTGGTACATATACACAATGGAATTCTATGCAGCAAAGAGAAAGAAGGAGCTCCTACCCTTTGCAACAGCAAGGATGGAACCGGAAAGCATTATGCTGAGTGAAATAAGCCAAGTGTTGAAAGACAGATACCATATGATCTATTCACTAATTTAATATGACTCGTTAATGGAAGTGCCCTGAACAGCACGGGTGGTGGACTTAATTATCCAGACTGCTTGCTTCTCCTGAAGCTAAATGAGTCCATTGTGATAGTTTTTTGGGAAATGAGTCTTCCTGGATATGCATTTATAATTAGATAAACTATAATTTTGGCCACATCTTTAAAGTGATTATGTCTGGGATATAAATATAAGGAAACTAAATCTAATGATATAACTACCACCTTTGATGATTTCAAAGACGTTTTTTTCTGACACTTTTTCAATAAGTAGATTGACAATAGAGTGCTTCCTAGAGCTTAAACACTACCATGTGAGGGAATTTTAAAGTTACTTTTAGTGAAAAAAACAGTCCTTTGAAGTCTGTGTAGCTGTCTGAGAAAAAGGAGTGGTATTTTAAAACAAATTGGAGGTATACCTACTTTAGTAAGCTTAGGTTTTTTAAATGGTTTACTTCACACATTTGAATGTTGTCAATGCCTATATCTCAGTGTATTTTCATTAATAACATAACAAAACCATTCTAATCAATTTATTCCAGAAATGTTAATGTATTCTATATTTTAATAATTGATTTGCACTTAGCTCTTTCAAAACTGAAGAGCAGAGTGTCTGACAGATGGTTCTTGGGTTTACTTTTCAGAACCACCTGTACCAATCGCCCCCCCTCAGCTGGCCTCAGTGGGGGCGACCTATCTGTGGATACAACTCAATGCCAACTCCATCAACGGGGACGGACCCATTGTCGCCCGAGAGGTGGAATATTGCACAGCAAGTGGGAGCTGGAATGACCGGCAGCCAGTGGATTCCACGAGTTATAAGATTGGGCACCTCGATCCAGATACAGAGTACGAGATCAGTGTGCTCCTCACCAGGCCAGGGGAGGGCGGCACTGGATCTCCTGGGCCAGCCCTCAGAACAAGAACGAAGTGTGCGGGTGAGTATGGGAAACTTGGGACTACTTGTCATTGTCTTTCTGGGCATGGACCTGAAGCATTGGTGTTCATCAGGTGGCTAACACACTCCCCCAGCTCTGGCCGCCTCCTGTAAGGGAGCAATTAATTCCCTTCTCCTGTGAACAGTAGCCCAACAGCCTGTGTACTTTGGTACCTCGAGGCTTGGTGTCTCTCAGGCAGCTCCCACCCCTTTGTCCCCTATTCTTTATTTACACCTTCCTGTGAATATCACAGAGTTCAAGTGGAAATTACCCCAAAATGTGACAGAATGATCTGCTTTAATGATGTCTGTTCACAGGTCAGATCCTTTCATCCTGGTCCCTTTCTTTTATGTTCACAGTCGATGTGCTCATAGCCTGGAGGAGCTTTGGAATAATGGATTTCATCTAAGAGATAGCTTTAAAGCTGTGTTTCTATTGATGGATATTTAATGGAGGGCTGCTTGCCAATGACATGGAGCCCATTTGTAAAATAAGCAAGGGTGATTTGTGGACTGCATGCAGTCTTTAAGTTTAGATTATATAGTTCTAATTAACTGCTGAACTCACTCTGCAGCTTAAATAAAAGTAGGGAGAGAAATTCTGAGTCTCATAAAAATTAAAACCTGACCTTAACTCCCACTAGAGAGTATAGTGTTGTTTCTATAAAGCTCCTTTTTGGCCAGAAGTAGAGAAGAATAGTATATTGGGATACTGAAGTATTCTTGTATCATTTAAATAAAGACTCCTTTATTGAATTGTGGGTTCAAGTGAAGAGATTCCGTAACTTTCTATGGAGTTAATTGATTCTTCAGAAAGCATTATTTAAGAAGGTACATGTCAATATGTTTCATTTCTTTTTTAAGTTTTAAAAGTACTGAGTGCAGCCTGACCCTGTTAGGTAGGAAAAATGATTAAACATCAACAGTTGGAGATATTTCATTTTTTTCTTTATAATTGGGAGTGTACTGCTTTCACAAGTTCAAAACTCATGAGGAAAAAATCTGTTTAGGTTTTTTTTTAAGTTTTTGTTAGGGGAACAAGTAGCGTTTTCATCTGGGGACACATGGCGGGCCTGTTTTAGCTGGTCTGCACGCGTTGCCCGTGTCCACACCTGCGTGCACAGGTCACTGTCCGGGCAGGGTCTCTGGAATGTGGACTGCTGTGCGGACCGCTAGTCCCCACAGTCGTGATTGGCAGTTCCTAGGAGGAAGGTGTTTGACAACCCTTTCTCCTCCTCACTTCTGTAAGTCGTGTCATTTCCTTGCTCTTTTTAGTTGAATAAATTTCTCTTCCTTTTTGTGAAATAATTTATGTTATCATCTGTTGCAATGCACACAATAGGTTAGGGGAACACTGCACATACCATTTTACAATCTACGGATTGCTTTCAAATCTGTGACTTATTTCATAACTGCCTTGTGGAGTCTCCAGGGCAGATATTGTGATCCCCTGATTGTGGTGAGATGAAGCCTGTATGATCTCTGTCCTTCTCTGAGCATGCTCTGTAAGCAACACATTTAGTATCGTTTTACTCCAGTGTTACTTTGAGGAATCCTGTCTGGGGCCTGCCAATATACAGGCACACAAGCGGGCACACTCTTTCTCTCTCTTTCTCTCCCCTCAAAAGAAGGTTAGAATTCTATTTCATAAACTGGAGAGAGCATATAATGTTTCTTTCTAGTCACTAACAACCCCACATACTTTTATGTTTCTAGTTCTGTTCTTTTTATATATTTTGTCTTTTCTCTTGGTTTGTTGCCTGTACATTTCAGCTGTTGATGCAGTTACTCTATACATTTTCCCTGAATACAGTGCATATATTTCTTGTTTTCCAGAATCCTCTGTTATTGTTGCACCATGTATAAATATATAAATCTCAAAGAGACAGTGAACCTTTATAGTAGCTCGATAGCCTTTTTTTAAACATCAAAACCAATTCTGAACCGAAATTTGCATGTCAGCACTATGCCTTGAAAGATTAAGCCTCACTTAAGCAAGGAGCCCAGGGGTGAGGCACTCTCTTCCCCTTGCCATTTGTGACCTGCCTTTGACAGTGTGTCACGCACTGGCATTAAATGTTTTTGAAATCGCTGTAGTTGAACAAGTCAGTCTTAGGGAATGTTAGTTAAGTGAATCAAAGCAAGAAATAAGAGGTGGAGTCATGGTATGTGGGTGAGGAAAGTGAAGTCAAACAGGACTTTTCACTGTCAGGAGAAATATAGTTTCACCCTCTCTTGACCTGAGGCTTTTGAGAAAACGCAAAGCTGAGACAGGTGACTGCTGTTGGTGAGCAGTGGGACACCGTGGAGAGCAGACTCAGTCACAAGGAAGAAGACAGCTGTTGCAAAGTAGAGACTGAAAAATTGGATAGTGGTCTCAGATGGTTTGTGAGCCCTAAGGGTTCATAAAGAGCAAGGCATGGGTTTCATAAGCTGGGAGGGACTCTAAGCATTCTTGCAAGATTGATGGAAAATGTCTTTGGCCAGTTTGAACCAATGGATGAGTCTATTAGGGTGCTATGTAGGAGGAATAATTCCACATCCATCTGGTATGGTTTAAAAAGCTGAGAATACTAGTATGGAATTAGAATAATAAAATCTAGCAACAACATATATAAAAAAAACTGATTCAGGGCTTGCTTAAATGCATATGAATCTATAATATTATTCATATTGTATTAATTATTCTATAATGCTATTGCCTCACCCCCTCCCCAGAAAAAAAATCTAATATAACCCTAGGTTGCATTAAAAAAAAAGCAAAATGCTCATGTTGAAGGAGGTGATAGCTTTATTCTATGAGTTCTAGTTAGCCTCCCTAAAACTATTGCATTTATTTCTGTTCCTGCATTTTAAGAAAGTACAAAATAGATGGTGCTCAGGGCATAGGACCCAGAAGAACAGAGGTTCTGGAACCTTGCTCAACCAGTGAGCAGCGATGGAAAGAAATGAGAAAGGTAATAGAGAAGAGCATTGTCTATGCAAATTTGTCAAGGCTGAATCGTGAATAGTGAGTTTCTGATGGCTTCTTCATTCCAGCAGAGCCTGACAGTGTAGAAGGGGATTTCTATACTTAGCAGAGGATTGAGCTGGTTGAACCTGAAGAATCTCAGCATGAAGATTCTATGATTAATGTGTTGTTCCCTTTCTAATGTGATGACCCATCATATGTTTCTTCCCTCATACTCTGAGTTTCACTTTATGTTATTTTTGTCCAAGTACCTCAGAATCATGCTTGTCAATCCCTGCTTTGCAGGCCAGGGAAGGTTTACAAGCAGCTGAGCAAATGGGGAAAAGTAGTGAATATTTAATACTGCTAAATAGATTAAATTTTAAGAAATTACTTTTATTCTGAGATACCCTGTCTGGGATTAGTGTGAAAATATCCTTTTGTGCAATGATGATGTCCAAGTACTAGAACCAGAGTCAGCAGGTGAGAACAGAGGCTCTGGGACCTGGCTTCCCAGATTGAGTTCTAGCCTTGCTGGGCTATATGTATGGCCTGGGAACACTGCACACCTTTTCTGGACTTCTGTTGCCTTATCTATAAAACAGGGGTGGTAACAATAATAATATGTGTCTTGTAGTCTGGCCATGACACCTTAATAAGCTGATGGAAATAAGGTGCCTTGAAGAGAACCTTACATATAGCAAGCAGTCAATGCAAGTTAACTGTCATTTAAATTTTTAAAAAATTCTTTAACATTTTAAATCAAAAGAGTTATGTGTTGGCAACCTCATTTCATTGCCCAAGATGTTTTATAAATATTACCTGTCTGCAAATCTGAGCACTACTGTTTTATAATATGGGCTAGTAGAATTTCCAGCAGTTAAGTATTCCATTCATGAGAGGTGTTATTCTCTTGTGGGTCTTTTAAAATCAAATCTGTTTTTTAATTTTTTTGACAAGATTTCTTTTCATTTCTGTGCTGAACCAATGAGATCTGTCGTATAATGTTTTTAGTGACACCTATGAAAATGTATTTCACTTTTTACATTAAAATGGCAACATCATTATTTATTGTTCTCTGCACAGTGGAATTGATTTTCATGTGTAGTTAGTAGATGCTGTCTCATTACCTGCTCTGATTTCATTCAAGAATTTTATTGGAGCATACCTCCAGAGTTCTTGCTTCTTATGCATCTGAAAATTATTTTCAAATACATGCACAAGCTCCCCCCATTCAACCTTGATCAAATCACTTAGCTTTTCTTGTTCTACCTCCTCATCTTTAAACAAGGATAGTGACAACTACCCTGTCAGAGTGCTTTTGGAGATTAGGTTAGATATTATCTATAAAGATATTTTACAAATTATAAAAGTGCTCTAGCTATATGGGGTATTTTTTAATGATTTATAGTCAGGATCTAGTTTCAGGAATTAAACACATATCCAGTTATTTCCCAACTTTGTAGTTCAGCTATAGTTGAGTAACCTCAGAGAGTTGGAATTACTTTAGTATTCAGTTACGCCAAATGCAATTTAGTTCATGTTTTCTATTATACCTCATATTCTTATGATTATGTGCAGCCTGTGTATCACAAGCCATTAAGTGGTAGCTACTTGAAAAAGAAAAACGGGAGGTGCAGTTAGATTAATTTTCACAGTGGACTTTTTATGTGTTTTATTTTGGGATATTGCTTTTTATGTATCCTAGTTATTGTTTAACTGTGGTTAAGTGGCTTGCTAATAACTGGCCCCAGGAGTTAAAGAAGGGGGATGATAAACTAATGACTTAACGATTAAGACTGTTGAGAGTGAAAAAAACTAAACCGAAATGTGTTTTTTTAGAATTACTGTAACCAAAAAGCTTTGAAAAAAAGAATGATTATACCTTTTTAAAATTTATTCATAAAATATTTATTGAACACCCATATTTGCAAGAACCATTTCCAGGTCCTAAGGGTACAACAAGAAGACAAGATCCTGCGTTCAAAACTGATAAATTTGGGAGTATTGGAGGGAGGAAATATACAGGCAATAAACAAGACTGTACACATGGGTATATAATACGATCAGTGCCATGAGGAAAAATAGAGAGATGGAAAGTGAGCAGGCAGGAGACTTTTTCAAGGTTATTTAAAAATTTTTAATTGTAGTAAAATATACTGTCTTAGCTATTTCTAAGTGTTAAGTTCAATAATATTAATTACATTCAACCAATCTCTAGCATTTTTTTTTATCTTGCAGAACTGAAACTCTGCACCCATACTAACTCCCCATGTCCCCTTCCCGGGCTCTGTCGACCACCACTCTGTTTTCTGTCTCTGTGAGTGTAACTGCTCCAGGTACCACAAATAAGTCGGATCATACAGAAGGTGCCCTTTTGTGTCCAGCATATTCTAGTTAGCATTACGTCCTCAAGGTTCATTCATGTTATAGCGTGTGTGATTGCACCTTTTTAATTACTTTTAAAATTGTGTTACATATACTTAGTTTGTGGGATTCTTTGTAAACTATATTGGGAATTTAAGCACCAACATTAGCTTTCAATTAAATTTATTAATTCTCAACATTTAAAAATTCTTTACCTTTATGACTTAAGGAAATCTCACCTACTAAGGCAGGCAGTATGGCTGTGTTGCCAGAGAGCCAGCGTGCAGCACCTGGAAGTTCTGTGTCAGAGTGTATAGCCATCCCACCCCTGGGCAGCTTCTGGTCATCAAGAATAAAGAGTGATGTAAGAAATTAGAGGAATTTATAAATAATATGCCATTCTTTTAAACTAGTAAGAGTGAGAGAATTTAATACCTATTTGCAGAGGTATGTATTTTTTATTATATGCCTAATTAGAACCTTTTACATAACTGTAATAAAAACTTCAAATGTGTGTTACATTAAAATTCATTTTTGTTCTCAGTTGTTTTGATAACATGCAGTTATAGACATTTTATCTGTGATTCTTTTAGTGACATGAGAGATGGGACATATTTTTCATCTACTTCCAATCAGTCCACCTTTCAATTCTCCTTGGTCTGAGAGAGACAGAGTCTGTGCCAACCCATTATGTATATTTTCCTATATCATCAGTTCTTGTATCCAACATAGTAGTTGTACTGTTTAGCTAGAACAGATATATCTGTGTAGCCCTCTTATGTCCTTGCCATGCACTTTGTTGAACACATACATATATGAGCAGGGGATCGGCTGATCAGAGGTCCTTCAGGGCAGAGGCCCAGCATCCTTGCCTATGGAAAGGTCCCACTAACTACAAGGTTCAAGTTCTGTGTTGTCTTACCATATACCCTGCTAATGCCTCTTAGTACAGTTTGTATAGCAGCGCACTCTTTCCTACCAGGCCCATTCTAAATTTCGTGAGATTTAGTTTAATATCGGTTTTTTAATTTTAATTCACCCTATTTTTGAAATGTGACACTGGAGTGACTCATTTTAAATACGCCTGACTGTGAGTCACATATGGGAAATGAGGAGTGAATAGGTTTCTTGGCAAGGTGGCTTTACATGGAGCCCAAATTGCATGATGCCTGCATTCCACCAAAAGCTGACCTGTGTTTGTTTATTTATTATTTTTAGTCCCTCTTGTGGAAGAAAAAGAAACAGTCTGGTTGGAATGGGGCTGATCTGAAATTATTCACTACCAAAACCAGATTTGTTTTCTTCCTAAATCAAAGATGGTCAGATGTATCTTTTCTTGACAAATCTGCTACCAGCAATGCAATATGTATTTGGACTTACACAGCTGGCCCATATGCATTTGGGAAGTTGGAAACTGGTCTAAGATCTAACAATGGCTGTTATTCAGAACGAAGGACCTCATTGAATGGAACGTACTGTATTTTGCTGTGTATCATGCATACCCACATTTTGATCCCAACTTTCAGGAAAAAAAACTTTTGTTTTAATTTTGAATCAATTTTTAATATTTATATTTGGATACTTGTCTTTTGTATTATAAATGAATTTTAATATTTTTAACATGTTATGGTATAAGAAATTTTATGTAATGAATAACTACAAAACACAAGAACAGATACAAGGTACTTCAGGTACTACCCATGTATATATAATATGCACCCTTGTTTTTTCCTCAAAGATTTGAGCAAAAATGCATGCATTATATACAGCAAAATACAGGGTAATTTATTTTTGATACAATTTGTTGACCAGGGAAAAAAGTTAAAGTGTCCTAGTTCTAAAATAGCTCTGCCAAAGTGCAGTATGTTTTCAATGCATTTCCAACACATCAAACCATTAAGAACCTTTTAAAACTATAAACATTAGGAGGGCATGAAAAGTATCTTCCCTACTATACTATAGAGGTAAAGACATCCCATTGGGCAGCATTGCCTTTGGGCAGAGGACAAGAACACAGTAGCAATGCGGCACTTTTTTCATTATAATACATGTTCCTCATGCCCCAGAGGCTTTGTGATACCCGAACCTCAAATCCAGCTGCCTTTAAACATTGAGCCAGCACCTTCCCCAGTCCGAACCCTGAGGTCACATGGAGAAATCCTGTGTGAGAGGCTTAGAAGTGCCTGAACCAGTGTCATCCCAATACATTCAATAAAAGGTAAAGAACCCAAAATTAAAAAGACCAGACAAATGGACATGGTTGCTTTTAGAGTTGCCCATTGACTCTTAGAGTGCATGATAGTTCTTAGAAAGGTGTCGAGCAGGGTCCTTGGCTTTGAAGAATAAGCATATTAACAGTCCTTCTAGGCCTGATCTGGAAGGCTCATAGGCAGCTTTCTGTGGAACTATGAATAAGCCGAGGAGTTTGAGAAAATTAAGAGCAGGATCTAGAAATTATCAGTGGCCTCTGATGGGTCATTTAATGCTGGGGAAAAAAATCACAAAACTGCTCTGGGCCACATTTTAGACAGTATGAGGCAAAAGTAGGTTTACAGTTTCTCTTATGGAAAATGATACAGTAATTAATAAATAATACAAAAATAAACTCTGTGTTTCACATACTCACAGCTGTAAACCTTTTTCCCCACCCTGTACGTCTATCAATTTGGAGCTTGAGCAAATCCCTTGTTCTAGTGCTGTGATTCTGTCACTCTCTGTCAAAGGGGTTTTTCTATCACAGTGAAGCATCACCATTATCAGTATTAGTCCCTCACTGAGTACCAGCTACAGGCTGTTCAGCGCAGTCCTAAGGCCACTGACATGCTTAGGGGTGCCCACGCCTCCCATGGCAGTGTTTTCTAGAAGAAGGACAACACTCACTACATCCTTGCAGTTTTTAAAGAGACCCAAAATCATCTAAATGTTCCCCCAAATCTCATATATTTAGCCAAAAAAGTATTATGAATTAAACTATTAAATTTTTATTAGATCAAATACCCTCACTCCTTATCAAATGTATGAGGCAGTAAAGTTGTATTTTATGGTCTCTATGTGAGCATTTATAATTCCCTGGGGTGCCCTGTATAATCAGTATGCACTGCATACTTGTGTTTTTTTAGGAAACTTGCAGTATGATGACCATTCTAAATTATCATAGAAGTTTGTACTTTTATCACAGCCTTTGTGAATATTTTGGACATATTTAGAAAAGATAAATGGCTAACTTCCTTCACTTTAAAGTCTGATTCTCTTGGGCTGAGTGCTGGTTCTGACATTAGTATCTAGAAAGTACCTCAACAAATTACTTAAATGTCCTGAATCTAAGTTTTCTAATAATTCCAATAAGTTTTCTACTAATACTAGCACCTTCTTTACAGCACTGCTGGGAGTATTAAATGTGCTAAGCCATGAAAAGTGGTTAGCAGACTACTTTGTTTACCTGATGGACACTGAATTTTAAATAGACTTGCTAGCAAATTCTGATTCATTTATAAATTTAATAAACCTGTTACAGCTGAGGATACTACTATGGCATAATCTCCCAATTGAACTGTTAAGCTGAGTAGATTGTGTTTTGTTTGACACACACACATCAAGTTGCAGTTTGTCCTAAATCATAAATTTTTTTAAAAACATGTATGTTATAGAGCTAATGTCAAGAAAATGATTATAAGTTTAGAATGTGGGAGAACTAGGTGGCAAAGAAAACAGAATGTGAATGTGTTCTTTAACTGTAAGACCTTGTTATTCTGTGACAGAGGACATATTACAATTGTTAGCAACTTGGTGAATATTTTTGACAGTTTAATGCTTTCAGGAGCACTGTCCCACACCCTGATACCTCTAAGTCTGTCCAGAACATACAAAGCTTGACAACCACAGTTTGATTTGAGCAGCAAGGCAGCCTATAGGATAAGACCAAGATGTCTTGGGGGCACATCTTTCCTTTTGCTCATTTACCTACAGATCTCAAGAAGGCAGAGGTCTTACTGCATGAGGTGGATAATGAGGTGGTGATGCTGTACACCTAAGAATTGAAATACACAGGTAAAATCTTCCACTGGGAGGGCTGCTTCTGAGACAGGCTTGTATTCTGTGTCCCTGATCCAAGAGCAAAAGACGTAGTTTCCGAATGGCCTTTGTCTTGAGAACATATTAGAAAAAATTCACTCACTCTTAACCAGCAAGGTATGCTGTTTGTCCCTGGAATCTCAAATGCAGCATGTCCAAAACCAATTGTATGAATTGGGAAGCAGAATTTTTATCGTTGATCTCACACATCCTGTGTGCTTCCATCCATTACTCCATAAGCATACTCAGATTTATTTTGTTATCAAGCCTTCTCTCAGCTTATTTGTCCCCATTACATGGACAGAGAACTCATCTGAACACATGTAGTGACATGTGGCCTCCAAGTAGAACTTGCCTACTTCATATGTGAGGATAATGCTGTTAATGTTCTTAAAACTAAATTTATAAGAAGTAAAATGGGGCCCTGGCTGGCGTAGCTCAGTGGACTGAGCGCGGGCCTGTGAACCAGAGTATCGCGGTTCGATTCCCAGTCAGGGCACATGCCTGGGTTGCAGGCCAGTTCCCAGCAGGGAGCACATGAGAGGCAACCATACACTGATATTTCTCTCCCACTCTTTCTCCTTCCCTTCCCCTCTCTCAAAAAAAATAAATAAATAAAATATTAAAAAAAAAAGAAGTAAAATGAATGAGAGCTAAAACCTCCAGAGTAGTAACAACAGATTTTAAAAGGTTGATATGTCAAATTTTTAGTTTATAAAGGTTAACCATGTTCCTTGGTTTGCATAATACTTTCTATAAATTAATTTTTAAAATATAAAGAACTGACGAGTCTAGTATCTATCAGAAAAAATTACAATAAATAGGAAGCTTTAAAAATGAATCATGCATATAAATGAAATTAAAACTACAAATACAAGAAATTTTATTTTGAAGTATCATTATTCCTATTATTAAAATAAGAAAGGTAATAACACTGTTTGATATAAAAATTACTGATCTTTCATCCATGTTATTACCTTTGTAGAATGAGTAGTATAACTAATATAACTGTTCAGGTAAAATATTTCTATTGACCAAATAGCAGTATTTCTATCATATAGATCTAGACAAGAGACAGTAAACCATGATTATACTGTAATTGGCATTGAAAACCCTTTCTAGTGTGAATAATCAGCAGAGAACATACAAGTGTTAAAATATATTTCCATTAAATATTATATATTGTTACTTCACTGTTCTTTAGATAGAGTATATGGCCCTTAATTTGAATCATGAATTTATCATAACATTTGTTTTGTTAATATTTATTTCTTGGTGATGATCCATTTTAATTACTGAAATCAGAGATGCTATATGAGGCAAAAATGCAGAAACATATGATGTAGTACTTATTAGAAGATTCCCTTATCTTTCTCCAGTTTCTTTCCTGGAGATAATACGTAGGCACTTATCCTTCTGTGTCTCTTTCTATGCCCATTTAGATATATCACTGTTGATATATCCCAGATCTGTGCCTAACTAGTTATAACAATGAGATCACATTGTATATACTATTCTGTAAATTTATTTTACATCTCTTGATATTCTCTGAACATCTCTCTAGTTGCTATAGTCTAGAGCAAAATACACAGATTTAACTCATTTTTAGTAGTAGCTGTTTATTATTCTGGAATATCTATACCCTAATTATTCAGCCCTCCTTTTTTTTTTTTGATGGATAGGTTCTTGTTATTTTCTATTGAAAATAATATATCAATAAATATCTATAAATATATTTCTTTCTATTAAAATAGTATATTTCTATAGGTTATAGTTTTGAGGTAGAATTGGTGAGCCAAAGGGAAGTGCATTTAATGTTATTTTTTTAATTTTTAAAAACTTTAATGAATTGAGTTTAGAGAGAGGGATAAAGGGAAGAAGAGAGAAAGAAAGGAGGGAGCAGAGAGGGACAAACAGAGAAATGGCATTTGGTTGTTTCACTTATTTATACATTTATTGGTTCATTCATATATATGTCCTGACTGAGATCAAACCTACAACTGTGGGTATTGGTACTATACTCTAACCATGCTAGTTACCTGGCTAGGGCCACATTTAAGATTTTAGTAGATGATACTTTCCAGAAGGCTAGCAAGTTAAATTCCATCAGCAAGACCTGAGAACATTAGTTTCCAAACATGTTTTTGAGCATTGAATATTAATGCTTGTTTAAAATTGTTGCCAGTTTATTGGTTTAGAAATGCTATGTTACTTTTTTAATTTGCATTTTACTTTTTTTCATTTGTTTATTGACTTTTCATATTTTTCACCATCAGATTATATGTTCTATCCTTAGGATGCCTTTTCAATTTGTAGGAGTGGTTTATATTAGTAGGCTTATTTGTCTGTCATATGCTTTATAAGTATTTTCCCTCATTTTACCATTTGCCTTTTTATTTTATTCATGGTACACTTTGTTAAAAAGAATTGGTTACATTTCATAGTTAAATTTATCAATCATATCCTTTAGGGCTACCCATATATATTAATATAGGATAAAAGTTTCATTACAATTTAAATCAATCTATTCTAGGTAGATGGCCGGATATGCAGTAGCATTTGCTAATTAAACCTTTGTCCTTCCTTGTCGCTTTTCATTTTCCAGTCTTGTTTTTGAAGGTATTTTTCAACATGTTCTTTGACTATTTTTAAAGAGTTTATTTTTTTTCCTCTTAGGTCTTTAGTCAGTGAAATTTTGGTCAACAGTCTTGTGGGGAGTCTACAGGGCTGGGAAGCCCTCTGGGAAAGGTTTTGTTCATTCCGTAAAGATGAACAAACAAAAATGGCCTTTTCTCAGCTCCGCCAGGGGGCGGTGCGTGGCGTGGTGTCCAGGAGTCAGCAGGCCTCCCGTGCCCACAAGGAAGCCATTTAAAACGGCAGCAGTGTAAGAGCTGATTAGACATAACCGAATTAAAATACCTTCACACCTAATCTTGGCTCGCTTCATTTTATTCATCTATTAATGTAGTCAACAAATATTTATTGAGACTATTAGTTGAGAGTTTCTCTCCTAGGCTTTGGGAATACAGTGGTGCGTAAAACAAATGAGTTTCCTGGCCTCGTGGACATCGCGTTCTAGTTTATATTTCTCCATTCTTTTGCAATGTTGTACAGATGTACATGAAGCAAAGCTTGAAGAGTTTTGTAAAGGACCGTAAGGGAGGAAGTTTTAACAGTAAACATAAACATTAGGGCAGCCTTTACAAATAAGTTGTTTTAACCAGGATGTTTTAGACTGCAAGTCTCTATAAAATCAGTTCATACAGACTAAACAATAAGGGAATTTATTACATGTAGTAACAGGAAGTTCACGGATAAGTCACAATTTACAGTTTGTTGATCCATTTTAGTGGCTCCATAACATTATGAGAGACATGAGTTCTTTCTGAATCTTGCCTGGATTGGCTTTACCTCAAGGCTGATCCTCTTCATAGTCATAAGGTGGCCTTTAGAAGCAACTAGAAAAACGTACTTTGCTCAAACCTGACAGAAGGGAGAGAGAAACGTTTTCTCAATCCTCAAATGTAACTCCTTTCTTTCAGTTTGTTAGGCCAATTAAGTACCAGTAATAATAACTGGGAAATGTTTGTGAACTGATTGACTTAATGCCCTTATTCTCAAACTTGACTGTGCTGCTGTGATGTCAGTTTACATCAGAATCACCTGCGAGGCTTGGTAAGCGATAGATTGCTGGGTCCCACCCCAGAGTTCATGATTTAATAGGTTTGGGGTTGGGCTCAGAAAATTATATTTCTAAAAAATTTCCAAGTGACGCTGATGCTGCTGGTTAGGAATTCCTGATGTGGAGTAATAACGATGCATCCTTGCACTACAAACCTGTTAGAATGGCCAAACTCTAGAACACTAACATCCTTGCTGGTGAGTTAGTATAGCACAGGAACTCATTTATTGCCACAGACATGTGAAAAAGTACATTCACTTATCAAGACAGCTTGGCATATTAAAAAGTGAAAGAAGTCAATCTGAAAAAGCTACATATGTATAATTCCAACTGTATGAGATTCTGGAAAAGGCAAAACTATACAGGCAGTGAAAAAGACCAGCAATTGCTACAGGGGAGGGAAAGAAAGATGAATAAGCAGAACACAGAGGATTTTTAGGGCAGTGAAAATACTCTATATGATATAATGATGGATACCTGCCATTATACATTTAAGCAAGCCCATCGGCTGTACATCACCTAGAGTGAACCCTAGTGTAAACTGTGGACTCTGGGTGATGATGGTGTGTCCGTGTAGGTTTCTCAGTTGTAACACATGCACCATTCTGGTGGGGGATGTCAATAATGGAGGGAATTTTTTGAGGGATGGGGGTATAAAGGAAATCTTTGTACTTTTCTGCTCAATTTTTCTGTGAACCTGAACCTGCTCAGTGAAAAACAGTGTACCCTTGTGCCTACAGATGGGATCAGCTGCCTCTGACCTACCAGGTCTGAAGAACTAAATAGCTAAATGAAATCAGGGATTTGGGGAGCTACTGGGAAAGAAGAGAGGAGAATA
Organism: Artibeus jamaicensis; assembly: GCF_021234435.1. NCBI lineage: Eukaryota > Metazoa > Chordata > Mammalia > Chiroptera > Phyllostomidae > Artibeus > Artibeus jamaicensis. The sequence goes on from NW_026521992.1 coordinate 322,290, forward strand.
AATGCTGCATAAGAATTAACAGTTTCTCCTTTTGTTTTTTTTTTTTTTTTTTAGCAGTGGAAAATTGATTTATTTTTTTTCAATCTTTTATATATATATATTTTTAATTTTATTTAGTTATTTTTCAAGTACAGTTTTTTGTCTATTTTTCCCATCCCAGCCTCCCCCTGCCCCTTGCTCCCCCCCCCCTCCCATTTCCTCCCCCCCCTTAGTTCTCGTCCCTGTGTCCTTCCCATTTGTTCCTCCAAATCCCTCCCCCTTTTTCCCCTTAACTTCCCTTCCTTCTCCCCTCTGGTCACTATCCCCTTGTTCTCTATTTCAGTGTCTTTGTTTTTTTGGGGTTTTTTTTTTTCTGCTTACTTGTTTGTTTTGTTGTTTAGCTTCCTGTTAAAGGTGAGATCATATGGTATTTGTCTTTCAGCACCTGGCCTATTTCACTCAGCATAATGCTTTCCAGTTCCATCCATGTTGTTGCAAAGGGTAGTAGCTCCTTCTTTCTCTCTGCAGCATAGAATTCCATTGTGTATATGTACCACAATTTTTGGATCCATTCATTTACTGATGGGCACCTAGGTTGCTTCCAACTCTTGGCTATTGTAAATTGTGCTGCTATGAACATTGTGGTGCATAGGTTCTTTGATATTGATGTTTTAGGATTCTTAGGATATAATCCTAGCAGTGGAATTGCTGGGTCAAAAGGCAGGTCGATTTTTATTTTTCTGAGAAAAATCCATACTGTTGATATGAATTGAATGTAGTACTTGTAGTCAAATTATTATTGAGAAATTGTATAAAGTCTTTCTAATTTTGAGTAAATGTGTTCCCAATTAAGCACTTATATGAGTCAAAACTGAGATCTTCAAAGAACCTTAGTCTTCATTTTTAAAAACCCTTGATTTTAGTAGAGATACTAGAAAAATTTACTATAGGGATTCATTGAAAATCCATTCTTCGTATTCAGCACAGATCTAACCTTGAATGCAGTTACAGTGAGAGAAATATATAATGCCTGAATTGCTAGAGAACATTGGGACGCGGTTCTTCATGGGCCTCTCATACTTTGGCACATTTTGCCTGCAGAAGCGCTGATGGCCTTGGTTCTGGTGCTTGTATAGTGAACAGCCTTGGAAAACAGGAATAGTGCTTCCCACTGGAGCAGAGGACAAGCTGTCTTAGAGTTTGGTATGATATAATAAAGATAACATCTCTCTGGAACGAAAGGCAGACAGGTTTGTTTACACCCATAGTAAAAGATTTGGATTTCCTAAACTCACAGTTCTTCATATGCGGCACAAATGTATGCCATTCGCCACATGGAACTTTAGGGGCAGAGGGAACCAACAGCAACTCAAGCTCATGCTACTTGCTGTGTTGTTAGTCCTTTGTCTCTGACCTATGAGTCTCACATCTCCTTCCAATATTCTTGAATCTACAGCAGGTAACTTGTTAATTTGAAAGTTGGGTAAAATCTCAGACCCTTCACAGTTCTTGACAGAATATACTTACAAGGAAGAAATTGAGTGTTTATAATTTCACCTGACTCCTACATTTTCTTGACTGAGAAGTTGAGACCTCGATAACTGGAGTGAGTTACAGCACTAGTCTATTTTCACAAGTGCACTGCCATTCTTTGACACAGCACACAGATAGTCTGTTTGCACAGCAGGTGCACAGGGAATATATTTGCACAAGTGCACAGCCAGTCTACTTACACAAATGTACAGCAGGTATTTTCATAAGTGCACACCCAGTCCGTTTACATGGGTGCATTCACAAGTGCCCTGTGAGTATGGGAGCACAGCGAGCTCTCATAGCCAGCACTTTCTCAGGGTGCTTTGTGCTTTGCCTCACTACAAAAATTCTCTCTGAGTAAAGCCTATAGCCTTGATTTAGAGTTGATTTAAGGATGTGTTTAAGCATAAGAACTTCTCATTTTAAGATAAAACCAGATAAAATTGACATAAATTGAGAGGGGTAGTTGGTTGTATATAGCATACAGATATAACCTGATGAGGCTATATCAGCCCGAGGAGATACTTGGAAGAATGAGAGATAATTATCTGTCAGAGTCATTTAGTTGTAGCTCTGCTAAGTACCATGTGCGATTAGTTCACCTTCTCTATTATTTCTAGATTTGTGTTTGCTTATTGCTCCAATTCTGAGTCTAGGTGTCGGTTCATTTTAAATTACAAAGTGGAATTCTACTTGACCACCAGATATTAATATGCCTCTAGCTAAAAGGATATGCAGACTTAGGAAGGTGCCACATTGACTGCTTTGTTTTTGGTTGTGCTCCCACATTAGCAAGTCCATCCTGCTCACTTACTAGGTGTACATTGATAACTTTTTTTTTGTTTTGACACACTAGCATATATCTTTTTCTCTTTAAAAATAATTTCTAGTACTGTGAAATTGGAACTCTTTTTACATCTGTTATTGACTATTTTTAAAAGTATATTTTATTGCTTATGCTATTAGTTGTCCCAGTTTTTCCCCCTTTGCCTCCCTCTACCTGCTAGCCCCATTTCCTCCAACAGTCCCCTCTCTTAGTTCATGTCTATGGGTCATGCGTATAAGTTCTTTGGCTTCTCCATTTCTTATATTGTTCTTAACATCCCTACCAATTTGTACTTTTAAAATCCTGCATCTTTTCCCCCATTCTCCCCCTTCCCTGTCCCAGTTGAGAATCCTCCAATGATCTCCATATCTATGCCTGTTGTTACCATATCTATGCTTGTTCTGGTAACAAGTGTAGATATGCTTACTATTTCTTGTCTGCATATCTATGTTCCTGTTCTGCTTGTTGGCTTTGTTTGTTTTTTATATTCAGTTGTTAATAGTTGTGAGTTTGTTGCCAGTTAATGTTCATAGTTTTTATCTTCTTTGTCTTATATAGTTCCCTTTAACATTTTATATAATAAGGGCTTGGTGATGATGAATTCCTTTAGTTTTACCTTGTCTGGGAAGCACTTTATCTGCCCTTCCATTCTAAATGATAACTTTGCTGGATAGAGTAACCTGAGTTATAGGTCCTTGCTTTTCATCACTTTGAATATTTCTTGACAGTCCCTTCTAGCCTGCAAAGTTTGAAGAAATCAGCTGACAGTCTTATGAGCATTCCATCGTAGGTAACTCTGCTTTTCTTTTGTTGCTTTTAAGATTCTATCTTTATCTTTAACCTCTGGCATTTTAATTATGATGTGTCTTGGTGTGGTCCTCTTTGAGTCCATCTTGTTTGGAATTCTCTGTGCTTCCTGGACTTGTATGTCTATTTCCTTCTCCAAATTAGGGAAGTTTTCTTTATTATTTCTTCAAATAAGTTTTCAATTTCTTGCTCTTCCTCTTCTTCTTCTGGCATCCCTATGATCTGGATGTTGGTACATTTGAAGATGTCCCAGAGGCTCCTTATTCTATTCTTGGTTTTTTAATGCTTTTTTTCTTCCTTGTGGGTTCCCTGTACACTTTATTTTACTTAATGCAGCCTTCATTTCTGCCTGGGTCTTTTTTATGCTTGTTGCAGTAACCAATGATTACTTTGAGCATCCTGAAAGCCAGTGTTTTGAACTCTGCATCTAATAGGTTGCTTGTCTCCATTTCATTCAGTTTTTTGCCTGGAGTTTTATTTTGTTCTTTCATTTGGGCTTTATTTCTTTGTCTCCTCGATTTCGCAACCTCCCCGTGTTTGTTTTTGTGTATTAGGTAGAGCTGCTTTGAATCCCTGTCTTAGTAGTGTGGCCTTTTGTAGAAGAGGTACCTGTAAATTGTGTGAGGCAGAGCCCTCGGTAATCAGCAGTGCAGAGTAACCCATTTCACTGTTCTGTGGCTCTGTATGGGAGAGGGCTCAGAAAGTGGACAGTTCTGCCTGGCCTCTGGAAATTGCCCTGGAGGAAGCTGTCTTTTGGCACTTGCCCTGTTGCCAGTGACCTCACTTTCTCGTCATATGCCACTTGTGGCCTTCTAGCTGTTGCTCTGGAGCTCAATCCCAGAGAGGGTGGGTCTGTGTGAGTCCTAAATGGATTGTGGGCCCTTTTAGAGAAGTCTCTTGAGAATCCCACAGTTTCTTCTAGCACCCCACCCCTCCTTGGGTTTTATAGTCAAGATATGGGGACATATCTTCCTGGCACTGGAACCCTTGCCTGGGTGGTCTGCTTTGGGGCTGGGATCACTCACTCCCAAGGTACCCCTCCTGATTTTTATCCAACACACATGAATGTGGGACTGCCTGTTCTGCCTCTTCTCTGTGCCTCCCCCTGCCTCTCTGCGCCTCTCTGAATCTCTGCCCCTCCTACCCATCTGGATAAATGTGGCTTCTTTAAATCCGTGGTTGTTGAACCTTCATATAGCTCAATATTCTGATGAATCTGGGTGATACTTGTTTTGCAGTGTAGTTGTAATTTTTGCTGTAGTTGTGCGTGGCGGTAAAGTAAGTTTACCTATGCCTCCGCCTTGACCATGTGAAATCATAACTCTTCTGTATTTTATCCATATTATATCTGACCCATATATAGCATACCAATCATATGTCAGCTTTAATTATTAAAAAGGTTTCTATCATAATAGTAATGTTCAGATATTGTTATGAAAGGTTTGTGAGCAGGTGACAGAGTATTCTCTCATATCAATTCCAATACTATTTCATAATTTTTTGAAAACAAAGACACTTCTTTTCACCCTTCGAATTGCCTATAGCAACTTTTGAAAAATAGTGCTTTGGCATGGAAACTAACAGAACATGCATGGTTCTACCTCAACACCTGTGTTTTCACTCAGCCATATGTCCATGTCAAAGAAAATTGAATGTTCCCTAGGTGACCTGTCTGTAAGCTGGGCCTTTAATTTCATTGTGGCTATTGAAGCTCTCACTGCAGCCAAAGTGAAAAAGGGTGGGCAGAGAAATGATTTCTACAGATGATCTGTATCCAGCGAACAGAGGAAATCATTGACCTTCCAGTGTAGGTTCCTTTTCTGGCCACCTTTGTCTAACCCTGTCTGAGTAAATAAAACACACAAGCATCCCATTCTAGGGTAGAATACTGGATTTCTACGGATGATTTTTAAAGAAAGCAGCAATGTAGTTTAGTCTGTATATAAAAGTATTGAGGGTTTAGGAAGCAGAAATTCCAAGTTAGCAATGTATAATTCCTCCTGACGAGTTCCGCAGTTAAGCGCCTTTGGAAACATTTTAATAATGGGTTTAGAGGTGAGCCAAAGCTGTTCTTTTGGACAAACTATGTATCTAAGGTGTTTCAGTTGAGACACATTGGTAACATGTTATGTGTTGTATCTATTAGTCCAAATTAAAAATAATTTAAGTTAAACTTTTTTTCCTAAAGAGAGTATAGAGCACATAATATATTTGCATTACTTTTCTTTATTCAGCAGTTTATGCTCAGAAACTGATGTGTTTTTAAATAATTAATAGCAGAATTGAAATATAAATTAAGAAATCAGAGTGGGAAACCATAGGCTCCAGTGTCTTGGTATTGTGGTTAATGTCCCCTTGTCCCCTTGAAGTCTCGTGCCAGTGTGGAGGGCACATTGGAGAGACTGTGATGGGCTGCACTGGCCTTTCAACTGAAGCAGCTTTGGATCCATTTCCTCATTCTGACTGAGGAGGACTGAGTGGTCCACAGCAGGCTCAGCCACACCCTGGGTCTGACTGCTCCCAGGGTGTGCTCTTGTCCTCAGCCCAACGCAGAGGGGGCTCCAGGTGTTGTCCACTAGGCCTACTGCTGCCTTAAGCATGCTGTCTCCTGGACATCTTATTTAGTTTACCTGGGTATCTCTAACTCCTCACTCCTAAACGGCAATTGAGCGTCTTCCCCTGATAGCCTTCCCTGCCTCATGCCCCCAAGAAAAGCATTTGTCTTCTAGTGCCCTTTAGCTAAATAAATATTTCCACAAACTTCCCAGTCCTTCCAGCCAGAAACATATGACTCACCCTTGACTCTTTTCACTACTCCACTCCCTACTGCATCAGTCACTGAATCCTGCCCATTCTGTTTCCCAGATGCCTCAGTGTTTAACAAATGTATCTGCAATGCCATGCCCTAGCCTCAGCCACCCACCATGGTTCACTGTACATCCTTCTAGCTCACCGCCCCAAATTCCTCTTGCTGCCCTCCAGAGTTTCTCTGTCCTACAGAGAGAGATCTTTTCGAAATGCAAATGAAGCAAAAAGACCACAAAATACGGACTCCTTCCCATGCAGCTGCTCCTGGTACTTGTCCCCTCCGCTGATTCCCTTTCCAGCACCACTGTTCTCACAGTCTGACATGCCAGCTATGGACTGGGTGTGTCAGTCTGTCTCCCTCCAGTAGAACATAAGTTGCAGGAGGGAAGAGCTTTTGTCTGTCCGTTTGCAATGCCAGGGCCATGGAAGGTCTCCCTTTCCATCAGCTCTCCACACCAGTGCCTTTGCTGACTCAGCTTCAACTGTATTGCATTTCTTTCACTTTCTTCAACCCAAGCTTCTTCCTAAGAAACACCTTGAAGGTGCTGTCTCCCTGCCACTGCGCACTCCCATTCTTGACCCTGCATTCCTCTTCCTTACGTCCCTGCTGAAAGATCCCTGCCTCGTGCAGGTTTCCCTAAACTGCCATCAATGCCAGGCATGTTATTCTGACATGCTCTGTCATACCTCCATGCCTTTTCACATGCTGTTCCTTGAACACAAGGCAAGAGAACCATGTGTTCCCTTGTAGTTACTTTTGAATGTCAGATCTCTCTGCTACACTGGAAGCCTTAAATTTTCAGGAATAATGTTTGTCTCATTCATAGATGTACATGAGCGTCTGCCCAATATAGGCTCTTGACAAATATTTGGTGAATGAAACCATGTCACTAAGAATTTGTATTAGCATCCAAGAAGCAGTGAATGTTGGGGTTTTTTTTCCTCAAAGGAGCCACTGTGGCATAGTCTAATATGTACCTCTCAGAATCCTTGACTTACCTGCCTGATAGGCCAGCTGGAAGCCTCCACCTTCCAGGCATGCTCCTGGGCAGGGTCATGGAACAGTACTAAAGCACAAACAAGTACTAAGGATACAGGCAGCTCTCTGGGAGTTGTTGGAATCAGGGGGCATTGGGAAGGCCTGTTAGGGTCATGCTATTCAGGACTCAATACTCCTGGCCAGTTCCTGCTCCACCAGTTTACATTTCAGTCACGTGGGACCTCCTCTGTTTTCCTGAGCACATTATTCTGGCATTCTCTGTCGTACCTCCATGCCTTTTCACATGCTGCTCCCTTTCTCAAAATCTTCTTTCCTCCTCTTTTCAGGAAGTGTGTAAAGGAACTGTGAGGCTTTGTCTTATTTACCACACAAAATGAACGCCCTGTCTCCTATCCTACCATCACTTTGAACAGATCTTTTTTTTTTTATTCTTGCTTTCAGGAGACTTTATTTTATTTTATTTTTTAATTGTTGTTCAAGTATAGTTTTCTGCCTTTTACTCCCATCCCAGCCCACTCCCCAGCCCTCCCCACCTTCCTCCTGTTTTCACCCCCGCCCTTGTTTTTGTCTGTGTGTCCTTTATACTTGTTCCTATAAACCCTTCCCCTTTTTCCCTGAAATTCCCTCCCCTCTTCCCTCTGGTCAATGTCTGCCTATTCTCTATTTCAGTGTCTTTAGTTATATTTTGCTTGTTTGTTTATTTTGTTGATTAGGTTCCTGTTAAAGGTGAGATCATATGGTCTTTCACCACCTGGCTTATTTCACTTAGCATAATGCTCTCCAGTTCCATCCATGATGTCGCAAAGAGGTCTTTCTTTCTTTCTGCTGCATAGAATTTCATTGTGTAAATGTACCATAGCTTTTTAAAATATATTTTATTGATTATGCCATTACATTTGTTCTATTCTCCCCCTTCATTCCCCTCCACCCTGCACACCCCATCCCCCACCATTCCCCCCTTTAGTTTATGACCACGTGTCTCAAGTTCTTTGCATTCTATATTTCCCATACTATTCTTGCCCTCCCCCTATCTATTTTCTATCTACCATCTGTGCTACTTATTTTCTATACCTTCTCCCCCCTTATCCTTCTCCCATTCCCTTGTAGCTAACCCTCCATGTGATCTTCATTTCTATGGTCACTGATCTAGCTGTCCTCTTAGTTTGCTTTTGTTTTAGGTGTGGTTGTTAATTGTGAGTTTGCTGTCCTTTCAGTGTTCATGTTTTTTTATCTTCTTTTTCTTAGATAAGTCACCTAAGAGGGATAAGTCCCTCTTAGGTAAGTTCAATTTTTTGTGGTTTGGCTGCGTTTTTGTTGCTAAAACTTTGTTGTTTTTAAACTTGGTTGTGCAAGAAGGCACAGGGTTTCCACCTATTCCTCCATCTTGGCAGAAGTCCTATACCATAGTTTTTTGATCCATTCATTTTGAACAGATCTTTTTAATGGCATTTGTCTCATATACTCTGAAGATGGTTTCTGTCTCTAGCTCCATCATTAGGCTATAAGACAAGGAAACAAAAACATGGATACTCTGTATTTCATGTGCACCAGTGTCAGGCACATGCTAAGGGTCAGATATGTTTTTGACATTTAGAGAATTGCTCCTAGTTCTGTCTGGGTCAGGCTACTTTCTCCCTTTAACACATTTTCCAGACATCTTTGCCACCAGCCTTCTTGGAGAAAATAACGTGTGGAAGGTCATTATCAAGTTATCTCAGCACTTATTTAATATGTGTTTAGCTGCATTACTGTCACATAAAAATGTGTGGTAGTAAAATAAAGTAATTAAACTGTCAATAAAAGTTCCACTTGTACTCAGTATTTAATGCTAAAGAGCAAAAGACATTTCAGACTTTCATCTATAATAATAAATTGACATTATCAAAGTTGGTAGGCAGTCACTTTGCCTTGAAATATTATTAACTTGATGAATAAAAATTACATTGTTAGAATATAGTGTAATCCAAAAGCAGTGTGTTTCAGTGTTCCACATGGAATGGTTCCCAAATAAAGTCCAGACATGAAGTAGCCCTGGGCCACATGTCCACCCTAGTGCTTTTAAACAAAGAAAGGGCAGTGTTGACTGCTCACCAGCAATTAGTCATTGAAGAATCAAGAAAAATGAACAATGCCCACAGTGACACCATCATTAGCACATATAATTTATAAAGTACTGCCACATCTATTTTCTCATCTGATCTCCAAAATGTTTGGGAGAAAGATAACAGTATCATCTTCCAAATCAAGAAGGTGAGGTTCTGAGATGTTAAAGGGATATTCAAAGGTCACACAGAACTGAGGTACAGTTCTACTTGTGTCTGAGTCCAAATCCAGTTCCTTCTGTCACGGTATGTTACTTCGTTGCTAGGCAACTAAAAGTGGTACAGCTTTTGGACTAATTCAAATTGATACAAATGTAGAATATATTTAGAAAATCTACAATCATGATTACTAATCAAAGAGCAAATCCGTGATGTGTTCAGGGGCTGAGTGGACTCAGAATAGTTGTAGTCCTAACCACCATCTAAGGGGGAAGATGCGGAAGGCAAATGAAAGTTCCTTAAGAGTGGGGATGCAGGCCCAAAGCCTTAGACCCACTGTTCCTGACAGTAAATCTTTCAGATTCACAAGAAAGAAAACCTTTATTTCAAAATTATGTTTTGAACTTTAAAGATAAAAGAAAAGCTAAGACCTAGTGCTCAAATAGATGAACTAAGAACATATTTGAAAAATTCTAGAGAGCTTCACAGAATTTGAAATGAATGTGATAACAGGTTCCCTATAGTTCAAGTCTTCAGTTCTGTCTTACAGGGTATAAACACACAAATCAAAGACTTTTGTGGGGTTTTTGAAATGTGTTTTCATTTTCTCAGGGAAGATAAAAACAGATTTCTTACTTTTATGTGTACCTGATTGCTGAGGAATATTTTCTAGTCTGTGCTTCAGGTCCATTCTTCGACCACAGAGAAACACAGTAGCACTTATCCAAATCTGCAATTGGCCAGCTATCCCCTGGGCAGTGTTTCACATCACCTCCATGTGCCAGAAAAAGTGAGCACTGTTCTGGGGGAGGTAGGATGTTCAGGCCCAACACTGGGAACAGTGGACACACATCCCCAACCAAAGTCCCTGCGTGGAGGTGCTCTGATTTGTTAGAGATTGAGAGTGGGCAGGCACTGGAATTAACTCAGCATCAGTAAGTTAAGTGGATACTGGAATAGTCCAAATTGAGCAAACATTTTAACCTTGGGAAATATCTTTAAACACAGTAATTTATAGTGGTGTTCTGAATTAGTGTTTTGGGCAAAATCGTATTCTCCCAGAATTTATATATTGAAATTCTAAACACCAGTCCTCAAAAATGACTGTATTTGGAGATGGGGTCTTAAAAGAAGTAATTAAGGTAAAATGAGTCCAGTAGGTTGAGCCCTGATCCAATATGGCTGATATCCTTGTAAAAATCGGAAATGAGGACACAGAGAGAAGACAGTGTGAGGACACAAGGGAAGACAGCCATCTACAAGCCAAGGAGAGAGGCCTCAAGAGAAACCAACCCTGCTATTACCATGATCTTAGACTTTTCTGCCTCCTGGATGGTGGTAAATTTCTGCTGTTTAAGCCCCCCAGGCTGTGGCATGTTCCTCCAGCAGCCCTAGAAAACTAATCCCACAGTTGTTAACGCTAACATACAACTGACAGCTAACCAAGCTCTTCAAGCTATGACTGTACCCCAAATCTATCTTTATTTCTCTACTCCCCACAGTGCAGTTCTTAAGAAACACGTTAAAGTTTATATTAACACTTGCTAGGTTGTGTGCAAATATGATTTTATAGGGATTATTTTTACATTGTTAGAAACAGACTCAGTTGAGTTTATGTAAGTTGAAGCTGGCTTAGCCATTGGCAAAGGAACAAGTAGAGAAAAATCTTTACTAATTGTTGTTAAACTATTAATAGCATACTATCTCTCATCAAAACAGTTACTGTATAATAGATGTCAGAATCAGTGTTTGGTTCCCAAGCCATCCTTCCACTGTTTAACAACTGGACTGCAGTGAGTGGAGGGCAGACCAACAGCCAGAAGTGCCAGGGACGCTCTGGGGAGCAAAGGGTGAGGAGCGGTGAGAACCAGGTCTCCAGGACACAGTGAGGGCTGCTGTTCATTTAGAGGGTGAAGTTTTGATTTCTGTTTTACATGGCTTATAAAAACCTATGAAAAGTGAATACATTTAAAGCTCTCAATATCATGCTATCTAATTGTGAAACATATTAAATATTGCAAACAAAATTTTCAGAGTCAGCATTGTTATGATTCATTTGTTTTTGTTCATAGTGCTTATTGAATTATTTTGAAATTTTAAGTAAACAAAAACTTTTCAGTTATCCTTGATGTCCTTAAAAAGCAAGTATGTATCAATACTTGAAAATAAAATAAAAATGATTTACAGTAATCCGAAATTTTTGGTAAAATAAATGTAATCCATTAGTGTATTACATGAAAAAAACGAATAGAACCTTTTTATTTTTGATTAAAAGAAAAGTCATAGGAGTCCCTAGTGAGGTCCTAAATTTTTTACTAAGTATGCATAACAATAGTTATCATCTGAATCATTTGTAAATACACAATTAACTGTTGTCATATATACTCACAATGTTGTATAAGCATCACCACTAATCTATGCTGAAAACATTTTCAAATAAAATTCTGTACCTATTAAACAATAATTCCCATCCACCCCAACTCCTGGTAACCTTTATTCTCCAGGGTCGGGCAGGAGTAATGCCTGCTTGAGTGTGATTGGTAGGGTTATAATATGGGTGTAATAATTTATAGTTTTAATTTGAACTTTTCATCTAAAATGTCATGGTATTCTTGAGTGTGATATTGTTATGTTACAACATTACTTGCTTATGATTTTGTAATAAAAATGGGTCATTATTTGTACCAGACCCTATATTTTCTATCTCTTTGAATTTGCCTCTTCTAGGTACTTCATATAAGTAGAACCATACAATATTTCCCTTTATGTATTTGACTTATTTCACTAAGCATGATATTTAAAAATTCATCCATGTTGTAGTATATGTCAATTTCATTCATTTTTATGGCTAAATATTTCATTGTATATATAGATCATATTTTGTTAATCATTCATCTATTGATAGACGTCTGAGCTATTTTCAAAGCTGCTATGAACATTCATATAATAATATCCATTAAAATTCTAAGGGATTTCGATACAAGTTGGATTTGGGCCCCACCACATCTTAGGTTGAAGGTGAAGTTCAGTGGAAGCATGGGGAAAATCACAGAGAAAATAACTACTGCTAACACCTAAAGGTTAGAGAAAATGGCTACTTTTCTTAGATGTCTATATATACCTCACCTATTATATTAATATGTATTCAACAAATATTTTTTAGATTTACATAAGTTGAAAGTTCACTTGATATTATTTATCAGTTATTATTATATATTTTAATAGTAGGTAATGTTTGGGTGAGCCAATTTTGTAAAGTAATTGGTCTAATAGATCAAGTGGAGTAAATGTTTAAACATGAAGGAGGTGGCACAGTTTCTGTGGACTGAGAAACCTGCTTTGGATTCTGGCTCTGCCCCTCACCTTCATGGACAGCCTTGAGCAAAGGCCAGTAAATGATGATTCTCAGGCCAAAGCCAGGCTGCCTCCTCATTCTATAAGGCCTAAGAACCATATAATGGTTAAAAAATTCAAAAGGAAAATGATATTTTGTGACACATGGAATTATATAAAGTCAACTTCAGTTCTCATATACAAAGCTTTGTTAGAACATAAATCCACTCATTCCTTTACTTACTGTCTGACTGTTTTTGCATTTGCAAAGTTGTTTTGATGGAGACTGCCCTGCAAAGCCTAAAATATTTACTCACTGGCCATGTGCAGAAAAAGTTTGCCAAGCCCTGACCTTGAACAAGTTGTTAAACCAGTCTAGGCCTTAGTTTCCTAATCCATCAAATGGAATTAAGAATAATTCCTCCTCACTGGGATCCCGCAAAGCCTGATAAGATGGGGAATGTTATCAACATCGGTATAGTCTGGATCATAGCAGACACACAACTACCCCTAAGAGGAATTTTGTTTTGTGGTTTTTGAGTTTATTAAATACAGTGACTATTAACACAGACCTGAGAGATCAATGTGATTAATGTAGCTAACTTACCCTAACTGCAAGCAAAGTAATAGTAAAAAAGAAATGAATGCCTCTAGTAAACAGCACGATTGTCCTGGACCATGGGCAGTGTGCCCCAGGCCAGAGGGCTCAACTGAAATCTGTGCTTGTCTTGCTTACTTATTACTCTTCTCCCTAAACTAACCCATCTTGATCCATCTTATTTTTACAATGCATATCAATGTTCACTTTTTAAAGTTTAAGAAGTGAAACATTCTCCTTGTGCCTGACTTCAGTCACTAAGAAGCACTTCTCTATCTTCTTACCTCCTGTGAGAAGGAGCAGGCTTCTCTCCACCCATTGTGCATGTGTGTCCCTTCACTGCATCCTGCTGGGTCATCTCCTATCATCTTGTTGACTTCAGTCTTCCACCATATTCACTCAGTTCTTCTTGGTCAACATTTCTTTAAACTTCAGTTTGTTGAGGTATGATTGACATAAAAAATTGTAAGATATTTAAAGTATACATTGCGATAATTTGCTATGTGTATATATTGTGAAAGGATACCCCCACCTAGTTACTTAACACAGTCATTACCTCATGAATTAACCTTTTCTCCCCAGTTAGAACATTTAAATTTTACTGTTAGCAAATTTCAGTTATTCAGTGCAGTGTTATCAACTATAGCCACTGTGTTTTACGTTAGACCTTCAGATCTGAATCCTCATAGAGTTGAAATTTTCTATGCTTCTCCCTGATTTCCCCATCCCCCCACCCCATGGAAACCATTTTTCTACTCTCTGTTTCTATGAGTTTGACTTTTTTTTTAAGATCCTCATGTAAGGGATATCATGCAGTATTTGTCTTTCTGTCTGGCTTTTTTCACTTAGGATAATTCCCTCAAATCCCACTCATGTTGTTGCACGGGAGAATGACCTTTCTAATGGCACGATAACATTTAGTTGTGTAGGTACACACCGTATCTTCTTTATCTAAAGTTTGTTGGTGAACGTTTAGGTTGTTTCCATATCTTGACCATTGTGAATGATGCTGCAGAACATGTTAGAGTGCAGGTATCTCTTTGATATCCTGTTTGTACTTCTTTTGGATAAATACCCCAAAGTAGAATTGCTGGATCAAATGGTAGTTCTATTTATACTTTTTTGAGGAAATTCCATACTGTTTTCCATTGTGGCTGCACCAATTTACATTTTTACCTATAATGCCAACATTTATTTTTATCTTTTTGATACTGGCTATTCTAACACATGGAAAGTGATACCTCACTGTGATTTTGATTTGCATGTCCCTGATGATAGTGATGTTGAACACCTTTTCATATATCCGTTGGCCATTTGTATGTCATTCCACAATTTTAATGTTGCATTCATTCACTCTCACCTTTCTGTAAGGTTATATTTTATGCTTTGAATATGTAAGCCACATTTCTACGTTATGTACCTGCCACTCTCTACTTAATCTTCACTTTTCCTCCACAGGCCTCACTACTCTCTCTTCCTTCAGGCAGCTCTTCTAAGTCTTCTCTAACTTTCAAGATCATGTTTTCTTCTGATCTTACCTTTTCTGAATATGTACCTTTCACATTTATCCTGACACTAACCATCATTCAAATGCACCAGTGTCTTTGCATTTTAACAGTGTGAAGTATTGTGTATGTGTGTGATTTTATGTATGATACAAGTGTTTTGTTGATTTTTTTTAGATCTATTTATTTGTAGCCAATTTAATTGAGATTATAGTCTCCTCATAAGGAGAGGACATAGTTGATTTTCTTTTAATAATGTCACATATAGATTGCTGTCTGGTAAATGGTTTCAATGATGGTATTTTTGTAATAAACTATTATAATAATTAAAATTAATATAAAATGTACATCTAAAATATTTTAGTATTAAAAGCTTCAGTTGCATTATTTATTTTTAGGATTCAGTAATTCTTGTAGAGGGTTGACAATGCTGACTAGCACTGACTCACAGGTATGAAACGTTATCCTTCTGTCCTTGAAGAAAAAGCACAGGAGGCTCCCAGGCAGGCAGACTGCACTGATCACCCAGACAGAGGAGTGCCTTCTCCCTTCACAGCACCTCTTTATAAGTTGTATATCCCCTCAAGAATATGCTCTGTGTTCATGTCAGCCCAGTCCCATGTATATAAATGATGGTGGGACCTTGGGGGGAGGGGGGTGGGTAGATTGCAAGAAGCTTGTCTCAGTGTGCCAGGTTTTACAGGTGACAGGGTGTGTTTAATGGTTTCTTACATGAATGATTTTTGTAGCTAATGGAGGCCTTGTGGAAATGATTAAGATTAAGCTTCTCGTTTGCTTGAAGCTTACCAGCCCTGTATAATTGAGTGTAATTCAGCGGAATCAGTAAATTTATATTCTTACAGTTCATATCAATATGTTCTTGAGAATGAAAAAAATGAATGAATGAGGTTCCCAATTTACTTTTCCACTTGTGCCCTGACCTTAGGGAGAATATCCTGAAAGCATTGGGGAATTTTTTTTAAATCCTCTTCGAAAACCCTTCTCACATCACCCACTATTAAAGTTAAACACCATGCTCAGCGGTCACCATTCTTAAGTGAGGAATTACGTAAAATAGAAGATGTAGGTTTTATTTTAGTAACACAGTGCTTTTAACCACCTGAGGATTGTGGTGACATTGGCAGTAGTGTTAATGGAATGACTATTCTTTGTGCCTAGAAAATGGCCCATGACTGGGAGGGAGGGAGGAAGGGAATGATGGAAGGAAGCAAGGGAGAGAGAAAGGATACAGAGGCAAATCTAAGGCAAACTACACAAGTAATTATTTAAGAAAAACAGAAATATTTTTGCAAGGCAATTGCACATAACAGAATCCCAGGGTCTTAATTTCATTAACATCTTTGAAACAAATAATTTCCCTTAAAGAAAAAAAAAGCAGCTGTACCCGGCAGATTTATATTTTTTTGTAGCAACCCATTCTCAAAATTTTATGGGAAACATCTTTGGTTTGGTTCATTTTTAAACTAAAAAATATCAAATGCCTGATTTAGGAGAGCTTATTTCTGTTAACTGTTTTGATATTAAAACTTCTGTTAATAGCCCTTGTGCTTTCTGATTCCCAGAAAAACATGACCGGTGAAGGTTAAAAAGGCTCCTAACTTAAGGGATGTGTGTAGGAAATTCATAACTTGTAGGGGTTAATAGGAAAGAACCCACCATGGGATGTATGGGTGATATTTTAGATTCTCAGGATCAACAACTTTTATCTATCTATCCACCTCTCTATCTGTCTATCAGTTTATGACATTACAGATGTCCCCCGTTTTCCCCCTTAGCCCACCTCCACCCAGCTGCCATCACAGCACCTCCCCCAGGCTAACACCTGCGCTTTGTGTCCATGGGCTGCGTATGCATGTTCTTTGGCTAATCTCTTCACCTTCTCTTATCATCTTCCCCCACTGTCCCTTCCCTTTGCTCTCTATCAGTCTGTTCCATGTGTCCATGCTTCTGGTTCTATTTTGTTCATCAGTTTATCTTGTCCGTTAAATTCCACATATAAGTGAGATCATATGATATTGATCTTTCTCTGACTGGCTTATTTTGCTTAGCATAGTAATCCCCTTTTTACAAGTATGATGCTTGGCCAAATGTCTGGTCATCCCATGGCCCAGTCAAGTTGAAACAAAATTAACCATCACAAGCCCTGGCCAGGTGGCTCAGCTGGATGGAGCATCATCCCGTGCACCAAAAGGCTGTGGTATGATCGCCGGTCAGGGCACATAAGGAAGGCAACCAGTCGGTGTTTCTCTTTCATATAAATGTTTCTCTCTCTCTCTCTCTCATTCTCTCTCAAATCAATAAACACATCCTCAGGTAAGAATTTAAAAAAATTAAACATCATAATTGTGAATGCCAGAAATTTAACTTGTAGTTACCTGAAAATGTGCTGTATTTCAACAAAAGTTCATGAGATAAACTACTAGCAAATATATTTATTAAAGTGACATGTGTATGTTATTAATCCAGTTCATTTGTTTATACCACTGTCTTTGGTTTATTATGGTCTTACTATGTATTGTTAAGAAATAACACAATTAGAGTTTTACAAGTATATTTGACTAATAGAAATCTCATTTCTTGGGAGATCCTCACCTCATTTCACATTTTTATGCAAAAATTTACAAAACCTTTCGAAGCAAAGATATGATCACCCTTTATAATTGAGCTGGGAATAGGATCCTTAGGAATGAACACTCATGTTTATGAACATTAGTCTATTGTGGGTCTTAGACCAGGTTCAATAGAAACATAGAGGTGTTCCTTACACAGGCCGTCTCATCCATTGCAATCCATGCACTGTGAAGCCACAGGAAAAGGGAAGAAAACAGTCAGTTCTGGATGGCAATGTAAGCTAAATGTACACATACAGGAAGTCAACGGAGTTGGCTTTCACGATTGTTAATGTTTCTTTGTGCTTGTCCAAAGACTTATTTACCTTCTCCAGTTGTGGCAGGCACTTGAATAAACTATTCAAGTTGGAACACAGCAAATGACTTCAAGAGATATGAAAAATGGTGGTTGGGATAAATTGGTGAAACATTGTGGGCACCTAGGAAAAAGAACAGCATTTCCAAAATGTTTAGTGAAAAATGGCATTTTAGAGCAAACTGAAAATATGTTCTGAGGCAGAAGCGTGAGCAGCCGAAGCTTTGAAAGAGAGCAGACTAATGTACTTGATCCAGCATGTGCTTGAAATAATCTGCCAGGCAGTTACATCCATTGCTCACTACCTTTGACAGGACTGCTGTGTGGATGAATCATCAAAACTCTGCTGAGCAGGGCTGGCACTTTTCATCCTGTGTCCTCTACTAGGGAATACAGTTGTGAACCTCTCAGAATTCCCTGCTTATGCCTCCAGGTGCTGGTGCCTTTGCTGCTGAAACTGCTTGAATAATTTCTACCACCTTCTCAGTTTTAAGTGGTCATCATCACTGACCAAAACCATAGTGAAATTGTGTGTGTATGTGTTTGTGTGTGTGTGGGGGGGAGTGGCCTGATAGGTTTGCAGGAAGTTCTGCTGGAGATGAACAAAAGCTACTGAGACATTGGACTCAGGCTAACAGTTTCCTGGTGAGAAGTCTGGATGAAAGGTGTGGGTTTTGATTTGCCTCTCTACCAGCTTTTATACACACATGACATTCTTACTTCAGAGGACTATCCTCGGATATATATTCTAAGATTAGGAATAATTATAAAATGACTCCAAGAATCCAGTAGTCAAGTTTCTTTGCTCATAAACCTTATGACCCGTTCTGGACCTGGAGGGTATTATGCTAAGTGGAATAAGTCCGTCAGAAAAAGACAAATTTATATTATCTCATTTACATGTGGAACCTAAAGAATAGTTTAGATGAATAAAACAGAAATGGACTCATAGATAAAGAACTGACTCATGGTTGCCAGAGGGGAAGGGGTTTGCTGGACTCAGTGAAAAACATGAAGGGATTTGGAAGTACATACTGGAAGTTACAAAACAGTACATATTGGAAGTTACAAAATAGTCATGGGGATTTAAAGCACAACATAAGAAATATAGTCAGTAGTACTGTAATAACTCTGTGTGGTATCTGGCAGATACTGGAAATAGCAGGGGGAAAACTTCATAAAGTATAAGATTATCTAACCACTATTCTGTACATGCGACACAAGTACCAGATAATATTGAATGTAAATTACAATAGAAAAACATTAAATAAATTGTCCTTATGTGTTGTTTAAAAAAACTATGACCCATTCTGTGCACTGATATTTTTCAAAGAAAAGTTGTCAGCGTCCCAGTTGATTGCCCTTCTTTGCTGAGGTCCCGCAGCAGGTTGGCCTGATGAAGTTGGCTTCTTTCCAAAGGCCCTGCCAGGCATTTGGAAAACCTACAGGTAGAAGGCTTTAAGACTGGCCTTTCTCGTCAAACAATATTCTGCTAATGTTAACACATAGTTATGTCTCTTTAGCGCAAAGTTTACTGTCAGCACCTCCTGTGCGTTGTAATTGATGCTTTCCTTTGGTTTCCTTGGGCAGTTCTGCATCAGCTAATGTCATTAAAATTCAGAATTTAAACAGTTATTGTTAAATGTTGGAACTGCTACTGATTATTTGGCCATCAATAAACCAAATGGGATGAGATAGTAGAAGAATTGCAGGCTAATCTATTTACTCACATTCAAATTGCATTTAGATTTACGAAGCCCTACCCCAAGGCAGAAACTCCGCACACCTGGAATACGTGGCTAGTAGACATTTAGGTGTCTGGATGCTGAGTGTGTATGTGTATGTATGTATGTATGTATGTATATATATACACACACACACACAGTTTCTGTCCTTTTTTCTTAATTGAGCTTGGTTTCTAAAAACCTTGATAACATTGAAAAGTAGATATTCAGAAGGAAATTAATATCCTGCTCTCAGGGTGATACATTTAGGTAGCACAGTGAGTAACTCCTTACTAGTTATGATTTGACCTAAAATATGCTAACTCATTAGCAGCTATCAGCGCCCATTATTGATTAAGGAAAAGTCAAAGCCACTGGCAGAAAATACACAACATCATTGGATGCTTGGCATGGGGTGAAAAATGCTGGTAAGAAAGATCAGTGAGTCTGGGAGAAGCTAGGCATAGTTGTTTCTCAGTACTTGTGAGGACCAGCTGTATGTCAGGGGTTCTCAAAGTCTGATCTCTAGACCAGCAGCATCAGCAATGTGTTATAACTTTCTGAGAATGCAAATTCTCAGGCCCCAGCTCGGATGTGTTCAATCAGAAACTCTGGGTAGTGGGACCCAACGATCATGTTTCAGCAAGCCCTTATGGTGATTCCGATGTGTTTTAAAGTTCCAGAGCCAATAACTAATCATCTCCCAAAGGGCATAAAGTGAATTTCTCTTCTATCTTCCCATGGTCACAGTCCTCAGGCTGAGAGGGGGTTAGACATGCTGATACATCTCCGCTCACTAAAATGACATGCAACTCAAGGTACTGAAAGTTTTGAGAAGTAGTTATTTTAAAATTCCAAGTTTTCCTCTTCTATGAAAAACTGGAACATTAAAGAATGCTCTAAACATTCTCTCTTAGGACCAAAAATAAAATAAAATATACAGAACAGCCTACTGTTTGTTTTTGTGCCATATGACCCAGAGTGCTTCCTACTTTGCCATGGTTGGGAGAAAGAGTCGACAAAGTGGGAATCCCATTTCAGGTTTAGATGACAGAACATTCTGCAGATTATGGACAGAGAAGGATGCTTCTCAGAGCACATGGTTTCCACACTTGCAGAGGATGTTTTCCAAGCCTTTTTAACATCTGCTGAATGAAGGAAGGGTCAGCCCCTTTCCTCATGCCATCTTGAAGTTGTGGGGCCAAAGCAAGATTTTAACTTTGCAAAACAGTATAGCCTTGGCTCAAAGCCCTAAATTGAATCTCTGGATATTAATTACATTATATACATTAAAGATTTTAAGAGATGGTGTATTTCTTTGTTGTATATAATTGCACTGTTAGTTTATAAGCTTCATTCAATACTGCGTAGATGTCATTTCTTAATTAGGCTCTCCTGTGCTGCCTCTGGCCTTCTGCCTGTGACCACTCTATTTAAGGAAACTTAGAGAAGACAGAGAAATATTCCCTTTCCTTTTCTTCTCTATAGGAGCACCAAGTCCAGTTACTCATTTTCTGCAAGATGCTCCAAGAGTACTCAAGAGTGCTCAATTAATAGTCTGGCAAAGGGGAGCTGAGTGAATTCTTTCAGCCATGAAAAGCACTTGTTTTAACTTTCCTGGTGGTTGGGTGTTGCCAGGACAGAAGGTACAGACTTCTTGAAAGAAATGGAAATTCTTTCTTCATGGACTGACCTATTAGCCTCCATAAACCCTTATGGTTTGGGGGAGAGAGTGACAGAAGGGAAATCTCAGCTCTGCACTGAATTTCTCTAATCCAGATTATTTTCTTGGCTTTGAGGGTGAACTGAGGATTGATTTGAAGTCTAATAGTGATTTGGGCTTTAAATTGAAAGCAACCCTCATTTTAAATGAGGGTTGAGAAATTGCATGTTGGATAAGCCCCTTGTTTTAAAATAACAAAAGAAATCCCAAAAAATGTAAATTTGCAGTTTGTGGATTTTTTCCAGTTTTTATGTAAATTGTGTGTGTGTGTGTGCCTGCCATTTGAGTAGTCTGTCTTGTAGGGAATTACAGAGAAAAATTGCTTAGACATTCATATTGATAATATTCGGCACTAGTTAGCATATTTTGACTGGCTGTTTGCCTGCCTCTCTGGTGGACTTTAAAGAAAGAAAAGATAATTTAACAGGCTTGGAACTGAGTGATGCAAAGATAAGATGGGTGTGGGCCTGAGTTAGCAGCCTCTGCAGCCCCTGACAATTCAGTTTAGAAAATGGCTGACCTCTTGCACAACAGAAGAAAGTTTTAACAAGCAAAAGACTATAGCACCAGGAAAAGAAAAGATACTCGGACAGCTAATTACCATGGATTTCACAAAACTGGAAAGAACTGTAAGGAGAGCTCATGGCTTAGGGCTTAAGTCAGAATAAACAGAAACATAAAGAAAATCAGTCCCCATTCTACTTTTATAGAAAACTTGAATTTGTTTTTTATTTACTTAAGGTTTGGATTTGTCGATATCTCTTTTCTCTCAAATGGTTCCCACTCATCCTTGCATTTCAGTGAAGAATATTTTTCAGTGCATTTAAGTAATGACAAAATTTGCATTTCTGTGGACTCCAGCTGTCTGGTTATGTAAATGATAAGCATACCCTATAGTGTATTTTCCAAAAGTGCTTTTGTAGCTTGTATAGCTGAGTATTAAATTTATTCCTGGGCTTGTTTAAAGAATTGTCCTTTGGGCGTGGCTGGTGAACTGTTGCATGGAAATATAATACCTAAAGGCAGGGAAACATGGCTGTGGAAAAGGTATATCTCAACCAAGAAATCCCCATTGATAATCAAGTCAGTTGTGTTATAAACAATCCAAACCATTCAGAAATCCTCTCCAGTAGAACTACCTGACTTCGTAGCTGCATCTCCAGAACAGTTTCATGTACTGTGTCTCTGTTTTTATCCCATTAAAAAATGAAACAGTTTTACTTTGGACAAAGTCGAGTCTCTGGGAGGTTTTTCTTTTCTGGCCTTAGGCTTCTGATGCACAAATATGACTTTACTTTGATACATGGCTATAATACATTAAAATGCTTTTGCATAAGTAATCCTATCTAATGCCAGAGCAATAGTTGAAGTGACATCATTTCCATTTTACAGACGGGTAAACCTCAGTTCAGCAAACTTAAGATAAAACTGGAATTTTATAGCAAGTGGACAGCAGGACACACGTTTGCATCCAAGACTCCTACCCCCTCCTCCACCAGCATTTGTCTTTGTAGGCAAGTGCTGTTTTGTCACCTCAGGGGTTGCCTTTCCCATTTCGGGAAACTAGGACTTTCCATGGTGTTCTCTTCCTTCCTCCCTCCAATTACAGTTCCCAATAATTTTGTTATTATTATGTTATTGTTATTGCTATTTTACAGCTGAAACTCGTTTATATTTAAACACTACCTCAATCCATCTCTTGTATTTTAAGCCTTTTAAATTCTAATTATGGAATAAGTGGCTTTTTTTCTTATTAAAAGTTATTTTATGAGTGACAGTGCATCAGCCTGTATTGGAGATGGGGATATTCTTCAGAGAGTCGCCAGAATCACTCTGGATCTATGGAGCTTGACCTAATTTATTTGGTGTTAGGGTGACTTAGAGGAATGTGAGGCAAAAGGGTTTGTGATCTCCTTCCGATGGTTGCCCGTGGCTGCTGAAAGCCCAGTGGACGGTTTGTGGGAGCAGATGAACTGGAGATCATCTGAACTAGCTCCTGCTAGGCCCGCTGCCAGCCAGCATACGTATATGTGTATTTCGATCGCCAATTAGAAAAATCTAGTTTTACGTGGCTAACAGCTACTGCTGTGTGAATTACTAGCTCATGTCCTTTGTCTCAAACAAACATTCATAAATATTTTGAAGAGGTATCAGGGAAGTTTAAACTTACTCACAAAACTTTATCTTAAGGATAATAGTTGTACAAGTCATGCAAAAAAAGAAAAAGAAGCTCATAGCCAGGATCAGTGATTGTATGAGAGGCACATGAGTTGCCATGGTCCTGTTGGAATAATAAATATTTAACAGGAAACATTTGCATAATATGAGTTTTCCTGCCTGGCCTTTCTATACTTGATTAATTACAAAGTGTTTTGGAAAGTCCTTGCATCAAAAACATCATTGTAAATATAGGTCCAAAGACAATTTCTGTCCTAGTTCTTTGTCTCATCTCTTATCCTTCCTGAGGACGGAATCTGGTATCTTTCTGGCCCTGTTTCCAGAAGATGAGAGTTAAATCTAGAAGGATCCTTTTTCCCCTAAAATCACGGCAGCCCTGGACAAAGTCCGCTCACTCTGGTGTTCTGAGTCCTCGGCAGGGAAGTACCTGGCTTCCTGAATCACACCAAACAGTGTCCCAGTTCTGGTTCTTGACCTTCGTTATTGTCATCCAGAACACCCAATCATGTCCTCAAGAGATGGGCCAGAAATAGTACCTGGGAAAAAGTGTTTTTTGTATCAGTTCTTGCTTCTTAATGTGGATTTTAATGTAGATATTCTCTGAAAAGTCATCCCACCCTATATGAGGTTGTTTGAAGTCCTACTGAGGGGAACTCACCTCAGATAACAAATATATATATAATACTATGTATTATATATATTATATATTAGTAGTAGTATTATATATATTATATATATGTGTATATATATATAATGCGTGTGTATATATACACAATTCTTTTCATTTCACTTCTCTATCAGGTAATTTTCAACTTTACACAAACTGGATCCTAATCTCTCCATCCCCAAATTAAACAATATCACTCCAAGTGAATGACTATATTAAATTCTGTAAGACCCAATGCAATGAACTGAACGAAAATGTATTTGTCTGTCTATCTCCTTTACAGTTACTCTAGTAAGATTCTGACTTGCATGTTCTGAGTCTCAGGGGTCAGACCCAGGACTCCACATGATCACAAGTGGGAGTGAACTTTATGATGAGGCAGGTTTGGATAATGGAACTTGTTTCTTGAACAAACATTTGTTACCTAAATAATACCTGGAATTTTACCTACTACCTTGTGCCTCTCACAGTACTTTTCTCTAATACTAGAACATTTTTCAATAAATCAAATAATTACCATATTTTGCCACTTATAATGTACATTTTTTGCCCAAATTTTTGAGAGAAAAATAAGGATATACATTATACATGGGTAGCACCTGAAATACCTTGTATCTGTTCTTGTGTTTTGTAATTATTTGCTATATAAAATTTCTTATACCATATGTTCAAAACTAAATACTAAAATTCATTTATAATACAAAAAAACAAGTATCTAAATAAAAATAAATAAATAATTGAATTGAAAAATTAAAATGAAAGACTTTCTTTCTGAAAGTTTGGGCCAAAACATGAATGTACATTATACATTCCAAAATACAGTAGTCAACCTCTTTTTCAAGGGGTATTAAAAAACAAGTTCGGACTTGTAGCCAAGATATACTTTGCCTCCTCACACAAACCAAAAGAAGGACAGCAACAAATTTAAAAGCAAAAAATAATCAGAACTGCCAGAAAATCGAACTGTATGAAAGTCCAACAAACAAGGAGTTAAAGAAACATTCACCCAGACCAGCAAGAAATTGAAAACTTATTTGAACAAATAATGAAGGAGAATTTTTCCAATCTGGCAAAGGAAATAGACTTCCAGGAAGTCGAGAGTCCCAAAGAACATTACCCGAAATTAAAGATAAGGGGAGAATCTTAAAAGCAGCAAGAGAAAAGGAGATGGTTACCTACAAAGGAGTTCCCATTAGACTGTCAGCTGATTTATCAAAAGAAACCTTACAGGCAAGAAGGGGCTCGAAAGAAGTATTCCAAGTCACGAAAGGCAAGGACCTACATCCAAGATTACTCTATCCAGCAAAGTTATCATTTAGAATGGAAGGGCAGATAAAGTGCTTCCCAGATAAGGTCAAGTTAAAGGAGTTCATCATCATCAAGCCCATATTATATGAAATGTTAAAGGGACTTATCTAAGAAAAAGATAAAAATATGAACAGTAAAATGACAACAAACTCACCACTATCAACAACTAAACCTAAAAAAACAACCAAAAACTAACCAAGCAAACAGCTAGAACAGGAACAGAATCACAGAAATGGGGATCACATGGATGGTTATCAGTGGGGAAGGGGGGGGGAGAATAAAGTGGGAAGCTACAGGGAATAACAAGCATAAATTGTAGGTAGAAAATAGACAGGGGGAGGTTAAGAATGGTATAGGGAATCTAGAACCCGAAGAACTTATATGTATGACCCATGGATATGAACTAAGGAGGGGGAATGCTGGTGGGAGGTGGGTACAAGGCAGAGGGGAATAAAGGAAAAAAAAGGGACCACTGTAATAGCATAATCAATGAAATATATTAAAAAATAAAATGGCTGCATAAAAATTCAAAAAAAAACAACACAGCAAATTTGAGTAACTTGCCTATGGGTGCTTCCAGAAAGCCATCAGGTGGGGACAATTTCCAAAGGGTGCTCCTTGACCAGTGTTCATCCTGATTTAACAAGTAGGAACAAAACTGCAACTGATCAAATATTTGAGACCCTGTGCTTGAGGCCTGCTATTGTGGAGGGTGAAACAACCTAACAGGATAAAAGACTGGTGTGGACCCAGTGTTTGAGATTCAGTAGTAAATCTGCCGTGGCCACCAAGTCTTAGTTCTAAAAATTGAAATGTTAACATTGAATGGGAAACTAGATATTAAATTACTTTGTACATTGTGATTGTTTCTGGTAGTAGATTCTTATCTAATAGGTAAAGGTGTCAGAAGAATAATTGATCCTGATCCTTTTTATTCATTTAAATTCCTCTAGGTAACTAACTGCCTTCGATGCCTGGGATGCCAGGTGCCTTCCTCTTGTGTGGCTGTCCTCACTTTTAAGGTGACAGCACATTTTTGCCTATTCTTTAGGGCCCATTTAATACCTAAGAAACATTTTGGTGGAAATTACCCCTGCACTACACATGAAGTATTTGCAGTTGGACTGTTTGAAGAATAGGATATCAACTGAAGTGGCACTGTGTTAGACACAGTGCCTGCCTGATCACATGCTAATGCAGCTGCCCTGCTACCGGCCAATCTCAGCACCCCGCCCGGTGAAATTGCAGCGTATCAGATGTGTACAGTGGGAGGTCGGCAGTTCAGGTCTGTACTTCACAGAATAAATTTCTGAAAATCAATATGTAGCAGCTGACAAGACTAACTATGGGAAAATTAAAGGCTGACAAAGAAGGTTGGTGAAAGATTACATCTTTCAGCTTAAAAATCTTAAAATAAAACCCCCCTTTTTGTTTTGTGTTTTTAAATAAAACACCTTTACTTATTGTTTTTAGAAATAGACCATTAAAGAGTCAAAGAAGAAAGTCTTTTCTATCCTAGCACTTGAATATCGTGGTTCAAAACTTAAATAACAAGTAATGTTACTTCTTTGCATTTTGGGTGTTTTAGGGTTGAATAATGTGGTTGGTTGGCAGAGAAAAAACTAATGGATTTTTCTGTTTGACTCCACAAAGCTTTGGATGTGAATGTTGTTTTTTCTTTCCTCTGAAGTTTTGGAGGCTCCACAAAGAAGTGCTGTTCTTAGAAGCTACTTCTTGGTACTCAACTCCATAGAAAGGAGCAAATGCCTGGACACCTGCACTGACATCACTCCCTTCCCTGCAGTAGTTTCTGTGCTTATATTCGGCAGGCACTGGGAATATGAGAAGATATAAGAGCTAAATTCTACTCACTCAGACTTTAGAGTCTAGAGGAAAAGCAGAGTAAAAATTAAATGCTTAATAAGAATGGAAGGAGGGTTCACATCAAATGGATGAATGGTGGTGTTCCACACACAGGGTTGGGCACCAGCCCTTCACTGGACGTGCTTAGGTCGGCAACGGCTGCAGGAGAAGGCTTCCCAGAGGATTTGGAACTTAGGCTGAATTGTGAAAGGCAGGCAATGCTTGGAGAGGTATGGGCCAGGTAAATGGAGGGGAGGAAGCAAGGGTATTTCAAACAAATGTCTACTATAGCCTTCCTTATTCATAAACTGATCTTGTGCACTAGATGAGACTTCATGCTGAAATGTGTGCAATAAATATTAACTGTTG
Source organism: Artibeus jamaicensis (assembly GCF_021234435.1). Taxonomy (NCBI): domain Eukaryota; kingdom Metazoa; phylum Chordata; class Mammalia; order Chiroptera; family Phyllostomidae; genus Artibeus; species Artibeus jamaicensis. The sequence goes on from NW_026521992.1 coordinate 349,718, forward strand.
CTTTGAAGAATAGTGGTTTAAAGATGAGATAGGAGATAATGAATAAAGCAATTGCATTACCTTTTTTATTTTTAAATCCTGGAGTCTGAGTCAGTTCTTACTCTAGTTAGAATCCTGATTTTGTTGCAAAGTAGTTTAAATAATGCTTGAAGCATCACTTTTTCTTCTGTGTAAAGTATGTCAGTTGAACTAAATGATATATACTGTGACTCTCACTTCAAGATACAGCAAATTTACTTTGCTATAATAAGTTAGGGAAACTGGTACGGAAGATAATAGAATTAAACTGTTTTGTCAATTCTTTTTCTGATTTACATTTTTTTCATTTAAAGTGTAATTTGCACTTGAATACAAACTTACTTTACCTTCCTACTAATAGTAAAATACTAAATTATTTAAGAGTTAAATTTTAAGAACAGGTAGATTAGAGTTGGCTGGGTATTTCTTATATGCAAGAATCTGTCCCATCCTGAAACAAAGAAAGTAGGAAATCAGAGAGTGTCTACTTTTATAACAGATGTCACATCTGCAATAACATGTGATGCAGAGATAGGACATTCCATACTAAGTGACTTTTTAGTGTCAGTTCATTATTTCATTCATGATTCCTATTGTTTTTCTTGTTCTCTATTCTATTACCAAATTAATTTTCCTTGGTAAAGTTACTTCCTGCCCAAAGTCCTTTAGTGACTTTTGCCCAGGCTAGATTAAAAAGTATGAGTCTTTCTTGTCTGGGTTCATGTTTTGTTTTCAGTGTTATTGTTTACTATTTTCCTTTATAGAATTTCTGTTCCTACTAATGTAGTTGACTCACATACCTCAAATACGTCCCATTTTTTTCATACCATTCCAGTTTTGTTGTCAGCCATCTCAAGGCCTAGTGAAGCTCTCTCCTTTACAAAAAACTCAGCTCAAGAAAGTAGACTCACCATGGTAAGAGCAGGAACTGAGGAAACATACTAACATGTTTGTATTGTGAGCCTCACAAGGTTGGTGGCAACATGTGAACTGGGCAAACAAACACAGAGGCTCAGAGAACTTAAAGATTCATCAAAAACAGGGAGAGCCTGAGACCAGAGAGGGTAAGATCTAATTGAAGATGTTGGTGGCAACATACTTTGAGACTGGAATTATCCTGAAATGGAAGGTCAAAAAGAAGGGGCAGAAAGGGGCTTGGGATTCTTAGAGCCAGATTACCTCCTGATGTGGCTCATAGAGATTCAAGTACATGTGTTACAGACTATAGGAGGTGAAGGGCAAGAGAAAGCTGTGAGCTAAATGTGAGGCTGTGGGAAGATGTTTGGATGCCATGGAGGTAATTTGGCCACAGTACCTCAAATTAAATGGTGTTTTTAAAAAACCCTTCATAAGAGGCATTGAAAAGCCCAACCAGAGATCCTTTTCAATATTTCAGAATATTAGAAGGAGGAAAATGCATTTGGATTTCAGAATATCTAGATGACAATAAAAGGAGTATCTGCTCCCAATAGAACTGGCTATCCAGCACAGACGAGGGGGATGTTGGGGCCTGTGGAGCAAGACCAGACTTGATTTGGGTTGAAATTGTTCAAGGAGAGACAGGAGGGAGTAGAGCATGGATCGGATCATGTGTGCTCAGCTTGGAAGGTAGATGGTTCTTCCATCTTAACTTTCAAATGCAAAGGCAAACTTTAGCTGTCAGAAAAAGTATTACAGGTGATGGGCAGGACTTTTGGTGGCTAATGACTCAGCTGGAATATTAGTTACAAATTTAAAGTACCATATTGTAACACAACTAAGAATTAACATTAACTGTTGGTTTTCAAAGGGATACCTCCTGTGCTTTTAAAAGGAAGAATATAGCCCTGGCTGGTGTAGCTCAGTGGATTGAGCGCGGGCCTGCGAACCAGACAATCACAGTTCGAATCCCAGTCAGGGCACATACCGGCGTTGCAGGCAGGTTCCCTGCAGGCCAGTTCCCAGCAGGGGATGCACAAAAGGCAACCTTACATTGATGTTTCTCTCCCTCTCTCCTTCCCTTCCCCTCTAAAGATAAATAAATAAAATTTAAAAAAATAATAATAATAAAAGGAAGAATATACATTTATTAGCACTTAAAGGCTTTTGAGTAAAATGACCAAATGATAAGAATTGGCATAAAACGTAGTGTTTTCTGCTACATTTTTCTTTCTCATATTTCAGTCCTCCCTTCCTTGGCGAAGAAAATCAGGATTTACTGTTGCTCTGGTTTCCTTTCCTGTATTTGTGCTAACTCTCTAGTGGATCAGTCTAGTAAGATCATGGTTGCCCTGGGTGAGGAGACAGGCCTGTGAGATAACAGTAATCTGTGCACTTTACAGCACTATAGTGAATTCTCACCTCCTTCAAAACAGTAATTAGACCTTTGGTAGTTAAGTTGTGTAGACACATAGTTTTCTTTATTGATTCCATACAACTCTGGGAAATAGTACGTCTGCTTTTATTTCAAACTTAAGAGTTATTTTAGAAGTACTTTCTTTTGTTTGTTTCCTGAAACTCTAAAGGACATCCATTTCTGTGATAGATTGACGGTGTCTAGAATGGTTATTGTGCTCCCACCAGTTGTCCCTCTGGCATTCCACAGCCTTCCAGTTACATCTTTGTTCTTTACAAGAGCACCTTCGTCATATTTGGAAGTGCTCTCAGTTAACAGAGGGAATCGTGATTCATTGAATGTTGTGTCTTTCAAATAAAGTATGTTTTTTTTTGTTTTGCCCAGAGTGTGCATGAGTGGGAAACACATGAAGGAGCTGGACTACTCAAGGATGAATGGGGGAGTCTTTCAGCTGCTCCTTAGGGATGGGGAGGGTGAAGGTATGCATGCCATTCTTAGTGTGTTTGTGTTTATAAGGACTGGTTCAGTGTTCAACAGCATGAGCACCTTCAGAAAGCAGTATTAAAGTAGTATTAAATAATAGAATACTTTGGTTTGTAGCAACCAGAATCCTCGATTTCAGTCCCTTTTAATTTAGAAAACACTGTCCTCTGTGGCACCTCTCTTTGTCGGCCCCTCTGACAGACAAGTGATGTTAGTGTAGGAATAATGGATTAGATGAAATGGGTACATATTCATTTGAAGGAGAAAATGCATTTGGGCTTCTAATAGTTTTTCTACAGTTTCAAAGATACAAAACTGTAGGAGTTATATCACTCCACTTATGGATATTATACTTCTTAGCTTTAAAAATTTAGGCCTTTCTTGAAAAGAGTACAAATATATGTTTTAGGCTCAGAGTTCTTTTACATCCATTAGTGAAAATTATATCTAAACATGTCTTGCTGAAATTGAAGATTTCATCATAAACAAATTCAAGTTAAAATGGAAAAAAACTTAAGGTATTCAGTATCACTTCCAGTTTTTCTTCTTTAACACAGGCAGTATAAGAATGAGATTTTATTCTGGTGTAGATGATTTAATTAGATTTTGAAGGAATTAGGTACCTTTTTTCTGTTAGAATATAAGAAATTAGTATTGGGCTGATTTTTTTTAATTAAAAAAACTTACCTGTCACCAGGAATTTAGATAAGCTTTTAAAAATATGTAAAAATCCAGGGATTCAGTATTTATAATAATTAAGCAATCTTTTGACTAAAATTTTTTTTTCATATTTTGTCATAGCAAAGACTTTTTTCTGAAGAGATGACATTCTCCTGGATTAGTGAATTGTTAAAAAGAACTTCATTTTTTGTGTGTTTTCTTTCTTAAAGAAAGCAAACACTTGTGTATCCACATGCTTAAAGAACAAAGAACAAGCATTATAGTATAATTAGAATTGTTAGCATAATCGCCTTTATGGGTATATTATTCTTCAGTTGTTTACTGCTAAATGAAATGTAAAACTGTATATTAAACTAAAGAATAATGCACAAAATAGATCTAAATACAAGGAAAATTATGTTTTATCTGGAAAGTTGTAGATTGGTCTACATTAAGAATAAATTAAGAAAAATATGTATACACACGCCTATATACACATATGTCTGTGTGAGCGGGAGGGGTGTGTATATGTGCATCACATATACACACAAGACTTACTATATACACACCCAGTACACTGAAACAAGTCTATACATAGTGTCAAAATTTGTGTTGAAAAAACGAATTTATTCTTTGTAGTAGCTCTTCCTTTTGGTTGCATTCTAGTAATGCATTATTGAGAACCCAGAGGAGGTTTGTCAATTACAGAATTTATTTTTCTTGCTTCAGTATTTATATGGTGCCTCAGAGAAGAGATCTTGCTCATCTCTGCCCCTCACTTTGATGTTTGATGTTATTGGGGCTTATCAGCTCAACTTATTCTTGATGAACTCCCTGAATTTCAGAAGTTGTCCTTTTCAGTGAGTCCACACTTATGCAAGTAGTGGAGGGAGCCCATCACTGACTCAATCTTAGCACAAAAGCTCTTCCCAGTTCTAACAACGACAAGTACAAGGGTCGCAGACTGTCCAACACTGACCCCAGTGTCTGCCCTAACAGGAAGGCTCTCTCCAGAGAACAAGTACAAGACAAAATGAAAAGTTGCTCTTACAGTAGTTCTGCAGTTAGGTTATTTCATCTTATTTTGAAGATGGCAGAAAATAAATATGCTTCTGAAACATCTATTTTTAAGGAAGTCCCCTTCTCATTTGAAGTTCTTCATATTCAATTCAAAATGTGAAGCATAACTTCAAATTCAACAGGTAAAAGTCCCTAACCCTTTGAGTAACACAGTAGGACTTTAATCTCTGGCCTTCTGACCACTGTCATTGACAAACTAGCTTAGTTTGATTGTTTACTTCATTTAGTATGATACTTTTTAAATTAATTTAAACTAAAACTTTCCCATGGGATCTGTGACAAGAATGCTTACATGATTAAGTGACAGAGAAGGAAATTATCTTTATATAGATGTCCCTAAGCTCTGAAAGGATTATTATCTATTGTTTTAAAGATAAGTATAGAATTGAGAAGAATTTAAGGCCTTTTAAATTAGAATTATAATAGAAAATGTCACCCCTTCCCCTAAAAAAACCTCACAAATTTTTAGGAGCCCAGAGATAGGAAAAATTTTGAATTTACTAGAATTACTCTCAGAATGAATGCTAAGGTTAGTTGGACAAGCCGCTGAGATGGATGAGACCTGAAAGTATAATCAAGTAACCTAAGGTGGTACCTGGAATGCCATCTGAGACATACAGCTGATTAACTGAGATCCCTTATTGTGCAGTGTAAACACTGAAATGAGATTTTGAAGTAAACTTGAGATGGTCGTGAAATGCTGTTATTAGGAAAAGAAACAATTGTGGGTGGGGTGGGAAGACAGGGAAAGAAAACTAGAACTATACTGATGGATGAAAGAAAACAATTCCTTCTATAAGCAAATTCTGGAGCATCAAAAAGGTACTGATTTCTGCATTTGGTGGGTATAGGGTAAAACAGAAACTAAAGATATGGTCACAGAAGCTAGAGAACAAGAAGAAAATTGCCAACAGGGTTACTTAGACAAAGAACATGTAGTTAATGTAGCTGTTGATAGTATTTGATCACTAAAAATGTACACTAATTTTTAAAAGAATATTTCTGTCCACATAAATAATCTGAAGGTGATCACACATTTTAAACAGAGTGTATGTGAGAGCTTTAAGTAATGATTCTGCCTCTCTTCATTTTCTTCTGTCTATGTTGCTATCTAGTATTCATGGATTTGTAGATATGGTTACGTTCTGTTCCCAGCATTTATAGTCACCATAGTAGTTGTGGTAAAGTGCTTGCAAGTTCATTGCATAAAACTCATGTATACAAGTGTTTTTGTTACATTCATCTGTAAGTTAGATACCAGTTGGGTAGCTCTATTTCCTACTGATTTCTGGAGTATTCGCTTTAAGCATGTTTTTAATTGAGATGAATCAAATACTAAGGTCTGTCCAGGAAAAGTCCAGCCACTGTTAATATGACAACAGTTTACCCAATATCCATGTAACCTGGTAGTCAAGGGGAGTGGACTGGAGTGTGCATGTGTGAACAATGATGAATTCACTGTACTAGTCAGTGGGGACAGTAGATGCTGTTGAGGGAACATGTGTACTGTGTGCCTGTCACATTCAAAATGAGCAAGTAGAGCAATGAATCTGCATCAAATTTTGAGGTAAGCTTGAACTGTCTGCGGAAACTATTTGGGTGATTCAGAAGGCTTTCAGGGATGATGCAGTGCGTGCAGCACAAACAAAAGTGTGGCACAAACACTTCAGTGATGCTCAAGAATCTGTTGAAAGTGATCCATATTCCGCAAGGCCCGAAATACCTGAGAATATTGAATGCGTATAGGCTGTAATCGATAAAGATTGATGACTGACAGTTGGAGAACTAGAAGTTGATCTGGAGTTTCCAAAAACTTCTGTGTCTGAGATTTTAACACAGAATCTTGGCACAAAACATGTCATGGCAAAGTTTGTTCTGTGGCTTCTGATACCAGAGCAGAAGGAACATTGTACTGCAGTTGCTAATGACATGATTCAAACCTCCTACCAATGAACCAGATTTCCTGAAGAGGTCATAATTTTGAAAGGGACTGAGGCATCATTGTCCTAGGTACAGTGTTTCCTGTTCCATTTATCTTCAATAAATATCCCAATTCGTCATATTACATGACTGGATACTTTCTGGAGAGACTGTGTATGTTATCAGATTGACAGTGATTCATTATTTCAAATGCTTTAAATAGTATATGCCATTTCATATTACAAAAGTACATACACATGTAGGTATGCTACTTCATACTTATACAGCAAAACACAATTTACAAAGCATATTTTGAATTATGTTCCAGGGTAGGGAAAACAGGTTCCCAGCTACAGGGGTTATTAATCTATTTTATAGTGAAGTAACTGAAGTGGGTGGTATCACCTTTTTAAGACTAGGCCCAAACACTTTATAGCTCAAGGGATTTCTGCACTGTATTTGCCAAACATTCATGGTCCAGGTATTAGAAATAAATATGGAAATGTACAGAGGTAAGTACAGAGCTAAAGCAAATCCTGTCCCACCTCCCAAGGAGCTCACAACCTTAGAAAAAAAATGGGCATATAAGCTTTTAGGTAGCAAACTGGAAATGCTGGATTAATAAGGGAAGCACCACAATGCTATTTAACCCAGGAGGAGGCGATGTTCTAGCCCAAAGTGTGCCAGCAAAGGTGGACCTCAGAAGTTACACATTTGTCAAACCTTAAAGGAGAATTAAGATCCATCTTGGTAGAGGAGAAAAGCAGGAGAGTGTGGAGGCTGCTGAAGGAAGGGTGTTCATGGGGACACAGGGGTTAAGATACTTCTTAAATTTTATTTCAATTTTGAACTGGTCAGGTGACTCCGTGAAGTGAAATGGATGTGTCATGTGCTGGGAGTTTACAGCCTGACCTTTCATGTGTGTGTGCTTCTGAAGTCATTTTTATTTTTGCTAAGAGACCAGTTTAAAAATAACTTCTTGATGAAAATAAAACTAAAATAAGAGGCTGATAATTAATAATATTAGGAATAATTGAGAAATCTATAGGCGCCTTTTTAAATGGCAGCTTTTGTATTTGCTATGCATTTGTAAAAGGAAGCAATAGCATTTTGAACCCAGAGACACAGTTTGTTTTATGGTTTTGTCATGCTCCGCAGTTGTCACAGAGCATTAGACTTGTCCTCTGGGCAGAAGTAGACATCTGCTACTGATGAATAGGAAAGGAAACATTTATCAGAATGACATTGTTTTTAAAGAATTCTTTAAGGAAAAAATAATTAACCTACATTATTAGGGGATTGACTCCTTAAAGAGAGCAAAAATGTTTGAGTGTAAATTGATTGAGAAATTAATTTTTTTCTCATGTAAAATTGTTGTGACATGTTAAAAATAATTTGTGTAATTATAGAAGGAAATTGGATTTCCTTTCAACCTTTATATATGAATGTGTGGTCTTAAGATTGAACATATACCAAATATTAGGCTAGAAACTGAATGATGATTCAGAGTAGTATAGTTGACATTTGGTTTCATTAAAGATTGATAGCAGCATGGCCTTGTGTGTTTTACCATATCCCAAAAAGCAAGATTTAGTGGCTAGGTCTCTGGATTATGTATTAGGTGGCAAGACTTCTAGTCCCAACTGCCACTCACTCGCTGACATTCCTGCTCACCAATGCTCACTGTAATTTTCCCATCCGTAATAACCATAGTAATAACATCAAAAGCCAATGTACCCAGATCAATGGAAAAGATGAATAAGGTAATATCTGTGACAGGCTTTAGGCTTCTTAGAAAACTACTGAATACAAACACAACAGAAAGGCTTCCAGAGAACATGTTATCAATTCTCTTCACTCTTCTCAGGAGGACCACATGTAAACCCTGCTATACAGTGTGAATCCCATTTGCAAACATGAGTTACTGAAGGAGGAAGAAGTGCAGTGGGGAGCAAAGTGGATTGATTTTGCTGCTCATTATTTGGGTGACTTTGGACAAGTTACTTAATTTGACAGTCTGTTTCGTGCTTTATAATTAGAGATTCCATGCATTGTTCAGACTTGTGAGAATTAAATGAGTTGATTTATTATACTGTTTAGTCGCCTTCACAATCAGAAAAGCCTGTCTAAATTTCTCTCAAGTTTTGGCTCATGTGGAATAGAAAGCATTATTACCCTATATCTTTGAGAAAATGGCATAGTAGATGAGAGGATGCTTTGCTCATATTTTTTAAGATTTTATTTATTTATCTTTAGTGGGGGAGGGAAGGAGAGAGGGAGAGAAATATCAATGTATGGTTGCTTCTCATGTGTCCCCTGCTGGGAACTGGCCTGCAACCCAGACATGTGTCCTGACTGGGAATCGAACTGTGATGCTTTGGTTCCCAGGCTCACGCTCAATCCACTGAGCTACACCAGCCAGGACTTCCATATTTCTAATTCAGTCATTATTTCTAGTAATTTCACCATCCCTAGTCATTCAATATTTTTAAACTGTGCAACAGTGGAAAAGAAAGCACTTTTTGTCCTACCTCCTGTTTCTTGTTGCTCGTTGATTGACACTGGAATTAAATGAGGGTTAGAGGTCATGTCTTATTTTTGTAAAATCAACTTAAAGTTCATTATATATCTAAATGTTGAGCGGTTGAGATTGTTCTCATGAGTTAAATATCTGAAAATCAAAGTAACTAAAGAAAAGATCACCCTAAGAAACTTGATGATTATTTTATAAGGAGGCATTATTCCTGGTTCCAATAATGTAGGATAACAAGAATTAACACCTTAAAAAACCTGGTCAAGAAAGTCTTGAAGATAAGTTTTAATATATATGTTGACACTGATCCGCATTAGCTGTTTTTATTGAAGCATCTGTGGCAAAATGTACCCGATGTATCTGTGCTCATCACTCTCCAGTTAATAAAAGCCCACCGCACCCATCCTTTGTTTCAAGCATACAACAAAGTCATCCCAATCCCTCGTCCAAAAAACCTTCATTTAATTTGAAAAACACATGTGATTCTCATTGTTTGAAGATTCACATGTCTTTATGGAATGAAAAAGGAGAGAGTCTTCTCAGTGTTTTTATAAACTATGAGTCTCAAGGCTAATGCATGTGATTAAAAGAATTTTCCTAGTCCCTTGAATATTCAAAATTTGAGGGGGGAAAAGTCTAAGACTTACAATATGCTCCACATTATGCTTTTTTAAAAAATGGCATTTTAGCAGGATGAAAATACTTTCAAAAATATTTATAGATCCCATGAGAATTTTTAAAAATATTTTAGAACATGGAGCATTCTCTGTGCTACACAGAGTTTGGGGTGTCTTTGCCTAATCAGCTGAATTCTTGGTCTCCTAGTACTTGGTGTGTTGGCAGCCCAATTATGGTATATTTATACTATGCTGTGCACTATTCTGTCAGAGTTTTTTCCTCCAGTCTTGCTAGACTTTTTTGTGTAGTGGTGGTATTAAAAGAAAAAGATGACAATCAGCCAACACAGTAAACACCCATTTTGCATATTGTTTCTGTGCAGCAGATAAGCTCAGAATCTGAATGTGCTCAACAAAGTGCTATTTGGAATAGTTCTATATAGGACTCTGATTTTTTTAAAGCTCTGGCACTTGTGATCACCAACACTTCCTGGGCACAGTCCCAGTGCCATTCTCTGAGCCTTTGGTTTCCAGCGCAGTAATGGGACTTGGTTGTAGTTGGATACATTCTGATAATAAATGTATAGAGATCCTAGCCAGAAACACCTGTCAGCAGATCTCAGAGGAAGGTTGTTAGAGGCCAACAGTCTTCCAAGAAGCAATACCTAGTTACCGTCTTGCAACATGCTGGTGGGAATATTGCATTGGGCAATAAGAAATGCTTACTTTCTGTGCATGGTGATGGCTAAGCACTTCTGACTTAGGCCTTGGTGGATATGAGGAGGCTGCTTCAAGCACAGCTGTGGTGTCATAGTTGAGCTGCTTTGTTTCTGTGACAGAAACAAAGTGATACATACTTAAGCATAAAAGAGATAGAGATGGTAAGACTACAGACATGGTAAGGAGGGCTGTAACCCGGTCTGAAATGTAAACCAGAACTCTCTGCCTTGCATTTGCGCTTCCCATCTCCAGTTTCCTCCTCTCTCTAAAGCCCCATATCCTGCCCTGTGGGTCAGGTGAAAGGTTAAAAGGGTCTCCAGAGCTCCCAAGTGGTGCTCCCAGGGACAGGGAGGTTTTAACTAAAATTACTTCTGAGACTTAACTTCTGTCGATGAAACAACCGGTTAAAAAGACTAATTGTGAGTTGGGCAAAAACTCCTACAGCCGTCCTCATATGCTGATAGGTCGCTCCTGGTATTTCTCATTCTTCCACTCCACTTCCACTAAACATAAGCAGGAGCTGAGTACTGAGCTATTTGGGGCAGCAATTCAGAAAAAGCATAGAATTCTTTTCTGTTACTACTGACTTGCTCGTTGCTCTCCATGCATAATCCTTATCATTTCACAGCTCATGGCACATCTCTCGAATCTGAATCTTGAAGGTACCTTTAAAGATCATCTTCTCATCTCAGCCTTCTGCCAAAACCCATAACAAGTGTCCACTCACCACTACTGAAGGACATGTGTGTATGAGGAGGAAGTTCACACATTATGAAGTTAGTAACACTTAAGCAACTCTTTTTTATTTTTTATATCTGCACCCAAAGATACGTTTGTTGATTTTAGAGAAAGGAACGAGAAAAGGGTGAGGTGCAGGTAGAGAGAGAGAGAGAATGAGAGAAAAACATTGTTCAGTTGCCTCCCATACATGCCCTGACCGGGGTTCGAACACACAACTTAGGCATATGCCCTGAATGGGAATTAAACCCACAACCTTTTGATATATGTTTCAATGCTCCAACCAACTGAGCCACCTGGCCAGGACCTCTTAGGCAGCTCTTTCTAAGTTCATTTCTCTGCAGCTTCCCCCCAAGGCCTGCACTTTCTCTCTGGGACAATATGAAATCAATTGTGCCCTTCAGTTATATGAGTGAAATTCAAATCCCTTAATATGTAAGAAGTTACTGTCGTTCACTTAAAGGTAGTTAAATGCCTATAGTTCACTGGGTATTGTGTAAGTGCTTGGATGTAAAATGTTTGACAGACATTCAGAAAAGAAACTGACAAGTTCCTGAGGGAGTGGGAGATAACAGAAGATAAGTGGCAGTTTTCCATAATGTCTGTCTCAGGAAGATTGGCCATCTTTAATCTCTTATAGAGTCATCCTCTTACTCAGAGATAGCCAGCAACTTACAAAGTCTTTGGCAAAGAAATAGGAGTCAGAATATGAAAGTCTAACACAGGAATGTAGGGTCTGCTCTGTGGGACAATGGAAAACTAGGGCCAGGTGTCATGAAAATGAGACTGTCTGTGAGGATGAGGCAGGACACCCCAGCCAAGGGGCGAAGGAAGGAAAAGTGAGAGGAAAGGGATAGATGGCCTTGGAGAAATGGGTAAATTGAAGAAACTGAAGGTTCTGTCAAGTTTCAGTTTGGAAGGGACATTAATTCCAAGTAATAATAAAGTACCTATATGAACTCAGGAGCACGAATTGCTGAAATCATGCACTGATGTAAAAGACATAGAGTATCTTCTGATTGGTTACAAGATAGACTGTATTATTATCTATATTTAGCTAAAGATAATAATAGGCATAGTTTTATTTTAAGTGAAGCTGGTGTACACGTTTGCATTCACAATTTGACAAAGAATTTTATTCTAAGAAACTACTAAATTTTTTATAGTTCATTGCAGTAAATTGGTATATAAATGAGCATTAGAGCTCATTTTAGAGAATTCTGGTATTTTTCTCAGAATTGAATGAAGTGATGTGAGGAGAGTCTTATTAAATGAGAAACTCAAGGGAAATAACATAATAAAGATGACAACATCGGTCATTCCCAAGTTCAGTGCCCCTCACAAAAAGACCAACTAGCCACTATCCATAGACAAGACATCACTGTGAAAATCCCAATCCCAGAACCCCAGGGGTGAGGCTGAGGCAACCCCTGGGAAAGAGAGACCCAGAGAACCACATAAAAGGACTAAGGGGAGTGACTCCACTCTTACTGCGACACCCCTCTCCAGGCCAACACCTGCCATACCCAGAGGGCCCTGCCTGCACTACGGTTTCTATGGTGGGATAAACAGAACCAGGTGGACATCCAGCTTCCCCAGTATGATGGACTGCTTTCCGGGAGACCCACTGAAGTCTCACCTCCCAAACATCATTGGGGCAGTTGCTGGAGCTTGACCCCTGGGTATCAGATAGACTTGGAGAAAGGGGACTGGAGTAATAGCAAACAGCAATCAGTTCTTAGCAGACTATATTCCTGATTACAGTGGCACCCAAGCAGAGATGCCAGCCACTGGCTACACCCACCTGCAGAGATGAGTTGGTGGCCTTATCTTCCAGGTAGCTCAGTGCTGCCTGATTTGGATCCCCAGCCAATGCACCATAGCAGTCATGAAGTATATACGAAGTCTGACCCCACCCCCCAGGCAAGGAGTCAAGCTAGCAGCCCTGCCCCAAGTCATTGGCACTGCATTTTAAAAACTTTAATGGATAATGAATAAAGTGAATAATTGATCATTAGTTATTTACCAATTTATAATGGTAAATTATCAGAATACACACACCCATATGCACACATATGCACATCTACAAGTGAACTGTTTTCAGACTTTTTTCATCAAGGGATTGAGAGCCAAGTCGGTCATCAATATGACTGCTTCAGCTTATTATGTTTATTGATAAATGAGGTAGATTTAAGTGATTTTTCAACCCCCAGGAGGCACTCCAGTGTGCTACAAGAATTGTTAAAATACAGAATACCTGACTGTTTAATCAGAGGCACTGACCTCTTTTCTTCTTAGATTGTCAAATTTAAAAAATTACAACAGCCAACACAACAATAGCCATCTGTGTGAATGTATCAAAATGCTTCAGAATTTTAGTCATTGGTTCATGCATGCCATGAAATGGAAATGGTTAAAAATCACTAGCCTAGATGCATGCCTTTATGTTGACACTGTGGATCCATATTTTTAAAAAATGTGGAAGAGACTGTACTTTGCCCTTAGGAAATCTCATGTCAGTCTTGTGTACTTTAAGGGCGGAAATGATTTTTCATATCTGATAAATGATGAGCTCTGTTTTTGTTTATTTCTTTGTTTTTGTTCTGCCTCTTTTTAGCATTAGTGATCTTATTCATTGATTTGAGCATTGCTGATTTTCCTTTCATTTCAGGTAAATATTTTAATGAAATATTTAAATATCAGAAATCTGACAGTGTTACCTTTTGGTTGATCTCCACTAATTAGTTTCAGCTGGGGCCTGATAGAATTGTTCACAGTTTTGGCAATCACTCTAATTGTCCCATGGCTGTGGGCATTTCCACCAAAGATAACTGTGAGTCTAGAATATGGTGGCAGTTTCATGGCTGACAGGCAAGGTTGTCATCTGCTTTGTCATCCAAACCCCAGTATGTTTGGCCAATAATAATAATGCCAGAAGAATGGACTGACTCCCAGGACTACCTGTTGTAAACCAGGGCATATGAGCACTCTACTTAGAGATAATCATCTTTCTGCGCAAAGTCCTTAATTATTCATGATTTCACAAATCATTTACACTTCTCAAAACAGGAAAACTGCATTCTACTTTCCATATAAAACTATGGGGTAGAAGTGGCAGGTTTTAATATAAGGCAAATGTACTCACTAAAGGAGGATATTCATTTAACAAACATTTTGTGTTTGTTATGTTAGTATTCCATATAATATGCAATACTTTACAATCACATAAACATAAGGCAATGAGTTATTTCACCAACTGGTACTAGTTTAGGAAAGGCACTTTGTTTGGGAAAATGCCTTGGAAAACTGCTTGGTATGACAACAGAACCTAAGACCTTGGGTTTTCAGGTACCAAGGAAACAAAGATAGCTGAACCATGCCAAATAAAGACAAAATTTGAAGATGAGAGGAGTGAAAGGAGATAGGGTTAAGCTTCAGGGTAAAAAAGGGCCAAAGACCCTTTTTTCTTCAAAAGCCCTTTTTTAATTTTTAGATATCTATTGCATGGACCTGTCCTAAAGTCTTTCCTGTTCACTTCCTGAGAACTTCAGTAATATCTGCTGCACATGTAAATGCCAATGAGAGAGAGATTTTCAAGGGAGTACAAGGAGAAAAGCGTTGTTCAGTGAATGGCTGTGCAGCACTCGTGCACTTGGAAACAGTCACAAGCCTCATCAACAGAAGGAAGTTATCAAGAGCTCAGAGCTGAAAGGAAGAGAAAATACATTACTCCTTCCTCAAGAATTCTTAGAGAAATTGCTAGCCACAGACACAGGGCACCCTCAGACTAAGGCACAGGGCTGAAGACAATTTCTTTGGCATTGAAGAGGCAGGGTAGCTCAGCTCACTTCTGAGTTACAAGTTCATATGATGTTTTTGCCCACTTGGATGGTGGGTACAGTCTGAGAACAGCGTGGCCATCGTGGGGGGTGAAGAGGGAAGGCAGTGCAGATGCTATGGAACACTGACTTCTTCTTCTGTTTGCTTAGCCATATGCAAGACCTCAAATCCTTTCCCAATGCTTCTTGATGTGTGTCAGAACTCTAAACTGAATGGTACATATGAGTTAAAATAACTCTTGTGAGGTATCATTGGCAAATATATTTTCCCATACAGTTGGTTGTCTTGCTAATTTAATACTGTTTTCTTTAGCCACGCAGAAGCTTTTTATTTTGATGAGATCCCATTTGTTTATTCTTTCCTTTATATTCCTTGCTCTAGGGGACATATCAGTAAAAATGTTGCTGCGTGAAATATCTGAGATTTTCTTGCCGATGTTTTCCTCTAGAACTTTAATAGTGGCTTATATTTAAGTCTTTTATCCACCTTGAATTTATTTTGGTGTATGGTGTAAGTCGATGCTCAAGTTTCATATTTTTGCACATAGCTGTCACAGTTCTCCCAACACCATTTGTTGAAGAGGCTATCTTTACTCCATTTTATGTTATTGCCCCCTTTGTCAAATATTAATTGACTGTAGAGAGTTGGGTTGATTTCTGGGCTCTCTGTTCTGTTCCATTGGTCTATGTGCCTGTTTGTATGCCAGTACCATGCTGTTTTGATTACAGTGGCCTTGTAATACAGTTTGATATCAGGTATTGTGATCCCTCCTACTTTGTTCTTCTTTCTCAAAAGTGCAGCTGCTATTCGGGGCTCGTTTATGGTTCCATATAAATTTTTGAAGTGTTTGTTCTATGTCTGTGAAATATGCCATTGGTACTTTAATAGGTATTGCATTGAATCTGTCAATTGCTTTGGGTAGTATGGACATTTTGATGATGTTAATTCTTCCAATCCTTGAACAAGGTATATGTTTCCATGTGTTTGTGTCTTCCCTGAAATCTCCAAAATATACAAAGAACTTACATGACTCCACTCTAAGAAGACACCCAACCCAATTAAAAAATGGGAAAAGGACTTGAACAAACACTTCTCCAAGGAGGACATACAGAACATTCAGAGACACATGAAGAGATGCTCAATATCGTTAGCTATCAGAGAGATGCAAATTAAAACCACAATGAGATACCACTTTACACCGGTCAGAATGGCTATCATAAATAAAGCAACAAACAACAAATGTTGGAGAGGTTCTGGAGAAAAGGGGTCCTTAGTTCACTGTTGGTGGGATTGCAGACTGGTACAACCATTATGGAAAACAGTATGGCATTTTCTCAAAAATAAAAATCAACCTGCCTTTTGACCCAGAAATTCCACTGCTAGGATTATATCCTAAGAATCCTAAAACATCAATATCAAAGAACCTATGCACCACAATGTTCATAGCAGCACAATTTACAATAGCCAAGAGTTGGAAGCAACCTAGGTGCCCGACAGTAAATGAATGGATCCAAAAATTGTGGTACATATACACAATGGAATTCTATGCAGCAGAGAGAAAGAAGGAGCTACTACCATGTTGTTTGCAACAACATGGATGGAACTGGAAAGCATTATGCTGAGTGAAATAGGCCAGGTGTTGAAAGACAAATACCATATGATCTCACCTTTAACAGGAAGCTAAACAACAAAACAAACAAGCAAGCAGAATAAAAACAAAGACACTGAAATAGAGAACAAGGGGACAGTGACCAGAGGGGAGAGGGAAGGGAATTTAAGGGGGAGGGGGGAGGGATTTGGAGGAACAAATGAGAAGGACACAGGGATGAGAGCTGGGGGGGTGGAGATGGGAGGGAAGTGGGGAGCACGGGATGGGGGGGCTGGGATGGGAGAAATAAACAAAAAACTGTACTTGAAAAATAACTAAATGAAAAAAAATTAAAAAATAAAATAACTTGTGAGTATAGTGTAGTGATATACAAATATATTAAATACAAAAAAAACAGGATAAAAACTCATACATTAAGCATCTCAAGAGAGGTAAAGGGAACAATAATAGTAATTATGTTTACTTAATTTCATTCTAACTTCCTAATATATGGAGTATATATAACCAGTATTTCAAATTTCCAAATTTGGGCATACTTAAAGCATGTCATTTAAAAATACAACTTATAGCCTTTATTGAGTGTCTTATATCATAAGGTACTAAACTCCTGATGCTGATAACATATCCATAAACCAACTATATCTCCTGTCAAAGGAACTCCTTAAAATATAGGTACCAAAGGCTCCAAATTATTGCTGGTTATTAGTGCAGAAATAGATAATCATTGGTATCAATTTATAGTCTTCTGTAATGTGCGTATGAAATAAAGAGCCTTTGCCTGATTTTGCTAATACTCATTTCTTCATCCAAAAAAAATTTACTTCTAACAAATCACTATAAAATTTATTAAAGTTGATTAAGTTTTGATCAACACATTTAAGCATTAGTTTTTAAATATTTGACTGACACATAATTCAATCTTTTATTATCCTAGTATAAATTAGATGATTATATTGTGTTCCTAGTTACATCAATTTTTACTTGAGAGATGGCTTGATAATTAATTCTGTTATATTCTAGAATGAGAAAATTTATCTCTTAAGAAAATGGAAGTCCCTGCAGCTTTGACATATTAGAGTTATTAAGATTTTACATTCCTCTGGAATATATTTTGTATGGAAATGTGTAAACTTGTGAGGTAATTACCTTTGTAAATCATTTTGAAATTTCTATTTAATCAGGTTCTGCACACTTCTGCTAACACTTCAGAGTCAAATAGATGTGTATAAAATATCTATTTATTAGTCAAACACTGAAGAGATTTCCCATTAGCAAAATAAAACAAAACAACAACAACATAATCTAAGCAACCTAAACAGGAAGGAATTTAACCTATGAAAGTTTGATTTTAAAAGGGCAGCATAATTTTGAATTAGTATAGAAGAATCAACAAAGCAAAACCAAGGAAGAAGTGATAGGTTTGCACCAGTTTTAGAACTGTTGGCTAGACACAAAAACAAGTCTTTAAAAACTACAAATAAAAAATGGCATTATCTTTGGGTTCCTTTCCCTCTGTTTATCACTCCTTTTACCTCAAGCCCCATTGTCTCTTATCTTTCCCTTTCCACCCCCTCCCTTCCTCTGATCTTTTACCACAGCTCTGTACTTGGTCGTCTTTATGCTTCTTGGCAAGGCCATTCGCTCTTTGTAAACACCTTATAGTCTGATTATCCATCCTGGCTACCATTCTTTCATGCATAGATCCCTCATCTTTTCACCTATTTTTTCTTCTTAACAAGGACCAAGTAGATTCTAGCATAATGACCTTAGTATCACTACAGGAAAACTTATTAAATACATGTAGCTACAACATGTGCGTTTTATATTTATAAGTAGCACCTTCAACCTGTTTTTAATTCATAGGCATGATCAGTATGACTTACTTGTCCAGAACTTGCCCCTAAAATCTATATGTACACTATTGTCCATGCTACCTCCTACAACCCTACTTAGCAGTTCCCTTAATAAAATATGGGAGAGAGGGAGAACAATTGTTTTCGTTCGAGCACCAGGCAGGCTACGAAATTTTGAGGCGCTCAATCCACTGAGCTACACCAGCCAGGGCACTAAATTATTCTTGAATTAAACTAATATTTATTGAGAACTTTCTATATCAAATACTGGACTTAAGAGTCATTGCAGTAATCTAAGCGAAAGTTGGTAGCTTTGTCTGTGGTATTAGAAATGGAGATGGTGAAAAATTGATTAATTCAAAAGATATTTAGGAGATAAAACACAGAACTTGATGAGGTATTGCCTCCAAGGGGCAGAAAGGAGGGACACAAGTAAGGTATCAAAAATAACTTCTCCATTTCTAACATATTCAACTAGTTAAATGGCAGTAAAATTTACCCAGAGGTTATGATAGAGGAACACAAAGTGTACAAAAGAGATCAGGAATGTAGTCAGAAAATGAGCCCCCTTCACCATTACATCTTTTAATGGTTTAGCAATTACATCTCAAATGCTGGCATGATCAATACAATTCAATTCATGATCTCTGATTTTTAGTTGTAGAACATTGTAATCCAGCTAAATCCTCCAGGAAATGAGAGTGAAATCCTGTTTTCTTCTTTTCCCCAATGCCCTGGACTGGGCCTTCATTATACAGAGGGTTAGTCTGTATTTCCCAAAAGGCATATGAAGTTACTTCTTATCTGGTCCTTCCTCTGAAGTGGAGGAAAACATACGGTTTCCTCCACTTCAAGTTCACCTCTACCTTCTTGACATGTTTGCCCTGCTTGGAGGGCCCGTCTCAGCCGTGCATGACTGGCTGTCATCCGTCTGCTGTCCTCCTAGCTCCCGTGTCACCAGCACATCCTTCGGGAAGCTCTCCTCGCACTGACCCCCTACCACTATTTTCTCAAACCCACATTAAGAAATTATTCATTTCTTACCTGTGTTCTCTCATACCTTGAATATATTTTTATTATTATCCTGATAGACCATTTTATAATTCTTACTAGTTTCTATGTAAGCCTTCACCACTGAATGTGAGCTTCTTGAGTGGAAAGATTATTTCTCCTTCAGTTTGTATCCCCAGCATCAATATAGTGCCTGGCACACAGTAGACCCTCAGTAAATATTTGTTGAATTGAATATTTTTCTTTTTATGTCTTTCTTATGTCTAAGGGATGAAGGTCAAACTCTGCTACAGCCTTTGGTGATCTGATCTCACCTGTCGTTGAGCCAGCCTGTCCACATGGCCTTGGCCCTTGACCCAGACACATCCATTCCACTTGAAGCTTTTGCTAATGATGTCATCTCCTTGCCTCAAATGCGTTTCTTCTTTCTCCCCACCTATTAAATAATTCAGACCAGTCTCTCATTTGAAGATCCCAGCTACCACAGTATTCAAAAAGTATATAGCCAACATCAGCCTGTGTGGTGTGTCTTCTCAGAACCTCAGAGAAGAAATCGTATCACCTTTGTACCATGCAGTGTGGCCATTATGTGCCATCTTCATTAGGTTCATAGCCACCACAAAAATAACAAATTTTTTTAGTAATAAGTGTTATATCTTATTTTTTGTTTTATTCCCAGCAATACTGAATACAGTATTGGGCTTAATTATGTGAGTAATCAGTAATTATTTCTATAAGAAAATAGAATAGAAAGATATTTGGGGACCTAGAACCTGGTACACTAGCTTCCCAAAGTCACTTCTGAATAAGTGCCCAATAATTCTTCCCTTGTCATGTTGCCTTAAAGTGAGAATTACTCAAAACCACACATATAGGATACTTTATATTATGTTAGTGATGTTTCCACAGTGCACATTCTTAGAGAACAGGTTAGCATGCCAACCCTGGGGTTCTCTTAAAGCTTGTCTATTTTATATTATAAATTTTGAAATATTACACCTTTCAATTACATTACCAAAAACTTTTTCTCTGTGTCTCTTCTGTGTAGAACAGAGTGAATTCCAGTGCGAGATCTTCCTTCTCAAAAAGTATGGATATTACTGCCAACCTTATGAGTAATGCAAGGACAATATGAGGTGACTCAAGTGAAATTCTTAATATAGTAACTAACACCTATTCCTCAATGTATTATTGTTGAATGATGAATGAGATCATTAAATCTAGGTAACACTCTATATTATAGTTTTATACATAAAGTGATAAATTCTGTGTCGTAAGATTTTGCAACAGAATATTTATCCTTAAGCTTTGAATAAATGACCTGCGACTCCCCACTCTTTTGTTCCTAAATTGCAACATGGAATACGTGCAATTTCTTTCTGTTTTGGATCTCTTTACTTTGGATTCCTTCCTTGGAAAACAGTGGCCATTTCATCTGATCTTTGAGAAACTTCATCAAGCAATTAATATTTATTTCTCTTAAAATTTTTTCATAAGTTGCAAGTTGTGTAGGCTGTTCAGTAGTTAACATTTTACTTAATACATTCTGATCACATTCTTAAATCTTCACCCACTCAGAGATCACTGACATAACCTGCTAAAAATTAAGGCTGTAAATTTTCAGGTAGGGATTTCAGTGTTACTGCAATCAATACTTTGCAGATAGCGCTAACAGTTTTTTCTATGAAATATGTTGGCCTGTGAGTGGAAAATCAATGCCTGGGAATGAAAAACAGGTGTCAAGTTTGATAGCAACATCATGGGTTTGATGTTTGGAGACCAGAGGGTTCTGTCAACAAACATAGCAGTAATTCTGTCAGATGCAATATGCGTGGAATTAATGAAAATGCCAGAAACAAAACAGTCTGGACAGCAAGCCAGTTCTGCAAAAAAAGTTGGGGCAAAAAATGTGTCTTCCTCTTGCATCTGAAGTGAATGCATCACAGAAAGACAGCATGGTGCAGTTGAAACGGAGCCACATTTACAGTGCTGTGGCCCCCAATTCCAAGAGGGAACATAAGCAAAGGAGTAATAGGTGGCCTTGCCATCAGAGGGACTGCAGAAAGCGTCCAGCTGATTGATATGTCTGCCAGATCTTCGCTGGTATCTACCACAGAGACACTGATTATTGGATTTAGGGTGTGCCCACAAATCCAGAGTGATTTCTTCAGTTTTTGATTTGTAACTAATCCATAAAGACCCTTTTTCCAAATTAGGTCATATTCACAGGTTTGGGGACATAGACATTTATATTTAGGGCTTTCCATTCAATCCAACACAGCACACCACTTGGTCCCAAAACATTCACACCCATCCCAGGTGCAAAATATATTTGTCTTAACATCCTCAAAAGTCTCAACCCATTCAAATTTTAAAAATAAGATTTGCAGGACTTCCTCACCCTTCGAATATGGCAGGATACCCCTGGGTGGCAGAAGGATAGAAATTATTTTCACTGACTTCAAAGGGAAAAAATGGGTTGATTCGAGGAGGCTTTGTGACACAGGGGAAAGAGTATTCTATACTTAACATTTGTCCCAAACAAACCAGCTGCCTTGAGGCAATGCATGCTGAGACAGAAAGATTTTTAAGAGGTATTCATGCATTGGGTAGGAAGTAGTATGAAACTGTCCCTAGTTCCTTTTCAGTGCTAAACAGTGGGAAGCCAGGCCGTAAGTGGACGATATCCTTTTGTAACTAGCTTCTCTAACTTTATACTTGCCTATAGGATGGAGGAACTAGCTAAGCTGGGAAAATGGTAAATGAAAAACAGTTTTGAAGTGACTTTATTATTCTCAGTGCTTAATGCAATTAGTTTGTGTGGACAGAATGTACATAATTTGTTGGCACTCAGATATACAGAAATTAAAAGTTACACTTTCTCAGAGTTATTAACAACTGTGGAAAGATGGAACACCCGTTCACATGGAAGAATTAGGCACTTCTCTCAGGCATTGTCTGACCTTTGCTTATTTCTTCCACTGTTCCCTGAGCTTCAGCAACACTGAAGAGACATTTGGGTGGCTCACCAGAGTGCAGGTTTCGCATGGGTATGTCTAAACTGACTATGCACTCTCCCGTTTCAAAGATTTCCACGTTGCAACTGACAATGTAAATGTGGCTCTCCTGTCTCCTCTGTTTGCAGTGCTGCAACTCGATAATGCAGAGGAAGTTAAGTTGCCCTCCGTGGGGTGTTAAAAAGTGCCGAGGTCTGTGCTTGATGATCCTTCTCTGAACTGGCATTGTGAGCTCCTTGTTTTATTAAGAACACATACCTACAAAAGAGAGTGAGACTTCCAGCCAGATAAGTGATCTGAAAAAATATGGACATTGTGGATAAGTAAAAAAATGAAATTGAATAAAACCCTCCTAGAATAAGGGAAAAGTCCCATTTTTAGAGCTGTCTTCTGAGAATAGATGAAGGATTTTTTGAAATTGGTGTGCTTTTGTGTGCTGTGCCTCTCCCACACTCAGTGCCTTCATTAGTTAGAATCACCAAATTACTGTCTCATCTGCTTAACAGAAAATAAATTTCTTACATCTTTATTAATTTTCCAGGCTCTCAGAAGGTACTTACGAGGAAAAATGTTTTGTGCCTCAGATAATGGTTTCTTTAGGTGTTTGAAAATTTCTTCATTGCTTTTTAGGTGTGTTTTTACTGTTTAATCACTGAAGCAGCATACGGTCATTTTTCTACTGATGATTCAACATTGTAAGTGCAAGAAGTCTATATTTAGTTAACTGCAGTTATTGAAAAGTGTCCATTCCCTTGATTTATTAAATTTCTCATTTTGAGAAATGAGTTAAATGTATATGTGAAAAAAGAAGTTTGAATTCTCCACCCTTGTAAGTGCACCTTCTCTAACGTAATAGCTTCACAAATATTTTTAGGTTCTAATTCTCTGGTTATTTTTTTTAATCCAATTCAGATTCATAAAATTTTAAAATAGGTTATGTTTTCTTCAGTCCGTTATGGGGAGGGCTTTTTAAAAACTGGTTGTGAACTTGGCAGTGGTGCCCTCCTAGTCTGAGGAAGAGGGCATCTGGAGTAGTGCCTGGCCCCCAGAAGTGCCTGGGATGGTCCTAATGCCAGAACTGTGTTGTTGGCTCAAGGTCACTGACATTTGCCTGCTAATAGTTTTGGATTTCTTTTCCCCATTATGTATCACCGTTGAAAAAGCATGATTCTACTTCTGAAGTTCTTACTGTGTTCTGGCTGATGTCATAGACTCTGAGCTCCTTGTATTCCTCATAATTCAATGATACAATACATGCTCATTCACCATTCATTGAGTGACTGAAGATTTTCCCGAAATACCACTTGGGAATCTTTAGAACAGAATGAGATGGATGTCTACCTCTATCTCCTACCAGACTCTGATGACATCTCTGGGATTTAAAAATAAGTTTAATTTGTCATGTTAATCAAATTGTCATTGGTTTTAGCAGGAGGGAAACAGCTGTGTGGATAGAAGGGAGGAAGGAGCCCAAACGGTTTTGAAAATATACAGTAGCGTTCTGCTTTCTCCCCCCTGTGCCATTAGCTCCTTGGATGTTTAGTGGGTAGCCATATTTCTGATCACAATATCGTCACAGTGTTGGTAGTGTTTATGGTAGCCATTTACAGCCTCCTGATTTTTGCCATGCAAGTCTTCCTCTCTAATTTGAGTTCTGAGAAACTGTGAAGTGACCAACATTAAGCACATAGCCAGAATTAGGGCATTTGCTAGAGTTATTTCTAGCAATATAACACATGGTTAAAAACATGTCTTCAGAATGTTTTAAGAAGGTCTTAATATTAATAAATACCTGGAACTACTTTTTGCAGTTTTTTACTAGAATTATGTTAGAGAAAGCCTGATATATTTTATGATTTCATGCAACTCAGAAGTAATTACCAAATTCATAACTCTGTAAGTAGCATATTTTAATACCTACATTATTAGAACACACCAGATTTATTGTCTAGAAGCCAGCCTTTGAAGTGAATAAAATGCAATTGTCAGTGTTGAAAATACCCATTATATCTTGTATATTATTTTGTATGCATATAAACTATCATGAGGAACTGAAGCCTTCTAAGAAGTTGTGGGAACTTTTAAGAATTACTGTATTTCTCTCCACAATAATTTGATACTTATTTAATGCTGCTTCCTTATTTAAATTAAAGGACAATTTATTTTAATATTATATTTCCACAAAGTTGTAAGTGTAATTTTATAATCATTCCTTGTACATTTAGTTAATAATTTTGCTAAAAATGTGTATGTATACTTAGAATACTATTTGGAACATAAGTATGCAAAATGCAAGCTATCATCTTTAATGTTATGATTTAAAATGCGGTATTTGATACATGGTTAGATCCATATTTATTTTTTCAGGACAGAAGATATTCAGAAAGAGCAGGCAATTGAGATGAAGCTAAAGAAGGCTTCGAGGCTTTGAAATGATTGAAAGCACTTTTCCTATGGTGTGGATACCCACACCGGTCAAAAATAATAATTGAAGCCCTCAATTAAAGAAAAAACTTTTGGGGTGATTTCAAAGTGAATATGTTACAAATTGATAGAACATTAGGGTTAGTAATTTAGATCTTTTTCATTCATAGATTTACAGAAGAAGTAAAAATTTTCATGAGGTGAAAACAATGAAACCTTTTTCAGTGGGAAATTTCCCCGTAAGCTGAGAGCTGGATGCATGCATTGTGGGTCCATCTCCCCAGCCTGACCACTCGCTCCCCCACGTACAGCTTTCTCAGGCTCTGGTATCTCTTGCATCTCCCCAACACAATTCAACATCCTCTTGCCCTAAGAGCCCTAATGAGTGATGATGTGGTGTCTTTGCTACTCACAGCTGTCACTTTTTAAAATTTCAGGCTCATGAATGACCGACCCATCCAAAGCTTCCAGATTTCAACAATAACTCAAGACAGTGTGTTTCAGCTTATGAAAAGTGGGCAGATGCTGGCTGGCATGCTTTATCTGACAGCACCTTGCTGCCTTCATTCTCACCCAAAGAACATTCCCATTCAGAATTATTTTTGTACTTGGGTGCTTCCTTAGTTCCAGAGCCAGCTACTCCTGAATGCTGTATTGTAGCTCTGTACAATTAAGTATTATGGTTGCACTGGGCTAACAGTATGTGTGCTATTATTAAAATAGCAAGTCAACCAAAGGCTGACTTGGAGTTGAAGGAATAAGATATAGTTCAAGGTCATTGGTAGTGATAGGATGTAGAAGAATCACAGGCTTTTGGAAAACAATGATATGTATTATTTATATGGGGAGATGTAGAAAGAATATGATTCAGTCAGAAATTAAAAGGAAATTTCATTTGTTACCTTTTAATCTCAAGTCTCTCTATGTTCACATCATCCTCTATTCTGTCTCGTTTCCATGTGTTTAAAACAGTTAATGCATAACTACTTGGTAGGAGAGTGGTTTCTGTTCATTCTAGGCCAGAATGCACTGAGCAGTTCGAAGTTTGTTTCACTAGTTGATCTGGAGAATATTGTTCACTTATCAGTTTTTGCATTTTAAAGTTAATTTTACAAAGTTAATTTCGTTCTACATTCCTTAATTCAGGTTGATTACATGTATCAGACTGTATCAATTTTGAAAAAAATTAACTCTGCTATATGGCCATGTAGCGTTAATTGATGGCATCTTTAGCATGGATTTATATGGCCACGCAGTCTTGTCACTTTGGTTCAGTCCTATCTTAAATTCTTAATTTACTTAACATTTTGGGGGATAATGACTTAGAATTCATGCTATTTGTTAGCAGCAATAGACTGTAGTGGTAGCAAGCCTGCTACATCTTCTTTAGGCTAATGTATGAAAGAGCAGACCCACTTATTTTTGTAAAGCATTATAAACAACATGTGTGCCTGTGCTTTCATGGAAAGGATAAAGCTGCTAAAACCTGAGAAGATTTATACCAAGGCTTATCATCCTACCAGTTGATTTTCGTGGCAACCTTAAAAGCTTAAACTGAGAGATTAAAGTATTGGTCAGGTGTGGACCATGGATTGGCTTAAATAATGCCTTGAAAATCAGTTTGCTCTTTCAGCTCTTTGGTGTATATAGAGACACATTTGACACTTGGTAGGGTTTTGCATTTAATAACAAGCATCATAAGTCATGACCTTGATGAATTTGTCTGCATCAGAATGCCCTTTGTGTGAACAAATCAACATAGCCAAGCATATTTGTCATTACTGATACAGTGTGGTTATATTTGTGCCTTACAGAATGTGTAAGCTGAAGTTCTGCATTGTGTTTACACAGCAATTGAACCCAAGACCTCTTATGAAGATCCCATCATGATACTGTCTTTAAGTCCAAATGTGGCTGGGATCCTGAACCTCTGCATTACAGCTCCTTGGCTTGGGTTGAAGAGTGTTGTCAGCCTAGTTACTTTTTGTTGACTTAGATACATAATATAGCACTTGGGGTGCATTTGGGGCAAATTGTCACTGACATACGGTGAAGTGAAAAATATATGTCTGTACTCTTTTATCTTTCATTTAACAGCAAGACACATGTTCCCTTCACGCAAAGGAAAGAAAATCACAAGAATCCATGCTTGTCTCTCGTTAGAACTCTCTAGAATTAGCTTGTCATGAAATGCAAAACTAATGTGCAGTTGTAAAAACTGCTGCCAGCTTTTCCTCACTGCTGCCTGATGGCAAAGTAGACTTGGAAATGAAAGGGGTTATTATAAAGTGATTACTGAATAGCTAGGTATGTCATTTTAAACAAGCAGCTAAAATCTCTCTCCTAGACATCCAGGCTGCAGTCTTGTTTTGTATCATTCATATTTAAGACATGATTTTGATTGTGGAGGAGTAATCAAGCACTAGGGGTAATTTAAGAAGAAAAAATATGCTGGATGATATTTTCTTTCATTCCTTATTAAAATACATTAGAATTTAAATGAGGCATTCTTTAAAATGTATAACTATTAATATGTATCAAATATAAAAATCCAAATACCAGTTGGCTGTTCTTGTTCACAGCTGAAAATTCTTCACTTGACTAAAAACGTATTTATCTTCTTTTAAAATTCTATGAAAATCTATTACAAAATAATGTATTGAAAATGGCATATATCAAAGAATGAATGGCTTAAAAATTATAACTCTTAATATCTTATTACTGTCAGTTTCATCTGGGAGGGCAGATGCCTTGAATAATCTTTAAAAAAACACATAAAATCAAAGTAAATGAAGTTCAGCTAATGTGATCTTCTCATTATTCCTCTCTTCTTTTAAAATGCTTTTCCTTGAAACAACCATCTATGCCAGTGGGTTGGACAGTCACATAACCTCCACATCTTCCACCCTGACCATGAGCTTTACATTTATTTTAAGTGGCATGCCAGGTATCCCTTTGTAGATATTGCACAAGCAGCATAGAGTCCAGTACATCTCTGTCCAAGCTCTTCTCTCTTTGTGCTATGGCTTGGCAAGACTGTCTTCAGTTTGAGCCATGTTTCCATTCTTTTCCTGTCCTTTGCCCCACCCTCCACTGACCATCTAATCAACCACATCCCGTGATTTGTGTCTCTAAGACATTTCTCACATTGTCAAATTTCCTGGTACAGGCTTAGTTTGCCATCGCCAACACAGTCATCCTGTGAGAACCTCCAGCTCTGACACCTTTCCTCCAGGCTTTCTCCTTTCCCATATGTCCCCCTGCTGCTGGCAGGTCGGTCACCTGTGTCTGCCTCACCAGCTCATCAGATCTCCTCTCTGCATTGCTAGGGCCACTTGAGCCCATGTGTATTCCTAATCCTGTACTGTGTCCAGAACCTTTACTGACCTCATTCAGGGGAGATTTGAAGAGGGCATGAAACTCAGTATGTAGTCATTTTGCTTCCTGCTGCCTTATAATTTTCTTTTATCCCACTAATAACTGAGAGAATTAAATGCCAATTTATATACCATGCCAACCACCTAGGTGCCCATCTATTGCAATACCTGACCTTTTTCCTTATTAATATGCCTATTATTGTGTCTTTCAATGCCTAGGACCTTGCTAGTTGTTGATAGCATTTCCTAATGCTAACCTGACATGACACCACTGTCTCAGTCTGCTGAATAGACTGATCACACATGTGGTGTGATCGCGCGACATTGTGACATCACTGATTTGGTTCACTGTTCCTGGAATAGTTCTTCTGTCGCTCTGTTATTTGGTTCCATGGTAATGTTTCTTATAATATATACTTTACTATTCTTGTTTACTTTAGAAATAAGTATTGCTGATTTTTTATTATATATTTAGTTTGGGGTTTGAGGTGGTTTTTTTTTAGTTTTTTTCACATCATTGTGTTCAGGGAATGCTTCTTTTCTAGTCTTTATGTTTCCATGACTAGTAAAGGACCTTCTCTCCAGCCCCACCTTCTTTTGCCCTCTATCAAAGCTAAACAAAGCCAGACACTAGTTAAAGTGGTAAAGTCAGATATTAATCAATAGTAATTATTGAAGTAGGGAAAAGAATTCAGTGTGAACTGAACTCAACTTTTATTTGTATAGAAGTGACTGGGCATTTTAAAGGGAGAATGACGGAGTAAGAAAGAGGCAAGTGGGGGGCTTAGTAGAGTCAGGGAGGTGAAAATCAGAGAAAACTGGAAGGGTGTGTTGGTCCAAATGAAATCCATCTGGTGCTTGTCAAATTTAGGCTCCTCCCCTCCCAGCAGAGGCTGTGAGACAAGGATGCTATTCGCTAAAACAAACAGTGCTTTGGGCAGCAAGGACTTTTCTCAGGCAGACACTGTAAGGGAGACTAGGGTCACCTAGGGGTGAGACATTGAGCCATTAGAAACTGTGTTAATATTTGTTCAAGTCTTTATTGATCAAGGTTGAGGTCTAGTTGAGAAAGGGCTCAGAGGAGCCTGGCTAGAGTTTGGCTCAGGAGAGAATGTTCATCACTTCTCACTCCTTCCCTTGTGAAGAGCAGTGAATTATTGGATTGATGACATTTGAAAAAGGAAGTGAGGATATTTGATCAACTTCTTGTCATTGTCATCAGGACAAAAATGTTCTTTTCTACAACCACAGATAGGTTGTACAGATAGGTTGTAGAACCTAGGTGAGGTTAGAGAGCGCTTGGATCTCATAGTGAATAAATGGTGACATGTAAATTTAATTTTTAAAGAATGGATTCAGCCCTGGCTAGTGTGACTTAGTGGATACAGCACTGGACTGTGGAGCAAAGGGTCACCAGTTCGATTCCCAGTCAGGGCACATGCCTGGGTTGTGGGCCAAATCTCTAGTAGGGGGTGTGCAAGAGGCAACCACACATTGAGGTGTCTCCTCTTTTCTTTCTTCCTCCCTTTCTCTCTAAAACTAAATAAATAAAAGATTTCTAAAAAAGATAAAGAAACAATTAATTCACTATACAACCGCAGTCATCAAGGTGGTGTGGTATTGGCATGAGGATAGGCATATCAAGGAAATAGAAAGTTTAGAAATAAGGTTTTATGTTTATGGTCAGCTGATGTTTAAAGAGTGCCAAAATCATTCAATGGGAAAAGAATACTATTTTCAACATATGGTGCTGAGGCAACTGGACATTCACATGTAAGAGAGTGAAGTTGTACACCTTTCCTATTATATCATTTGCAAAAAATTTTTCAAAGTGGATACTATGCCTCAATATTAGAGCTAAATTATAAAACTCTCAGAAGAAAACGGAGGTATAAATCTTTGTGACTTTGGATTAGTCAATGGTGGTTTTAGGTATGACACTAAAAGTACAGGTGAAAACAGCAGGTAAACTGAACATAATTAAATTTAAGGTATTTGTGCTTCAAAGAACACTATAAAGAAAATGAAAAGACAGAGCACAGAATTGGAAAAAGTTTTTTCAAATCATGTATCTAATAAAGGACTGGCATCTAGAATATTTAAAGAACTCTTACAACTTCATAATGAAAAGGCAAATAACCCAATTTAAAATGGGCAGAGGATTTGAGTAGCTCTTTCTCTAAAGAAGGTATACAAATAACTAATAAGCACAGGAAGAGATGCTTAACATCATTAGATATTAGAGAACTGAAAACCAAAACCATGATATGATACTACTTCACACCCACTAGGATTGCTGTAACAAAAAGATAAAATAAAACTTTTTTAAACCCAAAGAAGTTAACAAGTGTTGACAGGGATGTAGGGAAAGTGGATCCCTAATATACATGGTGAGGCAGAGTAGATTTACAGTTGTTCATCTGGGAATATAATACAATAATAAATGATAATACAAAAGTAAATTCTGTGTTTCACATACAACTGTAAAACTACTCTTGCCCCACCCTGTACTGCTGGTGGGAGTGTAAAGTGGTGCAGACACCATGGAAGCAGTCTCACAGCTCTCAGATGGTTAGACATAGACTTACCAAATGACCCAGCAATTCCCTCTCCTAGCCTTCCCTCACCAACCAAGAATATACTTAAACTACACTGACCTTGTGGCTCAGTTGTTTGGGCATCATCCTGCAAAGGAAAAGGTCCCTGGTTTGATTCCTGGGTCAGGGCACTTATGAGAGGCAACCAATCAATATTTCTCTCTCACATCTATGATTCTCTCCCTGTGTTTCTCCCTCCCTTCCCCTCAGATAGACAGATGAGAACTTGTGCATGAGTGTTCAGGGAAGCTTTATTCACAATAGCCAAATAGTGGAAACAACCTACAGTTCCTACCGTACCTATCAACTGATGAATAGGTTTATTTTTTTTAAAAGGCCATGTATCTATACCATGAAATATTATTTGGCAACAAAAAGGAGTGAAGCACTGATATATGCTATAGCCTGGATGAGCTTTAGAAATATCATGCTCAGTAAAAGGAAGCCAGTTACAGAAGACCATGTATTTGCCCTGGCCAGTGGGGCTCATTACTTGGGCTTTGTTCTGTGAAGCAACGGGTCATCAGTTCAATTCTCCATCAGGGCACATGCCTGGGTTGCAGGTTCAGTCGCCCTGGTCACAGCAGGTGCATGAGGCAATCGATCAATATTTCTCTTCCGCTCCTTCCCTCCCTTCCCCTCTTCATAAAAGTAAGTAAATAAAATCTTTTTTTAAAAAAAGACCACATGTTGTATATTTTCAGTTATGTGAAATGTTCAGAATAGGCAAATCAATAGAGATGGGAGAAGATTAATGGGCACCCAGGGCTGGAGGTTGTGTTACTGATGGGCAGTGGGAGCGACTGTTGAAGCACATGGAGCCTCCATTAGGGGGAATGGAAGTCTTTTCAATGTAGATTGTGGTTGCACATCTCTGTGAATGTACTAAAAACATTGAATTGTACAATTTAAGTGGTTAAATTTTGTGACAAGTGAATTAGAGCTCAAAAAGGATGTTAGAAAAAAAGAGCTTAAATAAGGAACAGTAAGAATGAATGCAATAGAAAGCCACAGATGTCTTTTTCTTCAATCATTTTTATCAGTAATGAACCTGACAGTATGATCTTTACTTGTCTGGTCCCTAAGTCTCATTTGAAAACAGGAAAGGGAAGGCAGACTGTCAGGTATTGGCCTTCCAACACCTCAGACAAATTTATGTATAGCTGAGAATACCTTATCTCATATCTTATCTCAATCTTGTCTCTATCTTGCATATGTATTTTCTATTATATCCACTTTGTATCTAGACTCATTTTTTTTAATTTGGTTCCCAAATTAGTGTGGGGGAACAGTTGGAAAGTATTTATTACTACCCCTCCAAGACCCCCAGTCTGTGCAGCTATTGGTCCTCCATGACATGGTTTCCTTGCTCAAATCTGTTTTTCATAGATACCATTTATTGTATTTTTTTAACCTGCCCCCCCTAGAGATCTAGTTTTCAGGACCCAGAACTTCCCAATATTTTCAGTGATGTCAGTTGACTTTGTCAAGTTGTTACAGTCACAGAATTGATGTGATAATATTAAACAGCTGTGCTCAAAATCGAGCTCCCAGGACCACCAAATCAAAGCTAAATATCACCTGCCCCTTACCCTGTCCAGGTACCTCAGACCCACATGTGTTCCTGGTACAGGTTAGTAGGAAGTGAAAAAGTGTCTGGAAATGCATGAGAATGAGCAGCAAATGAAAGACAGGTTATTTTTAATTTTGAAAAACAATTCACTAAGAATTTATCTTCAGAAAGGATGATAATACCATATTTTCCTGTTTATTATATCAAAAACCCATTAGAATTATCTGTGATCCTCATGAAAATGTCTAATTTTCAAAATATATAAATTGAGTATTTTATTTTTAAAAAATATACTTTTTATTGATTATGCTATTACAGTTGTCCTATTTTTTTCTTCCCCTTATTCCCCTCCACCCTGCACCTCCCTCCCACCAGCATTCCCCAAATTTAGTTCATGTCCATGGGTTTTACATATAAGTTCTTTGGCTTCTCCATTTCCTATACTATTCTTAACCTCCCCTTCTCTATTTTGTACCTATCATTTATGCTTCTTATTTACTGTACCTTTCCCCCATTCTTCCCTCTCTCTCTCCCTGCTGATAACCCTCCATGTGATCTCCAGTTCTGTGAATCTGTTCCTGTTTTAGTTGTTTGCTCACTTCATTTTTGTTTTTTGGATTCAGTTGTTGATAGTTATGAATTTATTGTGGTTTTACTGTTTATATTTTTATCTTCTTCTTTTTATTAGATGCGTCCTTGTAGCATTTCATATTATAAGGGCTTGGTGAGGATGAACCCCTTTAACTTGACCTTATCTGGGAAGCACTTTATCTGCCCTTCTATTCTAAATAATAGCTTTTCTGCATAGAGTAAATATTCCAAGCCTTTAATGACTTGGAATATTTCTTTTCAGCCCCTACTTGCCTGTAAGATTTCTTTTGAGAAATCAGCAGATAGTCTTATGGGAACTCCTTTGTAGGCAACTGTCTCCTTTTCTCTTGCTGCTTTTAAGATTTTTTCCTTCTGTTTAATTATGGCTAATGTAATGATGTGCCTTGGTGTGTGCTTCCTTGTGTCAGCTTCTCTGGGACTCGCTGGGTTTCCTGGACTTCCTGGAAGTTTATTTTCTTCACCAGATTGGGGAAATTCTCCCTCATTATTTGTTCAAATAAGTTTCTAATTTCATGCCCTTCCTTTTCTCCTGGCACTGCTATGATTTGGATGTTAGAATGTTTAAAGTTGTCCCAGTGGTTCCTAAGCCTCTCCTCATTTTTTTGAATTCTTGTTTCTCATTCTGTTCTGGTTGAGTGTTTATTTCTTCCTTCTGCTCCAAATTGTTCATTTGAGTCCCAGTTTTCCTCCTGTCACTGCTGGTCCCCTGAATATTTTCCTTTATTTCACTCAATATAGCCTTCACTTTTTCCTCTGTTTTGTAACTATACTCCACCATTTCTGTGAGCATCCTGATTACCAGTGTTTTGAACTCTGCATCTGATAGGTTAGGTTGGCTATCTCTTCATTGCTTAGTTGTATATTTTTCTGGAGGTTTGATCTGTTCTTTCATTTGGGCCATATTTTGTCTCAGTGCTCCTGATACGCAGTAAGTGGCAGAGCCCTAGGTATTCACCAGGGCAGGGCAACTCAGTTGGCTGTGTTGTGGTGCTGTGTGTGGGGGAGGGGTCAGAGAGAGAACAGTGCCTCTTGCTCAGCTCTCCGCCAGCTTTCAGTCACCTCTTCCGCTACCCATAGCAAATCGGGCCCTTCTGGTGCTAATTTCCAGGTGGGTGGTTTTGTGTACATTCCAGGACCCCGTGAGTCTCTCCAATAAACTCTCCTGTGAGGCTGAGAGTTTCTCCTGCCACCTCAACCCCCACAAGCTTTTCCAGTCAGAGGTTTTGAGGCTTTATTTTCCTGAACTGAGGGAAATAAAGCCCAGATCACCCTGGGCTGGGCAGTCTATCTCATTCCCCGTGAGACAAACTTGTTCCTCCCAGTTTATCTGCACATGAATGTGGAACTGCCCTCTTTGCCAGCTGCCTTCTCTCTTGTTGCGGTCTTCCAGCCACCACCTTGTCACAAGTCCTCTCAACCCTGGTTGCCCATCTCCACCCCTCCTACCAGTCTGAATGCGTATTTCTTCTTTAACTCCTTGGTTGTCAGACTTCCCTACAGTTTGATTTTCTGGCCATTCTGATTGTCTTTTGTTTTTAAATTTGTTGTTGTCCTTTTTTTGGTTGTGTTAGTAGGCAAAGTGTGTCTACCTATGCCTCCATCTTGGCCAGAAGTCCAAATTATGAGTATTTTAAACTGAACTGAGCACTAGGTAGCACATGAAGGATATATATACCTTATTAAGATTATTCAATATATTCCATAGTTTTTAAGCCATTTATAAGCAATATTTAATTAATTATACTTGTTGGTAATTTTTTTAAAGTTTCTATGGCAAATAAGCAGAATTAAAAATGAAAGAAATGTATATCAATGAACTGCAATTTATTTTCACAAGTTGAGTAAGTAGTTGGCTGTTATAATAAT
This sequence comes from Artibeus jamaicensis, assembly GCF_021234435.1. Lineage (NCBI taxonomy): Eukaryota > Metazoa > Chordata > Mammalia > Chiroptera > Phyllostomidae > Artibeus > Artibeus jamaicensis. The sequence goes on from NW_026521992.1 coordinate 384,601, forward strand.
CCTTATTTGTGATAGTCCTATTATTTTATTCAAGAAAATGATAACTGAAATATACAGCCCTGATTGGTGTAGCTCAGTGGATTGAGCATGGGCTGTGAACCAAAGGGTTGCTAGTTCAATTCCCAGTCAGGGCACATGCCTGGGTTGCAGACCAGGTCCCCAGTGAGGACCACATGAGAGGCAACCACATACTGATGTTTCTCTCCCCCTCTTTCTCCCTCCCTTCCCACTGTCTAAAATAAATAAATAAAATCTTTAAAAAAAAAAGTTTGAAAAAAACAAAAGTTAGTACCAAACAACCTAAGAACAAAAGTGTGCTGTATTATATCAATCACTTAGTGCACTTTTCCAGGTGGTAAATTAATAGCCTATTTGTGTACATGTTTGTAATTCAAGGAGTCTTTACTTGATGGGAGAACGGTGGTCTCCAGATCACATGGGGGGCTTTATAAAGCTTTGCTTTTCCCCAATCCCTAACCCCCACCACTACCCTCCCCAAGATAGCTGATTGTCAGGATCCAGGGAGGTGGGAGCAGTGAGGTCAATGCATGAAGTGGCAAGGGTTCTCTGGGGGGCTTGCAGCCCCACCCCTCCAGATGTTTGTGGGCTGCAGAGATGAGGATCTCTAGAACTTTTGCCAATTGAATGTTATGAAATCTGGAGAGAAAAGTTAATTTGAAAGAAAAGATTGGGGTAGTTATTCATAAATTAATATAATAAACTACCCTTCAAGGGATATGGAGCAGATAGATTGATGGGCCACTAAGAGTGCTGAAATGAAAAATGAATGTGAATCAGTATATGTTCAAAAAATGATTGATTTTTCTGGAGTCTAGAAAAACAACAAAAAATTCATATCGCTCTTTCATTTTTTAAATCAGAAAATTGAGCATTCTCATATTACCTTAATATTTGAGAGGGTTAGAAAAATAATATAGCAAAATCAGAAAGGTGGGAAAGTGGAGTTGATCCCACACAAAACTACTTTTAGGGTAAATTAACTCTAAACCTGTACTAATTTAATAGCAAAATATGGAGATAATTCAATAGAGAAGTAAACTACTCTTGACAAAAGACCAAGCCTTTTTTTCAATTGCTTATTGTTTCAGGAAATAAAAAATATCAAGTTTGTACCTTTGTTTTTTCCTTATCTTTTTGAAATAAAAGAAACTGGCTCATAATAGACATCTGTCTCCTGATATTGAAATTCTCAGTGGGATTCTGGCAACATGCTATTTGTCCCTCTAGAACTGCATTCTCTACCCTTTCATTCTTCCACTTGCCTAGAAGACGTGAAAGATGGAAAACTTGGGTTTTAAATACAAACTTATCAATCATATGCAATTTTAAATTAAGGAAAGCTCTTTTTTAAACAAGTTGTTGATAAAAACACAGAAGAGTAATTATAGTATAGTGATCAACTTAACATAGTTGAGTGCGGTCTGAAGCAAAACCATTTGCCCAGACTCATAGTCAACTTCAAACAGAAACTGTTCAATGATAAGATCATTATAAATATCAAAATAGGAGTCTCTAAACAGATAAAAATGTTAAATAAGATTTATATGTTTAGTGTTCATTAGAGAGAATGGTTACTATAAGTAAAGCTAAATTGTATTTGATTTGCTTTTATCCAACACTGATCACATGATTTCTCTAACAAAGAGTGAATGGTTTGAATGCTCTTTTGCTCCGGGTAAAATATCAGATCCAAACTTCCAAGGTTTTTGTGGGTAGCACAGCTCCATGAGGGTTAGAAAAGGTCAAAACCCATTCTAATCCAATTTCTGACACTTCTGAACAACTCCGTGGAAATCATTTTGCCTCTTCCTATGTTATATGGTCTGAAATAAATATCAAGGAAATCTTTTACTGCAGACTCATTTTCATCTCATACAACAGTTTTCTTGTAAAGTTCATCTATAGGATGAATTGCAATTTGTTCATCCCAGTGCTTTGAAACAACTGAAGGTTCTAATTTTGCTGTATAGCTGTAGTGTTCCTTCTACAGTGATGACCTTTACACTTTGGAAATGTCACCAAGGAACTCAGGCAAAAACAGACCATTCCAGTGGTTAGTAGAAACCACATTTGACTTCTTTAAAGAGATAAGTAAAAGTGATATAAGTCACAACACAGAATTTGGAAATGCTTCCCATATAAAATGGGTAAATACTGGAGAATATGAGCTATTTCCTGAATTGACTTAGGAGAACAAGGGAATTGAGCTAGATGCTTGATATTTATTATTCTATGTTACTATCCTTTCAGTAAATGTGTTGATTAGCAGATGTAAACATCTTCTAAAGCATTCATAATAGGTATGGTATCACTATTCAATGAACTTCTACTGACACAGTAAATCTTATGGAAACGTAATCAAAATATGGGCATCAGGATTTTAACCATGTGGGTCTATGAAAGTCTCTCTGAGTTTTTATTGTAACTAATAAGAAACAGTCATAAAAGATTGATTTTGAACCCATATGAACAGAAATTAAAAGCTACTTTGGGGCAGATGAAAGGTGACTATTTCTTCATGTGTGTGGGTCAATGAGAGCAGAGAGATTAATTTTGGAGGGCCAGCTGTACCTGGGACACAGCAGATAGAGACACTTGACTGGGGCAGAAAGTAAGAATGATTGTGATCTGCTTGATAGTTGTGATTTACTAATGGAAATATTTTTTATTTGATTTGTATAAGGAGGCAACATTTTTTTTAAAAAGGAGGCAACAATTAAAAGTCCTTCGATTCAAATGAATGTCACATAAGAAAGTCATTCTCACAGCAGCATGAGGGACTTATAAGAATAGGGAGGAGTTGCTAGAACTGGCACCTTCATGAAAATGCAATTTAAGTACTTTACATGTATATGTGAATATTGAAGTCTAGCAAATGAGTAAATGGCATTAGGTTGTTTAAAAAAATCCATCTACCTCTGTCAGCGTGCTTACCTCACAGCACATTTACTTCCAAAGTGATTTATCCAAAGTTTTGAAATTGTTCATTAAAAATGTCTCTCTTAAGAGTTTTTAGCATGTGCCAACATATACATTTTTATATACATATTATGTTATTATATAACTATTATGTGTAATATACATATATAGCTTTCCACCTGAGGCAACACCCCAAAAAGCAGAATAATCTTCTGACAGGTGAAATCCTTGTAGTACAGGCTTCCCCTACTAGTTGAGTGTTCTGGGAACCCATCTGTATTAGTGTACCAGCTGGCATTGTTGTGAGAGGTTGCATTCGGCTTCAGTGAATTTTTGGGGAAGAGTCTTCCAACACATTTGCCTATTCCATGATGGGTGATTTACAAGTGCACCTGCCCACATCATGCCCTACATTGCACCAGGTGTAGGGACCCCCATGCCCTACACCACCATTCACCTGATCTCACCCCATACAAGTTTTTTTTGTTTCTCTTGATGAAAAAAATCCTCAAAGGGAAAAGTTTTGTCAACATGGAAGAGGTAAAACAAAAAATGGCAGAAGCATAATAAGGCATCAAAGTCGATGAATTCAAAAACTGTTTTGAGTAGACGAAAAAAATGTCTCCATAGGTGTATTCCATCAGATGGAGAGTACTTTGAAGGTGACCGAAGTTTAAACATGTAAGAATAAATACACCACTTTTTGTAAGTATTTCAGGGTTTTTTGTGTCCCCTCTTGTATATATTTCTGATATTTGTGTGTGTATCAGTGTGTGTATGTGATATACTTTCTACCTGATCTACCTGGATCATGCATTGCAGACACATACAATGCCCACTCATAGCATAAGCCTCATAGATTTTCACTTGTATTGTGGCATTTTTCCAGGTGATAAGGGGCACTCTTTCTAACCACATTATAAAGATACCACATGGGCTTGCCATGGCCTTGCAGTTGCCTTCCTTGTGCCCTTCCCCTCCTGGCATGAGCACCCTGAGTTCCATTTTGGAGCTTGCTGTAGAATAGAAGAAATCGAATAAAAGAAAATGAGGTTCAGAAGTTTGGACTGTGGTAGGGGAGCAATAACTGTATCTGAGTGTCAGAGCCAGGCTGAGCACCAGGCCCTGCTCAGCCCTCAGGATCCCAGTGGGTCCCTGTGGTGTAAAGCCTATTACATCTGGTGAAAAGAGGGTTTTCAAATGCTTTTTAAAGTCTACACCCATATGTGGGTGTAGATCCATGCAATTAAGTCTTTAATGAGATATTATTTTCTTCCCTTAAGTCTGGCTGGTAAGTGAGCATTGTCTTTCTCTCATAAGAACTGAAGGTAGACTGTTCTTCAGGAAGGAAATTGCAAAGTGCCAACAGTGTTTCTGAGATTGTCATGCCTTTCCTATAAAAACCTTTTTTGAAGTTATTGTGTAATATTTGCATTAAACAGGAGAATATGTCATTATATATATTGTACATAAATTGTGCAGCATAACAATAATTGACTCCTCAGCTTAAAAATAGAACATTCTTAAAAACTTTGAATTTAACTACATGCTTCTTACCCTATATTCCTCTCCCTCTAGGATAGAGGTAACCAGTGTCCTGAGTTTTCCCCTAATTTTCTTCTGCTCTTCTCTCAGTTTGTTCTTGAAATAGTTTTATCACATATGTATATATTCTTAAACAATTTTCTTTTGCCTGGTTCTCAGTTTTTTAAATTGTGTTATAGTCTTTGAGTTTTTCATTTAATTTTGTGATTCTAAGATTCATTATTGCTTTATTTATTTTCACTGTAGGATAATTTTTGGACTATATTTTCTGGTCAGCAGATATTTGGGTAGGCTCCACACAATTCTTTCTTACTCTTTTGTCAACAATGCTGCTAAGGACACTTCTGTATGTCCTTACGCCCCAGGGAAGATTTCTCTAGGAAGGTGTTTTCAAACTCTTGTACTGTACCAGGAAATATATTTTACATTGTGACATAATTATGAGTATTTATGTATCCTAAAACAAAAAATGCACAACATAATTTTCACATTTTGACCTAAAATTGCATTCTAATGTTTTCTTTCTATCCTTTTTCTTTGAAACAATGCTAGTCTAAGACCCAGTCTGCACTCTGAAAGAAAAAAAAACACTCTTCCGAGTCATATTCTCAAATGTTAATGTGCAAATACAGATTCTGCTTCAGGATATCAGAGATGGAACCTGGAATTCTGCATTTCTAATAAGCTTCCAGGCTGTGCCCCTGCTGCTGGTGTGAGAGAGAACCTGGCTTTGAGTAGCAGGTTTTAGGCTTTCTCTCCCAAAATTTTCTGGTGGTAAGAATCACTTGGATTGCTTCTTAAAAATGCCAATTCTGTGGCATCAATAGCGGACCAACAAATCAGAATCTCTTTGGAAAAGGCCCAGGGAGCTTAATATTTGGAAAGTCTTCCAAATTACTCTTATCATTAAAGTTTGAAAGTACCGTTCAAGGATATATATAACTGCTGGGTTGTAGGGCATTCAAATGTTTATCTTACAAGATGATACCAAATGTTTCCTTTTGGGGCTGAACCACTTCACACTCTTATTAGAGAAGTATATACGTAATACTTTGCATTCACCTACATCTTACCAACTGATAATTGTATATCAGACTTCTTAACTTTTGCTAATTTGATTTGTATAAAGTGGAGCCAACTATGACCTTAAGTTGCATTTCCCACATTAATGTTAATCATAAGCATATTTTCATATGTTTAGTGTCTATTTCTCCTCTTCTGTGAAATGCCTATTCTTAGATTTCACCCACTTTTCTTTTGAATTCTCACCTTTTTCTTGTGATTTGTAGATAATGTGTATACAAGCTCTGTCCAGAAGGCATCCAGCCATGTACTATGAAAAATAGAGACATTTATTGAAGAAGATGCAAGATACAAGAAACATTGTACATGGGACAATGACACCTCAGTCCCCTTCAAAGTAGGCACCTTGGACCTCACACAATTCTCCCAGTCACCATCAGCTGCCCTGTCATATTTTCTTTAAATCTCATCAATGGTCCAAAATCACTTCCCTTCCAAAGGTGAAGAGATTTTTAGTTTTGGAAAAGCCAGAAGTCACAGGGTACCAAATCTAGGCTGTAGGTGGGATGAATCACCTGAGTGCTTTGATGTTTCCAAAAAAAAAAACTCTGCACGAGACATGATGCATAAGCAGACATGCGTCCTGATGAAACTGCCTACCACCAGTTGCCCATAGCCAAGGCCTTCTGAATCATTTGAATAGTTTCCACAGAAGAATGTTCAAGCTTAATGCGAAATTTGATGCAGATTTGTTGCTATTCTTGCTCAGACATTTTGAATGAGACAGCCACATGCTCACTCAATGGCGTCTACCACCCCCTGTGACTAAGTACAGTGAAGTCATTGTTCACACATACACATACCAGTCCACTTACCTTGGCTAGCAAGTTACATTAAGGTCGCATTAATAATGGCTGGACTTTTCCTGGACAGACCTCTTGTATATTCTAGATACCTTTCCTTTGTTAAGTGGTTGCTAGTGTCTCATGCCCTGTGACTTGCCTTTTTACTTTTCAATAAATGTCAATTTATATCTTTTATCCTTATTCTATTTAGTTACTTTGCTTTTCCTTCCAAAAATAAACTTATGTCTTAGTTTTTCACTTTATTTATAGTACAACTTAATAAATGTATGTTCTTAATTTTAATGTAGTATAAATCATCAAGCTTTCCATTGAAACTTGGTGCTTTTTGTTTCTTATTTTTTAAATACTTTCTTACCCTAAAATCAAAAAATAATCCCCCACATACTTTGGTAAAAGTTTTAAATTTGTTTTTACATGTTTGTGTCTTTAATTCAGTAGGAATTGATTTTTGTGTGAAGCACAGAGTAGGAATCCACCTGCCCTCTCTTTTCCCATCTGAATGCACAGTGCCCCCAGCACCATTTGTGTTTTCTCTAGGAGTCAGAATCAGAATTTCCACTTCTGTCACGTACTAGCTTTCTCTTTTGCTGCTGTGTTTATTCTTTTCAACAATACTATACAGTTTAGTTACTATAGTTTTTTTAATAACTCTTGCCTTCTGATAGGGCAAGTTTCTGCACTTCATTTTTCTTCTTTTTTTTAATTTATATTTTTATTGTTGTTCAATTACAGTTGTCTCCATTTTTCCCCTACCCACCCCCACCTTCCACATTCAGTCCTCCCCTTACCCCGTTGTCTTTGTCCATGGGTCCTTTAGGAATGTCATGACTAGCCTCTGTTCTTCATTTATTTTAGAATCAACTTACCATGCTTTTCAAAACTTTAATTAGATTTGACTGACATTGTGTTGATTTCCTACATTACCTTGGGAAGAACTGATACCTTCATAATATTGAATCTTCCTATTGGTGACCATGGTATAGCTCTCCAGTTACGTCAATCCTCACTAATGCTTTTGAATAAATTTTTGAATTAATTTTTATTCTCTTGTAAGATTTATTCCTGAGAGCCTTATACATTTGGTCATGTTGCGAATAGTATTTTTTAATTAGCATTTTAGTTTAGTACTCATATGTATAGAAATACAAAGGATTTTTATATCAATCCCATACTCAACCACCTTGCTAAACATTTACTGTTTCTTGTCATTTGTAGATCCTGGAGGTGCACTAAGACATTCACAATGTCTGTGTATAATTAGAATTTTTTTCTTCCTTTTTGCTTCTTATAACTTTTATATCCTGCTACACTGGCTAGAACCTCCAGGAAAATACTCACATGCTTTTGTTGCTTCTTAATGTACCACCATTAAAAACAGTGTTTGCTGATAAGGTTTGTGAAATTTCATTCTAGTCTTAATTTCCAAGAAGTTTTTATATGAGGAATGGACATTTTAACAAATGCTTTTTCTGCATCTGTTGAAACAATCATGTTTTTTTTAAATTTTATGAATGCGATGAATTACATTTATATGTTTTTTAATGTTAAACCATCCTAATTAAGTTAACTTGGTCATGCAATAGTATCACTTTTATATATACATGGCTGGATTTGACTGTTTTATTTGGAATTTACTCATTGAAGCTTGTGAATGAAATATGTTGTTTACACATTATTTTTGTTTGACTTTGTATTAAGATATAAATTGCTTTATATATTTTAACTCTAAGTTAATGGTGCATAAAAATTTACAATTATTGTAACTTCTTGATAAATTGAACATTTTATCATCATTAATGATTCTCTGTGTTCCTTCATGTAACTACTTTGTTTTTCTTCTAGTTAATTTTTGTCTCCTATTTTTTTATATGCTTTTACTTTCAACTTTCCATGTATAGCCTGGTCTGCCTATATTGCTTTTATTGTCAATAGTTTAATTTTGTATTATTTTTAAAACCTCTCAATTTATACATTATTAATATTTTACAAATGTTTTTGCTTATCATTTCTCCTAGTATCTGAGACCTTCTTTCAAATATCTTTTTTCTTTATGAAATTTCTCCTTTATGGTAGGTTATTAATAGTAAACTCACCCAGTTTTAGTTCCTTGAAACCAACTTTCTTTCACCTTTATTTATTGAAAAATTTTTTTGCATATACAATTCTTATTCATTATACATGTTTTCTCTCAGCACTTTTGATATGTCATTCCCCTGTTTTCTGCATTCTGTGGTTGCTAATGAGAAACCTTCTTTTAATCTAATTGCCATCACTTTGTCAGTGATGCATCTTTTCTGTCCAGGTGCTTTTAATGTCTCTTTGGTTTTATCTCCTGTTGGCCACACTATATCCAAGTAAGGCCTTAATTTTTTACTTATTCTTCTTTGTATATGTTATACTCTTTGTATCTTTAATTGATATCTTCTGTCACTCCTGGAAATTCCTCAGGCATTATCTATTCAGGTAGTACCTCACCTCTATCATCTTTGTTCTCCTCCTGGAATGCCAATTAGAGATGAGTTAGATCCTCAGATTCTATTCTCTATCTTTCTTTTCTTTTTTGCTTTGCTCTTTCTAGTTCTCTATGGTGCATTCTAGATAATTTCCTCTATTCTATCTTCTAGTTTATTCATTCTCTCCTAAGCTGTGTCTAATTTTGCCATCTTTATCCATCCATTATGGTTTTTCTACATTAAAAAATTTTAATCCTAAAGGTTAAATTTAGTTTTTAATAGACCTGGTTATTTTTCATACTGGCATATACTGTTTTGTGATACATTTTTAAATTATATATTCTGCATCTGATGATTTGGGTATCTAAATCTGCTCTTTCATATTTCTGCTTACTCTTATTCATGGTAATTTGTTTTCTGGTGGCATTGGTGATCTCTACTAATGAATTTGTATTTTGCTGGTCTTTATTTTTAAATGAAGGTCTCTTAATTTAGGAATGATTTTGTTCAAGGGTTGTGTTTTTGTCTGCTGAGATCTAGGAAAAAGGACAGTACTTACTGTGGATGCTTAGACACTTCAAGTACAACATCTGGTATTAACCTGGGAACATCAGGTTTAGCTTCCCCATGCTGCCCCTGACCCAAAGGACAGTGTTGAGATTGGAGAGCTATCAGTTGAGCTTGTACTTTGTTTTAGACAAGGAATAAGATATAAGGTACCACTGGCAAGATATCCCATCTTGTGCAATAAAATAATTATCGTAGGCAAAAGCTAGTTCTTTTAAAGTGGAGAGTCAGTCCTTCATGGTAAATGATATGTATGCTATTTTGCTGTAACCAAAAATATTAATAATTGTTCTAGAGATATATTAACCATCGATTTCTTAATTTATCTAATTCTTTTTGATAAGTCAATTTTCTATTTTATTTTGCTTTGATAATGACACATAATGATGTAATATGATGAGTGGTTATTGGAAGAGATTCTTTTTTATTTAAGATTTTATTTACTTATTTTTTAGAGGAAAAAGAGGGAGAGAAACATGAATGTGTGGTTGCCTCTCATGTACCCCCATCTAGGGACTTTGCCCCTCAAGCCAGCCATTTGCCCTTGACTGGGAATTGAACCAGTGACCCTTTGATCACAGACTGCCGTTCAATCCACTGAGCCACAGCAGCCAGGGCAGATTGTTAATGTAAACACTTGGTAAATAGTTTCTATGGCTGAGGAAAGAAATAGGCCTGTACATAGTACATTTTTATTTAAAAAGTTATGTCAAATAAATGATGCCATTCATCAAATGATACCACATTAGACTTTGTTTATGTACATTTTGCTGAAACCAGTACCAAAATAAGAGATCTGCCCTCAAAAACTGATATTAGCTTAGAGTCTTGAAATAAAATCTCTTTGGGGAAAAAGGAACATCTGAACATTGTTTTCCTTTTGGAGACCAATCTGATATTATCTAGAGCACTTAGAGATGTACAAACTGTAAAAGCCAGTAGTCTTACTTTTTGTATTTACCCAAGGGAAACTATAGCCAAGAGGATTTCATTGTGTACTATTTGTAACAGAGAAAAAGTAGGCTCACCCTATCTGTTTCTCAGTAGTGGAATGAAAAGTAAATTATGGTTCATATATTAATGGCATTTTATATACCAGTTAAAATCATAAGATCTCCCTTTTGACCTAAACTAGATGGAACAAAATACAGAGCCCAGAAATAAACCCATGTCACTGTGGTCAATTAATATTTGACAAAGGGGGCAGGAACATAAAATGGAGTAAACATAGTCTCTTCAATAAATGGTGTTGGAGATCTGAACATCTACCTGCAAAAAAAAATGAAACAACCACCAACTGACACCATACACAAAAATAAATTCAAGGTGAGAAAAGACGTAAATATAAGTCGTGATACAATAAAAACCCTAGAGGAGAACATTGGCAGGAAAATCTCAGGTATTCCACACAGCAATATTTTCACCAATACCTGCCCTAGGGCAAGAAATAGAAAAGAAAGAATAAAGAAATAGAAATAACATCAAATAAAAAAGCCTCTTCATAGCTCGAGAAACATCAACCAAACACAAAGAAAACCAACTGTATGAGAGAACATATATGCCAATGATATATTAGACAAGGAGTTGATCCTGAAATACATGAAGAACTCACACAACTTCACACCAGCAAGACAAACAATCCAATTAAATATTGGGCAAAGGACCTGAACAGACACTTTCCAAGGAGGACATACAGAGGGCCCACACACACATTAAAATGCTCAGCATCACTAGCCATCAGAGAGATGCAAATTAAAACCACAATGAAATACTACTTCACACCAGTCAGAATAGCCATCATAAACAAAGCAACAAACAAGTGTTGGAGAGGATGCACAGAAAGGGGAACCCTAGTGCACTGTTGGTGGGAATGTAGACTTTTGCAGCCACTGTGGAAAATAGTATGGAGGACCCTCAGAAAACTAACAATAGAACTGCCTTTTGATCCTGCAATTCCACTGCTGGGATTATACCCTAAGAATCCTGAAACACCAACCCAAAAGAACCTATGCACCCCAATGTCCATAGCAGCATAATTTACAATAGCCAAGTGCTGAAAACAATGTAAGTGCCCATCAGTAAATGAGTATATCAAAAAAACTGGTACTTTTACACAGTGAAATACTATGCAGCAGAAAGGAGCTCCTACCCTTTGCAACAGCATGGACAGGACTGGAGAACATTCTGCTAAGTGAAATAAGCCAGGTGGTAAAAGACAAATACCATATGATCTCACCTATCAGTGGAATCTGGAAAAAAAAAAGACTTGGTGAAATTATCCTGAAACTAGGAACCTTGGATGACTACCCTGAGGCCTAAAAATGTATTCTTTTATTATATTTTTAAATGTACACACCAAAGTAAACACAGCTTTTGTACACACTGTTCTTGCAGGGTCACCTAGCACTGCTACAGAATGCTTCCTGCAGGGTGTCACTCACTGCTCCTGTTCAGAGTGCACAGGCAGCCTTATTCTCTGTCCTGAGAGGGTCTGCGTTCTCACCAAAGTGTGTATCTTAGACATTTTGTTACGTAAATAATTTTTTACATTTCCCACAAAATGCGAATAGGAATTCTAGCTTCTCCTGTGATCAAATTAAAATGATCAATATAATTGACCTATGGATATTTCATTTCACAAAATCATGAGGTAGTAGGTTATTTACCCACTACACCAAGTTAAACTTATACCAAGTGCAAACCAGCTCTTGTAAAACCTGAAAAACATTGTAAAGAATATGTCTATCATAACTGAAGAAAACAATGTAGAATATCTGATTCTCTATAAGGCTTGGCATTCCTGCAGTTTCATTTTCCATCTTTTAAACTAGTACGATTTTTGAAATTCAGTTTGTTATTTAGGAAGAAATTATTCTTTGGTATAGGATTGTGTGACATAGTTAAGAGAAAAGAGACTCTTCAAGTACTTTCTTATTCTAATTATGATACAATATAAAAACTATTAATGCACTATCTGTGAAAAGTAATTTGGTAAAAGGGACTATTCAAATTCATATAATTTTATGACAAGTTTTAATTTATTCAACTATATCACAGGTATATGCATGCCTCTATAGGGTGGCATAAATTAAGAATTGGTATATTCAGAATTTTCAACTTCAATGACAAAGGGCACTTTTTAAACCCTGGAATAAATTAACTAACTCAAAAATGATAGTTTTTCCACTTAAAAACAGTGCCATCATGTACCTGGAATTCAATTTCTTGATGCTTAGGAACATTGAACTATTTGGTAGGCTAGGATAATATTAGTTAATCAGGTCTTCGCTTTGAATTAATGGAATCGTGAAGTAAACTAAGCTATTACTTTATTATTTTGTCACCTTCTTTTGTGTAGCTGGCAAAGCAGAAATACGGTAGCTGCAGGTGCCAAAGGGGGTTCACCATTCTGGTGGGTATTCCTATTATTGTAATAGACCTCCAGATAATTCATGAAGATGGAGAAAAGAGAAAACTCTTAGCAGAAGCATTGGTTGTAATCTGTGTTTTTGATTATCAATGACAGGATCCTAAAAATTAGACCCAGATATCTCACAGATTCTAAAATTGAGTTTCTGGGCGGGGGCGGGGGGGAGCACTGTGTATTAGTAACAGAAGGTAAAAGTGCAGAGAAATGAGCTGTGAATTGAACCTGCAATGGAAATTGGTCCTATCAGTCAGTTTCTTCTCTGATTCATAGAAAAACAGGGAATGAATGTAGAAGGAGCCAGGATCACTGATTTAAAAGGATGCTAAAGGGCTGGAGGCTAGAACCCAGCTTGCTGGTCCTTCAGGTCAGGACTGCAGCTGTCAGATTTATCTGCTTGAAACCTGGCTCAAACTGGCAGAAAGAGAATGGAATGAAAAATGCTGCCAGCCAACAGGGTAAGAACTCTCTGACTAAGCTTCGGGAGCAACAGCCATTGTATTCCTTTGAAAGGATGTTCTAGTCTCTTATCCTAAGTCATTGGGCCCAGTAGATGGGGCCTGTCACTATGCCCATTCCAGTGTGGGCCCAGGGTGTGAGTGTGAACAGACATGGCCTTGCAGTCCACTCAGGTCCTTTTAGCATCTTTAGTATTGTGAGGAAAGAGAAGCAAATACTCTACAAGTAGTGGTCCTGTGAATATAATTTATTACTCTGTTATCTAACTCAAAAAGATTTATTTTCCACACACAGAATAGTAGTTAACAGTATACCAAGTTGTTTTTTTGTTTTGGTTTTTGGTTTTTTTGGCACTCCATATTCTTTATTTAAATTGTTGTTCAGGTACAGTTTTCTGCCTTATCCCCCCACCCCAGCCAAACAACCTAGCCCTCCCCACCTCCTTCCCCTGTTACCACCCCCTCCCTGTTATTGTCCATGTGTCCTTTATAATTGTTCCTGCAAACCCTTCACCCTTTTCCCCTGAAATTCTCTCCCCTCCCCCCTCTGGTCACTGTCAGCCTGTTCTCAATTTCAATGTCTTTGGTTACATTTTGCTTTTTTGTTTGTTTTATTGATTAGGTTCCTGTTAAAGGTGAGATCATATGGTATTTGTCTTTCACCACCAGGCTTATTTTGCTTAGCATAATGCTTTCCAGTTCCATCCATGCTGTCACAGAGGATAGGAGTTCCTTTTTTCTTTCTGCTGCATAGAATTCATTGTGTAAATGTACCATAGTTTTTGGATCCATTCATTTACTGATGGGCACCTGGGTTGCTTCCAGCAATTGGCTATTGTAAATTGTGCTGCTATGAACATTGGGGTACATAGGTTCTTTTGGATTGGTGTTTCAGGGTTCTTAGGATATAATCCTAGCAGTGGAATTGCAGGGTCAAAAGGCAGTTCCATTTTTAGTTTTCTGAAGAAATTCCATACTGTTTTCCATAGTGGTTGTACCAGTCTGCAATCCCACCAACAGTGCACTAGGGATCCCTTTTCTCCACAACCTTTCCAACACTTGTTGTTTGTTGCTTTGTTTATGATGGCCATTCTGACCTGCGTGAGGTGGTATCTCATTGTGGTTTTAATTTGCATCTCTGATAGCTAGCAATACTGAGCATCTTTTCATCTCGACCCTCTGTATGTCCTCCTTGGAGAAGTGTCTGTTCAAGTCCTTTGCCCACTTTTTAATTGGGTTGCTTGTCTTCTTAGAGTGGAGTCGTCTAAATTCTTTGTACATTTTGGAAATTAAACCCTTGTCTGAGGTATCATTGGCAAATATGTTTTCCCATATGGTTGGTTATCTTTGTATTTTAATACTGTTTTCTTTAGCCACGCAGAAGCTTTGTACTTTGATGAGATCTCGTTTGTTTATTCTTTCCTTTATGTCCCTTGCTCTAGGGGACATATCAGTAAAAATGTTGCTGCATGAAATATCTGAGATTTTCCTACCTATATTCTCCTCTAGGACTTTAATGGTGTATTGACTTATATTTAAATCTTTTATCCACATTGAATTTATTTTTGTGTATGGGTTAAATAGGTGCTTGAGTTTCATTTTTTTGCATGTAGCTGTCCAGCTCTCCCAGCACCATTTGTTGAAAAGGCTATTTTTACTTCATTTTATGCTTCTTCCCCCTTTGTTGAAAATTAATTGACTGTAGAGACTTGAGTTTACTTCTGGGCTCTCCGCTTAATTCCATTGGTTTATGTGCCTGTTTTTATGCCACTACCAGGCTGTTTTGATTACAGTGGTCTTGTAATACCATTTGGTATCAGGTATTATGATCCCTTCTACTTTGCCCTTCTTTCTCCAAATTTCGGCAGCTATTTGGGGTCATTTATGGTTCCATATAAATTTTTGAAGTATTCGTTCTATGTCTGTGAAATATGCCATTGGTACCTTTGTAGGTTTTGCATTG
The DNA here is from genome assembly GCF_021234435.1 of Artibeus jamaicensis. NCBI lineage: Eukaryota > Metazoa > Chordata > Mammalia > Chiroptera > Phyllostomidae > Artibeus > Artibeus jamaicensis. The sequence continues at coordinate 399,843 of NW_026521992.1, forward strand.
AATCTATAAATTGCTTTGGGTGGTACGGACATTTTGATGATGTTAATTCTTCCAATCCATGAACACGGTATATGTTTCCATTTGTTTTTGTTTTCTTTGATTTCTTTCTTCAGTGTTGGTTAGTTTCCTGAGTACAGGTCTTTCACCTCCTTTGTTACGTTTATTCCTAGGTATTTTATTTTTCTTATATGAAATGGGATTTTTTCTTTGATTTCTGCTACTGATGTTTCACTCTTGGTATACAAATATGCCATTGATTTCTGGACATTGATTCTGTGTCCCACTGTTATGCCAAATTCCTTTATTATGTCAAACAGTTTTTTTGCAGAGTCTATAGGGTTTACCATGTACACTATCATGTCATCTGTAAACAATAACAGTTTTGTTTCCTCCTTTCTGATTTGGATGCCTTTTATTTCCTTTTCTTGTCTGATTGCTGTGATTAAAATTTCCAATACTATGTTGAATAGAAGTGGGGCATGTAAACAACCTTGTTTTCTTCCTTATCTTAATGGGAAAGATTTTAGTTTTTGCCCATTGAATATGATATTGTCTGTAAGTCTCTCGTGTATGGCCTTTATTATGTTGAGGAATGCTCCCTGTGTTCCCACACTGCTGTGTTTTTATCATAAATGGGTTCTGGACCTTATCAAATGCTTTTTCCACATCTATTGATATGATAATGCGATTTTTGTCTTTGCTTTTGTTTATGTAATGTATTACATTTATTGATTTGCAAATATTGCACCATCCTTGCATTCCTAGGATGAATCCCCATTAGTCATGTTGTATGATCTTTTTAATGTATTGCTGGATGCAGTTTGCCAATATTTTGTAAAGGATTTTAGTTAGACACTAAAATCAATTATATTGGCCTGAAGTTTTATTTCTTCGTTGTGTCTTTATCTGGTTTTTGGATTAGGATGATGCTGGCTTCATAAAAAGAGTTTGGGAATCTTCCATCATTTTGGATTTTTTGGAATAGTCTGTGAAGGATAGGGGTTAGCTCTTCCTTAAATGCTTTGTAGAATTCTCCTGTGAAACCATCTGGTCCAGGGCTTTTGTGTATAAGGAGTTTTTTAATTACTGCTTCAATTTCATCTGCTGTTCTTGGTCTGTTCAGGCTTTCTGCTTCTTCTTCACTGAGTTTTGGAAGATTATATTTCTCTAGAAATTTGTCCATTTCACTTAGGTTTTCAAATTTCTTGGCATATAGTTCTTCATAGTAATTTCTTGCAATCCTTTCTATTTCTGTGGTATCAGTTGTAATCTCTCCCCTTTCATTTCTCATTGTGTTTATTTGGGTCCTCTCTCTTCTTTTCTTGATGACCCTACTTAAAAGCTTGTCAATTTAGTTTTTCTTTTCAAAGAACCAGCTCCTGGATTCACTGATCCTTAGAATTGTGCTTTTAGTCTCTATGTCATTTAGTTCTGCTCAGATCTTGGTTATTTCCTTCCTTGTACTTGCTCTGGGCTGTCTTTGTTGTTGTTCCTCGAATTCTTGTAGGCATAGGGTAAGGTTGTTTATTTGAAATGTTTCTATCTTTTTTTAGGTAGATCTGTATTGCTATGAACTTCCCTGTCAGGGCTGCCTTCACCTGTGTCCCATAAGTTTTGGGTTGTTGTGAGTTCATTTTGTTTGTTTCCAGAAACTTTTTGATTTCTTCCCTAATTTCATTCTTGACCCATTCATTGTTTAATAACATACCATTCAGTCTCCGTGATTTTGGGTGCTTTGGGTTTCTTCTTTGGGGTTGGTTTCCAATTTCAGTCCCTTGTGGTCGAGAAGATGCTTGGTATGATTTCAATTTTCTTGAATTTGTTGAGGCTCTTTTTGTGTCCTATCATATGGTCTATCTTTGGCAGTGTACCATGTGCATTTGAAAAGAATGTGTATTTAGCTTCTTTGGGATGAAGGGCTCTATATATTATCAGTTAAGTCCATTTCATCTAGGGTGTTATTTAATGCCGCAATATCTTTGTCGATATTTTGTTTGGAAGATCTGTCCATTTTTGATAGTGGGGTGTTAAAATATTCTACTATAATTGTGTTGCTGTCAGTATCTTTCTTGAAGTCCTCCAAGATTTTCTTTATGTATTTGGGTGCTGCTATGTTGGGTGCATGTATATTTACAATGCTTATGTCTTCTTGGTGGATTCTTTCCTTGAGTATTATGAAGTGACCTTGTGGGTCTCTCTTTATGGCCCTGTTTTTTCAAAGTCTCTTTTGTCTGATATGAGTATTGCTACTTCAACTTTTTTTCCTGACCATTTGCTTGGGAAATTTGTTTTCAGCCCTTCATTTTCAGTCTGTGTAGGTCTTTTGTCCTGAGGTGGGTTTCTTGTAGGCAGCATATGTGTGGGTCATGCTTTCTTATCCATTCAGCTATTCTGTGTCTTATGATTGGAGCATTTAATCCATTTATATTTAAGGTTATTATTGATAGGTACTTATTTATTGCCATTTTTGTGCATGTGTTATTCTCTGTCTCTTTCTTTTCCTTCTTTTCCTTAAAGCAGTTCCTTCAGCATCTTTTACAGAGCTGGTATGTTGGAGGTATAGTCTTTTAGACTTCTTTTGTCTTGGAAGCTCTTTATTTGGCCTTGTATCTTGATTGAGAGCCTTGATGGGTAAAGTAGCCTTGGTTGCAGGCCTCTGGTTCTCATTACTTGGAATATTTCTTGCCATTCTCTTCTTCTTGGAGCATTTCCTTTGAGAAGTAAGTAGCTAACCTTATTGGGACTCCCTTGTATGTTACTTCCTGTTTCTCCCTTGCTGTGTCTAAAATTCTCTCTTTGTCTTGGAATTTTGCCATTTTAAGTATGATGTGTCTTGAAGTGGGCCTCTTTGGGTTTCTCTTGATTGGGACCCTCTGTGTTTCCTGGATTCATGTGACTTTTTCTTTCATCAAATTAGTGAAGTTTTCCATCATTACTTTTTCGAATAGGTTTTCTATCCCTTTCTTTTCTTCTTCTCTTTCTGGTATTCCTATTATACGGATATTATTACATTTCATATTGTCTTGCATTTCTCTTAATCCCTTTTCATTCTTTCTGAGCCTCTTTTTCTTTTCTTGCTCTTTCTGGGTGTGTTTTTCTAATTTGTCCTCCAACTCGCTGTTCCAATCCTCTGCTTCATTGATCCTCGTTTTGATTCCTTCCACTGTGTTCTTCAGTTCAGAAATTATGTTCATTTCCTCTTGGCCCTTGTTGATAGTTTCTGTTTCATTTTTCAGGTTCATATGGTTTTCAGTGAGTTTGTTGTAGTTTTCATGTAGTTTCTGGTAATTCACTGTGAGCTCATTGAGCTTCCTGATAACCAGTGCTCTGAACGCAATATCTGATAGTTGACTTGCCTCTATTTCATTTGGCATTGTTTCTGAGGCTTCCTCCTTTCCTTTCATTTGGGGATTGTTTCTTTGTCTTCCCATTGTTTGCTTCTTACATTGATCTGTTCTGACTCCCTGGGTTTCTGGTGTGAACTTCTATGGTAGAAGATCTGTGAGATTCAGTGCTACAATCTCTTTAATCTTCTTAGCTTGCTGGTCTTCAGCTGACATTTATGTTGGCTGTCTGTATGTCTTTGTGTTTTGATTGTTGTTGGATCTTTCTTTGGTGGGTCCCTCCCTCCAGCTGGTTAACTGAGGGTCATTCCATTCACCACTTTTTGTATGCTGTTGTACAGGTGTGGACAGGTTGTGTTGAAGCTGGTTCTTCTGTGTGTACAAGGTTTCGAGCCTTCTCTCTCACTCTTGCTCAGTCATTTGTTCTGGGTAACTTCTCCACCATTTAGTTGTATTTCCAGATGATCCTGGATTGAGATTAGTGTGGTGTCTACTCTCTCCTTCACCTTCTTCTGTTGTTACCTGTTGGTGGTTCCTTTGTTGGTGGGTTTCCTCTTCCAGCAAGTGTCCTGGTGTTCACAGCTCCCACCTTGCAAGTGTTCTGGAGTAGCAAAGTGAAATTTGTCTCACTGTCTCAGTTCTTGGGATGACCTCTCTTTGGGTCTTACTCTAGTCTTTTCACAGCTCCAGGTTTTATTGTCTCACCTGTGGGAAAAGAAGGAAAAAGGTGGGGGAGGAAGAAGGAATAAAAGAAGGAAAGGAAGGAAGGAAGAAGGAGTAAAAAAGAGAGAAAAATAAAGAAAGGAAGAAGGAATTTAAAAAAGAAAGAAAGATGAATAAAGGAAGAAAGAAGGAAGTTTAAAAATTAAATTAAAAAAGAAGAGAGGGAAAAGGAATAAAAAAGGAAAGGAAGGAAGAAAGGAAAAAGGAATTAAAAAGAAAGAAGGAAAGAAAGGAAGAAGGCATTTGAAGGGAAAAAACCCCTTTGATGGCTTTAAACTGGTCAGGCCAGTTCTGCTGGTCTTCCTGGCTGTGGCAGGCTGAGGAGGAATTGCTTTCCCTCTTCTCTTTTCCTGAGCCACACTCTTCGCTGTTTTCTAGCCTCCAGCCCAATTCCTCAATTCGCTCTCAGGTCCCCAGTGCCCTTCTACACCCAGCCAAGGCCTTGAATCCACCAGTTGCACTGTTTTTGAGGTGCACCAATTAGGGGCAGCTCACACACCACCTTCATGCTCTTTGCTGTCCTAGATGTTAGGGACTCTCAGTGCCCCTTTAGGGTAGTTTAGCTCCCCCAGAGTCAAGTCTTTCAGAGGACTGCTGAATCCACTAGCCATGCAGCTCCCCCCTGTGGGGCGTTTCCACCTTCTAGAAAGGCAGTAGCCCTGCAGGGCTATGGGCCCAGGGGTCGGGTGGGAAGTGCTCCTTACCTGGTGCTTCAGGCATGGGTGCAGGTGGGCAGCCAATGGCAGCCAGTCAGGTGCACACAGTCTCTGGGGGCTGCAGGGTAGGGGCACAGAAGTTGGGTGGCTGTTCCGGAGAATTCCCCGAACTCCCACCGAGTGCCTCTTTTTCTTTTTGAAAAATTTCTCCTATTCCCAGCCCACTGGTCCAAACAAGCACCTGGTCACGCACAGAGCCCAGTCTGGCTCTCTCCCAAGAATTCTGCGGCAGAACCAGCAAGCACCAGGCCTGGAGCTACAGTCACCCTTATCGCCCCCCGCTGGTCCCTGGGACCTTATTGTCTGTCCTTAAGCACTCTCCTTACCATCTGATTTTTCAATGTTCTCTACAATTTTTGGTCTCCAATCTTCATAAATGCTGGGATACCTTTGGCTGTTCTCTCTTTTCCTCAGAAGAACTGCTAGGTGTTTCACCCATGTGCAGAGGCAAGTGGACTCTGCTCCCACCTGTCTTGCTGGCATCTTCCCGACAGTATGTATTCTCCCAGAAATGCAGTATGAGCTATAATCAGCCTACTGAAATTACACATTTCTGATTATGAAGTTGCCATTCATTTCCTACAGTATAATATACTTCTGCAATGATGCCCCTCAAAGTTTTCAGTGATCAGTGGTATAACTCACTAGAGTAAATGTCCCTGCGGAACACCTCGTTCACATTTAGCAGCATACTAATAGAAACAGTTCCAGCAGAAACACTGAAGATACAAGTACTGTAAAACACTAACTGTGGATGTAACTATTATAAACCATTGCTGGATCAGAGCTCAATTTTGTACAATGACAAAATAAAAGGAAAAAAGAAGGAATGAAATCAGGCCATTTGCTAAGGATGGATGAGTTGAAAGGATTGTCACATTCCCTTAGTCACTGGACTCAACCTGTCAGTGTTATCACCAAAGGAAGATATTATTGCAGGTACTTGATTCTCTATTAAGCATTTGACTGATGGGTGAAGTGTTTAGGCATCTGAGTCAATGAAGAACTTATTGCCCCTGCCATGTTGATATTGATATATTAGTAGGTAGAACAGTACTATATCCTAGACGAAGGCCCCTTAAGGCCACAAAGGAGATACTCTGTTTGGAAAAGCTTCGGTAACATGGTTTATTTTAGTTAGAAAGTAGAAGCCAGTGAGCACAAGCCTCTTTTCATCTGAGATGTAAACCTCATATACACAGCCTCTTTCTCAAATCTGTTAATTACCACTCATGACAATTGGGACTCTGGAACCTTGATCACAGAGATGGTTGTTTTGTGCTAAGTTTGGCTGTTGTGCTCAGCAAATTTATGGGAAGTTTGAAACATAATTTCACCATGATGGAATTCCAGCAGGTAATAATAAAGAGGAAGAAAGTAGGCTTTTTAAGAAAACAATAAGTAGACAGGTAGAACCTTTGTGTTTTTTTTTTAAATCCTGGGGCCTAGTTCATGTGTATATTCTCTTGGCTAAGAAATACTGAAATGATATAGGCTTATTTGTACAGTGAAAAGTAGTTTTCTATTGAAATTAAGTTAGAACTGCATTGCTTGTTTAAACTAATATTTGAAGCACTTAGTCATTTTATTATTAGTAAGTAAAATTGATGAGAAGCTTGGGGAAATGCTTAAGAATAGTCCTTGCGGAGACTTGTGGTTAATAAGAAAAGGGGCAAAGAGATGCATACTAATCTGTTTATGTATTAGGGATCTGGAGCTTATTAAAAGTTTTTACAAACTAATGAAGCATTATATAAAATTAGACATTTCCTCTACAGTGTGAAGTCTATAGACTGGGGAAAAAACCTTCAATGTTATTGCTAAATAATTTATGATATGTTCCCTAACACTAGTAACTTAAGTATAAAAAATTGTTTATAAAAAGGAATATTCCATTAGAATGCCACTCAAGTTTTTCTCTCTCATTCTTGGTTTCTAGAATTATTACAAGATGGAGTAGCATGAATAATCATTATTAACTGCATTTTTTAAATTTTATTGATTATGCCATTACATTTGTTCTATTCCCCCCCTCCATTCCCCTCCACCCTGCACACCCCTCCCCCACCATTCCCCCCTTTAGTTCATGAACAGGTGTCTCAAGTTCTTTAGATTCTATATATTAACTGCATTTTATGGTCTAAGCAGATATCTGGCCAATTAATCTCAACTACTATATAAAACACCAAAACATTATTTCACTTTGAACGTTTTCATTTTTTGGAGGTCTCAGGGAAAGTGGATGGTTTCAAGTTCTCTCTAGGTCCTAAATGATGAGATAATATGTAATGTATACTACACAAATGCAAATCAAGAAATGAATATCAGTAATTATCCGGACAAATATCTAGTCACTGCAAAGTGTAGATAGGTCGGGTTGTCTGGGACAGCTGAGCTGGGGAACATGGCCGGGGACCCCTCTTCTGTGGAATTAGGAGAAGGAAGAAGGATTGTTTCCAGCATTTTTAACCCAAGAGTAATATACATGGGATACTTAGTACATTCTGTGATCATGTTTTAGGTGTCTTTAACGTTCCTAATTTCTCTTTATCTTATTTTCTTCATTTTTGGTAGAGACTGTGCAGTAGAGTTGAGGTTGCATGTGTTTACTTGTCAGATGGAGAGGAATTCAAGTGCCACAGTCACATCTTGATCCTCATCAAACTATTGAACTAATGTTGGCCACAACTTTTTTTCATCTGTATATTGGAAAAAATAGTACTTAATCCTCAGGATTGTTTTGAGGAATAGAGAATATATATAAAGGGACTTACACATTCTGTAAGTGCACATACAATAAATGGTAGTTATTTCTCAAGTTTTCATGCTTATTTTCTTTTATCAGTTGTAGATCACTTACAATTCATATATGATAACCACAATTCAGGAAAAGAAAAACCAAAATATATAGGTCAAATGTATTTATGAGTATACCAAAGCAAATCATTTTCGATTATGTTCTCCCAAAACCCAGGAAAAGTAAACTTTTTAGAAACGTCTGTAGCATATAGTGCTCAATAAATATTATGTATTTAGTATTATTATATTTTCATTATCATTTCACAAACAAGTTTAAGCTTTCTCTGTATACTTTCTTTTAAACCATTCAAAATGTTTATATTCTCTGAATGTCATTTAAGTTTCTAAGCTTGAAACTCTATATCTAGAGCTCAGGCTAAGGGATAATAATGCTAAGACATTGTGAGGGATAGGAAAGAAATATTTTAGCATTGATTGTATGGAATCATATACGAATGAAATCTCAAAAAGACCTGGAGTTCTGCTCAAAAGTTTATGCTTCTTCATCAGAAGTTTATGCACAATATTATTTCATGGTGGATTCTCAAGCTTTTACTCTTATGTTTCCCAACTATATAACTATAAATTAATTTTCAAAGATATATATCCTCTCATTAAAATTGGTTTTCTCACTCATATGTGGGATAGAAAACTGAAAGCAGCAAATGAACAAACAAGAAAAAGAAACAAAAATATACAGACACATAACAGTATGGTGGTTACCAGAGGGGAGTGGGGTGGAGAATAGTAAAGGATAAAGGGGATCAAATATATGCATTGGGTGGTGGCCACACAGTGCAGCATACAAATGATGTGTCATAGAATTGTATACTTGAAACCTATATAATTTTTTAACCAATGTCACCCTAATACATTTAATTTTTTTAAAAGATTGGTTTCTTATATTAGAGACCAGGGGAAAAGAGGCTTAAATAAAAACATTTTATTTCTCTCTAATGAAAAATTTGGAAGTGGGCAATTCAAAGCTGGTATGGCAACTCAGATATCAGGAACTGTAGCACCTTCTTCATTTTTGCCTTCCATTCTTAATACATAAGAGTCTCATGTTTCATCGTGGCTGCATAAGCAACAGGTATCCTATCCTCAATTTAGCTAATAGAAAGGAAGACCGAACAAAGATGGTGAACCCCTTCTTTATAAGGACACCTCCCAGAACCTGTTCTTGACTTCTCACCTTTTCTGTCCTTCACCAGAACTTAGGCACATGGCCACATCTCACTGCAGAAGAGCCTGCACATCTTATTTAGTCTTTATTCTGGGTAGCCTTATGTCCTGGTGAAATTTACAGATTTTATTATTCCCGAAGATGAGGAGACCAGATATGAGGGACAAGTAGGACTCATTGTGATATCTGGGCTTTACCAAAGCTTTTAAAATTCTTTTCTCTTAAGCTTCCTTTCTTCTTCTTTTCTTTTGTAAATAGATCCAATGCGGGGGCCAAGAAAACTGGAAGTAGTAGAAGTCAAATCTCGACAAATCACTATCCGCTGGGAGCCATTTGGCTATAATGTAACTCGTTGCCATAGTTACAATCTCACAGTCCACTACTGTTACCAAGTTGGAGGACAGGAACAGGTGCGAGAAGAAGTGAGCTGGGACACAGATAATTCACACCCTCAACATACGATCACTAACCTCTCACCGTATACCAATGTTAGTGTGAAACTCATCCTCATGAATCCTGAGGGGAGGAAGGAAAGTCAAGAACTGATAGTACAGACGGATGAAGATCGTGAGTACTTGTTTTAAACGTTCTTTTCAGATTGTATTTTTTTAATTTATTGTATTTTTTCCATTACCATTTAATCCCCTTATGCTCCCTCCCCCCTGAAAATATGTTTATGTGAAATCTGTATCCTTTCAAAAAAGCAGCTTTTTAACCTGAGATCTTTATAATGAAACTGGAAGGAAGAACTATTTACTATGTTGAGTAATAAAATGAAAGTATGTATCTTTGCTTTTGAGGACACTGATTAAAAATAGTATGGAGAATAAAGATGTAGAATTTTATTTGAATTCATATTATGAGTCATATAGTTACTTGTCTGTGTATAATAATTCTATATTGCTCTAAATAGTTTTTGGTTCAAGTTTTATTATCATGTTGGACTGAAGACTTATTATTTTGGGTGCTAGATCATTTTTATGAAATGTTTATTTTAATATATTTAAAGGAGTATCTGAAATATTTTTCATAGTTCGGATAAAAATCCAGCTGAAAATAGAGGCTGCCCTTACTTTTCAGTGCAGTGCTGAGAAAACAACTCATTAGGTTTGCGGTCATGAAATAGATCATCTTTTCTCATAGGAACAGTATTATAATTGGGTATTACCTTAATAGACAAAATTTAGCAAATAAACTACACACATTACCATGACTCATCAATAAAAGTAAATATACAATTGCAATTAATCTCTAAAATAATTTTAAAAAGTGAAATTACATCTCAAATCTGATAGCATGGATATAAACGTATTTTTATGTGGATTATACAGGGGATATACAATCATGTACTCGCACAGCATGTAAAATGCAGTGGAAGTGTATCATATATTTGACCTAAAATTCATTTGACAGGCATCAGTGTATGTCTCCAATGAACTTGGAAAGCTCATAAAATAAATGTACTTACTTATTCTTGGGGATAAAATGTACATGTTTAATTTTTTTGTTTCTTCATGTAGCGGATTATGGTATTTGATCATTGATTATAACAAATTAAATATTTGTAACACTTTATTATTTCATTTGAAGAGCTAACAAATTATTTTAAGTATTTGTTGTATTGCCTGTACAATACCATGTATATTGCTCAAGAAGAAAAGCATGGAAATAGCCAAAGTAAGTGAGGGACTCACCGCACATCCTTCTGTTTTGTTTTGTTTTGTTTGGTTTGGTTTTGTTTTGTTTTTCTTGTATTCATTTAAAGTCCTTCCATGCTTAAAATAGTTGGTTGCTGTCAAATAGTTGTTTTGCTACAATTATTTTTGTTTAGGAGTATTAGTTTTATAGTAGTTAGGGCTGAGACTGGAAACCCTATCTCTGTTTCTTCCAACTCTTCCTCATCTTGCAGGAAATAAGAATGAAGGTGTCAGTATTGTCAACAGGTTATCCCTCAACCCTTTCTCCCCTGCATTTCAATGTTTAATTTGATTCTGACTCCTATTATACCTACTTCCATGATATTAGACTGTTCTTTTCTCTCAACTTCTACAGTATATATATATATATATATATATATATATATATATATATATATATATATATATATATATATTCAGATTCTCATTATTTTATACTGAAATTTCTGTAATAGTTCCTACCCTTTCTTTTCAGTTCCAGCTTTTCCCCATTCTAATATCACCTTACTCACTCACTAAACTAATCATTAAAACATATTTGCATCATGTCACTCTCTCCACAAGAATCTTCAATGACTCTTTATCCAGTTCTTGACTTCCAAGGTCTTCTGTGTTCTTGACTTATACTCTAAAACTAAAAACTTTCTCCATTGCAGCTCATTCTGCAAAAATGTCACCTCAGCATCTGTCCTTTATGCCACACTTGTTATATCCCTGGCTCCTCGTCATCTCCTGTTGTCATCCACCACCTGCCCTTCTACCTGGCTGCCTTTCAATTCCATCTCCTCCACTACCCTCGAAAGATCTCAGGTTTCAAGTCCTTCATAAAGCTGTCTCCAACTCTTCCAGCCCTACTTTTCTCTCATCCTTCAGACCTTTTTTGCATTTATTTGGTCTTTAAATCTCTGAGCCTTAATTTCCTCATCTGGAAGGTTGAGAATAACTATAATAATCAGGCATATTAGGGTTAGAAGCAATTTACATAGACAGCTTTTGTAGCTGCCAGATAGGGTTCATTAGTTGATGAGTATACTTATTGTTGTAATAATTCAAAGCAGCTAATCATGTCCCTTCCTTGTTCTCTCCTTGTTATATACAATATTTTTCTCTTAACTATAAACTACTTGAGAGAAGAAGCCATCTGTTTTTCTTTTATAGCAATATACATAACATAGAGTAAGTAATAAATGCTCAAAGATTTTTATTAGTCTTTAAATAAAACAATAAAGATTGTTGATAATCATTTAATTTATATTTTAATCAACAGTAATGTTTTAATCAATGAGAGAAGGTTATATATGCAGTCATTTCTAGAGATGAGCAGATATATCTTTCTGAAGCATAAAACCACTCAATATGTTTAGGTTTCAAATTGAGAACAAACATGAGCTAGAAATGGAATGACTTAGTTTTTTGTTTGTTTAAATGATCTTGCTAGTCTCTGAACTTAGGACATGTATTATTTGCCACATAAAAATATATTATTTTTATAGCACATTGGCATCTTGTTAATTAGAAAAACTTTTTATTTTTAGTTTTTTTATTGTTCTTCCTCTCACCACTCATCTCCACCTTCCACTCTCTATCCCATTCCCCATTGGCTTTGTCCATGAGTCCTTTATGCATGTTCCTTGACTACCTTTCTCCTTTCCCTGTTATTTTTCTCCCCCACCTCTGGTTACTGTCAGTGTGTTCTTTTGTTTTCTTTTTTCCTTTTTTATCTTTTTTTATTGTTGTTCAAGTACAATTGTCTTCATTTTTTTACCACCACTCCCCGCCTCACCCCAGCCATTCCCATCTCCCACCCCTTTTTGGCTTTGTCCATGTATCCTTTATACATGTTCCTCATGACACATCCTCCTTCCCTCCCACTATCCCCTCCCCCTCCTTTCTGGTTACTATCACTTTGTTCTTTATTTCAATGTTTCTGGTTATGTTTTTCGTGCTTGTTTATTTTGTTGATTAGGTTCCACTTAAAGATGAGATCATATGGTATTTCACTTTCTCAGCCTGGCTTACTTCACTTAGCATAATGCTCTCAAGATCCGTCCATGCTGTCAGGAAGAGTACGAGCTCCTTCTTTCTTTCTGCTGCGTAGTACTCCACTCAGTTTGTTCTTTATTTCAGTGTCTCTGGCTATAGAAAAACTTTTATTTCAAACTATGTTTCCTAACAACAACCACAACAAAAATACTGGAAAAAATATAGAGAAAAGAATAATGTAAATAGAATAATTGTCAACAATACTGTATTTGAAGAGAAAAGAATGGTGTGGTCACTACTTATATACCAACATTGTCAATTTTATTTTTATTTTTTAATATATTTTATTGATTATGCTATTAGAGTTGTCCCATTCCCCCCCTTTATTCCCCTCTTCCCTGCACACCCCTCTCCCACCAGCATTCCCCACCTTAGTTCATTTCCATGGGTTGTACATTTAAGTTCTTTGGCTTCTCCATTTCCCATACTATTCTTAATCTCTCCCTGTCTGTTTTCTACCTACCATGTATGCTACTTATTCCTTGTACTTTTTCCTCCATTCTTCCCCCTCTCTCCCCCTGTTGATAACCCTCCATGTGATCTTCAGTTCTGTGAATTTGTTCCTGCTCTAGTTGTTTGTTTTTCTTTTTCTTTTTGTTTTAGGTTCAGTGGTTGATAGTTCTGAGTTTGTTATCATTTTACTCTTCATATTTTTATCTTCTTTTTCTTAGATAAATCCCTTTAACATTTCATGTAATAAGGGCTAGGTGATGATGAACTCCTTTAACTTGACCTAATCTGAGAAGTACTTTATCATTCTAAGTGATAGCTTTGTTGGATAGAGTAATCTTGGATGTAGGTCCTTACCTATCATGCCTTGCAATACTTCTTTCCAGCCCCTTCTTGCCTTTAAGATTTCTTTTGACAAATCAGTGGATAGTCTTATGGGAGCTACGTTGTAGGAAACTCTCTCCTTTTCTCTTGCAGCTTTTAAGATTCTCTCCTTATCTTTAATCTTAGGTAATGTAGTTATGATGTGCCTTGGTTGTGCTTCCTGAATCCAACTTCTTTGGGACACTGAGCTTCCTGAACTTTCTGGAAGCCTATTTCCTTGGCCAGACTGGGGAAGTTACCCTTCATTATGTTATCAAATAAGTTTTCAAATTCTTGCTCTTCCTTTTCTCCTTCTGACACCCCTATCATTCACACGTTGGAATGTTTAAAGTTGTGGCAGTAGTCCCTAAGCCTCTCCTCATTTTTTCTGAATTCTTATTTCTTCATTCTGTCTGGTTGACTATTTATTTCTTTCTTCTTCTCCAAACTGTTCATTTGAGTTCCAGTTTCTTTCCCATCACTGTTGGTTCCCTGTACATTTTTCTTTATTTCACTTTGCATAGCCTTCACTTCATCCTCTATTTTGCAACCATACTCAACCATTTCTATGAGTATCCTGATTACTAGTTGTTGTGTTTTTTTTTACTTCTGCATCTGATAGGTTAACTGTCTCTTTATCACTTATTTCTATTTTTGGAGCTTTGATCTGTTTTTTCATTTTGGGCCATAATTTTTTTTTTGTCTTGGCACAGCTATTATGTTGTAAGGGGCAGAGCCCTTGGTATTAGCCAGGGCGGGGCAACCCACTTGGTAGTTTTGTGGTGATGTATGTTGGGGAGGGGTCAGAGAGGGAACAATGCCACCTGCTGGGCTCTCAGTTAACTTCAGTCACTTCCTTTGCTACCCACAAGCAAATTGGACCCTTATGGTGCTGATTCCTGGGTGAGTGGGCTTGTGTACCTTATAACCTTGTAGACCTCTAACCAATGAACCAGTGAACTAACCACTGAGGCTAGGAGTTTCAGGGCTAGGAGTAACAGAGGCTAACCAGTAAACTCTCCTGTGAGGCTAGGAGTTTCTATCACTGCCACAACCCCAACAGGTTTTTACAGTCAGAAGTTTTGAGGTTTTATTTCCCTGTGCTGGAATGCTTGGTCATGCAATCTGTTTTGCTCCCCAGTTGTGTCTCTTGGTTTATCTGCATGCAAATGTTGGACCTCCTGGTCTGAAAGCCACTGCCTTGCTGTAAGCCCTCTCTCACCTGGCTGCCTGTCTCTACCCCTCCTACCAATCTGAATGAATTTTTGTTCTTTAACTCCTTGATTGTTGGACTTCCATACAGATCGATTTTCTGGCAGTTCTGGTTATTTTTTGTTTTTAAGTTTGTAGGTGACCTTCTATTGGTTGTGTAAGGAGGAAAAGTATATCTGCCTTTGCCTCCATCTTGGCCAAAAGTTTCCAACATTGTGAATTTTATTATAGTATAGTATTTTTATTGAAATATTATTTATTTCATGAGAAAGTTTATAGAATAGATTTATTTTTATTACCATTTAGGGTATCACAAAGCAGAATAAGGCTCACTTCCAAAAACTTAGGTCTTAGGACCAAATATCCCAAATCCTGAAATCCTAGAACTTTTAAAATAGGTAATAGACTTAAGTTCCCATGAGGTACCATATTCTCCCTAAGAGTTCTTTCCTAATCCAAGATCATGAATATTTATACCTATGTTTTCTTCTAAGAGTTTTGTAGTTTTAACTCTTACATTTAGCTCTTTAATTTTGATATATTTTTTATACATGGTATGTAGTAAGAATCCAACTTCATGTTTCTATATGTGGATATCCAATTGTTAAACACCACTTGTTGAAACATTAGTCTCTCCCCACTGAATTTTCCTGGCACCCTTGATAAAAATCAATTGACTGCAAGGTAGAATTTTATTTTTGTACCTTCAATTCTATTCCACTGATCTATAGGTCAGTTCTTAGGCTAATAACACAATGTCGTGATCCTGTAGCTTTATAGTAACTTTTGAAATCCAGAACTGTGAGTTCTTCCCAACTACTTTTTCATTATTCTCACCATTACAAACAATTTTGACCATGATCCCCAAATATATGTACATTTGTAAGTAGTATTTTTATACTGGTTTATAAATAGGGTCAAAACACTAATATACTGAATCATGTATAAAATAAATCATACTTAATATTGAATTTATATAAAGATGAGATAAACATATCTTTAATGTTAAATGTTATTTTTTAGAAGGTTGGCAAGTAAGTTTCTATCTTACCTTATGTCTATTAGATTTTCTTATAAAAGAGTCAAAAGGTGTTATAATTTTAGGTTTTAAAGAAACGGCATCAAACTTTCCCATATCTCTTATATTATAAATAAATAAATAAATATTTTAAATATCTATATCAAATATTTATAAAGCTTCTAGTTAGTGTATATATTTTTCCATGTGTTGTTTTTCTTCTTTTTTAATTTTAATTGTTGTTCAAGTACAGTTTTCTGCCTTTTACCCCCATCCTAGCCCACCCCCAAATCCTCCCCACCTCCCTCTCATTTCCACCCCCCCTTGTTATTGTCCACGTGTCCCCCATACTTGTTCCTGCAGACCCTTCACCCTTTTTCCCTAAAATTCCCTCCCCTCTCTCCTCTGGACACTGTCAGCCTGTTCTCAATATCAGTGTCTTTGGTTATATTTTTCTTGTTTGCATGTTTTGTTGATTAGGTTCCTGTTAAAGGTGAGATCATATGGTATTTGTCTTTCACCACCAGGCTTATTTTGCTTAGCATAATGCTTTCCAGTTCCATCCATGCTGTCACAGAGGATAGGAGCTCCTTTTTTCTTTCTGCTGCATAGAATTCATTATGTAAATGTACCATAGTTTTTGGATCCATTCATTTACTGATGGGCACCTGGGTTGCTTCCAGCAATTGGCTATTGTAAATTGTGCTGCTATGAATATTGGGTTGCATAGGTACTTTTGGATTGGTGTTTCAGGGTTCTTAGGATATAATCCTAGCAGTGGAATTGCAGGGTCAAAAGGCAGTTCCATTTTTAGTTTTCTGAAGAAATTCCATACTGTTTTCCATAGTGGTTGTACCAGTCTGCAGTCCCACCAACAGTATACTAGGGATCCCTTTTCTCCACAACCTTTCCAACACTTGTTGTTTGTTGCTTTGTTTATGATGGCCATTCTGACCTGCATGAGGTGGTATCTCATTGTGGTTTTAATTTGCATCTCTCTGATAGCTAGCGATATTGAGCATCTTCTCATGTATCTCTGGACCCTCTGTATGTCCTCCTTGGAGAAGTGTCTGCTCAAGTCTTTTGCCCATTTTTTAATTGAGTTGCTTGTCTTCTTAAAATTGAGTCATATGAGTTCTTTGTACATTTTGGAAATTAAACCCTTGTCTGAGGTATCATTGGCAAATATGTTTTTTCATATGGTTGGTTATCTTTGTATTTTAATACTGTTTTCTTTAGCCATGCAGAAGCTTTTGATTTTGATGAGATCCCATTTGTTTATTCTTTCCTTTATGTCCCTTGCTCTAGGGGACATAGAAGTAAAAATGTTGCTGCATGGAATATCTGAGGTTTTCCTGCCAATGTTCTCCTCTAGGACTTTAATGGTATCAAGACTTATATTTAAATCTTTTATCCACCTTGAATTTATTTTTGTGTATGGTTTAAATGGGTGCTTGAGTTTCATTTTTTTGCATGTAGCTGTCCAGCTCTCCCAGCACCATTTGTTGAAGAGGCTATTTTTACTACATTCTATGTTGCTGCCCCCTTTGTCGAATATTAATTGCCCATAGAGAGTTGGGTTTATTTCTGGGCTCTTTGTTCTTTTCCATTGGTCTGTCTGTTTTTATGCCAGTATCAGACTGTTTTGATTACAGTTGCCTTGTAATATAGTTTGGTATCAGGTATTGTGATCCCTCCTACTTTGTTCTTTCTCAAAATTGCAGCAGCTATTTGGGGTCATTTATGGTTCCCTATAAATTTTTGAGGTACTTGTTCTATGCGAAATATTCCATTGGTACTTTAATAGGTATTTCATTGAATCTGTAAATTGTTTTGTTTAGTATGGACATTTTGATGATGTTAATTCTTCTAATCCATAGCACAGTATATGTTTCCATTTGTTTGTATCTTCCTTGATTTCTTTCTTCAGTGTTGGGTAATTTTCTGAGTACAGGTCTTTTACCTCCTTTGTTAGGTTTATTCCTAGGTAGTTTATTTTTCTTATTGCTATATCAAATGTGATTTCTTTCCTGATATCTGCTTTTGATGTTTCATTGTTGGTATACAAAAATGCCTGTGAGTTCTGCATATTGACTTTGTAACTCGCTGTTTTGCAAAATTCATTTATTAGGCCAAGCAGTTTTTTGGAATAATCTATAGGATTTTCTATGTACAAGATCATGTCATCTGCAAACAATGACAGTTTTGTTTCTTACCTTCTGATATGAATGCCTTTTACTTTATTTTCTTGTCTGATTGCTGTGGCTAAAACTTCCAGTACTTTGTTGAATAGAAATGGTGCATGTGGACAACGTTGTCTTGTTCCTGATCTTAGTGGAAATGATTTTAGTTTGATTCAGTGTAAATTTTAATGATACATTCATAAAAGTACAGTAGGTCATCTATATTCTTGGACATGCTTTTGTCACTCATGTTATACTTGTCATTTATTTTCAATCATTTTGCATTTTATTGTTTTAATATTAAAAGGAAATAATTCATTAAACTGATTGGTTTATCTCAATTTTATTAGTTTTATTTTAAAATGCTTCTAGTTTGACATCCTAGTAGTATATGTTTCCTGGAACATATGTACAAGAACATTACTAGAGACTATTCCTGGAGATTGGGTTATTGGATTGTATGATACATGCTTCTTTAACTTTACTTAAATACAGCCATTATTTTCTAAAGTGGCTGTACCGATTTATGCTCTCACAAGCAATGTGTGGGAGTTCTCATTGCTCTACAGCCTTCTTTGTTTGTTTTTGAAGAATTAAAAAGTTTATTTAAAAGTCGATTTCTGAGTTTCATCTAATTGATTCAAACCTTAAAGAAAAAATGAGAGAATTTTGTTTCTTTATAGGAAAGTGTAGTCAAATGGTTTTGAATTTTAGATTTTTTAAAGAAAATTAAGTATATCTATGTATTATTAAAATCTTATGCTTCAATAAAGAGTTAAAAATCTATCAAGTCTAGAAATACCTTTTTTTTGCTTTGTTTATTAATCATATATTGATTTCTTTTTTCCCCTTCTAGTGCCAGGTGCTGTTCCTACTGAATCCATTCAAGGAAGCACCTTTGAAGAGAAGATATTTCTTCAGTGGCGAGAACCAATTCAAACATATGGTGTCATCACTTTATATGAGGTAGTTCATGCATTCGTTAGTCACTTAATTTTTGTTATATTTTCTATGGCAGCTAGACTATCTAGTATTTAAAAATTCATAATAGCATCATGTCTTTTAAGAAGTTTAATACTTTGAACAGTTATAATGGTGACTGTGTAGGAGAAAAAATAAAAAATGAGGTTTTGAATTATGTGTATTTTCAGTACGCATATTTATAATGATTCAGATGTTTCCAGATTATATATTATACATAAAGATACAAGGTAATATACTTTTCAATCTTTATTAAAAACAATAAGTATTTTGAAGTATACATTGATTAGGAGGCAACCACAGAATCCTATTCTTGCTGAGTATAAAGTAGTTTACTACTGAATTATAGAAGAATGCCGATTATTCAATTAGGAAAGTCAATAGATCTTGTCTCAGAAGTAACAATAGAATAATGTCTTTTGGTTTCTTAGTATTAGGAAAACATATGTTAGACATCTGTGACATAGTTTGTCTACTGAGGCATAGCAAATAGTTGAATGATAGATAACAAAGAAGAATTTGATGAATTGTTCAAGGAAGAAAATAATAGCAATAATGGGGTGACAGTCATCCTCACATCTGTATGAGCATCATTTTGCGGTGCTTATTGTCATAGAAACAAGAAGGTGCATTTTTTTAAGCAAGCATTTATCTGAATGCAAATTCAACAAATTATATGTTGTTAGGTTTCTAAAACTCACGACAGCTATGTCTGTGGCATCTCTGCTTGAATACCTCTTAGAACTACTGACAATAGCCTGAGCAGATTAGCTGTCAGACAGTAATTGCTGCTAACCCCCTTTCCTGACCCTCCTAGCCTCACATTGACTTTGCCTCATACCTTTTGAAAATTGGTATTGAAATGCAAAAAAATTGCTAATTGAAAGCCAAACAAAGTAAGGTAAGAGATGAAAGAGCTATCATGTTAAGTTATATATGCTTCATTGTAAAAGAATCAATGTTATGGAAATTTATGTCTTAAAAGAGTTAAGTTTTATAATTAAATCAGACAAGTTCATACTTTTTTTCTCCGTGAACAGAATCCTTTTCTTTAACATTTTTGACCCATGACCATTTTTTGGTCTCAGTTTTGGGAATTCTTGCCATCACGAATAACTGGGTTTTTGGTTTTTTTTTTTTACCAGAAAAGATACAGTCTTTGAAGTCAACTTAAGTTCCAAGAAATAAATTCACCTCTCCAAGGGCTGCATGTTGGTATCTAGACAGACAGAAAGAAATATCCAGATTCTTTCTTTCTGATCCCACTGAAATATATCTTTGTGTAATAAAGTAACTTTAATGTGGGAACAATAGGAATAATAATTCAAAAGAAGACCCCATTAATCTCTCTGCTTCAGCAGCCAGGATCTCCCAGCTGAACACTGATCTGAATGTTCCTACAATGCATTGAGGGATGTGTGGAAATGTCATCAATCAGAGTTTTCAAAATCAGATGTAGGCTAGTAAAGCAGGTTGTTTCATTTTTCTAGACACCAAAGAGAAAATGTCAAATATGTGTACCAGGCTTAAGTAATTAAATATAAGTTTTCTGACCACCAAATTTTTCTTTCCCTTTTGTCCATGTTTTTTTAGAAATAGGAAGGAGGGAGTTCCAGTTTTCTCAAGGTAGGCCTTAGATGGGGTCTCAGGAGGGAGCTGTTCTTTAGGGAAGAAGCACTGCTTACTGTGATTCACTCAGCCTGTGTCAAAGTCAGCGATAGACAGAGCTTCCTCCTGGAGCCAAGCACTGATGTTGAACCAGACTCGGTTCCCTCTCTGGATGGCTACAGCCTCCTGAGACAGACATCATGTTAAGGAAATAGAAGAGTAACCCAAAGGGAAGCAGGGACCTTAGGAACAGTGTATTATGTCATAGAAACACATTTGCCTACAGGTAAAAACTGGAAGGAGAGCTAAATGATCATAGTTGGAAAGAAGCTTAGCAATAAATGACACAGGTGTTTCTTTGGCAGGGAGCCCACTTAGTGTTTGAAGGGGAGAAGAAAAACAGACTGAATGGTATAGATGTTAAAAATGAATATGCTATAAACTTAGGTTATTCTCAAGTTCTCTCTTTACTTACCAACCATTAGTAAGTGAAAAATGCTGACATTGTCATTTTTCCCAGGAGTTATAGCAATTAACAGCATTAAAGCATTCTCCTGGCCGTATTCTTTGTCCTCTCCTTTGTGTTCCTGTGATGTCCACCTTCAACATCTCAAACTAGGCTTTCCTTTCCCTTCTCCTTGCCTTTCTTCTACCTCCAACCCCTCTCATAGCTTACATCCTGATCACCCACTTAATTTTATCAGTTATCTTCTAAAACCTTGACTGATAATTATGTTCTTCCTTGATAGCTATCAAAATTTTTATTTTTATGAAATTACAATTGTAATATTGATCTCTGAAGGGAGCAATAAAATATCCTTGCTTCCCAATTTCACTTTTCAGAGGTAACTACTGTTAACAACTGTATGCTCTTGCAAAATTATACCAGGTAGAAATTACAGTGTAAGTTTTCATTTATAAATATAGATTGGCTAAAATTTAATGAATGTTAGTAAACCAGCATTTCATTACAAAAATAATATGCTGTGCCCTGGCTGGTGTAGCTCAGTGGATTGAGCATGGGCCTGTGAACCAGACAATTGCGGTTCGATTCCCGGTCAAGGCACATTCCTGTGTTGCAGGCCAGTTCCCTGCAGGCCAATTCCCAGCAGCGGACGCACGAAAGGCAAACATACATTGATGTTTCTCTCCCTCTCTCCTTCCCTTTCCCTCTAAAAGATAAATAAATAAAATTTTTAAAAAATAAAATAAAATAATATGCTGTGTAAGAACCCCACCTCACATCATACCAAAAAAATGCCACATACATTCAGGATCTAAACACAAAAATTAAACTGTAAGAAAACATGGATGACATTTTTGTAATACAGTCAAACCTTGAACAGCAGAGGGTTGAGGCACTAACCCCCCACACAGTCAGAAATCGACATGTAAATTTTGACTCTCCCAAAACGTAAGTCTTCCCTTGGTATCCACAGGGGATTGGTTCTAGCACCATTGTGGACCCCAAAACCCTGAGATGCTCAAGTCCCGTATATAAAATGATGTCAAACAATGTATACAGTTAGCCCTCTACATCTGTGGATTCGCAATCTACCTCAGATCAAAACTACTGTTTTTAATCTTTGGTTGATTGAATCCATGGATGAGGAACCTGTACATACAGTGGACCAACTATATATTTATTGACAAATATCCACATGTAAGAGAACCCATGCAGTCAAACCCATTACCAAGGGTCAACTGTTTATCTTTCTGTGTTTGACGTAAAACCCATTAAGTCTTTTCAAAAGATTGACAAACTTGTTTACATAAGAATTTAAACTTCTGAATAATGAAAGATAGCATGAAGAAAGTCTAAACACAAACATAAGACTTGGGGAAATTATTTTCAACATTTATAGCAGTCAACAGGCTGGTGGCTATCACATATGGACTTGATGTAGATTTAATAAAACAATAGACAAAACACTCCATTAGAAAAAATAAAGAGGAGGAAACTCATAGGAAAAAATCCAAATGGCATGTAAGTACATGAAAATATATCTTCTCAACCTTACTAATGATAGAGAAATGAAGTAAGTGTTACAAAAAGTTTAAACTGTAAAGATCAAGTATTAGGCAGCAGCTTGGGGAAATGTATTTCTGCATAAACTGTTGATGGGAGCATAGCACTTTGCAACCTCTTATATAGTATCTCATCAAAATTTGAACATTGCATATCATATCAAGCTTATTTCTAGATGTTTGTCAATCAGTATTACTCCCGAATATGCAGGGGTATATTTCCAGCCATTTTCATTATAATTCACACAGCTCTTGGTTGACTAGGGAGAAAACTCCAAACTCCTGGTCATGGGAGTAATACATCAACCAGTTTGTTTTTTAATTCGGTGTGTGTAAGGTGTTGGAAGAAGACAAAAGTACAGAAAATACTGCCCTTTCCTACTACAAGTAACAGTTCTAACAGCAACTAACTATAGAGAGAATGAAATTAGTGCCGAATGTAAATCAGTTTAACATGTGAATAGAGTATAGAGTGGAGTGTTTAGAGTGGAATGTTTGCTTGGGCCCAGAGTAAAGCAGAATGTCTGTCTGGACTTCCTAGCTGAGTGGGGCACTGATGGATCAAGAGTTGAAGAAAGGCGCTTCAAGGTCCAGCACATGGGTAACTGGGCTCAGTTAGTTCATCACTGTTGACTGAGATAGGTAGTAGTGTGGAAAGAAGTAGAATTTAGAGGCCACGTTACAAATTTTCATTGTAGTATCCAAGGTCTTCTGTGATCTAATGCCAATTTATATTTATTACTGCAACTCCCATTATTTTTCTCCTGGAATTTAATAAGTGTGTCTATGGGATTTTTTTTTCTCCAAAACCCTTCAGAATTATCACAGCATCTTGCTTTTACTTAATACAGCAGTCCCCCCTTATCTACAATGAGTACATTTCAAACATCCCCAGTGGATGCCTAAAAACATGGATAGCACCCAACCGTACATATACTGTGTTTTTTCCTATGCATCACACCTTTTCACATAAAGGAAGCACCTTAAGGCTTCTCTGGCACACCTGATCGCCAGTATCACTCCTGTGCTGTGAGTAAGGGTGACTTGAACACAGGCACTGCAGTCCCTCAACAGTCAATCAGATAACTGGGATGGCTGACTGAGTAGTGGCTAAGCAGGGTGTGCGTACAGCGGGGAGACCCTGCACGGAGGGAAGATTCATGTCCCCAGACGGGATGAAGCAGGACAGTTTATATTTCATCACACTTCTTAGAACAGCATGCAGTTTAAAACTTATGAATTATTTCTGGATTTTTCCATTTAATATTTTCAGACTATGCTTGACCCTGGGTAATGAAACTGCAGGAAGAAAAACTCCTCTGTTACCCACCCCCCACCAATATTCTTTAGCTTAGCACCCCTGTCTATTTCTTCTATAGAACTTGGTGTTTTAAAATTAATTTACTTATTATCTTTTTACCCATCTGCACTCACCCCAGATTCTCAGTTACCTGAGGGCAGGGCCCATGCCCACCTGCTGACCACAGCGCTCCCAGAATGTGTGCTAAGCGCGTCAGTATGTGAACAGAGTGAGTGGAGCTGCAGAAGGAAACAGGACAGAGATAACCCTATGGTGTTGCAGGCAGACAAAAGTTAGTGAGCAAAAGCAGTCAGAAAAGCCCAGTACCTGTTTGTAGCAGAGTAACCAGGACAGAAGGTAATATAATGTCATCATGTCAAGTATTCAGAAATAAGTTTGGGGAAGATGTAGGCAGGTCTTAAACACAAAGTTGGGGAGTCTGGACTTTGTCTGAAATACAAGTACATTCGTGTCTCATTAAAGTGTTTAACGAGGCAGTAAAATGAAGATTAACCTAGCCCTGGTGGGCAGTGCTAGTGCTGATTTGAAGTACACTGTCTCATAATTATTGAATTGCTTCTCTCCTTCCCTCAGACTGTTACCTCCTCCAGGGCAGGTATCGTGTCTGAATCACCATATGAGACCCTAGCTCAGAGCACAGTGCCTGGGGCATAGGAAGCATGCAGTTAACAAAGGAGTAAATGAACTGAGCACACAGCAGGACAGTACTCAAGTTCCAGCCACAGCAGCTGTGCGGTAGATGTGGTCTTGTCTCTTGACTCAGAGTAACCTTGTGAGGGAAACTTGCCAGAGGGTTAACAACAGATGCACAGCCTGGCTCTGAGAGTGCCAGTCATCGCAGGGATTAATATATATAGCAAACGTTTTCTTGCCAAAGCTTAGTTGACTCAATCTAAATATTCTTTCAGAGAGGTCTCCTTAATTATAACGATATGGTATAAACAAAGAAGAAAGAATGTCAATTATCACTTCATATAATAACAGTGTTAGTGTTCTTGCACGTAAATTATATGTAAGTTTGCCTATTTAAAAGCAAGGGAAGTGTTCAGTTTTCTAATTTAAAACTTTTGAATATTTCACATTTAAAAATTATGTCATTACAATTGGTAGAAGTTAGTAATCACCTCTAAAATTGTATGCTCTTGAATAGTTGATGAACTGCTTATAGTGAAATTCTTTTAAAATTCATTTAAAAGGCACCTACATCATATTTATGTTCACACATTCCAGACCCCCCAGCATGCTTTGAACACCTGTCATGTGGCAAATATGGGGAAAGCTGCTGGAGTCTCACTGTTCAAAGTGGCAGCTCCTACTCACAAGTGGCAATTTAAATTTTAGTTAATTTAAATTATATTAAATTACATTTTAAGTTCCACAGTCTCACTAGTCACATTTCGAGTGCCACAAAGCCACTCGTGGCTAGTGGCTACCATATTCCAATAGTGCAGAACAGAACATATCCATCATGAGAGAAAGTTCTATTGGACAGCTATAAATAAAAGATGTAAATACGACCCAGCATGAGGACTAGTCACAGCATCAGGAACTACTGACACTGTCTAGGATTTATTTTTGGAGCAGATATCTTTGTCCACAGTGGTAAAAACACTAAAAGTATACTCGTTTCCAAGAGACGGTAATCTGCTCAGTGCTAAATCAAACTGTGGCCACTACATGTGAGATGAGGCCTTACCCTTGTCAGGTTCTTATCTATTTGAGCTCATTGCATATTTTATTATTTTGTTTGAAACCAGCTGTAATGTGGTTTTCCAAAATGACATTTTGAAGACAAACAACTTCAAGGTATTAGCTTCAACCTAAACTCATCCTTTATGTTCTAATCTACTGGCTTTAAGTTCCTCTGTCTTTAAAAGTAATAACTCATAACAGTTTTGGCTGAGTTCCTGTGCCCCTTCACTGGATCTAGGATTTGAAGAGTCTAAGTGAAAATGAGAGCTTATCATAAAGTGTGTAACAGTGCATTCACCAAGGGGGTTTATTGGATAAAGATGCAATCCTGAACTATCTGCTTCAGATACTTAGTCACATTCTTATTCTCTTGCAGATCACCTACAAAGCAGTCAGTTCCTTTGACCCAGAAATAGACTTATCTAATCAAAGTGGAAGAGTTTCAAAACTGGGAAATGAAACCCACTTTCTGTTTTTTGGACTGTACCCGGGGACAACATACTCCTTTACCATCCGAGCCAGCACAGCTAAGGGGTTTGGACCTCCAGCAACAAATCAGTTCACCACCAAAATATCAGGTATTTCATCAGAGTTACATCTTTTACCAAAAGTGGCATTTTGTACTTTTTTGTTCCCATTGTCAGGTATGCAGAGCTCACCCAGATTTATACATTATATTCAGATGAATACTTTCAGATGTCTGAATATCAGAATTATGGAATTAAATGAAATATTACAAATATTATAGCTTGGGAGCTTAAGGCCCTTCCATATTAAGAAGTAGCCACTGTTTCAACAGTTTGTGTTGGAGCACTTGGACATGAGCAGAAGGTTCTGTTCTGCTCACTGTTACCCCCTTCACAGTCCCGATTACCAGAACAACACTGTTGAAACAACCTCTGTAATGATTCATAAATGATTGAGTGCACAACAGAAAGACAGCATTATATAGAGTTCAGTGCCAGAAGGATCAGCCAGCCTTCTCTGGGACCTTCACCATCAGTAGTTTCCTGTTCTAAAGAGAAAGGCGACTACAGGAGAGTTGCACCAGGCACTTATAGCCTCTAGCTTTTTGCTTGTACAGACTCAATTACACCATCCAACAAAAGATATCATTTGAGAAATATTTCTGGGCATATGCAACTGTGCAGAAAATTTCTTTGTGCTTTAGACTAGAGGAAATGGAGTTGCCATCTGGTGTGGGATATGTAACAGCACTAAACACATTCCATGGACATTTTCTTTTTCCATTTTTCCCCCATGGGTATGAGTAAGGGAAGTATTTGACTTTGGGCTTAATTGTTTTGGTTGGGGGTAGATGAACAGAAGGCGGGTGAGGGAGGTGGTAACTTAGTCAGGGGTAGCTATGTAATATTTAGCCTGATTTCATAGATATTGTCCCTCATTCCTAGTTTTACAAGTTTTGTTTGGAAATGAAGGAAAGAAAATAAAACTAAAGTAATGTAAGTGTTTTACTAGACTTTGAAGGAGGAAGGCTTGGAATTTTGTTTTTAAGCAATTATAACTTAAATGGAATTTTTTCATTGTGTAAAATTTGATTTATGAGCATAAACTTGACTTGAAGTTTAATACACACCTGATCCTTGATATGAAGCATTAGGTTATAAGAACAATGGAGATTTGGGAAAGAGGAAGAAGTCCTTGGGACGTTAGAAAAATGACATAGGGTACAGATGAGTGACCTGAGAGGCTCCTGGACTTGGATTCTGAAAGTATGGGTTCTGGTTACAATTTTCTATGTACTTCCTCTCTGATTTTAATCAAGTGAATTTACTCCCCGATATGTATTAAGATGACAGTATCTGGCGCAAGGATTTATCATGGAGATTTAAAGAGGAAATGTGTATTAATGTCTACTCCTCCAGGGCCCCTTTTATTTGTAATTTTCTCCTGTGATTACCATATTTCAAAAGATTATTATCTTAAAGGATCTGTTCTTTCAGAAAAACAATTCATTTTTACTATTTTTATTAAATAAAAATTCTGGTCGATATAGGCCTGAGCACTGTGCGCCCACCAGGTTCATACAACCCTATCCAAAAGCAAAGATAGTTGACATTTTAATTAGCCTAAACAGCCTAAATTAGCCTATTACATCAAGAATAAATGTGTAATTTTTATAGTTCAAAAAAATTGCAATTTATGGGCCCCTACTTTCTATGTTCATGGATCTCAGATAATTACACTCTATACAAAATGTAATTCTGTATTATGAATTTGAGTTGATTTTTAATGGAACTGGAGTTAATTTTTAATGCTGAGAAAATTCAATAAATGGAACTGAGATCTAGCCCATGTCTTTTACATAAAATCTTTTTATATATCAGAGATTTTAAAAACTATATTCGTAGAAAGATCTCTAGTGTTCTCATCAGGTTCCTGTAACCTGTGGGTCATAAAGAGACCTTGTGCCCTCTCACATCCCAGCCTTTATTAAACGATTTCCCTCATCCATGGTGGTGACAGAATTACCCGAGAGCTCTGTTGTTGTCTTCTCACAGTAAGAATTAACCATCCAGAAAGCAAGTAATGCCGTGAAATGGCCTTGGAAATAGGATTCACATTGGAAAACTAACATTTATAGAATTGTATTTTCTGGGCTCTCTTTATATATTGTTTTGAATTTTTATAATAGTCATAGAGGATAATTTCTCCTATTTTAAAGATGAGTAAACTAAAAGTTCCTCAAATAATGTGCTGAAGCTCTTATGCTGCTTAAAACACAGCACAACAAAAAGTCAAACCCATGACTTTCTTATTTCAATTCCCATATCTTTCCCACTTTGTGCTTTTCATGCCAGCCCACCAGTGGTCACTGATTTCAGCACGCCTCTCTGGCTCCTACCACCCCCCTCAAATCCCTCGACGGATCTTTGCCACACACACACACACACACACACACACACACACACACCCAACCTAGATGGAAGAACTGTAAAGTTCAGTTTTATGATCCCACTAATTATTTCTTAAATATAGCTTTAAAGTATGTTTTTGAAGAAAAGAACACAAATTATAAGTGTACAACTCAGTAGATTTTCACAAGCTCACTACAGCAAGAATCCAAACAAAAACTCCAAAAACAGAATATTACTAACACCTCACAAGATTTGCTCCTGCTCTCTCCCAACTTTGATCTTTGAGATCAAAGAAGACAGCATATACTAGTCTTAGCAGTTGTCCCTGATATTTTGTGTAGGGTATGTGCACAAAGGCTGCTCATGCTCTGGTGATATCTGCAGTTTAATCAAAATGCACTGTGTTCCTAATGTTCTTTATTAAAGAAAGTAGACAGAAAACTGAAACGATAAACCGGAAATAATGAGTCTCCATTCTTATGCATTTTCCCCCAGCACCCTCTATGCCGACTTATGAACTTGAGACCCCTTTGAATCAGACTGACAATACAGTGACAGTCATGCTGAAGCCTGCACACAGCCGAGGCGCACCTGTCAGGTACTGAGCAGGGAAGGGGTGGGCTGGCTCTACAGAGATGAAAACTGAAATCAAATTGGTTAATTTCTCGACTGTGTTTTCTGGGGATTTGCTACAAACCTCAGTCAGCATGTAAATCCATATCTTTATTAATTCTAATTAAAAGAAATGATTAAGGAAAAGGGAAGTGCTTTGATGTGGGGTGATCAAGTATTGTGTAGAGTTTGATTCTGAATGTAAGCGGGTTGATCTTTGAAGATAAGGAACAAAGCCCCAGTGTGTGAGAGGTGGCTTTACTTCTCCAAGGTAATCACCTGCTGCAGTTTACCCAAGGGCACCTGACATTTTTAGCCTGAGTTCTCTTCTTTAAGTGGACCTTGTGTTCATTTGTTTGTGTGCCTTGGGTTTAAATTTGGTTAACTTTCATAAATTGCCTAATTTCTCAGTTAAATATGTGGTGCATTTTTTTAAAGTAGACCAGTGATTTTCAACTGCTGTGCCACAAAATTTTTTTAAGTTTTTAGTATATGACTATTATTTAGTCAGGGGCACTGACCTCTTTTCCCTTAGATTGTCAAATTTTTGAAAATGACAACAGCCAACACAACAATAGCCATCATAGTGTGAATGAATCAAAATTATACCTATTTCTTGTCATATTGGCAAAAATATATAATTTCTCGATGTGCCATAGAATTTTAGTAATTAGTTTATGAGTACCACGAGATGAAAAAGGTTGAAAATCACTGCAATACACAATTGGAAAGAACATTGTGAAGTCTTTATTTGAACAGATTTAAGTTTATTGCCAGCATGTAGGTCTCATTTCTTATTCCATGATGATTTATATAGCTAGGAAATTACAAAGTGTAACTTTTACAGTGAATGAATAAAATAAATTTATTCTTCCTAGGAAGGAGCAAAGGAATGCCTGAATAACTCTTGAATATGAACTTGTCATAAGCTCATTAATCTGTATAAATGAAAGTTCTACTTGTTTCAGAGGAACTTAGATATTGTGTGCCATCAGAATTGATTCCCTTCAAAATAATATATTACTTTCAATAACATATTCAAAGGAAACATTTACATTCACAATTAAGGCTATATGGGGTTTGTTTCCACATTTCTTTTGTGGATTTTTGTTTCATTAACCTTTTGGACCCTGGCTCTTTTTTAACACATTTTCACGACAGTATCCTGCAGTGCTCAGCTGGACTTCTGTATCTCTGATGAGATGAACACAAAGTTTAGTCTACACAGTGAAAACAGAATGGCACTAGTTGACGGTGAAGTCAAATTAGGGTGGAATTACAGAAATTTATACCTGAAAAATCTACAAAATTACATGAAACAATTTTTTATTTGCTTCGTTGACTCCTCAATGTGATCGCTCACATAAAGGATTTAGGATTGCCGTTCATGAGTGCAGTTTGTGAAAACACCATGAAATGTGTAAAAGCTCTATTCCAGATTTCAGATATTACTTCTGTTAGAAAAGAAGTAATCCTTTTCTCACTCCACAAGGCTCAGTTATTGTTCAATGAAAATTGAAGCTCTGACCATGGCCTTGAGGAAAAAACATCATTTTTTTCCTGACCAATTTAACAGTTGCCCAGACTCAGCAGTAGTGGGCCATTAGGACAGGAGTCGGTTTTCTACAGTAGAAGCACCAGGATGAATGAAAGGGCAGAGGTCGCTCAGTGTTAGGTGCCTCCACAGCGAAATCCTGGAGATGCTGAAACCCTAACCGGTTGTTCCTCCAAGTAGGCAGATATTCCCTATTCTACTTTATTCTTATGTAAAATCATTTTACACGTTTTTCTCTTCTTGTTGCATTGTTTCTTCAAAGATTTTTCTTTCCGTTCTTTGTTTAGATCATTCCAAGTCTAAGTTTTCAAGTAATATTCCTTTGGGCATCCACATTAACCCTCTTCCCAATCCTCTTTCCCTTGTCTTCTTAAACTGTCCCTTTACTGTTCATATTTTCTATCATTGGTGTTGCTAAAGCATAATTTTATTGTTTTTATTTATCCTTTCTAGCTGTTTTCAGAGACTTTGAAGACTTACTAGTTCATTAATTATAGATATCCTCAGACTTCTTACTCTTATGTCTATAAAAATACAGATTCAGACACTTGTCAGAGTGTCCAAACTACATAGCATGCACCACAGGTCTTACATCATTTCATCAGACCCAACTCTCTGCCTCTGCTAAGATTTCAGTTCAGGTTGTCACATCCACTTTCACAATTGTCATAGTGCCCTATGTTTCAAGTTAGCACTGGTCTGCTTTGATGAAACATCATCTTGTTATTAGCTAAACATTCCTTGAATTTGACAGGGTCACTTTGCAGTCTGCCTCTCTGTATTTTCATCCACAAGGTTTGCATCTTGAAGTTAATAAATGTACTATTTATGTTCATTGTCTAAATCCATAATACTAGAATGAATTTCATTTCTTGTGGGGCACCATTCAGTAAGCATCACAGGGAAATCCACTATGAACACCACCTTTAGTGGAAGGATGCTTGTCTTTTTTTTTTAGATTTTATTTATTTATTTTTAGAGGGGTAGGGAGAGAGAAAGAAAGGGAGAGAAACATCAATGTGTGGTTGCCTCTTGCACTCCCCTTACTGGGGACCTGGCCCACAACCCAGCATGTGCCCTGACTGGGAATCGAACCAATGACCATTTGCTTAACACACCAGCACTTAATCCACTGAGCCACACCAGCCAGGGCAAGGATGTTTATTTTAAATGCATAAATTTTATTGCACAAATTTGAGAGTAAATTATTTCAATCTCATCTATCAAAAGATTTTTTTTACAGAAAAGTAAGTACAGGGTAGGGCAAAAGTAGCTTTACAGTTTTTTGTATGAAAAAAGACACAGGCTATGATTATTCCAGTAGTTTTAGTAACTCTGTGTTCCACGTACTCACAACTGTGAACCTACTTTTGCAAACCTGTATTCTCTTCCATGAATTAATGATTGTAGGACAACATAATGGGACTGATTATGTGTTGAGTATATGGAATACCAATATATCTAGAAAGACTAGTTTGGGAAAAAAAAGTCCATAATACTCTCAAACTAAATAAGATGTATGAAAATTTTCTATTTCATTTGGTGTTTAGAGAAATAAGAATGCTGATTAGGGAATCATAGAGACCTAAAATATAAAGCCATAGTGTATATTAAAACATTTGAATACATCTGGAGGATTGCAAAATGCACATGTAATCAAACTGCAATACAAGAAAGCTTTTTCCAAATGATAAGATAAATGCTAGAACAAAGAGTAGAAATGGAAGTGAACATCTGTTTGCTTTTTTGGGTTCTTTTTTTTTACAGTTTTTTTTGTGTGTGTTCAAAAATACTGTCATGTGATTTCCAAAACCCATTTTTTCAAATGATTTGATTTTTTAAAATACATATTCATTGGTGTTGAAAATGCAGTCATACTTCATTTATGGACTTCACTAAGCAAGGTGGTTGCATATTGATTCCACTACAAGCACTCAGCTTTTGTTAATGCAGATTCGTGAAATCGCACTAAACTCAGAGTGTAAATAATTGTTGTCTTTTGATTGATCAACACGTCAGCTCTGTAACATAAAATTATTTAAATTCTAAAGTGGGCAGGGAGAACACAGATTTCATCATTCCAGCTGGTAAACTAGCACCTGGGACAGAACTTTAATATATGTTCATAGGATCAATTTTTTCTTTAATAAGACATATAAAAGCTTAATTTTATTCTACTCATTTAGAATCACCTCTTTTCTCTCTCTTCTTTCCACTATTCATTACATGCAGACACAACATGGCAGTAAAAACCCTTGTAATTTGCTAGTAAAAGAGTAACTTTAAATAAAGAATGAATTTTACACAAACTTTACCCAACAAAAATTCTCTCTGTGAATTTATTCTTGATGTATATATATTCTTTCTACTGCCTGCAACATCTCATTAATAATGTATTATACTTTCTGTTCATTTATAAGCTTGAGACTTAATCACATTTTTGAGCCTTAGGTGATGGTGTTTTCAAAAGACTCTCATTTTAAATCTACCAACATTGTTGCTTTAATTTGTTCATAAATATTTTGTAGCTACATGTCTTCTTAATTAAAACTCAGTGCTTGACTATATTGATTAATTAAGCATTCTCATATTTATTTCAGTGAAATGTTAAAAGATTAAGTTCTTATTTTTTGATTTATTCATTCAGGAGATATTATTAAATGGGGCAAGCATCTAGTACAGTTGTCTGTCCCAGGAATGGAAAGTGAGCAGCAGTCACATCAACAAGCCAGACATTAAAACCGATGGCTAAACACATGAATGTAACCTTAATTTATGGTAGCCACTGTGTTGTTTTTCTAATAAAGGTAGCCCCAGTTATTTTAATATTGTGCTTATATTGTCATTGGTAACTTATCATACTATGGTTGTCCTTACAACCAAATGCTTGCTTCCTCAGTGGTTATATTTCAAAAACAATTTCTGAATAATTTTTGTAGCTGAGAATCAGGACAGCAAATAGGAACCTTACTACATTATGAATAGGGAAGAAAGGAGGGCATAAGGAATGGAAGAAATATTTTGCCTTTTGTAAGGTTGTGTTCTAGTTAAGTAAGATTTCAAATGAGATAAATATTTCCTATTATGTCAAGCAAAAATATTTTATTCATATAAGACACTTATGATTTAAAAAAGACTTGTCTCCTATAATAAATACAGTTTTGTACACAAATCAAGAATTGTTTTTTATATAGTATGTCCAGAATTTTATTAAATGAATTTTGCCTTGAATTTATTATTGTAACAGCCTTTGAAAATGTCTGCTGTTTTCATTTACCCCTCTATATCATTTTTTCCTTATTCTGCTTTTCCTCTTGTAGTTAACTAGGACAATGTCAGCACATATTAAAGCCTCATTATTAAATTCTAATACCTGATTTACTCAAAGTACTAATCAAATATCTTTGTAACAAATTAGAAAATTAAGAACGTGTTAAAGGATACTATTTTTTCTCATTATCAGGTTCTTTGTGCTTGGAAAAATCCAATACTGTGTTCTTAGAACAAGGTGAAGAACAAATTTTCATTCCACTGAGGATAAATAGGCAGTAAAGAAATTGTATTTAGCTCTGGCTGGTGTGGCTCAGTGGACTGAGTGCCAAGCCAGACTGTGAAGCAAAGGGCCACCTGTTCAATTCCCAGTCAGGGCACTTGCCTGGGTTGTGGGCCAGGTCTCCAGTTGGGGGATCATGAGAGGCAACCACACATTGATGTTTCTCTCCTTCTCTTTCTCCCTCCTTTCCCCTCTCTCTAAAAATAGATAAATAAAATATTTTTTAAAAGAAAAGAAATTGTATTTTCTTTAAGGTGATTTGTCACACTTCCTAAAACTGTTTGATCCTGGAGCTATACGGGAAGTAAAACTTTTTCTCCTTGTGGTCCATCAGCCTGCACTCATGCACCTACCTGGTTATCACACAACAGTTTTTGTTAGAAGGACTCAGCATGAGACTGGGAACCAGGGTGTCTGTGAAGTGTTGCACCTCTGAGGGGACAGTGAAACAAATCTTTTGCAATAAAAGCAAGGAAAGAAATTATTGTTAATGAAAGGTAGAGATAATCGTACATTTTGATTTAAGAAGCTTTCTATACTAGGAATTATAATTGTTGGCATATGATTGAATATGTTTTGGAAGTTTGATGTTATAAAGTATGGACCAATTTTTTTCTTAAATCAGCAATAATCTTTAATATGGTCTACCACCTGTAAGTCCAAGGAAAAACTTGTTCACTCCATCAACAACACCTTCTTGGACATACCATTCTCTTTTGCTTTGTACAAGGAGCCTCTGACTATATCAACATTAGAGGGTTCTTGTGAAGATTATATGATGTCATATTTTTAAAAACACTTTAAATCACACTCCACACATACCAAGTACTATATAAGTGTTTCTTCTTGTGTAGCATTCTTCAGACCATGTCAATAGGTGGTTTATGTTGTTTTTTTCCAAAGGACCAGCTCTGGTCCTCTAACTTTTCCCTTTTGTGTGTTTCATTTTATTATTTTATTCAAATCAAATATCATGAAAAATAAATTAATGACTTAAAATTTTTATCAATAAAATCATAAACAGAAATCCTGTAAATTCTGATACCTTCACTGCATTTTAATTTTTTATTGCATGTGGGTACATTTACTTATGCATTTCCAAGGCTTTAGGAACTTTCTCAATACCTCAATTCTGTAAAACACTCTTTGAAAAAGTTACTTGTAGACCTCTGGTCAAGATGGTGGTATAGGTAAATGTGGTACTTACATCCTGCCACAACTTTATCAAAATACAGCTAAACTACAGAACAGCCATCATTCAGAACCTCCTGAAATCTGGCTGCATGGAAGTCCTACAACTAGGGAATTACAATAATAAAAAGGAAGCCACATTTACACTGGTAGGAGGGGCAGAGACACAGAACAGGCTGGTGTCACACCTAAGGGTGTCAGATGAAAATCAGGAGGGATATCACTGCTGGAGAGGTCCCCGTAAGGATCAAGGGGTCCCCGCCCCACTCGGGGCTCCCATTCCCAGGGTTCCAGTGTTGGGAAGACAAGTTCCCATAACTTCTGGCTATAAAAATCAGCAGGAATTGAAAATGAGTGAGCTAGAGGGTTTCTGGCGTCCCCAGACAGTTCCTCTTAAAGGGCCCACACGTGAACTTACTCTGATTGACTTCTTCTGAGCTTCAGCACTGAGATAGCAGCTCCAAAGGTACCAAGGACATGTGGGGAGGAACTGAATTGTCTAGCACTGGCAAGAGCTGGGGAGGCAGCTTTCACAGGCAGAAGTGCTGGCAGAGTCCATTGTTCTTTTGCTGAGTTCTCCCCCCACAGCAGGCAAGCACCATATCTGAGTCTCCATTAACCTGGATATCATTGTTTACATCTCCCTGGTGATTTCCTGAAACCCCTCCCCACCAAACTTGCAGGCCCACCCAAGGTGTTTCCAGTGGCTTTTCCTTACTAAAGGCCTGTCTTGGCTCAAGCTTCAGTCTTTTAAAAAATCTCTCAGGGTGTTTCCTAAAATCTTTCAGACAAGCAGCATCTGGTCTCTGCATAACCCATACCTCCTACTAAGTGGCCCCAGGCCCAGCACTAGCAGTAGCCATCCTTGTTTTGCAGCTTGTCCTCTCTTGGACACCTTTCAAGCCCAGCAGATATAGTAGTCATCTTCATATCTCTCCGTAGCTGGTGTCAGGTGGCCCCAGGCAGGACACAGACAGTGTTGACCTTGTACCTCCAGAGACCCAGGCCAGTGCACCTGGTGGACAGCTTCAGACCACACAGACTATATCCCTACCACCACCATAAGCCACACACTCAGGGGCAGACTCAGTGAGCACCAAACCTCTACCAAAGCAAGTCCTGCTCCACAGGGTCAAATCCAGCCCAGCCACTCCTCTGCTGTAGTTGTAGCCGGTCCCCTCAGCTAATTGGTTTGGGGGTTAATCCCTCCTGGTGACACCAACAGCAATCAAGGCTCAACAACAACAGGACAGTGTACATTGCCCACAGAGGGCTGCACCTGGAGCACCTAGCTCAGGTGACTGGGGAGGTTGCACCACTGGGCCTTACAGAACACCTACTACACAAGGCCAGTCTACCAAGTCTGGGAGACATAGCAGCTCGACCTGATGCATAGAAACAAACACAGGGAGACAGCCAGAATGCAGAGACAAAGACATCGGTCCCAAGTGAAATACATTAGAATTGATGCATAATTTCCAGACCTAAACAGTACTCTCCTCTAAATTGATTAGAAACTCCTGAATCTATCAATAATTAATAACCAAGATCACTATGGCCCAAATTAAGAGATAGTGTCAGGTGTCATGTGTAACCTTTTAGACAGGCAGAATCTCTATTTGGCATATTCTAATGAGGAAACTAATTTAATATTGAAATAATTAAGTAACATAATTTGTGAATATAACTTTATTTTTAATTGATTAATTTTATTGTTCTTGTTGACACTAGTACAGATGTACCCCATTTTCCCCCTCTTTTCCCACCTCCACCCCCACCACCACCCATCACCACACTGTTGTCTGTGTCCATGGGCGATACATACATGTTCTTTAGCTAGTCTCTCCACCTTCTTTAATCCAGACTCTCCCACAGAGTCTGGATAACTTTAAATCCAGAGTCTGGATTTGACCCTGTGGAGCAGGACTTGCTTTGGTAGGGGTTTGATGCTCACTGAGTCTGCCCCGGAGTGTGTGGCTTATGGTGGTAGTAGGGATGTAGTCTGTGTGGTCTGAAGCCGTCCACCATTTAACTTCAAAATGAGCCACATGAGTAGGGACAGAACATTCTCTTTGAAGTTAAACTTTATTTCAAATTCCAGCTCTCTCAGCCACTCGCTATGTGACTGATGACTGGTTCAGATTTCCTTACATGTCTGAGCCTTAAGTTCCTCATCTTTCCGAAGCAGAGATAATACCGTATTATGTAATGAAGTTCCTGGGATTACATTTACTATATACTCAATAGGGTCCGAGCACTGCCTGAGCACTGAGGGTGCAGAGGAGCTTGTTAAGGCAGTGAATAAGCCATTTCAAGGTAAGGGGAAAATGTAAGGAAGATCAGCACAGTGGCAGCAGCGCAGGATGGACCCATACGGGCAGGGCACGGGGCGGGGTTAATGGAGGCACAGCCTGCAGGTCTCTTTCCTTTCTTTCATTTCCATTGCGCCCAGTCTAGATATAGCCAACTCTTAGGCCTTGAAGGGAAGGGTCTGATAAATTCCAAATGCTAATTTTCATTAGAAGCAGGATTTAGAGAAATCAAAATCATTTACTTTTTTTAGAAGACAAAAAGAGAATGTATTTACTAATCAAAGTGATTGATGATATTAACTGTTTAAAGTACTGTTCAAGTGAATACTAGAACACTAGTCTACTTATCAATCCCTCTGATAATGTATTTGAAATCACAAATTATATGAGTATTCGCAGTAAACATATGGCATTAGTTGTCCCTCTTGCTCAAAAGAACCATCTGGACCTTTCTCTTTCTGTTCCTCTCTGCCTTCCTTTTACTGCATTACCCTCGCCACTTTGCCTGGATCCTGTGCCAGTCACTTTTGTCGTGACTGTTGCATGTGTTGGGGCATGTGTGCAATGGCTATTGAGTGGATGTGGCAGGGTGTTTACTTACTGAAGGCCAGAGGACGAAGCCGCCTTTCAGCTCATTAAGGAATGCCACCGGTACACTCAGTGGATGCTTGTGGCTAATTCTTGACTGGGAACAGGGAAGAACCACGTTTTTGGTCACACTATTTTTCGTTCCTGCCATGCCCAAAGGAACCCATGCTTGTTGCTGAAAAGATAAATGTCTGGAATTGGAACTAGAGATTATGTGAGCGCCCTTGAGCGTCATTTACAGTAGTGGCCATCCATTCTGCACCTCTGCCTCCCTGGAGTCAAGCAGGTAGAGCTGGGCACTCCCTCTTCACACTGACCAGCAGCCCAGACGCCACCCATTGGGAGGGAGGTGGACGCAGGAGTTGATTTAATTTTCCATTGACAATAGAAGAAGTTACAGGCTGTCTCTTCCCTGCCCCCCCATCTCTGTTAATGTTAACAGTGAAATAATTTTAAAGCAGTTTCCATTTTAAACACAGAGCACCAAAAAGTTGCAAATGCCTTGAACTGAACAACGTATTGCCTCATGACTCTCAAAGCTGTTCTGCCATTTTCTCTCAGGAACTGCTGCTGGGTCTTCCTGATCACAATTATTGATTCCAGGGACTTCACAGGATTAGTTTCTAGAGATGTTCCAGGCTAAGACTGATAGCCTTTGGGAGAGAGGATCTTGGGAATTTTGACAAAGACTAACTGATTTGACTATACAAATACCTCATTTCACTTTTTTAAGGTGTTAAAATCACATGTATACACAAGAAAAGATTAAAAATTCTAAGAGACTAATGAAATCACCTGTGGGGAAGGTAGTGAAAGCTAACGGACTGTGCTGCTTAGAGGCACAACTGTTTAGCGCCAAGGAACAACTCAGAGAGGATCTGACCGCTTGCCCCAGGTTACACTGCTTCTTGATTCTGTTTTGGGTGGAGGGCAGTCATATAATGAACTCTGTTTTATGTCCTTCTCTTCAGCAGAACATTTTCTCAATCAGCACTTACGAATATATTCAAGCTCTGTCCAAAAGGGTCCAGCCATGTAGTATGAAAAACAGACACTTATTGAATAGATACAGGAACATTATACATAGGACAATGCCTTGGTCACCTTCAAAATAGGCACCTTGGGACCTCACACAGTTTTCTCAATTGTGACCAGCTGTCCTGTCATATTTTCCTGAATCTCATTGACTATCTGACTGTTCCCTTTCAAATGTGATTTTAGTTTCAGGAAAGGTCAGAAATTTCAGAGCACCAAATTTGAGCTCTATGAGAGCTGAGTCACCTGGGTGATTGGATGTTTTGCCAAAAAATCTCTGCATAAGACGTGATACATGAGTGGGCATATTGTTGTGGTGAAGCTGCCAATCAGCAGTTGCCCGTAGCTGCAGCCTTCTGAATCATCTGAATAGTTTCTGTGGAGGAATGTTCAAGCTTACTGCAAAATCTGATGCAGATTCATTGCTCTACTCACTCATTCATTGCTTTTCATCACTCAGTCATTTTGAATGCGACAGCCACACAGTACACATGCTCCTTCAGTGGCATCTACTGCCCCCACTGAGTAGTAGAGTGAAGTCGTCATTGTTCGTGCATGCATATTCCAGTCCACTCTCTTCAGCTGCCAGGTTACATCAGTGTCACACAAACCATTCTCCTTATATAACAATAGCCAGACTTTTTCCAGACAGACCTCAGACAATGTAATTATTTATGATGAGAGCACATAAATGCTGATTGGCCTCAAGTTTCATTAGCGATTAAGTGTTATATATATATTTATGTTTATATTATACATATAGATTATTATATTACCCATGTGATGGTTATGTGTATTAGTTTTCAGTTGTTTAATTGAATTAATACTCTTATCTTTCAACCTGTAAGTAGTAAACAAGTTAGGAGGGGATGTCAGCTTTTTTCATGTAACCATATCCCTTTTGAGTTGTTCTCTATTCCTAGTTCTTTCACTTCTCCACTTTTACCTAAACGTGTTTTCCTCTCCAGAGTCAGTGGTTTTCCTGCTCAGTGAGAAGTGGTAAGAGCCCTATGCAGTTATGAGAATTGCATTAAAATTCTTTTTTTTATAATATTGAAAAATCCTATAGGAAATTTTAGGGTCGACATTTGGCTATTACTCACTCATTCTTCTTGATTCATTCACCTAACACCCATTGAATACTTTTCTGTTTAAGTCACTGTGCGGGGATGGTGGTTAGTGCTGCGTAGAAAAGTCCAGGTACTCTAGCAAAATACAACACAGGGCTGAAATCTCAACAAGGGCATCAGGGTGTGCTATTTAAGCTGAAATCCAAAGGAGAAGTAGAAAGTAGCCACTTAGGAGCTGGAACACAGGGATAGGTCCCCCAAGGAGAGCAGCAACCTATAGAAAAGCCTAAAATAATAAAGTGAAGAGGTAAACAGTGGTTATCCTAATAAATACAATTAAAAAAACATATACATAATAAATGAGTTTTGACCAGCACTCAAGGACGTTAATTAGATTTATGCATTTAATGCTGAAACTGAGGATTTTCCTGGGTTAACAATTTTGTGAAGTTATGTAAATTTAATAGTAAAAGCAAAATGATTTTTATAATTTAGTGTCTGATTATCATTCAGTACCTCAAACCTAATTGAGTGTGCAATAAATGTTTATTGAATTGAGCCCATTCATTTTCTTAGCAGACATAATTATCACTGAAACTTTAACAGATAAGAAGCTAAAGGTCTGTAAGTGCCTTTTAACTAGTCAGAATATCAGGAACAAGAAGGACTTTAAATTCGTATTTTCATCCCTAAATAAAAGTTAAATACATTGACCCTTCCATATAATACATATGCATAAAAGATACCCTGCCTTTGTTTATTTTGTTAAGTGAGAAGATAAATTCAGAAAGACTTCTTCAAATAAGCCATTGCTACAAATGCAGATTCTGCCGGGAAGGTGACAGGACCTTGCACACCTGCACTGACTCCGGTGAAGACTGACATTGCTCCTCACCTCTGTGGGTCACTAACCACACCCCATTTTGTCCTTTAATTTTCTTCACCTCCATTGCTGCCTTAGTTCATGCTTTTGCTTTTTCAGCACTCCAGTCTATGCTCCACACTGGGGCAGCAGGGATCTTTCATTGTACTTAATAATTTATCAGTTATACTCTTGCCCTCAGGGTAAATCCAGGCTGCTTCCTCTGTAATGGAGGTGTCCATCATCTAGTTACTTCCTGGGCCAGCCTCTCCTTCAAGCCATCTGTCAGCTGTGATCATGTAAATATATACCGAGTACTGAGAATATGCCTGGTTGCATTCTGTTTCCTTAGCATGCAGCCTTCTCTTTTCTTCCTGCCTCCCCCCAACACACATAACACACGCATACTCAAACACATACACACACTCTTCTCTCACTTACTGTGACCCTCCCAGGCGTAGCCCTGATTCCCTGGAGAGCCTTCTCTGGCCTTGCTGCTCCTCTGGCCCACCTCAGACTTACTGGCCTCTCTGTGTGCTGATGGCCTCTCCTACTAAACTGACAGCCCCTTTAGGGCAAGGACTGCCCTCTGTGATTGAACCTCTGTATTCCAACCCTGGTTCTGTCCTGGACACAGCCATCGATTCATGTTTTGCTTTGTTTTTAAAGAAATAATTGGATGGTAAAAGGATTTTTAATGGGACAAAGATGTAATTGGATTTTAATTTAGGTCAGTCATTGGGGCAGGGACAAGAAAGAAGTGAATGGATTCCAGTGAATCCATTCCAGGGACAAGAAAGAACTGAATCTGTGGCTTCCAGGTGGAAGGTTAATGGGTCATTATAGGTGGGGACTGCAAGGCTGTATCCCACACAAACCCAGGGTCCTGGTGGGGAAGAGGCTTACAGGTACTTAGTTCTATGGTGTTCTCTTCAAATGACTGAAATTTACCTCCAATGAGTGGAATCTTACCTCCCTGCTGTAAATAATTAATTCACGAGACTTCATCTTTTGTGGTGTCACAAATTAAAAGAACACAGAGCATGGACCAGAAGCCTCGGGCTGGCCTTTAGGCTGTGTTATGGACTCTTGTGTGACATGGGGCCACGCTGAGGACTCTGAGTCTTTCCTCATCTCTGTAATGAGAGTTCCGCATGCAGTCCACACGCCTCCCAATGCTGTCGGCGAGACTGACACAAGTGCAAGTTCTTTGTAAACTAAAGTGTTAAAAAAAGGGGGGCAGCCCTGGGTGGTGCAGCTCAGTGGATTGAGCAAGGGCCTGTGAAGCAAAGGGTTGCCAGTTCGATTCTCAGGACACATGCCTGGGTTGCAGGCCAGGTCCCCAGTGGGGGACACATGAGAGGCAACCACACATTGATGTTTCTCTCCCTTTCTTTCTTCTTCCCATCCCCTCTCTCTAAAAATAAATAAAATAAAGTATTTTAAAAATACTTTATATAAAAATACTTTATATAAAAATAAATAAATATTTTTAAAAGGGCAAAACTAATATCATAATTTGCTTAGCAAAACATGTTGACCATATTGCTATTCAGTCTTCATTCCCTTTATTCCTTGGGTTTTGTAATGTGCTTACAATGTCTAATTATTACTGCCCTTTAACTTATGCCAACACGCTGCGATCCTCATCACTTAAATAGTAACTCATATGTTGACAGTAATTTTATGGAAGCTGTAAGAAAGGTGTGTTTGCTACTAATATTGTCTATTCTGTAAAACCATCAAAATCTTAGAAGATCTTTTGTTTCATCAAAACAGCATGGAGGTGAGAAGGCATTGTTGGTTCAGGTAATTACAAATAATAGCTCTATTCTGGAAAGAAAGGTACAGAGATGTTAAGGCCATAAACATGCAACCAGCCACAATGTGGAGTGTGGTGATCTTGGGTTTAAATCCTGGCCCTTACTTGCTCTGAAACCTTGTACAAGTTTTGTAACTCTTTGAGTCTCATTCTCCTAATCACATAGATGTGAATAACACTAATGTCTACCTCAGAGGAGAGAATTAATGAGGTGTAAGCAAAGCTCTCTCTCAGGACAGCATCCAGCACAGGTGTTATCTGCTCAGTGTAGGAAACCTTTCCTATTTATTGTTGACGCTACTCCAACCTGTGATGATGGCAATGGCATGTAATACCATGTGTCTCTTTTCTTCCATCCATGTCTGCGGAAATTTTCCACGTTCTAGTACAATATTTCTGAACCTCAGTTATAATCTTCTGAGCAGTTTGTGTAGAGGAATAATAACTATGATAATAAAAAATAGTCGTTGTTTCTTAGATTGAGTAGCTATAATGTGCCAGGCAGGCCCATGATTGTTTTTTTTTATGAAATGGTTTGTAGCCATGCAGACTCGATCCCCTAGTCAGTTGCCAGGATCCCTGGGCACAGATGAGTGAACTGAGGTCTGGGCAGTAAACAGACACGCTTGCTCTCACCTCGCTGCTGTGCTCTCTGTGCAACACTAGGCAGCGCCCTCCTGGGATGCCCCACACCCCCGCGGCTCACGGACATCTCTGCCACAGACTCTCTTTGGAACCAAGGTAGTCGCACCTTCCTTTGCACGTACAGGCCATTCTGAGAATCTAAACTAGACTTTCTTCGGTAGTCCAACTCCATTACAGAGTCTGCTTAATGTTTAGGAGTGAATTTTTGAGTGCTTGAAGAACTTGGATTAAACAAAGTTGTTTTAGTATATTGGACTATTTTTATCCAATTAATCAGTCTTTCTGTTGTTGTTTTTTATATGTATGTTCTGTTTTTCTTCACCCTTTTTAACAGTCTGCAGAGAGTCAAGAAAGATAAAACCAGTTGTTTTTAAATGCTTATTAGTAGCTTTTTAATTGTCCCCTCTTACTTTTTGAACAAATGCAAACTGTAGGAACCTCTTAAATCTTTTCGGTTAAATATTCCTTTGTCAACAGTTCTTTAACCATTTGGAAAGGTTCTATCCATGACTAAAATTGTTTAAAGAAAGGATTTCTAAATATCTGACTTCCAACCTAAAATTTTTCCGTTCTCATTGGGGTACACACAATCACAAAAACCAAAACATCATTCCGTGGTGAAACTTCAGTTTTACATTACTACATTGATTTGGGTTTTTTTATTACTTATTGTAGCCGAATTGCTACAATGTGTATTAACAAAAGGTGCTGAATTTCTTATTACCACCACCACCACCCTTCCCCTACTTGATTTTAGGTGAATTTTATTGCATTAAAAAATAATACTCTGATTCCTTAACTGCCAGGAAACAAAGATCATTTTTATTAATGTCGCTTCCAGGATGATCATGTCAGTCATCTCTTTGAAATTTCATTTTGGAAACTAAGTTTTTTCTGCAAGACCCTTCAAAAGAAGCTTTAAAAATGGAAGATAATAATAATAGACTAGATGTATTTGAGCTTTTATACAATGAAA
This sequence comes from Artibeus jamaicensis, assembly GCF_021234435.1. Classification (NCBI taxonomy): domain Eukaryota; kingdom Metazoa; phylum Chordata; class Mammalia; order Chiroptera; family Phyllostomidae; genus Artibeus; species Artibeus jamaicensis. Next base: position 444,307 of record NW_026521992.1, read on the forward strand.
CTTAACTATTCCTCAAACTCCATTTCAAACTTGCTTTTGTGCATGAAAATATGGTGCATAGCTTTTCTGCCCTGATTTTTCAAAAAAAAAAAACCCCAACAGGTTTTTTTCAATATAGTGTCCTCTGAAGGATTTGATGCATAAGGTCAGAGTGTCAACTCATTCCCAGGCCTCTGTGGCAGGGTCACGGGGAGCACAGGCCCGTACTCAGGGTGCCAGCCAGGCCCTCTGTGCAGAAAGCTGAGCATCCAGGCTGTCTGTGGGTGGGGGAGGCAGAGCATGGCCAAATTCTACCCCCAACACCTCCACCACTTCCAAAAATAATGAAACACATCTACAATATTTTGATTTGACCTTAATAATTACAGTGGGTATCAAATGAAATGCTACAATTGAGAAACTATGGATCTTTGTATGGAGAAGTGATCACAGAAGGTAGAAAGAACAGCTCTCAATTTACCTGACAGATTTGGTGACAGACAGAGGGAGACAGAGACCAGGACTCTGTATCAAGGCCTCCATTCTTGCTCCTCACCTCAGGCTCACAGGCAGTGGTGGGAGTCAAGACAACTCACCCTCGTTGTCATGCCCTCCGTTGTAGTTCTGCCAGGGGTGGGGCAGTAGGGAAATCATGAGGGAAACCTTACGAGTCTAGGGTTCCTTTTAGAGTCATCCAGGGGACTCTTGGCCTACCTGCTAGGACTTCCTCAGGTACCTGAGCTGAAGTCCCACCCATGACATTCAGTCTTCTCTATTGATAAAGTGTCCTCCTGGGTTCTTAGAAGCTCAGCTATTTTAGTGAGTCGTCTGGAAAAATGTGGGTACTTCGGTGGAGTTTTGTTTGCACGAAGGGTTGGAGTCAGCAGAGGCTGCATTGGGAATCTAAAGACATCTTTAATTTGGGGAGACAATTGGTGGCTGTAGGCAGTGCAGGAGCATCCTTCAGATGTTACTGACCAGAGGAATGTCCTATGGGCACTAAGTTCAGCACAGATGTCCTCAAGGAAGCAGATGCTACAAGAGATTTTGAGTAGACATTGACGTTCCTCCCCTGTGTTCCCTTACACGTTGTACAATCCCTTACCAGATCCCCATCACAGTAGTTCTTTGTTTGAGTGACCTCTTTCTAACTCCCTTACCCTGGGCGCCTCAAGAGCAAGGGTAGTCTAGGCCTAACTCTTGTTTTTACTCTTCCCCTAAGACTGGCACAGGGCTTGACACCTGAAGAATACTTACTTGAGAGTGCAATAATGGAGGAAACATGAATGACATGTTTCTAATGTTCATTTGTTGATCTTACAGCTTGCCTGATCTCATAACAGCAGTTATGAAATATTAGACCTGAAAAAGGCCTTAGATGTCAGTCAGCGATTTGGCAGCAAAGCTGGAACCAGTTGCTGGTGGTGTACGACTCCTGGGTCAGCGTTCCATCCGCAGCACCTGCTTTGGTGCACCTGCCTCTTTGATGGTGGCGTTTGCATTAGCTCACCCTGTGTGCAGTACCACAACCTGTAGGAACTGCAAGATTCTGAATTAACACAAACATATAATAATTAAGATATTTAATGTGGCTTTCATAGTATTCCATTTCTCTTTTTATTCAAATCACTACAGCTATTTAAGAGAAAATATTTTAATAATAGTAACTGACCTTGAATTACAATTTTATAGTCATGCTTATGAAATTGTGATGAATAAATTATACATAATGAGTGAAATAAAATGCAAAGAAAAATGTCTTCATTTGTTAAGAAGGGGAGAAATCACTCTTAAAGATGTTTTGTCTAGGACTAATTTACTAGAAATTTGGTCCCTGTTGTGAAGATTAATAGCAGGTGGACTTTTACAGAGTTTCTCAGCCTGTGTCTCATGTTCTAGTTCTTTTATTATCACAAACCTCCATGAGCAGATGATTGTTTCTTCCTGCCCTTCACTCACAATATAGAGCTGTAATTGAGTTCATATTTCTCACCCAACCTTTCAGCTGTAATTAATACTTTATTGTATCAGATTTTAACACCAACTAGCCGAGCAGCAGGATATTGGCCTGCATTCTCAGGCATGCTTCACATGCACACATGCATGTGCACACACACGTGCACACAGAACAGTAGTAATTTACAGCTGCTAGGCAAGCTCCTTGTGCTGCATTATTGCTGAGAGAACATAAAATATATTTGTGGTGCCCTGCAAATATTCCACAGCAGTTAATGGCTAATCTCAGCTAGAACAAAGCAGGACAAAGAGAAATGACTATTGCAAACTAGGATATGCAATCCCACAGACCTGTTTACACTGTGTATGCGGTGCAGTGCCCTCGGTGTGTGTAAAACTAGTCATCAGTCCTCTTGTATGATTCCATGAGTGCGACCCTGCTAGATCAGCAAGTCTCAGTGCCAGTGTTACCCAAAGGATCTAAGGAATCTTAGTTGTGATGAGTAGTGTGTGAACGTATTGAACTAACCTTTTCAAAAATTTTATTGTATTTTTCCATTCCCATTTAGCCCCCTTATACTCCCTCCCCTGTGACACAATCACCACACTGTTGCTCTTCTTAGTTCAATTGTACCAGGTTTTATGTACTAACAGGGTGTCATTTCAGTAAATGCTGACAGGTTTAGGAAAAGGATGTGACTGAACACAGAACAAGAAGAAAATAAATTCTGTGTTGTTCCATGGCAATAAACTTCCATTGCATATATATTTTACATGCTTTCCATATAATTTATATCATTTATTATTTCATATATAATTGCATATATATTTTACATGCTTTCCACATAATTTATACTTTCATTTTCTCTTGTCCCCAAATATTAATCTTCAAGAATGAAGATATTGACACTGACATCTATTTTTTATACACTTAAAATACGTGGTTTTTACCAAAAATTGCAAATTAAGATAATGGTCACTATTTGGTACCATGAAATGAACAATATTCTAAGTACTTGAAATAATCAGAAGTGCCAACATTAAAGGGTTAGCAAAAGCAACAATGAAGTGATTGTTATTCTTCTCCTTCATTCCTTTCCTTGTTCTGTTATCCAGTTGGGTAGCCATCCAATAGTTTATGCTGACAAGAAGTGGAATAAATAGATAAGAAAAATGGCATACAACTAAGGGTTTAATCTGGAAATGAACTAGGGAAAAAATGTTAAAGTCAACTTCAAATCTGCCACAGGCTTTACCTCAGTCTTCAAAGTTTGAAAAGACCAAAACATTTTATCACATTTGAACTTTCAAGTTTAACAAAGTACATGAAAGATGTTCTTTTCTAGGTTATACTTCATGTGCTATTCTATATAAATGCAGACTTCTTTTTCTCCTTGTAAAAAGCCTGAGAATTTTGTTGGAGAAAAGCATGGCATAAATCAAACTTTAAATTAAATTTCATTCCATAAGAAAGTTATGATATAGTGATGTCACATTTTTGGCAGGTTCATCTTCACTATGGAGTGTGCCTTCTTATTGCAAATGCCCTGGGGAGATTTCACGTTACCCTAAATTCAAAAACAATGAAACGAGGTGTGTCTTTAATAAACAATGGAAGAATAAGTAATACATTAAAAGCATAGTAGAGTTTAATTCAGCTAACCAAGGTAGAAATGTCTGCTTGATTTTCCTTTCTTAAGGATTTTTAAAAATCATTTTTAAGAAAAAATATTCAAACAGTGAGATTTTCAAAGCTACTTTTGATATGACAGTTGTGGTTGGGAAGATAATATGAAATTCATTAGTGAAATGATGTTATTTGAACAAATGAAAAACATGTCTATCATAGATCTGGTAAGGTACTGCTGACCTAGGTGCCAATGATGTGTTAATTTCCATCAAGAAGATGGCAGTTTGTGGCAGTTGGTCAGCAGATAGAATTTAGCTATTTTTCATTAGCACTTGGACTTTGATAAAGGGGAATAGAAAAGAACTGCTTGACCTTTCAGTGCTTAAATTATTAAAGAGCAAATAGATTTGAGGCCTGGGTGCTTGCAAATCTAATTTGTCTTGTGGAGCAAAGATGAAAAGACATTTTGAGTTTGAAATTGCTCTAGTCAGCTTAGATTTTCCTTTAATACATCTGAAGATGAGTAGATGGTAGCCATTTAAAAAGTAATGTATCTGGAATAAAGTATATAGTGTAACATATCAGCTGGCTAAAATGGAGACCTATTGCAGGATCATTTAATTCTCAAAGTTTCATCTAATTCTCATGAAACTGTTGTTTGGAAAAATTAATTTTTCATCCACAGTCAAATGGTATTTAAATTACAACACAACATTTTCTTACATTAGAGAATGTCAGATATTATGTTGCTCTAGTTAAAGTAGGACAGTGGCTGTCACATAGCAGGTGCTCAAAAATATTTAGGTAATAAATTAGTAAATGGACACACCACATGACACACGTAACAGCAAAGTTGGGGAAAAACAGGATGGAAAGTGAGAGATGGAGGTGAGTGAGGAGGGTGGAGAACGCAGATGCACAGCTTTTGATACTCTCAAGGTTCATTATCTAATTGTAGGTCATCTAGGATAAATTTACAACCATGTCAGCATCCTCTTACCATGAAACTTTTTTCATGGTAATTTTTTCCTCTATTAGTTTTTTGGTAATCAGGAAATGAATATGAAATAAACTTAGTATTAAATTTCAGTAAAGCAATATATGCTTGCGAATACCAGTGTATTTCCTCCACACTACTACATATAATATGTAGAGAATAGAAATTACTTCTTGATCATATTATGCTTTCAAAAATATGTACTTTATGGCCCCTTCATTCTAAGTGTCATGACAGAAGAAATGACTAAATAATAGCCCTCCTCTTTACATAAAACATATTTTTGTGAGTTTGGAGCAGAACAAAAGTACACCAAAAGTGGGGAACAGATTGTAAGCCCCTGTGAGAGGGTCTCAGTCTTTTTCATGAGGTAAGGTCTTCTGTTGAGAGTGATAAAGAAATTGGTGTGTTGGGGAGAACAGCATTTAAATAACAAGCTAGGGTTCAGGCCAACATGAAGTAATAAAGGAAAAAGATGTTTTTAGTAAGAAAATCCAAGATCTTGGCAGTTGGACAGTCCAGAAGTGGCTTTCCTAACCTTTTATCTAGCAGAGTTAGAATCAGGAGGGAGCTCCTTCAGGTTGAGAAGTGGGCGATCAGTGTCCTCCATGCCATCGATAAGGAGGCTTCTGGGAGAGATCAGGAGTTGGAGAGGACACTAGCCAGTTGCTAATGTCACAGCAGAATCTAGGAGTGTCCTAACTGGAAATCATTAATGTCACATGAATACAGATGGGAAAAAAAATTTAAGTCAAAGATATAATTACCATCTGTAGTTCTTGTGATGCAATAAATGAGAAAGAATCTTCACACTATACTCAAAATGAATCGATTATGGGGAAGTAGATGGAGACTGGTTTGTGTGTTGGTTGTGTTTGCATTAGCAAGTGAAGATGCCTATGGTGCAGACATTTCACATGAATGTCCTCACGAGGAATTTTTAACATGTGATGATAGTACTGTCTTTCTGATGGTTGAGATGCCTTCTGCTACTTAATTAGCTTTGTGCCCCAGAAAGAATGAGCATTTCACCTCTGAACCTCAGTTTTCTCATCAGCAAAATGGAAAAATAAAACCTGCATATGCAAGGCACCCGGCCTAGCTTCCCTACATAGAGTAATTCCTGTAATTTTCCCCATGTAGCTTCATATTTCCACTTTGTATAGTTTATGGACTTTCCAAAAGTTGTTTTTAAAGTGAAATTTTGGAAATCATGTCATAGAGCAAATAAATTGGAAAAGCTGACTGATAGGAGGAGGCTAATGTTAAAAATTATTTCTTTTAATAAAGAATCTCTTGGCAAGGCAGTTGATTTCTTTGCTGTATCTCTTTTGTGATAGTAGTTCTTATATGCTAAATAAAATTATGAATAAAAATAAAAGAGCATTAAAGAGATCCATCTAATTCTCTCATAACAAAGGAAAAAATAAGAAACAAAGAAATTAATTTAGAACCTCTGTTTTTTGAAGGATTAGGATTAGAGCCTAGATTGATGCACATGCCTACTGCCTTCCACCCCTATTAAAGGCATTTCAATAGAAAAGTCACACTTCTTCAGTGTTGTTTGTGTTCATTGGCATACTGATTAAAAGTCTTCATAGATCAGCTCTCATCTGTGGTAGTACTATGGTCTTTTGCTTTTTAAAAAAATATATTTTATTGATTATGCCATTACACTTGTCCCATTCCCCCCTTCATTCCCCTCCCCCCTGCACACCCCTCCCCCACCATTCCTCCCTTTCATTTATGTACATGTGTCACAAGTTCTTTAGATTCTATATTTCCCATACTATTCTTGCCCTTTCCCCTATTTTCTACCTACCATCTATGCTACTTATTCTCTGTACCTTCTCCCCCTTTCTCCTCCTCACACTCTCCTGTTGCTAACCCTCCATGTGATCTCCATTTTTATGGTCCTGCTCCTGATCTAGCTGTCCTCTTAGTTTGCTTTTGTTTCAGATGTGGTTGTTAGAGTTTGCTGTCCTTTCACTGTTCATATTTTTTATCTTTTTTTTTAGATAAGTCCTTTTAACATTTCATATAATAAGGGCTCAGTGATGATGAACTCCTTGAATTTGACCTTATCTGAGAAGTACTTTATCTGTCCTTCCATTCTAAATGAAAGCTTTGCTGGATAGAGCAATCTTGGATGTAGGTCTTTGGCTTTCATGACTTGGAATACTTCTTTCCAGCCCCTTCTTACTTGTAAGGTCTCTTTTGAGAAATCAGCTGACAGTCTGATGGGAACTCCTTTGTAGGTGACTATCCCCTTATCTCTTGCTTCTTCTAGGATTCTTTCCTTCATTTTAATCTTGGCTAATGTAATTATGATGTGGCTTGGTGTGTTCCTTCTTGGGTCCAACTTCTTCGGGACTCTCTGAGCTTCCTGGATTACCTGGAAGGCTATTTCCTTTGCCGGATTGGGGAAGTTCTCCTTTATTATTTGTTCAAAGAAGTTTCCCACTTAGGGCTATTCTTCCCCTTCTGGTATCCCTATAATTCAGATGTTGGAATGTTTAAAGAGGTCCTGGAGGTTTCATAGCCTCTCCTCATTTTTTTGAATTCTTGTTTCTTCATTCTTTTCTGTTTGGTCATTTTCATCTTCTTTCTGGTCCACTCCATTGATTTGAGTTCCAGTTTTCTTTCCATCACTATTGGTTTCGTGTACATTTCCCTTCATTTCAATTAGTTTAGCCTTCATTTGTTCTTCTAATTTGGGACTAAAATCAACCAGTTCTCTGAGGATCCTGATCACCAGTGTTTTGAACTGTGCATCTGAAAGGTTAGCTATCTCTTGGTTGCTTAGATTTATTGGCTCTGGGGCTTTGAGCTCTTTTTCTGCTTGAGCCATAATGTTTTGGTCAGGTCACACCTATTACGTACAAGGGGCAGAGCCTTAGGTGTTCACCAAGGTGGGACAACCCAGTTGCTGGTTTTTGACGCTGTAAGTGGGGGCAGGGTCAGAGAGGGGCAATGGTGTTTGTTCAGCTCTCTCAGATTTCTGTCCCCTCTACCGCTTCCCACAAGCAAATTGGGCCCTTCTGGCGCTGGTTCCCAGGTGTGTGGGCCTGTGCACCCTCCAGAACCCTGTGAGTCTCTCCAACAAACTCTCTGTGAACCGGGGAGAGCACCTCAACCCCAAAAGTCTTTCCAATTGGTGCTTTCAGGCTCTAATTCCTGTTGCTAGGTCCCTGGCCTGAGCGGTCTGTCTCGCTGCTGCTCCTTCACTTGGTTTATCTGCACGCGAATGTGTGACTGTGGTCAGCCAGCCACCTTCCGCCCATTGCCACCCCACACTTGGGATCCACCAACTGCCGCCTGGGCTCCCAAGCTCCTGGGTGCGTCCTTCTGATCTTTCCTGCCCAACCTGCTCCACCGCTGACTCCGCCTCTCTTACTGGTCTGGATGAATGGTGTGTCATTGTCAGACTTCCATGCAGTTCAATTTTCTGTTTTTGGCTGCGTTTTTGTTACTAAAACTTTGTTGTTTTTAAACTTGGTTGTGCAAGGAGGCACAGTGTTTCCACCTACGCCTCCATCTTGGCCAGAAGTCTGGTCTTTTGCTTTGACCATGACCCCGTATTCATGCTCTTCTATAACCCAATACTTTTGTTAATATTTGCTGCATATCCAGAATTTGGCAGTTTAGAACAACCTTTCTATTTTGTCATGATTTTGTGGGCCAGCAAAAGATTGGCTAAGATTTTTTTGCCTGGCATCTTCAATGGCTGCCATCACCTGAAGGCTCAGCTGTGTAGCCTTCCAATATGGCACATGCACATGCCTGTCAGTGATGTTGGCTGTTGGCTGGGAACTATGGCACATGTCTGCATGTGGCCTCTCTAGCATGGCCAGTTCAGGCTTTTTTTCCTAGCTAGCTTCCCTGGGAAACCAGGCTGAAGATGCATGGCCTTCTGTGATCTACACATTGTTCCTCTGTTACATTTTGTTGGCTGAATGTAATCATTAAGGTAGACCAACCTCATTCTTAAGGGGAGAAATTTCAAAGAATTTTGCACATATATTTTAAAATAGCTACTTCTGACTGTAGCTGTAAGAAGTCAGGAAGAAGAGGGCTAGAACTCAAAGTCCATGTTACCTCCATCATGTTCCTTTCACGTTGGCTCTATCATAGAGTAAGAACTCTACCACATTTGGTAGACCCTTGTACATGACCATAAGTCTCTGATGTTAAGAAGTAAGAGTTGTATTTCTTTTTAAGTTTACATCACTGCTCAGAATTCTCTTTAGTATTACACCATAAACCTGCTGGACTACCTGTCTACTGAGCAATCATTGCAATGTTCTACGACAATTGATTTTTGTTTAAACAGAATTATCAATACAAACTGAACAGAAGCTGGATTACATTACACTAACACGCTAAGTAGTTGAAGTCTTAGAAATAGCTGATTTCGCTGAGTGCAAATTCAGAGTACACACAGACAGGAGCCCCAGGCTGGCGGGCCTGGTACCCAATTCTGAGCAACTCTAGAATTACAGCGGTGTTTGGAGGAGAAACAGTGCTTTTTGACGTAGTAAGAAAAAGATGCATCTCACTGCAGGACTTTCAGTCTAATCTGGGTTCAGTTTTTGAAAGCTGTCATCAAAGTTTAGTTTTTCTCAATATTAGAAACTATTTTTTAACAAAACTGTACAAAATATAGCAAATGTATATATCTTAGTAAATAACAAAGTCTGTCTCTTTAAGATTTCTTTTACTCTCCTCAGGTTACTTCAGAATTCAAAGACATTGGAGGAGTGGGAGGGGAGGTGGGAGGTCCACTCCATAGGGACATCATGCTGTGCAGCATCTTTGAAGGATGATCATTTCCCATCTTATCTTTATATGTAATTGAATTAGAATTGTTCAGAATTTACTCCTAGGAATTTCTTATAACTCCAAGGCCTTGGCTTTTGAAATCCAATCCTGTTTCCCTGCTTTTCTTATGCCATCTCTTTCCACTGACTGAATATGGTGAAGGGGAAAGGAGTATGAGGAAACATCAAATATACCATGTTCATATATTGGAAGAATCGGTATCAATAAAATGTCCATAGTACCCAAAGCAATCTATAAATTAAATGTAATTCCTATTAAAATACTAATGGTATATTTCACAGATCTAGAACAAATACTGCAAAAATTTATATGGAACCAAAAAAGACTCCAAATACCTTCGGCAATCTTGAAAAAGAAGAACCAAGATGGAGGAATCACAACACCTGATATCAAACTATACTACAGGGTCACTATAATCAAAATAGTTTGGTTCCGGCATAAGAACAGACACATAGATTAATGGAACAGAATAGAGAGCCCAGAAATAAACCCATGTCTCTAAGTCAATTAATATTTGTCAAAGGGGGCACGAGCATACAGTGGAGTAAAAAATAGCCTTTTCAATAAATGGTGCTGGTAGAACTGGATTGGTACATGCAAAACAATGAAACTAGAACATCCACTTACAGCATACACCAGAAGAAACTCAAAATGGATAAAAGACTTAAATATGAGTCATAATACTGTGAAACTCTTAGCATAAAAGATAGGCAGTAAAATTTCAGATATCCCACATAGCAATATTTTTTAGAGATATATCTCCTAGCAAGGAAAATAAAGGAAAAAATAAACAAATGGGAATACATCAAACTAAAAAGCTTCTGCATGGCTAAAGAAGTCATTATCAAAATGAAAAGAGAACCAATCATATGGGAAAACATACTTGCAAATGATAGATCAGACAAGGGTTTGATCTCCAAAATATATAAAGAACTCAAACAACACCAAGAAGACAAACAGTCCAATTAAAAAATGGGCAAAAGACCTGAATAAACACTTCTCCAAGGAGGACATACAGGTGGCTCATGGACATGTGAAAAAGTGCTCAGCATCACTAGCCATCAGAGAGATGCAAATTAAAACCACAATGAGCTATCACCTCACACCTGTCAGAATGGCCATCATTAATAAATCAAACAACAAGTGCTGGCAAGGCTGTGGAAAAAGGGAAACAAACCCAAGTGCACTGTTGGCGGAAATGCAGACTGGTGCAGCCACTATGGAAAACAATGTGGAGTTCCCTCAGAAAACTAAAAATGGAACTACTTTTTGACCAGGCATTCCCACTGCTGGGATTATACCCTAAGTATCCCAAACACCAATTCAAAAGGACTTATGCACCCCTATGTTCATAGTAGCTCTGTGTACAATAGTCAAGTGTTGAAAACAGTCTGAGTGCCCATCAGATGAGTGAATGAAAAAACTGTGCTACATTTATACAATGGAGTAGTATTGCACAGCAGGAAAAAGAAAGAATTCCAACCTTTTGCAACAGCATGATTGAAACTGGAAACTGTTATGCTAAGTGAAATAAGCCAGTTAGTGAAAGACAAAGACCATATGATCTCACCTATAAGTGAAACCTAATCAACAAAACAAAAAAATGAGCAAAATCAATCCAGAGGCATAGAATCATAGAATAGACTGACAGTGGTAAGAGGAGAGGAGGGAACTGACTATTTCAAAGAGGATGAAGAGAATAGTCCAAGAACATATAAGAAGGACCCATGGACATTGACAATGGTGTAAAGACTGACTATGGAACAGAGGAGGGCTGAGTGGAAGGGGCCAAAGGGAAAAAATTGGGACAACTGTAACAGCATAAATAATAATAAAAAATAAAATCTATTATATCAAAAAAATATCAAAGTCAAATCTTACTTAACGTGAGTCATTACTCATTGTATTTTGTGGCCTGTTAAAGCTTTACATGTATTTGTACAAATGTCATAGAAGAAAGTAATACATTGCCTTTTTAAAATTTATAGTTAGTATAATTTTATTTATTACATAAACTGTTAATTGTCTACAAATTCATCTTCAATTTCATTTGAGAAAAATATTATTTTAGTGTTCTACTCCCATAAATAGCAAAGATTGCTATATAAAACTTTTGTAATTATGTGAATATTATTTCCTCAAAAAATTGTATTTTGGAGGATGAGAGAGCTCTGTGACAGGTTCGGCACTTTGCCTCTGTCATTGAGCAAGTGTCTTGTGAGTGTATATTATGTACTAAGCGCCTACTGTTGACTAATCCAGTGTATTCTTTGTTTTGGATACCCTTTATGTCCATGCAACTGCAGGCAAAGGGCATCGGCTCAGTTATCATAAAATATCACTGATAATCCTTTTTCTTCTAGTGTCTACCAAATAGTTGTTGAGGAAGAAAGTCCTCGAAGAACAAAAAAGACAACAGAAATCTTGAAGTGCTACCCAGTGCCAATACACTTCCAGAATGCTTCCATCCTGAACTCACAGTACTACTTCGCTGCCGAATTCCCAGCAAACAGCCTGCAGGCGGCTCAGCCTTTTACTGTCGGTGATAACAAGACATACAATGGATACTGGAACACTCCCCTTCTCCCTCATAAAAGCTACAGAATTTATTTTCAAGCCGCTAGTAGAGCCAATGGGGTAAGTCTTATAGATGGCCGTCTTATAGATGGCTGTTTACTTAGGCTATTTAAGGTTATTAATGGAAACATAGATTAAATAAGAAAGTAGTAAGAAATAGTCATTCTTTTGTGTGGTTTTTTACTTGGAACAAGTGTGGTATTTTTTCTCTTTTGAAAATTATATACACCTAGAGGAATTTATGGAAAGAAATGAATATATTCATATTTGTTTTGGTGGAAAGACTATATTGTCAATATGATGGTTTTTATTTTCAGTTTTTACTTGTTACCAAAAGTTGGCTAGTAACTCTGCTTAGCTTACTGTTTTACAGGAAAAGACTATAGCTACCACACATACATTCAGCTCATTTAAAATATTGTGAGATTCACAACATCTGTCTTTTCAGCATATTCTGTCCCATTTCTTTGTTTCCACAAGAGTTTATGCTTCCTATAACTGTGACTAAATTAGCTATCTTTTTTCTTCAAAGAGAAAACAGCTTTAGAAAGACGGGATGTTAACAAAATAAAAACTATCGAATCATTCCTAATTTTTTTCCCTATTCTGTTCAGACCAACCCAGAACTCTGATAAGATAGCATCATATCCTTAGAAGGGCAGGTTTTCCCAACACAACAGTGGTTTGCCTCCTTCATGGCATGCATCTGGGTGTCATTAGTAACTTGACTTTTACCGGCGAGAAGGGAGGAAATCTTGGACAAAATGTGTCTGCCTGGCAGCCCCTGGCCTCCTTCTACCAACCCTTACTTGCTACCTGTGAAGGCACATTTTGTGTTCAGCTCCTCACTTCTAATCTGCTCCGGAAATGCCCACCACCACTGGTACTGGAAGCTGGAAGGTGCATCTGGGCTTAATTCAAGGAGTAGCCGTCAGGTGATTAACGCCCCACTTGGAGCAATTCGACCTTTCCTTATCAGTATTTAAACAGAACTGCAGATACTTTTGTCTTAAATAAAACATGAATAGTGATTTTCCCCCTCTTTATTTGACACAGGAAACCAAAATAGACTGTGTTCGAGTGGCCACAAAAGGTAGGTTGAAACTGTGGGATGTTCTCCTGACTTGTCCTTTAAGACTTTAGAGGGTATTTAAAACTTCTTGAAATATTAACTTCATTGATGTGAGTGGGTGTGTGTGTGTATGTATGTATGCCGCAGGATCTAATGTCAGCTAACATTGGCAGTTAAAATCAACGTTGACATACTTTTAAAAATATGTCATATTGCTCTGTTCCAAGCAGTTTTCAATGGTTATCTTTTTTAAAATTCTTTTAAAATAAAATTTTATATGATCTCAGCATAGATTTTTGAAACCATAGTACCACACAGCGCTCCTGTAGCTGGTGTGCATTCACATACAAAGTAGTTCCATGGTCCACATGTTTTGTTTCATTTTTTAACTGATAATGTGTGTGTCTCTTTGAACCCGGTAATCAGGTGGTGTTGTGGAACCTATTTCCCAGGCCAGTTCAAATATGCGCTCGAGAGTGAGCTATAGAAATGGCTGGGCAAGCCGCTGGGCTCACCACACAACGGCCCCTAAACAAGAAAGCGCACCGTGTGCGCCAAGCTCTCAGGTCATCCTGTCAACTTTGTAGTGTGATTCCAGCCCTCACGTGTGGAAGTGTATGAGAAAAAGGTTTGAGAAGTGTAAAATAGCGCATTGAAACAAGGCATTATAAATTAACACTTGTAGCTAAATACACTCCTTCCAACACGGGAGTAACCGTGCACACTGAGCAAGTTCTGTGTGGTTTAATTTCGATGCGATGGTAAAAAGGCGTCATGGGGTCTGTGGCACCAGGTTTGATCAGGTCAGAGGCAGTGGTCTCTCCATGGGATCTGTGGGATATAAACACCTTGCTTTCATTGTGTAACTGTCAGGTGCCAGGATTTCAATATATCGTGGATGACCATCTGCATTTTCAAAATTCTCATTGAACTCTTTTTATGAAGATACATGAACTTCATATTCAGATTGCTTGACAAATATTTCTTGGTTTCATGTTATGTGCCAGGCAGTGTGTGAGGTATTCACCTCATTTGTATTTTGTCCTATGGGCTCATAATTTTATTTCCAAGAATCAATTTATGTTGATTTTAAAACACTCCATCTTCATGTATTATACCTGATTAGTGCTTTTACTTATAGGGATAAATTAATAATAAATGAAATTAAAGATATCAATGAGTTTTGTAAACTGTAATATGCTATTAACTACTAATTATTACAGTATTATGAGGCCCTTGAATGAGATATTGATGTTCTTAGACCTTCAGGTCATCGCCCCTGTTCAGATTGCTTTATTGAATTCTACATATTGTTGAAGTCTCTAAAGTAAATCCAGTTCCAAGTGCCTAATTTGTAATGCCTTATGTTTAACATCACAGCTAAAAATCACTTTCATACATGTGTTCTCACTTATTTCCTTAACATTACTGTGAGAAAGGAGACAGGTACTGCTATTGTTATTCTTAAGATGAGGAAAATGCATATTTTGGGAGACAGACTGACTTACCAAGGTCCCTCAGCTACTAATCCTCAGGCCCAGGCTTGACCTCAAGCGTTCAAACTCCTCTCGGGTGTTTGTCACTCCTGGCTGTCACCCAGAGGAAGCTCTCTCCAGTTAGAGTATTGCACAGCGTAGGTGTCTGTTTTCCTCTTCGTTAGAATTAAGTCACTGCCCAGTTTATTCTAAAAACAGTGAAATATCTGTCAGCATGTTTATTTACATACTCAAATAATTATACAATATAAATAGCACACTAGTAAATAGGGAAATCTGACGTTTGCTGTTTTCACAATAGAATGAATTAGATAGTGATTTGGATCATTTTCTTCCAACAGCTAGATTTAATCAATATTGTAATTTGTTTTTAATTCACCAAAGGATGATTAAGCAATCAGATGACCTGATTGACTATTCCCCACTCATATTTTCTGAGTCATTTGCAAACATTTACACAGCAACAAACTCTATCCAAATAACCTCTTTAAGGGTAAGAGGGGAACAAATTTTAATATTCATTACATAGCATGGTAATTTCTATTCATAAAATCCTAATGCAGAAGGAAACTACACTGTCCGTACCGTTTTATTTTGTTAATTTCTGCATGTGCATGTGCAGGGGCAGAGACCGCCCTTCACAGCACAGTTGGATGCTTTACCACCTTTACAATCACGATGCTTTTCCTCACCCACACTAAGCTTTCTTTCTGCAGTGGGGGAAGCATTTCCGTCTTGACTACTTAGTCATAACAGAGAAATAGTCAGGTCTAATAACTTTATTGGTGCCATATAGTACAGAGGTTTGAAATTTAAAGGAGTTCAAACATCCTGACTTTTTTGCCACATACTGCTGACAGTGTGGTGGCTTAATTGGATTTCCAGACACTGAACCATTTTCCTAAGCAATGTTTTGAATTTATAAAGATTTCAGTGTTCTCATGACAACTATGGACAGGTATCTTTACATAAAATGTTTGGAGGTGGGTATTTTTTTCATAAGGAACTAATTTGTAATTCCAAGTACATCTCTTAAAGATATATTTCATATTATTTATAAATTTAATGTTTTGCTTATTTAACCATATTCCAAGGGTATATTTTGACACTAATCATCTCAAATATAAAGCCTCATAAAAATAGACACAGGCCAAAGCCTAAGGTATGTTATTTCATATTGTTAGTGTGGGGGATTGCCTGTATTTTTATGTATCCTCCTTGACTTTACACACCTAGTTTCCTCATAGATGTATGTCACGGTATTTTTGCTGTTTACTTAGGCAAGCTCACAACAGAATTCTGTCTCCCGAGGTAAGATATGACGACACCATTCAATGGCCACAGACATGAGCTTGGCTGTACCCTCCCAATCACAGGCTTCTTCTTTATCTCTACAGTGCAGTGAATAGTAACTTCTAGTTATTCTTAAATTCTCCTAACTTTAAAAAAATTTTAATCACATTCACATTTTTATAGTTGAATCTTTTCAAGACCACTTGGTCCAACTGTGTCTTGGCGATCAGTACTTGTGTTTTCTTTAACTCTGACATACCTTACAGCTGCCTTGTGGTAACTGGTAGGGTTGAAATGCTTTTTATGCTAGTTTTGGAGTACTTTGTCATTGATCAGTTCTAAACTGACAGGGTCCACTTAAAAATCCATGTTGCTTATTAAATGAGATATATTCATTCCAAATAATATAACAATCAGTTTAAAATGTTTACTTTTCACCAGTCACAATATTTTCCATACCATGATGCCAGCTGTGTTTCTCCTTGACAATATAGCCATTTGGGAGTTTTCTTATTATACATTTATTTTAAAAATTAATGTTAATCATAGTGTGTTCTATAAGATTTCCAAGCACAAATACATAAATATATCACCTTTTAAATTTGGAGGTTTTCAGTTCATAAAGGTTTTGAGGATTGTTGGGGGTTTTGTTTGTTTACTTTTTTTCGTATGAGGATTAGAATCATATAATTCATTCCTTTCCTCGCTAAGATTTGGCTAATCTCATTGTAGCTAGAAATTAAAACAAAAACTGCATGATAACATATGCTAAATTCATTTCAAACATGTTATAGTAGTTAGACCATAAACCTTAAACAAAAAGAAAACAAATCATTATTCTAATAGCATATTTTAAGGCAAATTTTCTATACAAAATTTCACTGTTTTGACATTTAGTGTCTCATTGAACTTACGTTTGTACTGGAATGTGCACATGTGTTCTGGGAGATCCTCAGGAAACTTTGAAGGGTTTCCATTGTTCTGATATGGTTTCTGACTATATTCAGAAATTTGAGTGTTTCTTTTTTTAATCACTATGCTCTATGAGAAATTTCTCTTTTTTTCTGTTCACCATTTTCTTTTTAAAAAATAGCATCCTTTCTAAGCTGCAATGCTACAGAATGAAAGTACTCTGACAAAACAACTGAAAAGAATATCTCAACATAAACCTATGAATTCCTTTTAATTTCTCATGTTCAATGCAAGAGAAAACAAATTGTGTAGTGAGACCACTCACATATGCTAATCTGCCATCACTGAGCTATGGATTTAGAAATGGAAACATAACTATGATATAGATTTGTCATTCAGCATTTTATGGTGACAATATTTTCTTTTCTTGATCTGAAATAGTCTTTATAATGTACATCATGAGTACACTAGGGCCCCTAGGAAGCTCCTAAATGAAAAAAAAAAGACCTTTTTTTTTAAATTCTTAAAAGACCTTTTTTTAAGAACTTTTTCAGCCCTACATATTGCCCAAATTTACTTGACACAAATTCATTTTTAAAGGAACACTGGAGTCATGTAAAACTTAGTTGAACAAATACCGGTTCATCAAATTCCAGAAGATCCCACTGCATGCAACTCAGATGGCACTTGGGAAGTCTGGTTCCTGGAATGCATTCTTCACTTTTCCCTGCATACCTTTGTGCCTAAGGGAGACCCGAAGTTGATAAAGCACAGGATTGGAATTTCTGACTTTATTTGACCAAATTTAGTGATTTTGTCTTTAATGCATTTCTACTGATGTTTTAAGACAGAGGACAGCAAATAATTTTTATGTAAAAGGCACATTGTAAACATTGTAAATATTTTAGACTTTGTGAGCCAGATGGTCTCTTTCATGACTACTCAGCTCTGACATTGCTGTGCAAGAGTAGCCACCAACACAGTGTAAACAAACAAGCACAACTGCGCCAATAAAACTTTAGTTGCAAAAGCAGGCAGGAGGCTAGCTGACCGCTATTTTTAGGTAATGAAGTTTTTTACTTGTAACTAGAAATAATAATCACAATTGAACACTTTACAATACAGAATGTAAACATCATATAGAAACCCTTCCTGATATCTGTAATGTGCTTTTTTATGGGAGTTTTGAGCCTCAGCTTTCAGTGAGCCTTCCTTTTAGTTGTGAATACATGTCTACCCATCTTAGCCATTTTCAAGTAACATTTTAGTCATTTTGTTTTACATCTTTCAGTATTGTATAGTTGCTCTGTTTTTGTATAAGACAATATAATGCTTCAAAAGTATGACAGGTACAATTTTCCTAAAACAAAAAATACATATAGGAATGTTGGCTGAATAACTAGTCTATGACCATGCAAATGTTGTATGTATGTATAAGCTTGAAATTGGTACCAACTTTGTAATGAGTCTGACAAATAGCATTTTACTGTTCACAATTTATTATATCAGCATGCAAAATTGCATACCATATCATATCAAGAAAATTATCTTTGTAATACCCTGGGAGTTCTCTGTTTTCTGACCCAACTGTTAGCTTATTCATCTAACTTAGCAAGACTAGAAAGTTTTCATTAATAATGTGGAAAAGACAATTATACCACTTTAAACCCAGTTGTTGCAGTTGTCTAGTTACAAGGAGCAGCACTGTTTGAACGGTACAGGGGGATATTTCAAAATATTATGCAGCAGCAGTTTTGGGTTTAATTGTCTGCAGATGGTAGATGATCTATTTTCCTTACTCGCTGCCACATTTCTAATAGCACCCAGGCTGTTCCCTGTAAATTAGCAATCTTTCATGTAAGCCTGTCCTTAATTTTTCAGTATTTTTTTCTTTGCATCATTTTCCAGCTGTATCATGTTAGAACTGATGTTTTAATGTTCTATTTTTTTAAATATCTGTGTGTCATAAATGTTAACCATTTAAACATAACTACTGAGCTCTATAGCCAAACCAGAAGCCCACCCCGTCCACTTCAGGAATCTAAATTATGTCTGTGGTCACATGTTAACCAAGACAGCTGTAGCAAAGGCAGTGGTTACTTTTAATTTTTCTCAGTAATGCTTTCAGATGCATTTTTTCATTCCCTTAATGTGACAAAATGAGGTTCCTAATAGAAATGTTCTACATGAAATTTAGTTATCAGAGAGGTTTTCTACATAAAAAAAAATCTTAGTGAAAAAAGATAATGTTCTTCACAAAGACCATTTTTGCAAGAAGAGAAAATATTGTGACTTGAGCAGCAGAATTTGAACTAACCGAATAAATTTTGAAAGCCTATAGTTTTGATGATCAGAATTAGCAATGAATCTTTACACATCATACTCAATAGCTATTGGAAACATTGTTCAGTCTAGAGCCTTGTCCAGGACTAATGTGTTTGTTTTCACTTTTTTCTTCAGTTGATCTAGCCAGAATTTCAGCTAAAGCTTATTATGACTGTGTCATAGTTAGAAATCTAACTGCCTGACTAAAGCTTGTTTAAGGAAAAAGAATTTAGAAAATTCAACACCTTGCTATGGTTTTTTTCCTTCTCTTTTTGTTGTTGTTGGAACAAAGTTGAGACAATGTGATATACTGACCGAGATTCTCCTTGCTAGCCTAGCTTCAGTCTGGCTTTTTCTTCCCTCATGCATGCTGACCTGGGAATCTTCCTTTGCCATAGCTGCGATAATCGTGACTCAGCTTACAACACCTTACATTCGCATCGCCCCTGCCGCAGGCGACGACCAACTGACAGGTCAGATGTTCAAGTATAGATGAGTCATCTTGCCCATTTCCTGCTCATTTTTTCTCAGCTTCCTTTCCCCTCTACATTTCCTCCTTTGCTTAAGACTTGTTTACAATGTTTCAGATTCTTGGTACAGACCTGTGCCCGCATTAAATGAAGTGATGTGCTTGGCCTCTTCTCTGTGCACATTTATATCCATGCATAAGCACAACTCCACTGCATGTTTCCATTGTGTGTTTGTCTGTTGGTGTGTTCCTTTCTGGCCTAATGTTATATAGAAATGAAATTTGCTGGATTTGCAATGGCAATGACATCAAACAGGATTTCCAACAAAATCCATAAAGATGGATTCACAGTAATCTAAATTAAGCTAAAAAGGTGTCGTGATTTGAGGGTGAAAGAGGTTTATTTTTCACCTTGTAGGATCTAGTTTGCACACAGTTAGCAATACACTGAGCCTGTCTGCCAATGTTATAAATTGAAACCACTGAACACTGTTTGGGGGGTGCTGTTCTAATAGTTTTTCATGTACATACAACTGGAGCAGGACTGATTACATTCCTTTTAGATCCTTGTTTCAAAGCAAAGTATTTATATGAAGCAGTGGCACATCTGCAAGTCAAATGCATTGAATAATTTAGGGAAGTTTTTAAAAATCCACATGGCTTAGAGTCATGGATTTGAACTGTGTTCTTCTTTATACCAAGAGAAAGTAGCTTGTCCATCCATACTCCCCTTAAAGGCCGTCCGTAGAAACTCATCTAGGAAAAGAGTCCAGTAAATGACTCCAAATTGAAGGTGAGTGGTCAGAAAACCCCAAAAGACAAACTTTTGTCCTGCAACAAAAGCAAGCCATTGTCAAGGTTTCTAACATAATTACAAGGACATGACTGAAATTCAGGTTTCCAAAGGATTGCTGATGTCATAGTTTCGTTGCACGTAGTATAAGCATGATTAAAGCTGAGTAATAAACAGAACGGCTTTCCATAAAATTTCTACTCCAGTTGTTTTGTATGTATGAAATTAAGGAACATACCCCTTTTCCGACATTTTGGCACAAAAAAGTAAAGCTTAACTCATGGCAAAATTTCATGAGTGTTTAGGTTGTTCCATGAGATTATTTTGAAAAGTAATGCAACTGAGACTCAGACAAATTATAGACTAATCTTTGTAAGGTAAAGAAATGTAGGCTATTCCACTTCTTTCTCTGCTGGAATTCTCTACATATTTTCAGTCCTCTGTTTCGGGCCTACAAGCTATAAACGTGTTATTAACAGTTTTGATTCCCTAGCTTTTAAGTTTGTTTTAAGCATATTTCTTTTACTGATTGAAGTTCTGCTTGTTACAGGCCCTCTCTTACCCTGAACTTCTGAAATGTTTTTCCCAACAGAGGTACTTAAGGGATAGTGTCTTTCTTACATAAATCCTCCCCTTTAAAACCTTTATATTTCAGGACTGGCCCCTGGCACTGTGTAGAGTTAGGTGTCGACCTTGTAGGTAATCTGGGACCCTCCAACAAGTCTGAGCTAGCACCAGTTTTGCCAGGCAATCATTAAAAAATGGATTGCCCCCACTATCATAAAATGAGTATTTATGGGAAATGTAGTTAAATAGCCTCTTTCTCAGGCCTTACCTTCAGATTAAGCATGCTATTATGAGACATGAAGTAAGTAGAACTTCTGAATATAGCTTCTCTCAAAGTTGCATGATTAGGAAGAAACCTCGTAAATTAGCCTCCTACATAAGGCTTTCAGATTCAGTGTGTGTTGTGATTTTGGAGCTAGTCTGTGAAGGACACATAGCTGAAGTAGATGGCTGTCGTTCCTTTAAAGGCTGCAGATGAGCTCCATCATTTACTTTGGTTTATTAGGAATTAAAATGATCAAGTGTCAGAAAAAGCCTCAAAAACCAGGGAAAAACTACTTTTGTTCTTTTTTCAGTATTTACTGATTGTTTTAATGGTGGTTAATCTGGTTAATCTTATCCAGATAAATTCAAACTCAAGTAATATTTCTTTTGCATTTTCCATGTGCATCAGCCATCAGCTTTGATAACAGTAACACTGTCTTTTTAAATAGATTTATTTATGAGTCATACTGCAAACTTGAGAATTCATTCATTCAATCACTGATTTGTATTTATGGAGCACCTTCTGTGTGCCTGGTATAGGTCTTCTAACTCTGATAAAGAGTTTCACTTTGTGGTTGCCCAGACTCTTGCCATCAAGCAGATTTGTGTCTGTAACATCAAAACCTACATGTACACATGCTCATATGAATGAAAATTTTTTATAATACTTGTCATTTAGCAATTAAGAAAAGACAGCAGTTATGCAGCTAATGGGGGGGTGGAATATATTTCCAAACCTTTCCCATTGTGTCGAGCAGCTTAAAAACAGTCAGTGGGACAGGTCTGAGCATTCGAAACCTATAACCCATCGGACAGTTGGGTCCTTCCCAAAGCAGGAGGCACATGAGAGAGAGGTGCAGAAGTGTCTTCAGCAATTTGTTTATTTTTTAAATTGTGCTGATATCACACTCTGACAAACGCTGTTTGGGGCTATACTTATTTACACTAGGAAGCTTTGATAAGATAGTGAATCCCCTGTAGTTCTTTTGTCTCACAGTGCAGTATGTGCTGGTTAGGTTCTCCTTGCTATAGATGGGACCTCCCTTTCTTGTCTAATGCCAGACAAAAGTAAGCACCCTGGTAAGCTGACCCCAGGACTGTGCTGGACACAACAAAAAGTGTTCTAAATATTGGCTGAATTCACTGAATGAATGCAGCTCAAGACTGCAGAAGGCTAGTGTGTTTGGTTAAGAGGTCTTGTCATTGCACTGGGGCGTGTTTCCTAAACTAGTTTGTCTTCAGTCAATGGTAAGAACATATCATCACCCAATTCACACACACACACACACACACACACACACATATACACAGGTAAATTTAGCAGAAGAAGAATCTTTAGATATTATATTACCTATTCGCTTATAGATGAACTCCAATTTGTTCTCTTTTGTTACATCTTATTCTAATCCATCTTTAGAAAAAGTCTAACAACCAACTAAATTGATTCATTCCCCACTAATGGGCATGAACCCAGGTTTTCAAAATGCCTTACTAAACCACTAGATTTAGAGGATGATGAAGGGGAACAGAATATATAATTGGCATAAAAGTCCTATCTACCTCAAAAATCTCACTCTCAAGAGCACACAGAAAATTCTGGAAACTGGAAATGCTCTGGTTTCTACTTCATTCTTTTTATTTTGTTATTAATTGCATTTAATATAGAACTGCCTTGGGAAGAAAATTAAAAGATGTACATGCTAGAAATTTCTAGCTAGGCTGTTAGGATTTCTAGTTAATTTTATAAATATGTCTGGCTATTTATTTTATATTAAGATATTTCTATTTATGATCTGATAACCTAGCCAGCTCAGAGATGCTGTGATGAATGATTTCCTAAACAAACTTATCATCTGTTTTGGTTAACCTATACATCTAATCTGATAAAATCTGTATCCCAGAGTATTTATAAACAAAGTTACTCCTTGGGCTCAAGTACAAATCAGATATATCAAA
The DNA here is from genome assembly GCF_021234435.1 of Artibeus jamaicensis. NCBI lineage: Eukaryota > Metazoa > Chordata > Mammalia > Chiroptera > Phyllostomidae > Artibeus > Artibeus jamaicensis. The sequence goes on from NW_026521992.1 coordinate 467,435, forward strand.
GCATGCAGAATTACTTGCTAGATATAATTAGTACTTTAAAAATAAATAAATAGCCAACAATTATTATTCCCATATAGAGTTTCAAGTTTGGAGAAAGATACAAGGAGCATATGTCTGTACTGTCAGAGATAAACACAGCCAGATGTTGGTTAAAGTGGGGAAAAGAGGTTTTATTCACTAACTGCTGACAGTAGGTGATGGCGCTGAGCTTCACTCTGAGTGTATAGTGACTGGGCATTTTCACCAGAGAATGAAGGAGAAGAGGGCTGGCAAACAGGGACTTCATGGAGTCAGGGAAGGGAAGTACACAGAGAGCTAAAAGGGCGTGTTGATGTGTGTGAAATCCATCCAAGTTTGCGAACTGGCCCTCACTGAAGACAGGCGCTCGTGTGCCACGGAGGCTGGGGGACGGGACCTATCAGTGCAACAGGCAGTTCTGGGGGCAGCAAGGACTTTTCTCAGGCAGACACTAGGGAGACTAGGGTCACCTAGGGTGAGACATTGAGCCGTTAGAAACTGTGTTAATATTTGTTCAAGTCTTTATTGATCAAGGTTGAGGTCTAGTTGAGAAAGGGCTCAGAGGAGCCTGGCTAGAGTTTGGTCAAAGAGATAATTTTCATCACTTCTCATGCCTTCTTTTGTGAAGAGCAGAGAGCTATCGGACTGATGACATTTGAAAAAGGAAGTGAGGATATTTGATCAACTTCTTGTCATTGTCCTCAGGACACACATTTTCTTTTGTGTCAAAAAGGGCTCCAAAGAGCCTGACTAGTTTGATTGCAAAGAGAAGCTTTGTCAGCACGAAAAAAACTATTATGAAAAAAAAAATCCCAAGGAATGTCTTTTTCTTCTTAATGTGACCCTTAAACAAATACAGAGCTTTTTCGTATAAAATCTAAAGCACAGAAGTCACTGCAGTGCATCCCACTGAGGAGGACAAGCAACCGCAGTATTTGCAGAAAACTTTCGTGTTCTGGGTGCCGTGCTAGAGACTTCCACACGTTCCCTCATAGACTCTTCACGTCAGCCACCTGAGAGAGTCACTTCCCTGAGAAAAGGAAACGACACCTGCATGGGCCCAGAGGTCTGATAATTCAGTTAAGGGACAGATAGAAATCTGATTCCAGGCTTTGCAGCTTGAGCCCCGTGGTCCTTCCACCTCAGTGTCTGTTTGAGCATCCACCCCCCTTTTTGCCCTCAGTCTCCCCCCTCCTCCTGGGCCGTCCAGGCCCACCCAGTCCTGACAACCTATGCAGCCCTTTCGGGTGGGTTCTCACGAACACCTGGGCCCCTCGGCTCCTGCCCGCTTGCCTTCCACCACACATCCTGCTGATCCTCAGCCCTGAGAAAACCCCATCACCTGCCTTCTGAGCTCCTGTTGCCAGACTTCCAGTCACTGCTGGAGAAATGGCAGAAATAGGCACGTCAAGTCTACTGAGGGACATGCTTTGTCTCCCGCCCCAGGTACTGTCTCAGCCTGTGGGGCAGGAGGCGGTGGTACTTGGGAAGGCAAGAGCTCCAAACCCTTCACTCCACAAACGCTCATTCATCACTTGCCATGTCGTACGGACCGCCATAAGTAGAAGTCCGATACAGTGACTGGCCCAGTGGTTCTCAAACAGTGCTCTGTGGGTTCCATGGAAAAGCCTCAGGACTATTTTTCATCCAAATCCCAGCCATGCCACTGACCAGCAGAATGCCTTTGGGCAAGTTGTTTTGCCACTCCACACCTCAGTCTGCTCATCTGTGAAATGGGAACTGTATTTTTACACTCAAAAAGTTGTCAAGATAAAAATGAACAAATAAAATACTTAGTAAGCCCTTGATAAATGTTAGATATTAGTGTTTTCTTACCTTTATTAATTATGGGGAGAATGCAGACTCTTTTATTTCTTTTTTAAAAGATTGTATTTATTTATCTTTAGAGGGGAAGGGAAGGAGAGAGGGAGAGAAATATCAATGTATGGTTGCTTCTCATGCGTCCCCTGCTGGGAGCTGGCCTGCAACCCAGGAATGTGCCCTGATTGGGAATCAAACCACAGTTGTTTGGTTCCTAGGCCCATGCTTAATCCACTGAGCTACACCATCCAGGGCCGACTCTTTTAGTTCTTCATTGAGTAACTGAGCACATACCACCTGAGTGCCTGCTGTATGCTAGACCCTGCACTCGACTCTGGGAGTATCTTAGAAATACTGAAAAAGTTCACGCTATGTCCACACTCATCTAATCCATGTTCTGAACCTTCCACAGCTTTCTCTCTCTGTATGTAAAAATATACAAACATATACATACACAATTTTTTCACTACCATTTGTATACTTAACTATGCAACTTACATTTTTCACTTACTGTGCCATAGATTCTCCTTCAAGCCAACACATAACACTCTAAGGAATTCATTGTAATACTTGACTATTGTTTCTCTGTAAATTATGGATACATATTAGGATCTATTTACCCAGACTTTTGTTAATGGGCATTACATCAGTTTTTTTTCCTACTAACAACAGACTGGAATAAACAGCCTTCTATATATGTTCTTTCTGTTAGAACTTTTGTTTCTGAATTATTCCCAAATGTGAGTCAAAGGGCAAGTTTGTTTCTTTATGGAACTGAGCAGATCACCTTCCTGAGAAACTGCAGCAGTCCGTGCTCCCACTAGTGTCTGTTAAGTGTCCCTCGCCCACAGCTCCACCTGCCCAAGACGTTCACAGCCTGGTGTGTCCTGTACCAGGTGACAGTGATACTCTAATGTCCTTTACCAAAGGCGAGGATCTTTGCTTGTGTCTATTAGCTACTTACATTTCTTCTTCCATAGCTCTTCATAGGTATACCTGCCAATCACTGTTCTTTTGACTTTATTATCTTTTGACATAAAGATGTTTTCATTTTTAGATAATCAAATATGTTCCCATTTTCCTCTTTTTTTCCAAGGTTTTTAATTGGAGAAGTACTTCACATATTTCAGGTTATTCAGCCATTACCCTGATTTGTTGCTCTTGAATCCTTCTAAAGTTACCACTGATATGGAATGGAGTGTTGCCAGGAAAGATCTAGCGTTTTTTCCAGATAAACAAGTTAGGCCACTCTAATTATTAAGTGAACAATTATTTTCTCATACAATGTAAATGCCATATTATCACATTTAAGTTCTTACATTTAAATCTGTATGGTCCTCTTTGTCTTTTCCCAGGCTATTATCATAATCTGATAACACTGATTTGCATGATAAGACTAGAATTCTCTCCTAATCGTTTGACAAAAATTCCTCACCACTTCTGTTTCCAGGTCTACGTATCAGTCCTTATAGTGGCCTTAAATGACTGGCCCCCTCTTACCTTTTTGAGTCCTCTCCTCTGCTTCTGCCTCACTACACACTCGTCACCCTGACCTGCCTGTTCTTTGGACGCCTCAGCCAGGCTCCTACCTCCAGCTTTGGCTCCTGTTTTTCCTTTGTTTGGGATCGTCTTCCCCAAAGAAGACCGTGCACTTGACTGACGTCCTCCTACAGTCTGTGCTCAGATCTACCCTCTCACTGAAGTCTGCCTTGAGAACTTACCCTTCTCAGCAGCGCAGCCTCGCCGTCCCTTCCATGCACCGCTGCTTGCCCCTTGTCGATGGCACTTTTACCCTCTGTGCTTACTTGTTACATTTGCTACTGTCTTTCTCCTCCTCCTAGAATAGACACCTCCTTAGAGCAGGAATCTTCATCTGCTGAGTTCTGCTATATCCAGGCACCAAGAAGGTAGCCCAGTCAGTGCACCCTAGGCAAAAAATGCCCCTGAGATAATAAAATTTATACATTATCATAACTGTGTAAAACCTGATAAATTTCTCCATTTATTCCTATCTTGTGAGATGACTTCTAATACAAAGTTAGAGTTTTTATATAAGCCTCTCTTGTCAGGTCTCCCTTCAAAACATATTCCAGGTTCAATGACGTCTTGCTCTCTCACAGCCACCACCCCAGCTTAGACCCCTGCAGAAACATTTTAGCTGGTTTCTGATTTACTCTTGCGGCTTTCTATTAATTCATTTGCCAAAGAGCAGCTGGATTGAGCTTTCCAAAACCGAAGTCTGGTTCCCTCACTCCTCTTCTTAAAGCCCCCAACATAGCTTTCTACTGCACTTAGAATCAATTCCAAACTTCCAGTCACAGCAGAAAGGGCCTGCACCATCCCTGTTCTTGCACTCGGTCCTCAGCTCACATCACTCTCACTCTCGGCGATATCTTCTTACTGTTTCTCCAGATCCCCACACCAGCTCACGTGCCAGATGCTTGCCTTTGCCGTTCCCTCCGACCAAAACCTCCTCCCCCCAGACTCCATGTGACCAGCTCCTTCCCAACAGTCAGGATTTTGCACTGAGGTCGTGTTCTCAGAGAGACCTACCTAGCCCTCAGTGCTTGCAGGGTGGTGGCCTTGTCAGCTCCCCAGGCACTGTCTAGCCCACCACTCTGCCTCTTTCTGAAGTTCCCTGATGACTTTATGTTTGCCTCCCAGAACGCGGTTGGAACAGGCTTTGTCCATCTTATTCCCAATGCAGCCCCTTAGGTACCCAGCAGGTACTCAGCATTATTTAGTGAGTAATGAACATTTGATTATCTTTCTTGCTAAATTTATTCTTAGATATTTTATAGCTTTTATCACTATGATGAGATTAATTTTAACTCAATTGTTCCAGACAGTGGCCTACCCACTTACACCAACTTTATCTGTGTTCTGCTCCCACTCCCAGACCGCGTCTGCTCACCCCTCATCCTACACCTGTCAAACCCAGTCAGTGGGTCCTTGGGACTCCCTGTGAGCAACAAGCTGTGACAGGGCTAAATGCAGATTGGTGATATTTGTCCTTCTGTGGGCCTCGGGCTCTCTCTTTGTAAGATGAACACATAAGTTAAGTCAGGTCTTAGTGACAATGAGTAGCTCAGACAACTGGAGGTAGTTTGGAGATGGTAGGATTGTTCTCTGGACTTTCGCTCAGTTGGTGGTGGGAACAGCCAGTGCAGAGGTCCCATGGTGGGAAGTAGCATGCCCAAGAATAAAGAACCACACGAAGGCTGTCGTGGCAAAAAGGGTGCCTGGGGAGTGGTCAGGGTGTGCAAGCAGAAGGAGGCCGACATTAAAGACATCAGTCTTGATCCCAAGAGCAGCAGGCAGCAGTTGAGCGGTTTTTCAAGAGTGGCAGACAGGTTCAAGTATGAACTATGTACTCCAGACGTACCAGAAGCATTGGAGGGGAGATGCAAGAGGCCAAAAGACTGAAGTAAAATTAAGAAATGGAGGGTGGTCCCCCAGAGTGAATGGACAAGAATAGAAGAGCTGAAAGCTAGGAAATTAATGCAGTTGAAGTACTGGCCCCAGGTTATCAATAATATACAATCAGCATGGAAGAGCACATGATAGGGAATTTAAGGCACAGGTTCAGCATATCAAAGGCCACTTTGAGTACCTTAGAGATGGAATGACTTTATTCAACCTCTTGCCTAAGATATCTGCTTCATTTATTTTGAGAGCTATTTCCTGGAGTGGACATATGAGTCAAAAATGACAAAGAGCATAAATGGTAAGACTCAGCCATATTGACTGAATATATGGGCACTGAGATAAAATCTCACCACTTCAGCTGCAGTTATATTTTGCCCTTTCAGTAGTTCAGTGACTAGACCCATAAGGTTTTGCATTAGACATTGTTCATTGTGTCTACTATGAAATAAGTATAGAAATATTTTATCTACTACTACAGGGGTCATATTTTTCATGTCTTTATACTTTTTACAACCTGCCATTCAGCCCTTAATGCTTGAAAGGTACTTAGAGGCCAGCAATAATTTTCCAATACAATGAATTCATTTATAAAAAGATAAAATTGCCTTAAAGGTACGGACTAATTTCCACACCACTTTTTTAAAAAAGTAACACACAGGAGCTCCCAAGTGTGACAGCCTTCAGGAAGAGTGGGGCTGCAGGAGGTGCAGCAGGACCGTGCCACCAAGTCTGGGGTCCACCCCCCCATCAGACCCTGTAGGAAGTGCAGAGGTCCTGCAGTGGGAAGTAAGAAGAAAGTGCTGATAGAAATACAAGTGACCTCTCAATCTTTGAAATATTTAGCTGCAGGGAGCTATACTCCACAGTGCTATGCAAGGTTCGTTGTCCCTGCTCTAGGCGGGAAGTGTTCAGGGTTCACTCGGCCATCCTGTGTGTGAAGAGTTTCTCGTGTCCTTGAAGACCTCTGTCTGTAATTATCAGCTGTGTTAAGAGATGAAAACTCAGAGATGTATAACTGGTGCTCTTTGCTCTCAAGGAACTCACGTCTGTCATCTTTGTTAAGACCAACACAAACAGCTCAATAAATATTTCACTTCTCAGATGCACCAGCATCATGAACTGTTTGTAGCAAGTGCATGATGAAGCTAACAGAAATGTAGCCACGCTCTCAAATGTCACATCCATGTGACACCAGAGTCACTTTCAGTGTCAGGAGCTTTGATTTGACTTTTTAAGAGAATTTTATTTAAAAAATAAGGGAAGAAAATCCTGCCTTTAGTCTTCCTTATAAGTAATAATGGCCAGCTCTTCATTTAAGCGGATAATCAGTTTATTGGAAATAGTGGCTGAATTGGAACTACCATTTTCCAACTATGTACCCTGGTTTTTCAAATGCAGTATTACATAAAGACAGGATTAGCAATTCATGTGCCCCAACATGGCATTTCTTATTAAGCAGTAAACAGGAAGGTATCAGTGCTATGTATTTTGGTCATGTAGGCCCATATAGAAAGATGGTGTGAGGAGAATTTGGTTTAATTTCCTATAAAGGTTGCTTGAGGATTCTAATGTTTCCTTCTCAGCTAGAAAGAATGTAAAGTGAGGGGAAATTTTTATTCTTCCTGCAACACCAGCTGAATGCATTTTAATGGGCTGTACTGTCACTTGTGATTTATTGCCCTTTTTTTGTTCTTTTATGCGTTATATTTGTCATTTTGCTGTGGCAGTTTCATCTATAAAACAGTATAGTTACAAGAAAACGGTGAGAGGATGTGGGACTGCCACAGGAGATTCTGTCTGTTTTCCATTGTCACTTTTTGGAAGGAGATACTGAGTCAAATGTCAAGCATTTGGTTTCAGAAATAATGTATTTTAAAAGATGTGTACGCACTGAAAAATATTGTTTTCTATTTTTAATACATACTTCAGGATTTTTGTGTAAAAATTTTTTTAATTAAGACAGCCTTTTGATTTTTCAATTTTTTTTGTGTTTTCTCTATCAGCAGTGTGGTAAGGGAAAATGAAATGATGTATCTAAGCATAGAGGTTTGTGGCTTGCAAAGCGTAAATTGAAATTTTGTATTGTAAGAAATCTACCTTTTTTGTTAATAATCTGGTACATGGCCAAAAATAATGTTCAAACTAAAGATCTGAGCTCAAAATAGACCAAGGTTTCAGTAAAAGATGAAAAATACTGGGAAGAGAAAATGACTGTAGTCTAAAAAATAGCTTAAGATTTTTGTATGAAAGAATTTATACTAATGAGTTTAATCATTTTGACTTTTCTGTAAGGCAATATATTGTTTCAATATTATAATGAAATTGAATTTTTGCATTTTCAATATTAGTAAGCATGGAAAAAACATGGGTATTTGTAAAATATTTATTAAAACTGAGTGACAATATCATTTCACTTCTCTTTACCCCAATGGCTAGTTTGAAACTCCACCCTACTGTTGATAGGTAACCAGTTATGATATTTTGGGTTTTATCCCTTTACTTGCTTTAAAAAACTGTTACTGCAATTTAGGATAGAAGGTGAGTTTGTAAGCAAAGGGCCCTGTTGTACTTTATGATATTTGGTTGAGTTTGAACTAGTCTCTCTTATAAATAAGTATTTTTAGAATACTGTAAAATACTTAGTATTTATAAGAATTGTTTTTAAGTATTTATGGGCATGATCTAGTATATTTAATCAAAATGGAAAGGAAATAAGAATTTTCTTCATTATCTTAACTCAGCCAGATGTTGAAAAGGAGCAGATCATGAAAATATCAAGGGTAGATCTAGCATAAATGAAATTCCTTTTTGAAAAAAAGAATTCTTATCTCAAATACATTACTAACCTTATAAATGAATCAGGGGGAAATCAGGGCCAGTGAGTGAAAAGAGAGAAAACAGTTGTTTTGATGAAAGCACCTCATTTTGCTTGCCCTTCTGACAGTATCAGAGTCCAAACTTTTTCATCATTGTCTCCAGTGTGCTGAGAGGAGGGCCCAAAGATTGTTAAAAGACTGACTTCTAAAATTCTAGCCTGTTCGAATTACATAACCTGTCTCCTTGCCACCCCGACTCTTCGGGGACATGCTGCTTTTAAAATTATCACTGTTTTTAATGTGAGGGGAACTGGGACTTGGCTTTCGATGGCTGCTTCATTCACAAGCCATGGCGTTTCTAGCTTAGCTACCATGTGTGACCTCTGTCTCCCTGGGAGGGCTGTCCTAAGGGCAAGGGGAAGAGAGAGGTGGCTCTCTGATGTGAAACTGCCGTTCCTGCCCACCTGCTTTCCTGTCCCCTGTGCTTGTCAGACTGGAGTCCAGGCCTTCAAGAAGGGAGTATCACTCTCCTTGACGAAAATCATTTTAAATGTTATTTTTATTAAAAATCAATATATTGTGAAATAAAATGCAGCATTTGCCTGCTTTATTTAAAAAGCTCAGACAAAAGACTTAAAAGAAGTTTCAATCTAGTGGTAGGCCACTTGGGATAAACCTCAGTTTGGTGTGGCCTGACTTCTGCCCTTAGAGGGACAAATGACCAGCTCTTAGGGGAAGGGAAGTTTATACTCCAGATCATTTTCTGAACCACATGGCACACTTCCTAGGGCAGTTCTCAAATATGTCAGACAGGAACCTGGGCCTAAGGAATCTCCGCACCAAATTTTAATGGGTGGCTTACATGGACATTGGATCTCAGGACACATAATTTAGAAAGCATTTACTTTAGAGAGAAGGTAATGAGTTCAAGTCCAGACCCTTGGGAAGCTGTCTTAAACTCTCAAGTTCAGCTTCCATATCTGTAAAATAGGGAAAATAGTATTTATTAATTTCATAGTGGGCAGTGGGAGAATGAATACAGTAATGTATATGTATATGTATATGTATATGTATATGTATATGTATATTGAATTCACATAAAGCTAGCCCAGGCTAAAGGCAGAAGTTGGAAATGGCAGTTGCTGGTAACTTTTTGGTGGTTTTGTTGTTGTTATTCTAATGGAGGATTGCTTTATACAGGGCCACCGCCAGTCCCAAGTTTGAATGCCACAGCCCTCCAAAGAGGTGCAGTGTTGAATTTCTGGGAGAATGAATAGATTTCTAGATGCTACAGAGGGTATTACTTATATGAACACAGTGTGGATGGCACGGTCTCCAGGAGCACAGGGGCATGGGAGCAATATTATTATTCTCTCATATGTCAGAGCCTGTAATGAGTCCCCCACAGATAATATTTTCCATTTGCCAGTCTTGGGGACATAAACAGCGGCAGCATGACCCAGGCTATTTATTATCTTGCTACTGGCAGTGATGGTGATGATGATAATGATGAAAAAAGTTACTGCCTTTTCAAAGACAACTACTTTATTCGAAGGACTGTGTAACCTATTCTGTGCCTCCTGTAGCCTAGGACAGGGAATGAAGTCCTGGCTCCCTTTGTTATCCTGGCTCTTTGGGGTTCCTTTGTTCCTCACTATCCTTGGTTTAAATGTGGACACCCTTCTTTGTGTTGGTCCTTCAGGAACATCACTTCTCAAGGGAACTGAAAAGGATGCTCTTTAATAGAACTCTGTTATGAAAGATTATACATTATCTCATTAAATAACTTTTTCAGACACTGGTTATGTAGTTGGAAAACACGGAGTGGTTTGTGAGGGGATGAGATGCATCACATGTTTTCATTTGGGAGAGTAAAAACCATCTCTGAGAAACTGGCTTTGAAAGTGAGCCTGGCACCTGCTAGGCCAGATAAATGACATCTGCTCGGCCCGTCTATCAGTGTCTCTGATGAGCTTTCCCATCTACTCTAGTAAAGATCCAAGCAGTCCATCACTTCGGCCATGTAATTGATGTTCAGTTTGATAGCTATAGTTCACTTATTGGTATTGCTCATGATGCAACTACAAATTATGGTTTATTATTGATAATAACAACGTATTCTTCATGTTGAAGCTCTAGTAAAAACACATTTCAGCAGACCAATTTTTGTCCAGGAATTTGCCTAGGTGCTGTCTTATTTACTCAAGATTATTAACCAGTGTGGTGGGTTCCTCTGTGTTTTCGAAAAATTTCTTTACCTAATTGTGCATATTTATGTATAAATGTGCATGCACATGGGTAAAGGTCACATAAGAGGGAGTTACATGTCCCTTTTGACTACTTTAGGGGTTTAATAAAGGTATTTTTTCAGATTTCTACCTTATTTCTTCTGTGAGTAACAAGGAACTTAGAGCATTCTTAGCAGGGTCCTAAAAATGATGTAATTATTTTATTAAATGAAATCATTCTAAATAATTTGAATCCTGTTAGCATTATCTTAGTAGAAGTTTCTCCTTTTTGCTTTCTAAAAAGCCCTAGATCACTGGAATTACTCTGCAGCAAAAACTCTAGTTACTTTAGCGACTTCTAAACAAATTTCACATATGATCATGAAAGCTGGTCTCTAGCCACTTAATTGTTCCAGGTATTGAGTTCATAACACTTTATCCTTGATGGATACTCACTTCCTGTCTCTCTGATACGTGCCCAGTTAACTTTCTCGTCATCGATAGATGTATATTACACCACAGCGGTGCTGAAAATATAATAGCATTTCACCACTAGTATTTACTTGTATGTTCCTTCTTTCCATTAATCTCATTTTACCACTGATGAAAACTTGGTCAGTACGTTTGTTGGGGAAGACTTTTATGTGTCCTCAACACACTGAGAACCCCCCCTGTGTGCACTGTCTCACGGTGCGTTCAGTGGGGCCAGGGCTCGCACGTTGCCCTCCTTCCTCCACATCTTGTCCTGATGCCCGTGCCAGGGGCCTCTCCTCTCAGTAACCCCCTTGCTGAATACTGGGGGTTCGTGGAGGAAAGTCCACAAAATAGAACCTGTTGTCTTTACTTTTCACTTCTCCTTTTTCTTTCCCTCTATACCCATTTCCCCGTCTGAGAGCTTTAACATAAATGGAAAATGAAGAGTTAGGCTCTGTAAAGTGTGCAAATGAGAAAGACAGAAAATTTAAATGGGATTTATTGTGAGAAATCTTTGATTCAGCAAACGTGTTTCTGCATGCACTGTGGACACATTATCAGGTACGAAGCCGGTCACGTGAGGGCCAAAAGTAAAGCCAGCTTTTTCCCAAGGGACTTACGTCAGTATAGGATATCAGGAATTTATGAAAATAACTGAACTCAGGACTGAAAATAGTAAGTTCTGTACGAGGGGGGTGAAACAAGGCGCTGTAGCACTCCAGTAGGAAAGAGAATACTTCTAAAAAAACAGTCAGGAACAGTGTTTGAGCTAGGTGCGCTTTGAAGAGTGATGCTATTTAAATCTGCAAAAAAAAGTGAGTAGGGGAGTGCTTCCATGCCGAAGGAGCAGCAGGAGCAAAGGCCCTGGGAAGGAGAGATGTTGGATGAATGAGGTAAATTGACCGTTTTCAGTGGGTTGAAACATAGGCAGGTGAAGGAGGACAAGCAAAAAGTGAGGAAAGTGGTGGAGCCAGCTCATGGAAGACCTTGATTGTCTTTTGAAATAAGCATTAGAAAACTATCGTTTGTTTGTTTGTTTGTTTGTTTGTTTGTTTAAATGAAAGAGTGACCTGATTAGAGCTATTCTTTAAGATCAGCAGGGCTGCAGTAAAAGAGACTGGAGGTGATGTCCACTTGAGAGCCAAGTACAAAAGTCCTGAAGAGAAGTAAACAGGCTCGCGGCAGTGGGAACGGAGAAGGGATGAAGAAAGAATAGCATTTTTTGACTTTAGAGTTTGGGCAGGGAGGTGAATCTGTCTGTCAGGTGACTACTCTCTACCCCAAGGATAGAATGAATAAACCTCCTTTGTAGCATATTTCATTTCCATGTGCTCAGGGTCAAAATGTTCTTTATGTACAAGAAAAATTTATTTACATGCTCTGGCTTTTATTGCCTACCTAATGTATTCTGAGCACTATGGAGACAGGGAAGAGATGCAGCTTTTCTCAATAAGAACTAGAACTCCTGTTCTTTAAGCCTCTGTATGTATGTTCAAAAATATTCTAAGTTCATACACAGATCACTCATGATAATTGTCCTCTTTATAAATGCCTCCTACGTGTCTTAAGACATTCATTCAGTAAAGATTTACTGAGTGACCACTATGTCAAAGCATTGTGTTAATAGCAAGATGTCAAAGGTGGACAAGAAATAGACCTTACTCTTGAAAACCTCCAGTGGAAGACAGTATCAGGGACCTGCTGGGCTTGTCCTTGGATAGATAAATGACCTCAATTTCTTTTTTTTATAGCTTTTTTTCTGCCCTTAGATCATTTGTATTTCTTTTCTTTGATTCCTTTTAGCATTTCTACTTTGAGCAGCCTTTTATACCCTGGAAGGACTATTATGTGCGTGTCCCTCCTCTAGTACATTTCCAAGCCACATTGACTACACTGCTGGGCCTTTCTTTTCTGCACTCAGGCCCAGGAAGTCCTTTGTCTTATGTCTTATTTCTTCCAGGATTTTAATTTCCTTATTACATTGTCCTGTGCTTCTGTTTGGTTGATTGGTTAGGCTCTCCTCTTTACAGCTAACCAAGATGATTTTAAACTTGAGCCTTGTCTTCCAAAGTCTTGACAGTAATCACCCAGGTTTACTGAATTACTGGAGAAAGTTGTGATACACTGAAACAAGAGTGGGCTTCACAGACACTCCCAGGCCCAGAGTGCAGCCCCTCACTCTCCTCCTCACTGACTGAGAAGGGAACCTACTCATCCTCCCTGCTTCTGCTGCCCCAGTCTCCTCATTTGTAAAATGGTGTTAAATAAAAGTTGTGTAAGATATCTGGCTTACAAAGTAGATCTTCTAAAATGTCAGCCTTGTTCTTATATAACTTAGTGGTATCTGGGCAATTAGTCAATATGCTTTAAATCCCTTTACAATTAAATAAATCTTCTGATCTTCACATATTGTGGGTGATTATAAAAGTAGGGTTTTATTCCACCAGGTTTGCCTCCCGCTTGTGTAAAGATACTTAAAATGGTGCAGTGGAAGAAATTAACTAACTAATAATATATGAGAATGTGTTTTAAAAACAAGAACCCAATTAAATAGTATTTTTCCATTTGCCATTGTCTGGAAAAAAGTCCTCACAGATTTTTAGGAGCAATGGTTCTTTTTTTAGATTTTAAGTTTTCAATTACAGTTGGCATATATTGTTATATTAGTTCCAGGTGTACACCCCTATGATTATAGACATTATATAACTTACTAAGTGATCATCTCAGTAAATTTCATACCAGTCTGACACCATACACTGTTATTAGAGTGTTGTTGACTGTATTCCTTACTCTGTAATTTATATCCCCAGGACTATTCTGTAACAAACTATTTGTACTTTTTAATCCCCTCACCTTTTTCACCTATCCTCACTAACCCCCTTCCATCTGGCAGCCATCAAAACATTCTCTGTGTCTATGAGTCTGTCACTGTTCTGCTTATTTGTTCATTTTGTTTTTTAGGTTCAGTTGTTGATAGATATGTATTTATTGCCATTTTATTGGTCATATTCTTTACCTTTTTCATATTCTTCTTAAAGAGGACCCTTTAACATTTCATATACTATTGGTTTGGTGGTGATCAACTCCTTTAGCTTTTCTTGTCTGAGAATCTCTTTATCTGTGATCTTGGTTGTAGGTCCTTGCTTTTTATCACTTTGAATATTTCTTGCCAATCCCTTCTAGCCTGCAAAGTTTCTGTTGAGAAATCAGCTGGTAGTTGACTCCCTCATAAATAACTGACTGCTATTTCTCTTGCTACTTTTTAGAGTTCTCTTTTTGTCTTTAACCTTGGGGTTTTAATTATGATATGTATTGTTGTGGGCCTTATTAGGTTCATCTTGTTTGAGACTCTGTGGTTCTGGTCTGGTATGTCTGTTTTCTTCACCAAGTGAAGGACATTTTCTGTCATTATTTTTTAAATAGGTTTTCAATTTTCTGTTGTCTCTCTTCTTCTGGCAGCCCCAGGATGCAAAGGTTGGTACACTTGACGTTCTTCCAGAGGCTTCTCATATCTTCATGTTTTGGGATTCTTTATTCTTTTTGCTGTTTTGATTGGGTGTTTTTGCTTCTTTATATTCCAAATTACTCACTTGATTCTCAGCTTCATCTCCTCTACTGTTGATTCCATGGAAATCACTCTTTATTTCAGTTAGTGTATCTTCATTTCTGACTGGTCCTTTTTTATACTGTTGAAGTTCTTACTAAGTCCACTTAAGATCCTTATAACCAGACTTTTGAACTCTGCCTCTAGTAGGTTGCTTAACTCCATTTTATTTAGTTCTTATTTTGGATTTGTCCTGTTCTTTCATTTGGGCCATGTTTGTTTGTTTTCACCTTTTGGCAGCATCTCTGTGTTTGATTTTTTTCTATTAGGTAAGAGTTGCTGTGTCTCTCAGGCTTGATAGAGTGGCCCAATATAGTAGGTATCCTAAAGCTTCCAGTGGCACATCCTCCCCTATCACCCAAGCTGGGCACTTGAGGTGCACACACCCCATGTGGGCTGTGTACACCCTTCTCTTGTAGTTGAGCCTTAATTGCTGTTGGCATATCAGTTGGAGGGATTTACCCTCAAGCCTGTCAGTGGCAACAACTGGCTGCAACCACTAACCTCTGACCACCATGGAGGATCATCTGTGCAGGAGCCTATCCCACAGAGCAGGATTTATTTCAACATGGCTCTGGTGCCTGCGAGTTAGCCCCTTCAGTGTATCACTTGTGGAGGTGGTTGGGTGATGGTGCTTTAACATGGGAGATGCCCAGTGCTGGCTCTGGGGCCTCCTGGGAGGTGCAGGCCAAGGTCAGCCACTACCTGTGCTCTGCCCAGGGCTACCTGGTATAAGCTACAAAGTGATCTGCAGATGGCTGGCACTTGCACTGGGCTTAGAGGTGCCCAGGTGAGGCCAAGCTGTGAACCAAGGCCAGCTACTGCTAGTGCTTAGCCGGTGACCACCTAGTGGGAGGTACAGGGCACGGTACAGGTACTGCTTGTGTGAGAGATTTTAGGAAAATCTAAGATATGACCCAAGATGGGCCATTAGTATGGAAAAACCACTGAAAACAGCTTGGATGGGCCCAGAAGTTTAGTGGGGTAGAGCCTCAGGGAATCATCAGGGCAGGGCAGACAGTATGAACTAGGTCAGTGGAGTCTCAGATCTGGGTGCCTGCCAGCTCTGGCTCTTTGGGCGAGGGCTCATCAAAGAAACAATGGCGTCTCTAGCACTTCTGTCTGGGAGAAAGCCGTCCCACTCCAAGCTGTCACCTTAGTGCCAGATGATTCAGTTCTTCCATGTACATCTCAGGTGTCTTTCAAGCTGCTGTCCCAGTGCTGGAGCTCAGAGGGAGTGAGTCTGAGTAAGTCAGTGCTCAGGCCCTATAAGAGGAACTGCCTGGGACTCTAGCAGCCCCAGGTCTCAATCAGACACAATCCCTGCTGGGTTTTAATCAAACTTATGGGGACTTCTCTACATGGCACTGGAACCCTGGGCTGAGGGCCCTGGGACCCCTCTTTCCTCAGGGGTGACCTCTGCAACCAAGACATCCCTCCCAATCTTTATCCACTACATGTGGATGTGGGACCAAATTGTTCAGCATCTTCACCCCTCCTACCAGTCTCAGTGCGGCTTCTTATTTATTTATTTTTAAAATTTATTTTAAAGAGAGAGAAAGGGGGAGAGAGATAGAAACATTAATGTGAGGGAAAAACATTAATTGGTTGCTTACTGTATACACCCCAACTGGGGATGGAACCCATGACCTAGGTATGTGCTGGGTTATCTATAACTGGATATAGAATGGGCTACTTTCTGACATATGGAATGGCATTTCAGTGAACTGAGCCACTTAGCCAGGGTTCAGTGGGGCTTCTTGTTTAATTTCCTAATTGTAGAACTTCCATTCAACTCCATTTCAGGCAGTTCTAAATGATAGTGGTTCTGTATTTTAGTTGTAATTTTGATATTAGCAATGGTTCTTGAGTTGAATTTTTCTTTGCAATGTGTAGAGAATCATCTAAGGTGACATACATAGGTTCCTGGGTCTTACCTCAGACCCCAGAGCTGGAGTCAGTGGGAAACCCAGCTGTCTGCTATTTCAAAAATTCTCCCCATGATTCTTAAAGTCCCTTTCATTGGAGAACCTCTGTTCTAGAACAGAATGACACAATCAATATAAGCCTTGTTTATTAAAGAATTTCATTGAGGAAAAATTATATGTTTACTAAATGAGAATCAGTGGGTTATATGGCCCCACTCTCTCCTAAGACCCTGGGAATCCTCCGTGCATTTCTAAGGGCCACCTTCTGTGCACGTAGCTTATTGGCCTGGGAGACACGTCACGCTTCTGCATGCATTTTGCTAGACTACAATACATTTTTTTTTGAAACTCAGAAATACTGATTCTTCTAGTGAGCACAAAATTTATTAGGTATCTCTCCTTACTTTCTGATAAGACAGTGAATGGCATATTTCAGGCAGCAGACAAAGCCACCAGGGTTTTTTACAAACAGCTGCTACTTTGTTCGGGATGCTGTGGTGATTCTTTCTCCCACGGGAAGGATTTTTGAGAGCTAAACATAAGCTAGACTATGATCCAAAGGCACAAAATCTGGAAGAAAATTTGAGGGGCAATGGTTTTTATGTTAATGCCTTCAAACTTAGTTTCAGACAAACTTAGAAATGACCACTATTATGGAGCATCCTCAGAAACATCTACTCCCATTCCCTATATTGATTATTCACTTTCTATTAAAGGTGAACACAGTTGATACCGTATTACTGACAAGTTACTCTGTCATGTTATTACTTGACCACGATTTAAGAAATGCAAATGGAAAACATAAAGCTATTTCATCAGAATAGTAATAGCACTAGTCATTCTCTTGAAACATTTAGCACCCAGATAGTAAGTGATAAGGCTTGGACAGATCACCTTTACCAACAGGGTATTGGCCACATCAATAAAGGAGAAAATTAATTGTCATGAAATTAGAACAAAAATTAAAAAGTAGACTAATTTTTTAGAGATGGCATATATCAAACAATCCACTATCTCAGTTTTATGTGAAAAAATATGTTTCTGATTATTAAGTCATACATGCTTTGCATGTCCTACAGTGGAAATTAGAGAAGGAAAAATGATAAATTCAAAAGCATAATCAGGTCACAAATAATACATAAAGTGTGACTGTAGATTATTCCAGCAGTAGTGATTGACTTGCATTCTAAGAAAGAAAAACAATGAATAGACAAAAAACTGTACTTGAAAAATAACTAAATAAAATTATTAAAAGAAAAAAAGAAAAACAATGATATATAAGTTAAATGAAAAATTTCAGAGATGTTTCACAATTATGTATAATGTTGAGGTCCAAGTGAAAAACCTAAACACAGACTGCAAAGAATTCAAAATCTCTGAACATCAAGACATGAATGAACTGTCTCACAGTAATGTTTAAAACCAGGGCATTTCTATTTTTAAGAAAAAAAATCTTCTTCTGGAAAAGGTAAAAAATAAAAACGTATGAAAATAACTCCCTATTCTATAAAGTCATAAAAATGCTATTACAGAGTGTCTGAGCCTCCTTTTTTTTGTCTGTCCTCGACATCCCTGGCTTCCCCTCTCTCACCCTCAGAGTCACCTCTTGACCCACCACTGCATTAAGATTCACACCGTGTCTAAGGCTTCCTTAAATGAAATTTTACAGTATCTTTTGGGAGCAGTAATCTTTGAGGCACACTTGGAAGAACAACGTTTTCATATATTTCCACAGCTTCCAATTTATTTTCTACTTTACTCTCATGTCTCATTTCATTTTCTCAAACCTCCCAGTTTCTCTTTTCAGCAGTACCTGTGGTTGCTGTCCCCACCGTTTTTCTCTCTTTCCCCCCCATGTACCAGAAGTGATATTCTGGTATTTGTTTTGCCCCTGAAGCATTTAGCACACAGTGATATGAAGTATATTGTTGCTTGGATTCCGTTCAAGCATTGAACCAAAACACATTGCTCCCAGCAGGAGCCAGCCGTGTATTTCCATAAACGGCACCAACATCCACCCAGTCCCTCACACTGAGACCTGAGCGCACCTTTGTGCAGCCATTGGGGTGCCTTCTGTGAGTCCTTTTTGTCCTTTCAGTTCCTGTCACCCTCTTAGATGAGACATTGGAGGCTCCTGGCCTAGAAAAAGCAGTAGCCTTCCCGTGGCTCTCTGAATGTCCCTTCTTTTCTTTCCTCAGTCAGCCTGGGTTGCATTCCCATTTATTCTCAGGGCACTGTCCCATTATCTTCAGTGGCATCTCATTTCTTAAATCTAGTACAGGCTGTTCTAGCTGGCAAGCAATGCCCATCACCCCATAAGCTTCCGTTTCTCAAGGTCTCTCTACTACTTCCCCACCTGCCCCAAGCTATACAAGAACATTATCACAAAGATCTCTTTGTGCTTCCTACCACCCTCTCTCGGTTCATGAAGTATCCTTCCCACCCATCTATTGGAGTCCTCACCATCCTTCAAGTGCATTCGTGTTGTGACCTCTGACAAGGAGCCTTTCCTAGTCTCACTTTCCCCTCTTCCCCAGCTGGGTTCTCTAGCTCTTCTATGCACTTCATGTGGCTCCTTGTCTTGTGTACTGAAGGATGAGGGTGTCGAGTCTTCTCATCTTGAATTTTCTTGGGGAACCTAGTTACTGTGCCCTGAGCATAAAAAGTACTCAGTAACAAGCTGTTAATTTGAAGACTGCTGAAAACCAAGACCAGTCATGTCATGTGAACAGGACTGCTGGAGCAGATGTCCTTTTTAGGAAAGCTTCTACCCTAATTTGACCACTGATCACTCCCCACTCACCTTTAGGCTGTAATTCTGAATAATATCGCCTTATGCCTTTTTTCCTCCTCTTTTCCTTCTACAACCTGGTTGTGAGGAGTGAGGAAAGGGCCTAGAGCCCTATGTTCCTGGATAAACCCACAGTCCCTACCCCATTCTTCACATCTAACCATCACTATCTGCTTTGAGATCATTAGGGTTCATCTCATTGTGCCCCTTTTCTCAAGATGCCCAGGTGTGTAGTTCCTTCTTCTTCCCGACCTTGACCCCCTACCACTCTGCATAGCCCTATCTCCTTCACCTCTCTCCACCTCTCAAAGCCCTTCTGTGTCCTCTGAGACTCAAGATCAGTCATCAGCAAATCCCATTCATCAGCAGCCTTGTTGGTTCACTTTCCAACTGTCTTAGGCAGCTATTTCAAAACTTTTCTTCTTTTCTTTATTACAGAATGTCATTTATGTAATTTAAAAAACACAAGCATACAAAAGGTATTTTACAAGGCTTCATGCATACACATTCCAGGACCTATATCCAATATAGAGTGTGGACCCAGGACAAGGACTAGGGAGAGGAAAGGATGCAGGCAGCAGGATTAAAGAGCAAAGGGAAGAAATTAAAGTGAAAAGAATAAGAAAAGGAGAGGCCTTGCATGGGCCAACAGAGAATGTGCTATACTCTGAAGAACAGTAAATAACATCTAAGATCCTTTACAAAAGCAAAAGTCAGATCTGAGTCAAGGCAGACGCACAGCTCACTAGGCACCATGCAGTGTGTCTCGCATGCTTGGAGCATATTGGGGGCTGGGGTTGGTGATTAATACTCAACAAAACAATGGAGGGAGGGCAGTGGGTGGATCCCCAAGTTTCCCACACTTCCTTCCTCATCCACAGTCACACCTGATCTTCTTGATCACTTTATCACTTGGAAAATGGAGCAATCAAAAGACATCACTCAAATGTTCCTTTGCCAGACCACAACGTTTACTCATTCTCAAGCCTTTGTGCCCATGTGCTTGTCCTTCCTGTTCCTCCAGGTAAAATATCTGTCCTGTGACTGCAGCCAGAGCCATCTTTTGTAGCAGGGGCCCATTCCCGTCTGCCCTTCAAGAACATTGTTCCAGCATCATCAACTTTCCCCTCTCCATTGAATCATAAACATTAGCATTCAAAGATGCCCTAATTTCTTCCATCTTGGAAGGAAGGAAGGAAGGAAGGAAGGAAGGAAGGAAGGAAGGAAGGAAGGAAGGAAGGAAGGAAGGAAGGAAGGAAGGAAGGAAGGAAGGAAGGAAGGAAGGAAGGAAGGAAGGAGGAGGAAGGAAGGAAGGAAGGAAGGAAGGAAGGAAGGAAGGAAGGAAGGAAGGAAGGAAGGAAGGAAGGAAGGAAGGAAGGAAGGAGTTCTTTTATCCCCACATTCCTCTCTGGAGCCTCCACATTGCTGCTCTTTGTCTGTATTCACACTGACTTCCTCCTCGCTGATTTCCCTCATTTGGCAGGGAAATGCTCCTGCCTCATGAAGGTCAATCTCAGTCAGTCTCTCTCTCTCTTCACTTCCAAAGTCTCATGCAGTCTCATAGCCTTAAATACCATCTTCTTGCTGACAACCCCAAAACATATGCTGCAGACTTTGGTATCTTCCTTTTATTTCCAACTGCCTACTTGCTATCTCCTGTGAATGTCTAATATTTCTAAAGTAACTTGTCCCAAACCAAATTCCTAATTTCCCCACCTACTTCTCAGATCTCTACATTTCAGTAAAAGACAACTCCATCTTTCTAGTTATTCATGCTGGAAACCTGGATATTATACCTACATCCACTTCATGGGCAAATGTATCTCAAGTCTATCTCATGTCTTATCCCCTCCATTGCCACCATCTTATCCCAAAGCATCTCGTCTCTTGTATAGATTATAGCAATAGCCTCAAAACTTGTATTCCTGTTTCTACTATTGACCCCCACAGAGAGGCTGTTCTGAAAACTGCGGCCAGTGCGATCCTGTTAAAACATAAGCCAGATCACACACTCCTCCACCCAGAATCTTCCCACAGCTCCCATGTCCTGCAGAGAAAAAGCAAAGTCTTTCTAGTGATTTACAGAGGTACCCCCTCCTCTGACACTTCTCCCATCACTTTCCCTGGCTTGCGGCTCTCCAGTCACACCTCGGTATTCCACAGTCTCATCTTGGACGTTTGGCTTTTTCTTCCCGCTGTCTAGAGTGCCCCTTCCTGAATGCCAGTATGTTTCACTCACGCTCCTCTTTCAGGTCTCGGCTCAAGTCTATGTTCTCAATAATCCCCCATCTCAGATCATAATAGCAACTGCCTGCCCTCACGGCCCCCACTGCCTAGTGCCTGTTTCCCGATAGCACCCACCACCCATTTGCATCCTGCCCAGGGTATTTGTTTACATCTGAGTCTGTCTTTCCTCACGAGAATGTAACTTCTGTGAGGACAGAGGTTTTTATCTTACCCACGAGTTCACCGCCATATTGCTAAAAGAGTTTATGGAACATACCTGGGTATTCAATAAACACTTGTTGAATAAGTGAAGAAAATTGCTGATTTTCCCCTGTATCCAAGGATAGCATTGTACTGGTCACCCTTAAGCAGAGATTCTGTCTCCTTCATGCTTCCTTACCTCCCTCTTCCTTCCCTTTAGGAAGGCTTCCCATTGCCTCAAGGTGAGACTGCCCCAGTGCTGTGGCAGGAGGGTGACTAGCTGCAGGCTGCACTGATGGCTCCACGGCCTTCTGGGTTTGCACCCTTACATCTTCTGGGAAATTTGGAGCAGACAGTTCGGTAGTCAAAATTGGACTCAAACCTCAAGCCACTGGCTGAGTCCCTCATGCTCTCAGCCTGGCATGCTGCTGTTATTGAACTTAACATCGAACAAAGGGCCAAGGCTGACTGTTTCCTGCCAAAATGAAAACCAGCCAAATACTTATGGGATGACCAGGTTTTTTTGAGATTCTTCACATTAGACGTTATATTTGAAACCTTAGATAATTCAGGTTCACTGGAATACCACTCTTTTTTAAAAAACTTTTTAGCATCAAAACAAAACAAAAAACCCAGAGCTTTACTAGGAGTGAGTAGAGTGGGTATCTGTGAAGATTATGTTCCATAATTTTAGCAGCCTCTCCTCCTCAATATTGTGGAGATATTTAGTTTATTCATCATTTTAATAAATATGTTTAAGCCTAAATGATGCCTTTTGTTAAATGTATACACTTGAATTTATTTTCTTTAAATGGACTTAAATATGCAGTAAACTCTAAACAGAATGCACAGCAGAAGAGGAAAAAATATCTTTCCATGAAAAATCACAATATATAATGCCCCCCGCCCCACAAAAGAATAAAGTCATGCCATTAGAAACCTGGCAAGAAAATATAAGACAGAGGGGCGACTATTATGAAAACAACTCTTTTGCCAAGCAATTTGTAAATTATACTGTGAAATTTAGAGAGATTTTTTGGTGGGGAGGGAACAAGCTATCACTTGCAACCATATTCTGTCACTAGATCGTCCTCTGTCTGAGGCTGGCTGACAGCTCCCAAGCACATGTTTCCACAGAAACAAAGTGGAGAAAAGAGCATCCTGTGGAAGGAGAACATGCAGATGTCCATGTCGGGAAGGGCCGGAGGGCAGAGCGGGCAGACTTTGTCTAGTGAACCTGGAATAAATGACACACACCTCCCTGAGGTTCTCTCAGGGCCATGATTCATTTCACCCCACGTGTTCATGACTCCCCAGAGTAGCCAGAGTAGCTCAACCCAGACATCCAAATCAGTCCCTTCATTCAGGGACCGCTCCCTGTGGCAGGCAAAGTGCAGGGTGGCTCGCAGCACCAAGCAGCCCTTCTAGCCCTTTTTTAGCCCCCCCCCCACCATCTTGTATGACTGCCACCCTAATTACATTGCAGCTGAGTCCTGCAGAGATAGAACATTTCATTTTCTTGACCTGCAATGTGAAATGAGTTGAAAGTAAGTGCTAAAGAATATAATACTAATGTTACATTGGCTGCGTAGCGATGTGCTTGCCTGCTTCCTAAGGGAAATGAAAGGCCGTGGAGGTGATCTCTTTTCCTAACCCAGAGTCGTGCAGAGCCATTCGCCAGTCCTCACCCAGCACGAGGAAGGCTGAAGGAACACGTCAACTAGGCGCCTGACTCACAGAAGCAAACACGTGACTGTGGTCAGGATGCATTCTGATTGGGTGTCTACAATGCATGGCTTCCGGCCATGTTCTCTTTTTATATTCAAGTTTTTTAGGCTAAACTAGGTTTTCCAAAAAAATGTTTTTTCCCAAGTAGTATATTTACTAGCATAATTTAGTTATGAGAAAACTCAGTGTCATTTATGTATTTGGAGAGTTTACAATCTATAACTAGTGAAATATATGGAATTGCTCACTATATGCCAACACTTAGAAAAATAAAGCCAATTTTATTTTATTTTTTAAGTCAAGATTTTTTTCATTAGATAGAAAAATCAAAATTAGAAACATCTTCAGTTTTGCAAACTTGAAATATGTTATTTTTACATGGATTACTTTTTTTTTACTTTTCATTCATTTTTTATAACATATACATTTTATCTTCAAAATTTTCCTAGCAATTTATTTAATCTGACAGTGTCCTCCAAATCTACCACTTGGTTGTATGTTCCAGTGGCATATTGGAGTAGTATACTTAAGGTGTAATTACAATAAAAGTAGTAAACATTAATATTTTTAAGATTTATCTGGACAATATCACTGATGTGAGGGTTATTCATTCAAACAAAATAGCAGGACATCCTCCTGAAGTTGTCAGAAATAAAAATGACCTGTGAAGGGTCCAGAGGGGTTTGTTTTAACAACTTGTGATTTTTACATCACCGCTTCCATTGCAGTTGTGGCTTTGATTGGAGTGTGCACACAGAGGAAATATGCAGGGGATCATGGCCCTCTATGGGACCTCCTTCTCCATGTGGTGGCCACAGCTGTGTCCTGGCTGCAGAGTCACCTGTGCAATCTTAGTGTGAATGCTTTTGGAAAGAAACATTGTTAGTTTGTTCCCAATGCAAACAGATGAAGAGCTTGACGCTCTCAATTTCTCTGAGATGGCTCATCTTAGACTAAACCTCCTATAGACATGATAGTGGTGAAGTTTTTCAAGAACCAGATGAAGCATGAAAGGGTACAAAGGGGTGGTACCAACATTCAGTTTTAATTACATTTTTGCCAACAAAAACAAGAGGAAAATTTTAAGGGGAGAAACTTAAACATAGTTTTCCTCCTTTCAAGTGACTTGATGGCTCAGATGCTGAGCACTATCTCACTCCGATTAAAAAGGTCAAAGCCCTTTTAAGAATTGATTCTATTGAGTGAATCGACACTACCTTCCTAATATTTTTCGTCTTGAGCTCATTTAGCAGAGGAAATGGATATTTCATCAGACGTTGCTGTGACATTCCATCACATTATGCCATGAACAGGACAAATGGCGTTGTGGAAATGGGAAAGCCAGAGAGCTGGGACAGCCGCCCCTCCAAGGCTCTGCTTATCTCATTTAAACAGATATTAAATGTGGTGCCAGTAGTGTGATCATCAGCTGCTTCCTACTTTGTATAAATTGCTTACAAGGAGTCTTTTTGCCTACCAGATGTGACCTAGATTTAGATTTCCAAAGGCAGGGGGAAAAAATCTCTTGTGTTAAAAACAGTTGCTGGTAAAATGCATGGTAAATGAGCTTATCTCACTTTTCCAGGTGTTTGGGTTAATATGTTATGGAATTACTGCTTCATTTATGAAAAATAATTGAGAAAAATGTCCCCGCAAATCAAATTTGGATAAAAGCTTCGGGTAGGTATTGTGTTAGCAAGTTTTAGAATGGCAGAAAGAGCAGGGAGCCAATAGAGATAATAAAAATATAAAAAACTGTGTTTGAGAAGAGTCTCTTATAAAGGGGTCAGTTATGTGTGTGCCATCCAACTCATGCTGTAATTTAGTGAAATATTGAAGAACAGTGGGAACAATTAGAGTCCTTTCAGTGCATATGAACGCTGTAGGGAGAGTCAAAGCTTGTCTGTCTGTGGGCTCTGACAAGTCTTACTACTCTCTTACATGCAGCAGAAAAATTTTTTAATGTAACATCTTTATTCTCACTCACCCATTTTCTTTTTCATTTCCTTTCCTCTTTAGGAGCTGCTACTCCAAAACCCGTCCCAGAACCTGAGAAACAAACAGATCATACAGTTAAAATTGCTGGAGTCCTTGCTGGCATCTTGCTGTTCGTTATTATATTTCTTGGAGTTGTGTTGGTGATGAAGAAAAGGTGAGCTCCTGGCTATTGCCAAAGATGTGGTTCTACCCATTGTTGCCAAGTTGCTTAATGTGTGTGAAAATATCCAGTTACTGAAGTGGCTTTGATGATTAAGACACATCTGTGACTCAGTTGACATTTTCTCATCACGTGGCACTCAAGGTTATGGGATAAAAGTTAAAGTAAATGGTTGTTGTTTTGTATGAGTATGCAGAGTAAATCATCCAAGATAACAAAAATTGTGTGTTTTTCCACAAGTCAGTGCATAAAGCTCTGCAGAATCTTTAAAAACATTTTATTCACCAGGAAATTTTTCGTACTTATTACTGACATGCTAACACACTTGGTATTCTTGGTGATCCGAGAAAGAAGCCTTCCTTCTCATGATAACAAAGATAATGAAGCTGTTCCTTTCTACTTGTCGTACATCCTCTATTCCTTTCTCTGTCTTTATCACCCATCATTTGATCACTATTGTTTTTAATTTTGTTCCTTTCCATTTCACTTCTCCATACCTCTTTATGCTTTTATCTTCTTTTTTAGCTATTTATCTCTATTTCTTTCTCCCTCCATGTATCTTTGTTTTTCGTTTTCTATTTTACTTCTGTCTCACCTCTCATATATTTTTCTCCTGGAGTTACTTCATCTCTTCCCACTTTGATGTCTATATAGACATCTTATCTTTGATGCCAGTGGTGTGTACAGTTGTTTTTCAGTACGATTCTATATAAATTCTAAGCATCACTCGACCCTTCCATGCCTGCATACTAAAACTGAACATTTTGGAGACATTTATTTGAAGCTGTGGGAATACGTGGAGTTTTGTGTGACCTGGCAAGCAGTTACCCTGTGACCTCAGCTAAGCATTAACTGGTCCTCCAAGGGTCAGTTCTGCCAGGTTAACTCATTGTTCTACCTGGGTCTCTCAGGTAGTCATGGAGGCTGTGTGATAAAGTATGCACTGGAAGATATTGCTTACGGTATCATATGGTCTTGATACAATTTCTGACTAAATACCAATGACTCATAACATTTACATGATTATTTACTAGATAATAATCTCACAGCATCTGCCAATTCTGTATTTAGTTTTTTTGGAATATAGAATATGCTCTCTGTACGGCAAATTTGCCAATACACTAATGCCCATAAATACAAAACTTTGATGATTCAGACCTGAACAGTAACGTGGTATAACTGTTGTATTTAATGGAAATTCTTAAAAGTTAAAATTTTTCAGGGTTTTTCTCCCAAATTTAAATTTATATTTTAAAGTTTTATTTTTAAACAGAATAGTTAAAACATGATATTAATCGTGGATAAGTTGCTGGAGTGTTTTTGATATGTAATAAGCTATGTTGTTCGGTTACAAGGAACACTGAATATATTTTTATTGAGGTGTAATTGACATATAACATTCTGTAGTTTCAGTTGTAAAAGCATACAGTGGGAAATGATTATCTAGTTAACACCTGTCACCAATTACATAGTTACAAAAATTTTTTTTCTGGTCATGAGGACTTCTGAGATCTGTTCTCTTAGCAGTTCTCAGCTATGCAGTGCAACATTATTAACCTAAGTCACCATGCTGTTCATCTCCTCCCCACAACTCATTGTAGCCAGAAGATTATACCTTTTGACCTCCTTCACCCATTTTAGCCGCCTCCTAATCCCTAGTAGAACACTGAATTCAGGCTGGGAATCCCTAGATCTGTATTTTAACTAGCTTTGTGAATCTGAATTTCTCTAGGCCTCAGTTTCCCTATTTGTAAATCAAAGAGATTTGTACTACATGACCTCTAAAATCCCTCTTATTTGTAAAGTGAGGGATTTGTACTAGATGATCTTTGAAGTTCCAGTTTTCAAATATTGTGTAGCAGGGTATGGTAACAGCCCTATGCATTTGCTGTTCTAGAAGTACAGTGTATTTCTGTATTTCATTATGTAAACATACCCAGTGTCTCTTCCAAAAGCTCTCTTTGTTCAGTCAGCTCGAGTCTAGGATGTCAGTTGATGAGTGGTTTATCTCTCAGCCACGTTTCCCACCGCCACATAGCAGGCACTCGACTAAAAGTGGGGAGCAATGGGGAAATGAAAAGAGAGAAAGAAATAGAGGGAAGGAAATGACTTACCTCAGGTGTGGATTAAAATAGTACTAGTCATTTTGCTGATTAGAGCCTAATGCTAATCCAGCTTTGAATTACTGTTCTGTAAGGGCTTGTTTCTTCTTCCCACAGCACAGAGTCAGCCAATGCAAACATGTGCCATGGGCCTTAAAGACAGACTGGGCCCAAGGGAAAGTGTGGGTGAAACAAATTCATTAATATTTCTTGAAATACAATGGGAAGTCCACTCTGCTGAGGAAGAGTCAGTAGTTACTGTCCGTGTTTCTCAGCAGGCCAGACAGGAAAAAGGAACAGCAAATTTTATTGGGAGGCATTTTCAATTATCAGCTTAACTAAGATTGTGTTATCTTCTGTAAGAAATAGTTGCTGAATGTAGGCCTGTGGGGGAACGTGGCAAATCTGTTCAATTCATACTAACTCGTGGAATTCTTTTATATCTAGGCAATAATTACTAAAAACTGAAATGACCATCAGTTATATTTGGCTAGAATGTTTTATAAACCTGTCACAGGTGAATGACTAGCTGTTGATTTATTTATGAATATTAATCCATTTGAGCCTTGTCTGGGCTCATTTGAAATCTTCTTTTCCTTAAAAACTGTTAAAAACCTTTACATTCATTTTTTTATTCCCTAATTAAAGCAATTTCTTATTATTTTTGTCTGTCCTAAAAACATGCACTGTTTTGAGGGTGCAATGTTTCAATGCCACAGGTGTTAAAAAAGGGGATGAGACAACTATAAAATAGAAGTTCTGTACATGACAAAACATTCTCAAAACTAATGTAAAATAAATTAAATAGGAGATACCTATTTATCATGTTTCATCCATGTATAATTAATAACATAGTGTGTACAATATTAAATACATTGTGTAAATTAAAATACCTGCATTTTCAACATTTTTCATAAGGAATAATTTATCTCAATAACGTGTCTGACAGAATTTAGCATACGGGCACCGTCAATTTTATCCTGATTAATTATATTTACTATTGTTCCTAAAATTGCTATAGATTTTTTAGAAATTTGAGAAAATTTATATTAATTACAGTAAAATTCCTGTCTTGGCCATTGTGCTAAACAGAATTACAGAAGTTATGGCTCTATGGAAATAATTAAAGAGGTATGCATTCTTGATCAAAATAGCAAATGTTAGGTATTTGACTGCATAAGCACTTGTTATAGGTAAATATAACTATTTCAGTCCTGAAGTACTATACCTCTACCTCCCTTCTATAACATATTTTAATAGATGTACATTTGTCATTAAATGCAAGTGCATCATATGTAATTAAATATTTGATTATATTTAAACAAT
The DNA here is from genome assembly GCF_021234435.1 of Artibeus jamaicensis. Taxonomy (NCBI): domain Eukaryota; kingdom Metazoa; phylum Chordata; class Mammalia; order Chiroptera; family Phyllostomidae; genus Artibeus; species Artibeus jamaicensis. The sequence goes on from NW_026521992.1 coordinate 496,285, forward strand.
ACTAATGCCTCCAAGAAAAAAAAATCTCAATGAAAACAGGAAGTATTTCCGAAGACATCATGAAACAAAAAGGATAAAAGAAAATTTGACAAAATCCCTATTTTCAAAGAGATGCCTGTAGCGGGTGGCTGGAGGCAAGATGACATTCACTGTAGTCCCCTTATTATTTAGACTGTGTATACTTAGTATGCGTCCATATTAGCCAGATGCTGAGACTTTTCTAGTCGAGCTCAGGCTTTGGCACCTATGAATGAGGCAGGAAATATGTACACACAAATGGATGTGGATATGTCGTTCTAATCTGCAAACCAGCTTATACTTTTCAGTTTTCTAGATGTTGATAAGATGGGCTTGTTGTGCAGGGGTGAGTGAAACCAACTGACCACTTTACGGCCTCCTCTGACTTCATATGGCTACCCTGTTAGCCCCTGCATGAGCCACCATTTCTGGATTCAACCTAATGGGTTATTTATGTTTTATAAAGGACTTTTTGGAAACTCTTTATAAGAAAGATTTTATTTTTAAAAAGGTGTGTAAAGAATATGGGCTCCAATTTTTTCATTTTATAGAAGAAAAATGTTAGAGAATGCTAAGGGGTAGCCACCTGGCCTTTGGAATCCTACAAACCAGGTTAGAATGCCAGCTTCTACACTAGATGAGTTACTTAATCTCTCTGAACTCAGTTTGCAAGTGTGAAATCTTTTGATAATGTGTCCTTCCTGAGGGGAGCACGAACATTAAATGTGATGACTCATAAGCATAGTGGGTGCTTGATAAATAATAGCTTAAGAGCATTATTGAGGGTTGGGAAGTTCAAGGTGACACAGGTAGTAAGTATGTGCAGAGTCCTGGATAAATTCATGTATGTCTGATTGTTAACCACCTTGCTACACTAGTCGCTCCTTAAAGCCCAGAGATGCCTGTTGCTCCATAACATTCAAATGCTCTGTAATCATGAGTGGGAAACACCATGTAGTCATCAGCTTGTTTCAGTTCACTGTTGCTGTACGTCTGCAAATACTTGAAACTCTGCCAGCATGTTTCAATCTTCTTTTTTAGCTTTCATTGGAGAATTAGCTAAATAAAAGTGTTTCTACTTCCTTCATTTTTTTCTCTTTTTTTAATTTTTTTTATTTTATTGATTATGCCATTACAGTTCTTCTATTCCCTCCCTTCATTCCCCTCCACCCTGCACCCCACCACCCCCCCATTCCCCCCCTTTAGTTTATGACCATGTGTTTCAAGTCCTTTAGATTCGATATTTCCCATACTATTCTTGCCCTCCCCCCTATCTATTTTCTACCTACTGTCTATGCTACTTATTTTCTGTACCTTCTCCCCCCTTCTCCTCCTCCCACTCTCCTGTTGCTAACCCTGCATGAGATCTTCATTTCTATGTTTCCGCTCCTAATCTGGTTGTCCTCTTAGTTTGCTTTTGTTTTAGGTATGGTTGTTAATAACTGTGAGTTTGCTGTCCTTTCACTGTTCATCTTTTTTATCTTCTTTTTCTTAGATAAGTCCCTTTAACATTTCATATAGTAAGGGCGTGGTGATGATGAACTCCTTGAATTTAATCTTATCTGAGAAGCATTTTATCTGTCCACTTCCTTCTTTACAAAAGTATTTTTAAAACTTTTCAAATATGTATATTTTGTGCATTCTTTGAATCGTAAGTTTATTTCTGATAATTCACAGTGGTGAAGATCCTGTATCCTTGTCTGGTTTAGTGAATGAGAGAACTTTGTGAAAGTTCCTGTGAGCTGTGAATCACGGGAGGCTGTGCTCTTCCCCTTCCTCCTCAGAGACCAATGCTAGAGTCTGGGAGCCGTGGAGGTAGGAGAGGGAGCCCTGGTGACCACTGCTGGCAGGCACACCCTGGCTCTGTCACTTACTAGCTGTGTGACCTTGGGCAAGGTACTTAGTTTTGTCTCCCTCATTTTCCCTAAGTGTACTAGGGCATCATGATAGCATTTACTCCATAAGAGTGTTAGGAGATGAAAACAAGTTGTTACCATTGAAGTGCTGACCCTGATAGATATTAACTCTGTTATTAACACCTGTAATATGTCACTTTAACATATGATCTGTAGCCGACTCCAGTTTCAGGGGCCATTGTGTACATGCCTCAGTGTCTTTGTTTCCATACTCAGAGGAGCAAGCACAAGGAACTGCTTCTCCAGAGTGAGTACACCTCTCCTTGCCCGTGGAGACCAGAGGTCTGTAATTATGAGAACAGCTAGGAACAGGTGCCTGGAGTCAGACAGTTCACTGTCCCCATCACTTGCAGCCATACCTTGGGAAGGTGCTAAAGCTGAAAGCATGAAGGAGAACTGCTCTTTGGCCACACTCACCCCGCAGTGCTCCTGATGCAGAGGCTCCTTCTCAGGCCAGGGAATGGCTGTAATATGGAAAAATATTCCCTGCAGAGAAGTAAACCAAAGTCCTCTACCATCCACGGGGGCTTCCTCTAGGCCCCCATTTTTTTGAGTGAGCATGGCCTTGACATTCACCTCAAATATATACTTCGGTGCATCAAAATCCATCTGACTCAGGCCCAGTAAGGGGCAAGTCTGACTCCTGGGGTCAGAACAAAAGGACAGCATTACTCTCTTCAGAGTGCTTAATAGTCTCATGCATTTATAGGGACTCCCTGAGCCTGTCTGAGATCACCAACTATCCCAACTGCAAGAGGCCTCCAGGGCCTCTGGGGTATGGACCCAGTTGCCATATGACCAGGCACCAGCCCCAAACTTGCTGGGCTGTCACCGGCCAATTCAATGTACAATTGTCCTACTGATTTCTGTTTTTCATGCCCTTTAACTTTCCAACACCGTTCATTTTTATCCTATATCTGTTAGCATAATGTATTAAAATGTTCTTTCGGTGTTTCTTATCTCTGAAGTTCGAGTATAACAGTATGTACAAAGGTGTTGAGGGGGGTTGCATATTTACCACTAAAATCAGTGGCTCTCCACACTTGACGTCTGCGAATGGTATGTGTCGACATTCCCAACTTAGCCCCACCTGGGCTGTTCCTGTTCTCTAAAGGGTGTATATCTCTATTCATGTTGACATGACTTCACTGGCTACAGGGTTGGGCAAAGTCAGCTTACAGTTGTGAGTACACAAAATGAGAGTTTATTCTTGTACTATTACTTATAACTTAGTTTATTTATTTATTTATTTACTTACTTACTTACTTATTTATTTTTAGATAGGGGAAGGAAGGGAGAAAAAGAGGGAAAGAAAGCTCAATGTGTGGTTGCCTCTACTGCGCCCCCTACTGGAGACCTGACCCACAACCCAGGCATGTGCCCTGGCTGGGAACTGAACCAGCGACTCTGTTCACAGGCTAGCACTCAGTCCGTTCAGCCACACCAGCCAGGGCTATTCTTGTATTATTATTTATTAATTATTGTATTATCTTTCGATTCAAACAACTGTAAACCTTCTTGTGCCCCACGTGTAGTTCGTAGAGTGGGAAATACCCAGGGCCTGAAAACTAGCAATGTTGCTTTACTTGAGATCATTGTCTAAACCTGTCTTCTTACTTTAGTGAATCCAGGAGTTCAAATGTGACAGTATAATTTATTCAATTCTCACTACTTTTGTATTATGAGTGAAACATTAATGAAAAATACATAAATTATAGGGTGAAAAATATACTTTCCAGCAGAAGTAACGCCTGCTTGAACGTGATTGGTCAGGTAATATTATGGGTGTAATAATTTAGTTTTAATTTGAACATTTCGCGTAAAATGTTAGATGGTGTGATTGACTGAGATATTTACATAATTACATGCTCATGATTTTGTAATAAAAGATTTTGTGATAAAAAAGGGGTGTTATCTATGCTGGACCCTGCATGTACGAATTTCTACCTGACTTCCCTGGGCAAGGTTCATGATCCTTCTTCTGCTAGCAAATCTACATTTCTGTTTAACAAGACAAGGAATTGTATGTGAAATCTTCAACTTAGGTTCATTTATAGAAAGTCACATAAAATTCATTTTAAAAACAAGGGACTGGAGCTACTGCGTTAATTAAGGGAGGTGTACTTTGTTTTGGTAGATCTCCGCACTACAAGATGCGACACTGTATTAAATCACCTACCAACTGGAACAGGGAGGAGTCATTATTGCCCACTGTCCTCCCAGGGCATACCTTCGAAAGTCAGTAATGCTTCACCAGGTCTACTGGATGTCATTTTTGTTATTTTCATATATACTATTTTCTCATTGGCACTGCTGTGGTGAAACTAAAATGAAGTTATTTTTATGAGTTTCACTGAAACAAGTAAAAATTGACTCATTTAATAAGTTCAGCATACTTCTATTGTTTGTAAAAACAACACAAAACAAAAAATGGACAAAAATGTAGCCCAGGATATCCTATTTAAGAATGGCCCATTTTCTCTCTCCTGCACACACATAGGCATGAATACGACTCTGTGAAGTTAATTATGTTCTTAAGTGGCATGAAGCAGCACCTGCCTGAATAGCAGAATTCCAATTTGGATCCAGATATGTGGTACTTTCCTTACTTACCCCTTGATTACAGAGCTCACAGGACACTCTCCTTGCATTCAGGCTCTTGAATTATTTGGCTACCACCTGTATTTTCTGTTAAATTATAGCGTGTTAAGGGCTGCAACATGATTGTTTTTAATCATCTTTCACTCCCAACTTCCCACACCTAATACAGTGCTTTGCCCGGAGTAGATGTGTAGTATGTTTAATAATTAAAGACAAAAGATACTTCTTTAATGCAAGCCATTGAGTGCAACATTGGACCACTACATTTCAAATTACTTTGGCTGTTTATTTAGAGGGATATAAATTTTTATAATATCATAAGATATCTTACTAATTTTTCTAAAGTGCAGGAATTCTGGTGGACAGGTTCTCTATTTCAAAGAGTATAATTTTTGAAAGTTGTATTCATTAAGTTTTTAAGTTGAAATATTAAACTAGCTTAAATGAGTTAAATTTAGATATAGCTTAGTTAAAAGAAAAATATGCTTAGAACTATCATTAACTTAAATTATCATTTATTTTTAAAACTCCTTTGAATCTTTTTTATATACTCTGTTGTGTGTTTTTCACAAGCAACATCAAATTAGATAAAAATTGTTATATTCAAAAAATGAATAGCCTCAGAATGAAATTTTCTTTATGCTATGAGCATTGGTCCTAAATAAACTAAAACATCCAGTGTTTCGGCTCTTGCATTCAGGTGGTTTACAATGGAAATGTTCAGGCTGACGCCTGGCTGTGCCAGGGCTCTTGGTAATTCATCCAGGTCTTCTCATTTCTAGGCCAGACCACTAATAGGTCTCTCCCTGAATCCTTGCATGAAATTTTTCCACTGAGTGTGTGTGTTTGATAAGAATTTATGATAAACATTAGTTCATTGTTCTTTTGTTAGAAAGAAAATATTAATAGAAACAAAATCAGGAAAAGCTATATGCTGAACAGCCTAGTGTAAGTGTATAGTTATTGGGAGCTATCAGAAATATCCTTTGTCTTTTTACCTGCTTTGTCTAAAAGCCTGCAGGTTGTGGGTTTGGAGTCAGCAGTGAGTCTTTGAAGAAACTGGCAGTTCCTCAAAGAGAATGGTCAGCTATTCATGCCTAATTGTTAGGTACAGTGTTACCCTTTACTAAAGGGAGGGAGGAAATATCAGAAATATGTCACAATCTTAAAAATGAAGTAGCAAATAGTGTTAACTGAAATTCTTAAATCAATGGCTGTCATTGGGGAAAGGTATTGCCCACTTAGAGGGCACTTGAGAGTGCCTAAGGGAATCTTACTGAAAATTGATTTATCGTAATTATGTCTGTGGATTGCATAGTTTTGTTGCCCCAGTAGTCAAGATTTTTTCTTTTCTAACTTGTCAAGCTAGGGTTGACTCAGAATTCTGTCCCTAAAAGCCATCATAAGAGCCATAATCAGAACTCTCTATAGACCCAGTAAAGATGATCCAGCTGATTAAAGGGGAAGCCCTGGTGAAGAGTCTGTCTTGAGAAGGCATCTGTTGTTAAAGTTCGGTCAGGTATACTCCATCATCATTGATCTCCCTGTCCCCACCCACACAGGAAAGCAAGGACCTTGATTTATTTTAATAAATTGTCTATTTTTTTATCACTGGCAACTAACCAGTTTTTAAATGGTGTGTTGGCCACACAAAATGGGTACCTAGTGACCAATTTGTGATTCCTAATTCTAGTTTAAAATAAACCAAACAGAAGACATGTAAATGATGACATTTTAAAATTCTTTTATCACCTACATGTTTCTGGCTATAAATATTGTCTCATACCAGAAAAGACAATAGACTCTCTTTGCTTAATCTTCCTTCCTACCCAGGTGTTCTTGGTACTATGATGCTATCAAACAGAAAAACTGGCCTGCAGGTTACTTTAAGAATAGGTAGTTCCTACTTAGAAATACATGATGACCCAAGCTTCACTTATCCTGGTGTTGATGTTGCTGGGCAGTTTGGGTTATGTGTTCTTCCAGTTCACCGGTGAGCCCATCCCTGCTTTCTACGCTGACTCCCGATCTCTCCCTAATCGCTACTGACTCCTGAATCTCTCCATAATCCAGGTTGGAACCTCTGGACTCCAGATGAGCCTCAGATAGTAACTATATCTATAAGAGTGCTCTCCTCATAAGATTAACATTACATTTTTAAAATTCTGTTCACATTAATCATATTTCTGGTCTTTTAAGACAGTTCCTCCACTGTAGGAAAGAGTACTAGGCTGCCCCCTGGCAGTGTTCATCTTTGGGGGTGGACTCTAGGTGGACCCTGGCCCACACAAGCGTGGCCAGCCTTCCTGAGGTGACTTGCTGATGGGTGGTGCCCTGTTGACCAAGTCACAGCCCTGAGTGCTGCAGGTCCTCCTGCTGCTTATTCCAATGCAGGACATAAAACCAGGAAACCTGGAGGTGGTGTGAGAACAGTCTGTTTGCTAACAAAGTGGCTGTTGATTTCTGTGTGGTGGCTTTGAGAAGGAGAGAAATTTATCAATCTGCTGTAACCTGAGAATAACCAGATAGTATATTTTTCTATATATCCTTTAGACTCTGCTCTAACATACACACACACACACACACACACACACACACACACACACACCCCTTTATAAGAATTCAAATTTAAACAATCTCCTGAAATGCCCCAGGGTCTAATCCATAGCTTGGTGACCTCACTTGGTCTTGACATCAGCTACAGTTATGAAAATGTTCTGTCAATTTTGCTGAAGTGAATACTGGAGCCCTGTGAGCACATCTAACAGACCAGACACCACAGCCTTGCCACCCTCTCAGCAACATCTAGCATCCTCTCAGGAGCCCACAGAAGCCCAGGAGCCACTGCCCAGCCTCCCCACAGCCCCCTCCCCAGGGCCAGGCCAACCTACTTTCATTCTTTGGCAGGAAATTGCTCAGGTGCGTGAGCTGCACAGGCTTCCCTTCAAGAGCAATTTAATTTTCTGCTGTCCTAGTTGCTGGGCTGGTGCCTGGACTTAAATGACCCATCCATTTGGATCTTCAAACAGCTTCTAACTCTTGTCCCAAAACTCATCCTAAATCCTAAAATTGTGGGATATTTTTATAACCTGGAACTTGGAGGTGCTAGCCTGATTCTCTACACCTTGCCTACCTCTAGAGTCAGTCTAGCATAGTGAATGTTCCCTCAAGTAGCTACACACTTGTCCGTGTTGCAATGTCAAGGTCTAGGCACTGTCACCCCATAATTAGTCTGAGTGCCCCTCTGCTGTCCAGAGCTGATACCCAGGGCATAGTGATTCTCCCAAGGGAAACCTGCCAAACACAGAGCCCAGGAACAGAACATGAGTAAGTGGGTTTTGTTCTGTGTACGTTTTTACTTTTTTTTATTTCACTTTTTCCTTTACCATTTATGCCCCTTTTACCCCCTGTTGTCCATGTCCATGAGTCCTTTTTCCTTTTTGCTCAAACCCTCCGCCCCTTGACTACCCCCTGACCACCCCCTATAGCTGTATTCCTGCTCTCTACCTATGAGTCTGTCTCATGTTTGCTTTTTAGTTCAGTTTTTCATTAGATTCCACATATGCGTAAATTCATATGGTATTTGTCTTTCTCTGACTGACTTATTTCACTTAGCATAATGTTCTCTAGGTCCATCCATGCTGTCACAAAGGCTAAATTTCGTCTTTTTATAGCTGAGTTGTATTCCATTGTGTAAATGCCCCATAGTTGCTTTATCCTCTCACCTATGATGGACGTTTGGGCTGCCTCCATATTTTGGGGATTGTAAATAATGCTGCAGTGAACATAGGGATGATTTTTTCAAATCAGTGGTTTTGGTTCCTTTGAATATATTCCCAGAAGTGAGATTGCTGGGTCAAAAGGCAGTTCCATTTTTAATCTTTTGAGTTATCTCCATACTGCTTTCCATAGTGACTGCACCCATCAACACTGCATTCCCACCAACAGTGCAAAAGGCTCCCCTTTCTCCACATCCTTGCTGGCAGTTGTTTGTTGATTTATTGATGATAGCCATTCTGACAGGGGTGAGATGGTATCTCACTGTGGTTCTCATTTGCATTTCTGATGATTAGTGACGTTGAGCATCTTTTCATATGTCTGTTGGCCATCTGTATGTCCTCTTTGAAGAAGTGTCTCTTCAGGTCCTTTACCCATTTTTTAAATTGGGTTGTTTGTTTTGTTTTAAGAATTTTTTTAAATTTTTAAAAGATTTTATTTATTTATCTTTTAGAGGGGAAGGGAAGGAGAGAGGGAGAGAAATGTCAATGTATGGTGTCCTCTCATGCGTCCCTGCCAGGAACTGGTCTACATCCCAGGCATGTGCCCTGACTGGGAATTGAATCGCAGTTCTTTGGTACACAGGCCTGCGCTCAATCCACTGAGTTACACCAGCCAGGGCAGGTTGTTTGTTTTTTTAGTGTTGAGTTTTATAAGTTCTTTATCTCTTAAGATTTACTGGAAGTTCTAGACACAGCAGTCAGACAAGAAGAAGAAATAAAAGGCATCCAAATTGGAAAGGAAGAAGTAAAACTGTCTTTATCTGCTGATCACATAATACTGTACATAGAGATCCCTAAAGATTCCATCAAGAAACTACTAGAATTGATTAATGAACTCGGCAAAGTAGCAGGATACAGAATTGATATCCAGAAATCAGTTACATTTTCATATGCCAATCATGAACTATCAGAAGGGGAAATTAGGAAAACAATCCCATTTATAATTGCTGCAAAAAATAATAAAATACCTAGGAATAAATCTAACCAAGGATGTAAAAGACCTGTACTCATAAAATTTTACGACACTGAAGAAATAAATTGAATAGGATACAAGTAAGTGGAAGCACATGCTGTGTTCATGGATCGGAAGAATGAACATCATTAAAATATCCATACCACCCAAAGCAATGAACAGATTCAGTACAATTCCAACAAGATACCAATGGCATTTTCACAGAACTAGAACAAATATTTGAAAAATTTATTTTATATGAAACCACAAAAGGCCCCGCATAGCAACAGTGATCCTTAGAAAGAAGAACAAAGTTGGAGGGATCACACTACCTAATATGAAACTATACTGTAAGGCCATATTAATCAAAACAACATGGTACTGGCATAAAAACAGATGTGTAAATCAATGGAACAGTATAGACGGCCCAGAAATAAACCCACATCTTTTTAGTCAATTACTATTCTACAAAGGAAGCAAGCACATACAATGGGCTAAAGACAGTTTATTCAATAAATGGGGTTGGAAATGGATGGACACAGGCAGAAAAGTTAAATTATACCACTTTCTCACACTACACACAGAATAAATTCAAAATGGATTAAAGACTTAAATGTTAGACCTGAAAACCATAACAGTCCTAGAAGAAAACATAGGTAGTAAAATCTCAGATAGTGCTTGGACATTTTACTTGATACATCTCCTCAGGCAAGGGAAACAAAAGAAAAATAAGCACATGGGACTACCTCAAACTGAAAAGCATTTGCACAGCAAAGGAAAACCATTGACAAAGTAAAACAACAACCCACAGAATGGAAGAACATATTTGCCAATATATCTAACAAAGAGTTAGTTACTTTTATGATTGACACTGATGTAAGTAAAGAACAACAGCAACACAACTGAACCAAAGTTAGAAAGTCATTAAGTAAAATGGTAATTCATTATGTGGGGAAGAAGCTAACTCTAGGTAAAATATGGTTGATTAATGAGCATCATTAACAAGTTCACAGTTTCAAAGGTCAAAATTGTAGATCTGATTATGTATAATGCAATACTCTCCATGGATGTTCAGGTCCTCTTCCTAACTCAGAAAGTTAAAAGACATTACCAACAATTATCTTAACACTGTGTGTTCTATGACTTATAATATTTTGAGTCCTCAAAATATATTTTAATTACTATTCTGACCACTGCATTAGCTTTGTGATTTTTCAGTTCAAATTGAAGTTACTCAGCAATCATTTCTCTTTTAGATGTTACACTGCTAATTTTAGTGATAATAAGTAAAGAAGTTACAACAATTAAACTGGAGCGCCAAACAAATTATGAACAAGCTAAGCTAAGGTAATTGAAATAACCATATGGAAGATCTGTAAATTAAGAGAGAAACTAAGTAGAGTATCAGAAAACTAATTAAAGTAGATTTTTGGTTTTTAAACTGTTGTTTATTGTAATTGTCTTAAGGAGCCCACTGGAGGAGGCTTTGTTAGTCAAGAAGTCTCCTACTTAGTTAATTTTTCTGATTTGGCAAACACAATATATTAAATTTATTTGTCTGGCAACACACAATACCTTTTTAGGTGTTTATGAAGTGAAAAACATACAAAACTGGGACCCAGAAATACAGCACTACTGTCTTTATTTACGTAAATGTCTTTCTCAGTATCTACCCAAATGAACTGAAAGCAGGGTCTTTGAGAGATATTGTGTATACCAGTGTTCATAGCAGCATCGCTCACAACAACCAAAAGGGGGGCAGGCAACAAAATGGATCAACAAAATGGGATCTATATATGCAATGGAACACTATTTAGCCTTAAAAATGAAGGAAATTCTGACACATGCTATAACATAGATGAACCTTGAGGACATTATACTATGGGAAATACGCCAGTCACAGAATGACAAATACTATCTATAGGGACCTAGAGTAGTCAGATTCATCAATGGAGAACAGCAGAGGCTGAGGAATGTTGGAATGGAAGCTTTTAATTCAGGAAGAGCTTGGGAACATGACAGATTCTGGAGATGGATAGTGGAGATCATTGTCACTGAACTGTACACCTAAAAATGGTTGTTAATAAATTTTGTCATGTATATTTTAAAGTTTTTTAAAAAATGTTAGTATTGGTGGGCAGGATGATGTTTAGACAGGTTTTGAACACTTACTACTGCCCTCATCATTGTAATCAGTGGTCAGCCCCAGAGCCTTGGACCAGCCTATGATAATTGTAGACTTGCCTCATAGCGGAGTGTTTGTCTTTCAGACTGTTAGGCCTGGGCTGGCTAGGAGAGTGACTCTGTCCAGCAAGAGAGTACTAATGAGATTGGGACATGTTTACCTAGGCTCTGAGGGCTACAGAAATATGGGTTGGCCTAAAGGTTCATTTGATTTTGTCCATAAGATGGCTCTGGTAGCATTTAGTTGTCTTTAGCGTCATTCAAAACAGTTTTGTTAGATTGTATTGTGACAGCTGTCATATCAGCATGCTTTTTAAAAAACGTATCAAAATTTGTGTAGCCATTTTAATATTGAAAATGGAAGAAAATACACAACATTTGGCATTGTGCTTTATTATTTTAAGGAAGGTCAGAATGCAACTGAAACACAGAAGAAAGAGTTGTACAGTATATAAAGAAGGTTATGTGACTGATCGAATGTGTCAGAAGTGGTTTGCGAAGTTTCACGCTGAAGACTTCTTGCTGGATGGTGCTCTGCAGTCAGGTAGACAGTTAAAGTTGATACCAATCACACTGAAACATTAATTGAGAACAATCAGCATTACGCCATGCAGGGGTAGCGGACATGCTCAAAATATCCAATCAAGCATTGAAAATCATTTGCACCAGCCTGGTCATGTTCATCACTTTGATGTTTGGGTTCCACATAAGTTAGATTAAAAAAAAAACCCTTCTTGAACATATATCCACATGTACTTCTCTTCTAAAACATAATGAAAACATTCCATTATTAAAATAAATTATGACCAGTGATAAATTAAAAAGTAGATACCTTGAAAATTGTGGCATGGGGGAGGTCATGGGGCAAGTAAAATGAACCATCACCAACCCCAACAAATGCTGCTCTTCATCCAAAGAAGGTGATGTTGTGTATATGGGGGGATTGGGAGGGAGTCCTCCACTATGAGCTCCTTCCAGAAAACCAAACAATTAATTCCAATAAGTACTGCTCCCAATTAGAGCAACTGAAAGCAGCACTTGATGAAAAGTGTTGGGAATTAGTCAACAGAAAATGTATAATCTTCCATCAGGATAATGCAAGACTGCATGTTTCTTTGATGACCAGGCAAAAACTGTCACAGCTCGGCCAGGAAGTTCTGTTTCATCCACCGTATTCACCAGATATCGCACCTTCAGATTGCCATTTTTGTCAGTCATTACAAAGTTTTCTCAGTGGAAAAATTTTCTGGAAACTGTAAAAGGCACCTGGAACAGTTCTTTGCTCTAAAAGATAAAAAGTTTTAGGAAGATGAAATTATGAAGTTGCCTGAAAGATGGCAGAAGTTAAAAACAGCGAATATGTACTTCAGTCAAGTTATTGCTGAAAATGAAACATGTCTTTTATTTTTACTTAAAGACCAAACTAACTTTTTGGCCAGTGCGTACATCGAGCCACATTTGAAGCTTGCAGTCTAAAGTATTCCAGCATTGTTCCCGACAAGGGTGACAGTGTGCACACCAAACCGACTCCAAAAAGCTCCTCCTCGGTCGTTACCATAATACTCTGAAACAAGGCAGGATGGCCATCTGCCTGGAACCAGTGAAGCGTGTGTGCTCACGGATACTAGTGATGCATGCGCTTCAGTCATAAGTGAAGAAAACAATGTGTTCTGCTGCATTATTTCTACACTTCAGTATGTGAAGCCAGTAGCTTTCTCAGCTGTCAATTTCTTATTTTCTTTACCAATAACAGTAACTGTGGCACAGATCATCTACAAACAGGGTACAAGTGTGTCCAGCATCGCGGTGCTTTAAATGAAATGCCCATGCTACCACATGGAGGCCTCAGAGGGTATGCAGCTAGTCTTATGGGTTTGATTTTTTTTTTTAATTAAAAAAATTGAATTCAGTATATGCCCCCTTAAGCTTAACATGAGAGAAACCCCAGCTTCAATTGGTGGATTCTAAGTTATTCTCCGGGCTGCCTGTTTCAGAGTGGCCTTTCTATACAGAGCAGACTTGGTGGCCCTGAGTTGAGTGGAAACTCTTTGCGGGCAGGAACCATGGCTTAATCATCTTTGTCCCTCACATTTCTAACCCAAACTACATAGCTGTTTGTAGATCATTGAGTAGCTGAATCAGTAAACAGCCCGTCTTACCGCATGCGGGTCCCTGTGCTCTTCCCATTAGCTGCTAACAGAGGCTTGGCTGCCCCCAGACTAGTTGGCTTCATGTCATTACTGAGGCAAGGACCAAGTCTTCTCACCAAACCTCTTCGCCTGAACTGAAGGCTTCTTCTTGTAATTAGAGTCATCACGTGGAGGACAGTATCCTATGAATAGAGCTTGCCACACTATCCTATTTGAGGCACTGTGTGTTTATATACATTATGTATAGCATTTGTAAGAAGCTTCTTACAGAGCCCCTCTTTCCTCCAAATAAGGTAATTAACCAAAAGGATGATAATGACTAAAAAAAGAATAAAGCAAGATTTACCTTGAATAATCTAAATGACTAATTAAACATCCATGAATGAATGTGAACTGAGTCTTCTAAATGGTCTTTCCACTTGTATTGTTTATTTTTTAATAGTGATGATGATGATGATGATGATGATAACTTGTGTGTAAGCATTTGCCTCATTAGGCACTGTTCTAAGTTTTTTACCAGTGTTATCACAGTTAGGCCTTGTAACAACTTTATCACATATGTACTGAGACCCTGTTTTTACAATCAAGGTATCTGAGACAGAGAGAAGTAAACTGTTTAAAAAACACAGTCAGTAAGCGACAGCCAAGGTGAGCCAGCTTACCTCCAGAGCTACAACTCTGGACCAGTATGGTTCTTTAGTTGAAATGTAATAGAAATAGAAAAAAAAAGACAGCTACAGTACCTACCCATTAGCTGGAAAGTAGCCACAAGAAAACCCCATGACCTATATTGTAACCAGCATTCCCATAGACTTCACCTCACACATTTTACGAAAGAAGAAAAAGTGTACCCTGTGTGAAGGAGGAGCCCTGCCATGCCAGGCAGGCGGTCTGCACACTGCTGCCGGACACCAGCTCTGCTCCCTCAAGGGCAAGAAACAGAGAGGGCCCCTGGGCAACTCAGCTCTTTCGAAGTCTGACAAACCAAGAATCTCTAATGAATGGCCACCTTTATGCATAAATGATTTTCAAGCCCTATGGCACATACACACATTGTAAAAATCAAGTTAGTTTGGCAGCCCCTCTTACCCAGAATGCAATGAACACTTGATTTTCATTCCTCTCCTAACACTGTATGGCATTAGGCCCTTGACTCCGACAAACAGAGCCTGTTGTTGCAAAGCCAGGCTTGCTGCTTCCCAACGTTGCCCTGATCAGCTGGGCTCACCTTTGTGACTCAGAAGTCCATAATTAATACACTGTTTCCAACTCACAGAAAAGACTGTGCCTTGAAACTCCAGCTGTGTTCTCATTTCTTCCACACTCACTTGTCTGAGTCTGAGAGGAGAATGTAAGGCCGCCAGTCTTTGCATGGAACATATGCCCTGCATTTCATCATTGCTGTGCCTTCGTGGGACTAAGGAGGAGGAGGAGATTGCTTGTTTGGTGGGGAGCAGGTGTGGTTCGAAGGCAAGAAGTCTAGTGCCCAGAGTGAAAAGATGCCAAGCAGTGTGTGATTTGGACTTTAGCAACAAGATATAGGCTCTGAACAGGGGACCTGCAAACCCTTCCTTCAGAAACACATAGGGTTTGACATGCATTTGTGGTATCTGGAAGACTTGGGGGAGAGAAATGCGGGTCAGCAGCTCTTGTTTCTTTTCGTCTCTGCTGGCATAGTGTGGCATCTTATACTGAGGTAAATATTACCTTCCATTGATGTAGGGAAATGGACGTGAAGCTTTTAAAGTGATAGCCAGGCTCTGGCCAGGTAGCTCAGTTGTCTGGCACGTCATCCCCATGTGCCAAAGTTGAGGGTTTAATCCCAAGTCAGAGAATCAACCAGTGAATGTATAAATAAATGGAGCAAATCAATGTTTCTCTCTCTCCTCCTTCCCTCTCTCTAAAAAACAAATAACTAAATAATAAATAAAATGATTTATACCTTGCCATTCTGGCTAGCATTAGGCCTGTAGACTGCTTTTCATACCAGCTTCCCACCCTTGCTGGCACATTCCCGGTTGTAAGCATTTCCCATTCATAGTATCTTCTGCTTCACAGAAGTGGTCTCTGCTCTCAGCTTCGAACAGCACTGAGGATGTTTCTAGCACTCAGCTAAAAATATTTGCTGGCATCTGTATGCGTTTTTCATCTTTTTTAACATTATTTCACAGTATTAATCTTTAGCCTTAATCTGGTAGTTCCTGCAAACAATTAAATATTTTCAAATGAATCTGACAAAGACATGTTTTCATTTCTTATCACATCTTATCTCAATTTGATGCCAAACTGTTTGGATTTTACATTAAACCTGACAGCCCCAGACCACTTTATGGCCAAGACGAAGTCATAGGAAACTATGGAGGGTCTTTATAACATCTTTTGTAATTCTTAAAAATAGGAGTCATCATAAGTATATTAAATTAAACTTAGCAGAAATAATGCATGGACTACAATTAATATCTACCATTTCTTTTTTCTCACTACCAATTTTGCCTAATTTGATAATTTGCAAACTTTTTTCTTTAATAGTGAGAAAAATAAGTTAGTTTCATATTCATTTTTCTTAAAATAACTGTTTTCTAAAGTTTCCTTTATACATAGAATTAACTATCAGTTATTTGTATTAATAGAAGAGAGGGACAATCCTGATAAAACAATAGGTAATCACAGTGTTTGTATCAGGGAAAGTGCTGACTGTTGTGGAACAAAGCTGATTCCTGGACCGCTTACTCCTCTCATTAACTTTCGTGGAGCAGGATGTGACCAGTGCAAATCTCCGTAAGGACAGACACCGAGGCACTGGATCCCCTCAGTGGGTCACACAGCTCTGTGCACAACTTCCCGGTAGCACAGAGCCCTGTCACCACAGACTGGTTATGAACAGGAGCATTTGCTGCTCCACAGTCCAGTCTCTCTAAGGCACATGTACATTCTGCCCAAACTCAGTAGAAGAAGATAAATAAAGTATATTGCATCCCTGTTTGACTTTTGAATTAAATTTCTTTATAAATATCATGTCAGCCCCACTAGAAATCATTTCCTTAAAAAGGGACTATTGTGCAGAAGGAAAATGAAGACTGAAAAGGATAAATTGTGCCACAGTGTGGAACACAAGACAAGATGTCCATCTTCTAACATTGTGCCACAGTGTGCCACTGTGAGGAACACAAGACAAGATGTCCATCTTCTAACATTTTACATTCATTATTTTCCTTTCCATCCCCCCCAAAGTGTGAATTTAGAAAGTCCTATTGCAATGTATGACAGGCACATGTTAGCAATGGCTGCCCCAAAAGTTACGTCTCCAAATATATCATGTTGGATAAGGCAAATATTGTTTATCAAATTAATAAGACAAAAACTTTTTGCTTGTTTTTGGGGGAGGGTAAAGGAAAGGTGAAAATAATAGATTTATTTAAAAGTACTTCCCCCACCACTGAGTGCACTCTGAACACTTTATAAAGTGTACCTCCATGCAGCTTTTTCAGATAGCTGTGATTTAGACATAAAAACATTATCAATAGCTGAGAAGAAAACAAACTCTCTAATCTATAGCTATCATCAGATTCCATGTGATACATAGGATTAGTAAGAATTTTACCCAAGGCAGGTATTTACTGTGGTATGTGCGTGTACTTCTATTTAGTCTTGAGAAATCACATGTTAATTACTAACGTGTCTTCTTTTATTCTGTAAAACATGTATATATTCATCCAGGCTAAATGGATAAATTTTCCTTGAAATTTAAAACTTCCTTGAAATGTGACTTTTTTATTCATTTTTTTTGTTTTCTGTAGATACATATTCCTGAAACAACATTCTAAGTAATTTGGAGAGATGCTTTAGTATGCAAGTATTCACTTTACACCCCTATCATTTGGAATGCATTTAATGTATAAGATTGTTCAGACTAAATGATGCATAGAATTTCAAGAGCTGCAAGGATCCTTGGAGTTCATCTAGTCCTAACCTCTCATTTATAGATTAAAAAAAAAAACCAGAAGCCCAGATAAGTTAAATGCTTTGGTGGGGGGAGGAGGAGTCCACAGCTGTGAATCCCAACTTGTGATTTCTGCACAGATTGCTTTAATGTGACTTTTCTGGTGACTGCTTAACTGAATGATGTCAGCTATACTAATTTCATAACATGTCACTGGCTATGCAAGAACCACATGATTAATCTGAGAACGTCTGTATTTTTCTAGTATAGCTAGGTGAGCTCCACTAAGCAAGAAGTCTTAGTCCATGACAGTCCCCAGATGCTTGGAAAAAGTGCTCAGCCCTAAGAGGCCCCAGTGTGGTGTGATTGATTGCTGTGCCAGCCACCCAATTATAGTCAGTTACAGTCTTTGCTCCCCCAACTACCAAGCAGTAAATTCGTAAATGAGCTGAGCGTTTGTTGTTATTAAAACTTCATTTTAGTGTTTTCTCTGTGCAACAAACATTTAACATTAAACTAAAAAAAAGCAGTTCTGAAAATTACATCTAGGCAGTCTTTGGTCTATAACTAGTTTTGGGGGAGTGGAGGACTTAAAAGTAATGTGGAAAGATTTGCCCACTTTTCTGTTGATTATTACAAATAAAAGTTTACACTCATGGCCTGGGGTAGGAGTAGAAACTCATTAAGGAGCAAATTACAGGAATTCCCCTGAAGAATCGATCTCTTGGCCAGTGTAGGCACCTTCTGTCTCCTCTGGCAGTATTACTGTAACTGAAGAAGACCTTACCATCCCTGCCGATAGCCATCAAAGGTGTCCGAGCTTCTGTCACTTTTAAAGTGACAACTGCATTTGAAGCTTGTGTGGACTGACCACCGATTGTCAAAACTAGTCCAGAATGAAACTGTTCATCCTTACTTCTGAGTCACATAATTTTCAGATGCCCTGCAGCCAAAATAAATTAGCTCTAAATTTTCTGTTAAGCAAAGCCCTCTGATGGGGCTGTCATGTGAATGCTCTCCAGTCATTTGCTAAGGATGATGAGAGCAGTGGAAAATCTTCACACTGCAGGGGGGGGGGGGCGCAAGTCATATTCCCAAGAAAAGATTGCATACTAAATTCCTCGATAATTAAGGCAAAACACAAAAATCATTCATTCTAGACCTAAACAGACTTTTCTTGCTAAAATTTTTTTTTTTAAGTTTCAGTGTTTCCTGTCTGAGGGAGGCGTAGAAAGGTGTTGCTTCTTGCATCTAGAATGTGTAGGAAGTCTACGGCTGTAAGTGTCTGCAGCAAATGGGCTGTGCAGTGTGCTGCAGCCACAGCCCTTGGGTAATTTATGTTGCTTAGGGACCGTAGTTTTCTAAAAGATTGAACTGTTAGTTTTCAGGAGGGTTTAATGAAATATTGAACCAGATGCCACTGGTCTGCATGGATGTGGGACTGTGAGAAATGAGGCAACGTTGCTTAGTAAACAGCTCAGACCTCTGAGAGGGGAAACCAGTGGGGCCTTGGTGACAGAGACTCACAGCCAGGAGGAAAGTGTTGGCGAGTTTCATTTAAATGTGTTTGCATCGATGTCCTGTGCTCATTTAGAGTAAGAGGTTCTGTCTAGCTCGGGGTCCTTTTGATTATCAGCAAAATTGTCTCAATCTGGAGGTAGATAATGAGACAGAATTTTTTCTGTGTCATTATTGTTGCCCTGTTAACCCTCTGAACATCCCTATAATTCCACCAGACATGCTTTTGTGTCTGTATTCCTATTTTCAACAATATGATTAGATAATTGACATCAGCTTTGAACTAGCAGATTTTTTTGCAAAGAAAACAGTCTCTTCAGAATGAAATTCTTATGTCATTTTGAGAGTCCTGACAATTAGACTCTTTCCCTAACATCTTAGAACTATTCCCTTTGTTCATTACCAACCTCAGGACAAGAAGTCATTCCTCCAGTTAAAAAGAAAAAGTATTCAACTTGTGAGTTCAAAGTTTGACTTTTATCTTTAAGAAAGACAAGTATTATTTGAGAGAGATTTTTCTCTTCTCTATAAGCAGTTATTTCAACTTCAAACACATTTTTGAGCATCATTTTGTTTATTTTGCTTAAGATTTTGAAAGTTGGCATTTAAAATGTACCTCTAGTTGTCTTACTTTAGAGAGCCTTCTTGTTTCTGCACGGTCCAGCCTAAACCAGTGCCTAAGAGCACTCAGCAGAGGGCCGCAGCCCATGAGAAGTGTCCTGCTTGGTTCTGTGTCTAACGTGCAAATATACTTGCCAATAAAACAAAAAAAAATGTGGATTTAAAAATAAATAGTCAAGTCCATAAAGATTCACGTCCATGGGGACATTCCTTGTCTAAATAACTAAATGTCTATCTGGTGTAACCTGGATTAGCTTTTAACAGTGTACAACTGAAAGTCATCAGTTTTCTATAAACACTTCTGGGTAGAAGTGGACAGCTCAGTTGGAAACCTTGCTAATGTAGTTCTGTCTGGTCCTAGGCCAATCCGTCGTCGCTGATCCTAGAAAAGAGATTGAACGCTAAGGGAAAGAAGACACCCATTCTTGACAAGTTCCCTATAAAAACCATGGTGACTGCTCTACACATATTGATCTGTACCCATTTTATAGTACCGTCGTTACTTCTTGCAGTCTGTTCAGGGGAACCCTAGTGGAGTAAAAATATTTAGATGATTCCGAAAACGATTAAGCTCGTTCTGGTTTGGAAGAGGAGGCATTGGCTGTGTCCAGGGACCTGTGCAATAGCCCCAGCAGGGCCACTCAGTCTGTCGGTGACCTTGGGGAAGTCCGGGGACCTCTGTAGGCCCCACTTGTTTGATCATTTCAAGAACTGCCAGGTAATGTGTAAGGTTCCTTAGCACCACTGATATCTGATTCTGATATTACCAATCTGAGCTTTATGACAAAGAAACAAATTGGATAAACTAAAAAGCAGATTGCTTCTGTGAGAACTCTTGTCCAATTATTAGATTTATTTATTTCTATGACAGTCACTCTCCTCTGTTAGACCTGTAGCCTGAAATTAATAGGGAAACTTGTTTCCTGTTATATTTATTCCATGTGCTACAAGTAAAATTTTAAGCTTATTCATTATATTCTACCCTTCACATGATCTTACCCTCAGCCATTCATTTAAGAACTTAGTATTGCCCAGCATCATACACATCACTTCATTGGCTTAAAGGAAAACATGAATTAATAAATTTAAAAGGATTACAAGTATACTTTCAGGCTTTTTTCCTCACATCACTCAGATTTTTATATTGGACGAAAGACAGCAAGCGGTACAAATAAACCTGGCTGTTCTATGGAACAGTTCAAGTTTGACCCTTTCTTTGTAGGCTAACCCACTCCTGAAACACTACATGTGACGTGTAGACCACCCCAGTTTTGTTTCACAGTCTTGCTGCTATGGATAGCTCAGACTTCAGCTCACTGGGCAATTTATTGTTTTGCGGTCAGAGCTGCTTCAAAACATTGAATATGTTCCTCAATGTTTAGTCCAAGGACGTGCTACCTCAGAATCACCTTGGGTGCTTATGAGAGGGAATACTTGTTAATCACACCCTCGGGCATTGTGGTGGGGGGAGAATGTGTATAACAAGTTTTTAGGTGACAGAGTGAACCTTACTGATGTTCAGAACCACTGCCCTAGAGGGCTGGGCCAGCTGCTGACATTCCTGGTATATGACAGGACCCTAATTGTGAGGAATGCTCTCAACTTTAGAATGGTGGCTTAATTACCACAAGAACCAAATGCTTAACCTCAGGATAACCTACAGGAACAAAGGGACATTTCAAGGGAACCACATTCTGTGGTCGTGCTTCTGCTGGTCCTGTGTGGCTGGCCGTGCTGTGGCCAGCACCTTTGGGTCAGGCATCGACTAGTCCCGAGTGGCTCCCAGAGTGTAATGGTGGACGGAACAAAGATCTGTGTGCATGTGTCCATGCACGTCTGTATACACACAAACACATACTTCTTCCTTAATTTACGATGTATTTATTTTGTCACTCTCAGTAAAAGATCGTGCTCTGTTCAAGGGTTGGGAGACCCAGTGACACATCGATTCCTTCAGTGACTGCTTGAGTGCCTGCTTATTAATGGCACTGAGCTAGGTGTCACAGGACAACACATATTAGACTCACCCAAGGATCTGAAGAGCATTATAGTCCAGTAGGAAACAGAAGCCATGCACATAAAGACAATATTAAGTTGAAAATGATAAAATACCATAGGATGTGTAGGTAAAGGCTGTGCAAGTTGAGAGGGAAAACTTGCTTTCAGCTGGAGGAATCAGGAAAACTTCAAGGAGGAAGTGCAGTGATGTTGAAATGCTCAGATATAAAAAATATAAAACAGGTAGTATATGTGTTGGAGGAAGTATCGCCATTATTGATAATTATTGTTTTCATAATATGTCATGGCATTGGCTCTAACAGAGCACCTAGCTGACTTATTTCATGTCAGTATGTCCTGAGTGCTGGTCAGCTCAGAAAAAGACTGCTTTTCAACAAAGAATATTGGTCTGTTTACAAAACAAGCCAAGTAAGTGTGATTTTGGAAGGTATCTTAAAGATCAAAGCAAAACCAGGTGGGTTTGAATTTTCACAACATAAGAATTGGTAATATGTTATAGTTCATTTGATTAATTAAAGAAATTATCAGCCTAATGTAGAAATCTAGTACTGAGGAAGTGTAGAGAAACAGCTCAAAAATAGTATAGCAGCAAGAAGGTAGGAGAAAATGCCTATGGAAAAAGTGCAATTTGTTGTCTCTTATTAAAATAAAAAGTGAATTGCTGCATAAGTAAAAATGAGCATACTTGCTCATTAGAAATATCTTATGATTGCCTGCTACTGTCTGAGTCATTACTTCCACTGCTGCTTTCATTCAAAAGAAGCCTTAAACTCAGTGTACTTCCTGAATGTGCCCAGTGTGTGAAAGCTTTAATTAAATCTACAAGTAGAACCTTAAAAGAACAGGAATCAAATTAATTGCAACATGGGCCACGCATTTGTTTCTCTGACAGCCCCTGTGCTTTGGAGAAAAGGCAATCTGTGTGCCCTTATCTGAATTAGTAAACTCAATATCACTTTCCATTAGCATGGCCAGTTGGTGCCTTGCGTCTTCTCTCTGGTGCTGTTTACATGTTAATGCCCTCACAAATAGAGTCTGTTCCAACTGGTTTGCTCTCAGATTCCAAAGCAGTAAATCTGTGAGGTGGACTGAGTGGTCTTCTGCTCTTGCAGTCCTGGCTTTTGTGAGTTCTTCTCTAGATGGAATTTCATAGTTAGACTGTGGGGCAATTAAGGAAAATTCAACACATGCAAATAGGGCATAGGATTTGCTGCTAGTTTGGGTTTTTATACCATAGTCAAGAAAAATTAATTTATAATATTTTTAACATTCCAGTGACTTCCAGAAATCTAATATAAGGAAGAAATGGTTTGTGCTCAGACAGATTTCTACACTGAAGTTAATATATAGTCTTCATGAGGAAATTAGAGATAAAAGCTATATATTTGAAATTTTAGACCAAAAATGCTTTAAAATTCTATAAAAGCTTTAATGTGTATTTCCTTTGTTTTTATTTTTGTTCTCTTTGCAGAAGGTGCTGTTTTTTTTTTAACTATGCCCGTGTTAGAACGTAACCGCACCAGCAATCTATAAATACCCATTTCCCATACCAACTTGCATCATTTGCAACTGGGAGTTTAATTAGACAGTATGTAATTTTCTTGTTTTAAGGTCTGCATCTATTAATACTTTCGGTCAAATGTTTAAAGCCAGTGAACTGTGACTGCTTATATACATATTCAGCTTTTGTGAAGAATAGTCTTAAGCAAGGGTGGCCGGGAAAGGCATGCTGAGCCAAACAGGTGTCTTGAAGATAATTTTGTTCATTGCACATAGTTTAGAATTACAGTTGCAATTTCTACTTTGAAATGCTTTAGCATGAAGATTGTTTCACAGGCAGAGAATTACATTTTCTCCCTGAAACACACACACACACACACACACACACACACACACACACATACACACAGATTTATTTGTGGGCTGTCTGTCCCTTATTGCTCCAAGTTTTCTTGTTTCTCATTTCTGTGATGTTGAAGGACAAGCACATATTCTTCTTATGAGTAAAAATGGAGGAAGCAGCACTTTTAAGAGTTAAGGGCTTTGCATGGTAATTAAGAGAAGCAATATTCACAAAGTCTTAAAAATTAAAGATTTAGTCCATCCAGGGTCAAGTTGGGAAATTTAAAAATTTATGAGCTTATTTGGTTAATAGTTTCCTGAGGGCAAATTCATCCAGTATTTTGAGCTACTAATGAATTGCTTGTTGTACAGCAGTATAATAGAAAGAGTACAGTTAGACATAATCTAAAGTTCTTTTTGGAAACTAGCTAACAAGAGAGGCTGTGTAATCTCCATCCATTGCAGTCTCTAAAAATAGGTCCGATAACCATCTGTCTTCAGAGATTTCAGAGTGATGTGCCTGGAGGCAAGGAGTGAACTGTTGACTTCTTAAGTCCCTCCACCTTTGTAATTCCCATGATTATTCACACAAATATAAATACAGACAACGTGATTTTCTTTATTCCAATTTTCATTGTAAAAAGAATTCAGCACTTTCAGTAAAGAACATTGCTGTCGATTATTCAGCTTAACCCCAAAGTTCTATCTCTGTTAATAAAGGGAACCCAAGTGCACATCACCACCAACAGGATGGTAATTTGTGATGTCTTTGGAACATCCAAGTGAATGTTGAATGAAAGGCCAAGGCAAAGGTCATCCGAAGACTAGCTCCAAAGACACCCAGTTGTTCCCCAAGATGGGTTTTGCTCTGATTAGCAAGACACCAACAGCCAGTCAGGGAGAAAAGATCAAGGCCAGTAACCTTCTGAAAGGGAAGTCGACCTCGATAATAAACAAAGGCTGCCACTCTCTATCAGCATTCCGAACCCAGGCAGAATTGATTAATAATACCCTTCACTGTGGTGTGACAGCCCCGTTGACAGTTTTATTTCTAATTATTTGTGGATCAGCTTGAACAGAGATGCATCTGTTTCTTTTCTGTGGTGCTTTTGCCCTTTCTCTCCCCTCCTCCCTTTTTTGCCTTCTGTTTGTGTATGTGTTCATAATTTTCGCTTCCTTCTTTTTATATTTTTTCTATCAACTCCATTTTCTCCTGCCTTTCTAAGGAGATGTATTTTATTACTATTCATTCAAATACTGATAGTCTCTGGAAGAAGCTACATGATTTTAAGTGTTTTGCTTTGTTCTGTTTTTCCTTTTTGAAAGTATGAGAAGCTTTTTCTTAGACTTGCACAGTGTATACTTTCTCAACTCATCATCCACCCAACAAAATAGTTTATTTAGTAATTCTTTATGAAGTTTTCTATGCCTCTTTACTTACTTATATATTTATGCAACAAATTTTTGAGGCCCTATCACATGCCAGAACCTGTTCTAGATATTGTGAATATAGAAATGAACAAAATAAACAAATCTTGACCTTTCTGGAGATTCAAAAATTACCTCAGCAATTTCACTCTTTGAGCAGAAATCAAGGAGGGAAAGTGAGAGCTGGCTTGCTTTCTTTGGTGTCTTTGGCCCTGTGCACCCCATTCTTCTTCATTTTGTTAATGCTGAGTGAATGACCAGCCTGCCAAAACCAGCCCAGAAGAGACATGGAAGTTGCTAGAGGCAAATATGCATCAGAGCTTCTGCAGGGCTGAGAAGGAGCCCAGGAATGGGGGGAAACGAGGAGTGGCAGGTCCTCCCAGCAGTGCTGCTCCTTGCCCCACACAGCCCAAGCAAGAAGGCAGCAACCTCTGTGGACAAGACATAGGCTCGGTGTGACCTGGAGCCTCAGAGAGGCGTGGGGCCTCCCAAAGGATAGGAACTGTCCGTTGGAACTTGTTTGTCCTCCCCAAGTGCACGGAAGCCTGCACCGGGGCAGTGGAAGGAAATGAAGCTGAACTTGGCTAAGTGGAGAAGGCAAGTAGCCTGATAGGATGGATGTAAGTGACTGCCTTGGGCAGCTGGACTTCTGCCTGGCTTAACGTTCTTCTCTGCTGCTGTGTGTCTTCGAAGACTAAAATTCTACTATGAAATAGCTCCATTGGCTGCTTATCCTGACATCCAGTTGAATCAGACAAACTAAACTGAGGGCCTCTCAGGGAATTCGGACCTGTGTTCGGCTTTCCCCAGATTAATAATTCAGAACCCATTTTCTTTCATCACCACCAGCAATTTCTCTGTTGTTGGCCATCCTAAAAGTAGTTCAGCCTTTTAATACATTTAAAAAAGAAACACTGGGCATCAAGGGGAGCCTGTTCCTTTCATTGTTTGGTTCAATTTTAGGATAAAGATGAATAGCATTAGTTTGGGGGCTTTAATTTTACTGGTTATCTGACTCACCTTATGAGCTGCCGTTGATATTTTTAAGTTCTCAATTCTAACTTAGTTATTTTTATGTGCCATGATTGCATCATGGAAGGAAATTCCTCACATCATTCAGTGTAGGGCAGAATTGAACAAGAGTGTGAATATATTTACAGTTAGTAAATATATTAAAGAATCTCATTTATTTTAAGTAAGTTGAGTGATTGTTGCTTTTTTGGTTTTGTTTTGTTTTCCTTAGCTGAGGAAAATGAGGCACAGAATTACTTGAGGTCACACCAACATGAAAAAATAGCTAAATTGTAGCTAACTTATAAATATGGGCTCATTCATAAAGCAATAATAATAATTTAAATCAGTTTTAATCAAAGTAATCAGCAAGCACAGGCACGAAGTAAAAAATATATAAAGCATCTCCTCAGTTACTTCTTTGTTCCTGCATACACAGATCCATTCCCCAGAAAAGGAATCTTGTTCCTAAACATGAAAAATGTAGTATACTATTTTATATTTGTCATAAATTGAATCACCTCATGCTTATAGTGTATGACTTCTTATTTTGTCTAATATGTCTTAGGGCTGCTCATATCAAGCAGGATATATTGATCTGCATTATTCTTTTAAACCATTGCTCAGTGTTTTAGGATTCCTTTACTAGTGTAAATACGGGTGACTTCCAGAAAGTCTGTTGGCTTTCTCTCTGCTTACATGCCTTCAGCTGCCCTCAGATCTGCTCTCTGTGGTCAGCTCTGCCCTCCACCTCCACAGCAGTGACGTTTGTCCCTCTCTGAAGGAATATGGACCAAAGTATATTCTGTGGTCTTTCAGAATCCCCTAAAAAAACATTTATTCATTCAGTATCTATAGTGCCTTTAATAGTAGTAATGTGGTAGAGCAGTGGTGGCTGCAACAGTAATAACAAACACATATAAGACTCTGGACCAGGTACCATTCTAGGTTCTTTGTGCAATTATTTCACTTAACCCTCATAACAGCTCTTTTTTTTCCACTTCATAAATGGAGAAACCTCAGTGCTAGGAGGTTAATTAACTTGCAAAAGTCACTCACTTAACAAATGGTGGTGCCGAGATTTACACTGAAGCCAGAATGTCTGTTTAACTACCATATTACACTTACTGGGCCAAGCACAGTGCTAGGTGAAATACAGTAAAACCCTAAGGCAGCCTTGTGCCTGCCTTCCTAGGCCTTTCACAAGTACTAGTAAAACAACCACAAGGTGACTGTGCAAATGCTCTGTGGCAGGTGTAACCGAAGGTGGGGCACAAGGCGTTCTACCTACAAGCCTCTAATAGGCGAGTGACTCAGCATGGTCCAAGAAAGGCTTCCCTTTGGAAGAGACTCTAGTGAGATCTACAGGTTGAAAGAAGTTGATGAGGCGAAGTTCCATTAATGAGATGAAGCTGAAGGCAGAGCATTCTAAGTGGTGGAAGCAACAGCTGCAGGGGGCCCTGTGGCAGGAGGGAATGCAGTCAGTGCAGTGACTAGAGGAAGGCCGGGAGGCAGGAGAAACAGCTGGAACCAGACCACAGAGTGCCTTCAAGGTCGAGGAAAGAGTCTTCATCTCATTGGAAGAGTACCAGAAGCCATTATTGTATTTTAAGTAAGAGCATGATGTGATGGGGATGTGGAAAGTTGATTGAAATGGGGCCAGCCTGGCTTCCAGAGACTTGCAGGGGAGCAATCACAAGAGAAAATGGAAGCCTAGACCAGTTGGCAATAAGTAGATGGAGAAAAGTGGACAGATTTATGAGGTGAAATTAGCAGGACGTGGATATTAGGGGGTTAGGGCAAAGGGGATGTACAGGAGGCATGGTGGTGCTCTTCACCAAGTTGGCCAACATACGGTGGCGAAGTGGAGCACCAGGTGTGCAATCTGCACCCATCTGGAGAGTGGTGGACTGAGGTCGGCTGTTGTAAGATTCTTGTTTTTCTCTGAGAGCCGCTTTACCGCTGAAGAGCAGCTCTCCTGTGTGTACTGAACAACACATCGTGCTTTCCTCCATTTGCCTTTTGGAGATTTACATGCAGATGGCAATTTTAGAGGCTTATATTTGAGATCATATTTTTTGTTTCTTTTCAGCCATTCTTAAAGACATACAAGCTTTTCACCCCATGAGCTAAAAATATATTCCATTTCATTAATAGGAGAAACTCTGTCAGAAAGTGTAAGTTCTTAAATCCAAAAAATAAATAACATTAATTATTGCTCAGATAGTGGTAGAGAGGTGGAAAGGAAATGTTGAGCAGTGTGTCTCATTTTTAAGAGGTTAAACAAAACAAAAATAAGTCTAGAAGGCATGCAGTTCAGCATGAAGCTAGCCACAGTTGTGCCTAAAATTTGAGTACCATGTAGTCAGAGGAAGGTTCCCCCCTGTGCTTTATGCAAAGGATATGCACAGCTGGAGTTTTTACAGCCCTTCATTGTAGCAGCAGCCAACATTTTTCTGCATGCTATAACACTGAAACAACTCATAATTTTGCAGCAAACTGGAGGAAGGATTTAAATAAATAATGCTGTTGTCTAATGAAGTGAATGCCAGATGCTTGCTGCATGTAATAGGCAGTGCATTGCCATAATGTTAAAGAAAGTGTCTGTCTTAAGGATCCTCAGGCCATCATGGTTTGCATATATTGTTTACATTCAGCCCTTAAAGGACAATACATAAGACTCTATTTGTTTAAATTTGGTAAGCAACAAATGACTTAACAGTGAAGATCATTTAGTTAATTGTCTTGACCATGAAGTTTTCTTTGTTTCACTATAACTAATTTAATGGACAAAATATAATTTTCTTAAAATGTAGAGGTATCTATTAGAAGCACCTGGAGAGGTTTTTTTATTTTTTAATACAGAGATTCAGACTTCACCTCAAACCTACTAAGTATCTAAAATGGTGAGATACAAACACGTTTGCCTTAAAAATATATAACATTACAAAAAAAGTTACACTACTTCCAGCTAAAAGCCATTGGATTAATAAAGTAAGAGTAGTGGCCATATTCAACCAATTTTTCAGAAAATGCATTTCTGAAAATTGCTAGGTATAAATTATTTTTGTTTCATTCATTCATAGGTCTCAGGGTTGAAAGGTAAATGGAGAAAGTGTTTCCTGTTTTGGAGAGAGATCATCTCAGGGCGGTCACTGTGATTTCTAAGTGGTCAAGGCAAGGACACAGTGACCCAGCTCAGCAGGACATGACTATGGACAGTATCTTGTCAGCCCATTTCTCCTTATGGAAACTAAAACATTCCTGCTACTAAGTAAGCTGATTTTCTTAATGTGTCCTCAGCCTAAAGTGAGATAACGACAAAGAAATTTTGGAGACCTGTTTGTCCGACCGAGATTGGCATCCTTCAGAGCTACTATGTGAGGTCTTCACCTGCCTCTTCCTTGGTGTGGGATGGAGGGACAGGTAACCCACTTGGTGAGGAGTTGGTGCTTGCGGCTGCCAGCAGGTCACCTCCTCAGCTGGCCCGGCACATCAAGGGGAAATGTTCATCCTGGAGACCTGACCCCAGGGCGACCAGGGTATTGCCCATCACCCTGATACTTTAAAGAATTACCTTTTAAGATGCAGCAAGATATTGTTAGTAAGTTTATTTTATTGGTATATAAATTGGTTGTGTTATAAATTGTTAGGAATATGCCTGTCTTTTAAGGTGCTTTTTTTACTTTTAATTATTTACTTAAAAATTATAGTTAATAATGCCATATTTTCAACACACAGTAACACTCTAAGACTGGGTTTATTTTATCTCATTTTTCTGAAATGAATTCACAGTTGCCAATTACAGCTGCTAACATGCTTTTTATAGTGGTTGTTCTAATTCTTTGGCTTTTGAAAAGGCAGAGATAATATGATTGTGTTTAAGAAGCAGTAATAAAGTATACTTTATTTGAATATCTTATATTTTAGTCTACCCTATTTGAAAATAATAAATTCATGTTCTACCATTTAATTGTAGTAGTTTCATATAAAGCTAATTTACCAGATGAATTAGTTTTCAAATACATAGGGGTTAAAAGTAATAGAGAAGATGATTGCTTTATTAAATGCACATAGTTGTAATTCCAGAGAATATATGTAGAAAAAATTGGAAACTACTTAGTCATGACAGATTTTTCCTGACAAGATAACTTAACTAAATTTCCTCTTGATGAAAATAATTGTGTTGGTGGAGATGTTACATGGGATAGGTCATACCTTATCTGTTACAGGCTGGCATAGCAAAGATGACTTAATATTTTATTAGGTAGAAACCTACTAAGAGCACAAGTAGGAAAGTGGGCAGACCTCTGGAGAAGGCTGAATCTGTTGTGGAAAGAATTACCAGGGAAGTTGCTGGGTTGGTGAGAGTCCACAGTGAGACTAAGCCCATTCATAGCCTTGCCGGGCAAGTGAAAGAAGCCACCTGGGGTTCATCTGTGGTCTCAGCTCTCGTAGAGGGCTGTTCAGGCTGTTACTGTTAATGTAGGCTGTGTCACCTGATACTTAACCAGCGAGTCCGGAGGGTGAGTTAAGGGAGAGATTGGTAGAATACAGGAGACACGTCTGAATGCCCCATTTCATTGAAAAGCCATGAGAAACTCTGGAACACATGCTAGAGCACTGCACAGCTATAAAAAGAGATGGCAAAGACACCTCTGAACAGAGCAGAGTGGTTTCCAGAGAAGGAGACAGGCAGAAGAAAATCTCTTCTTTAGGGAAGAATGATAACTAATAAATATGGAACAGGTGGTAGAGGTAGAATGCCACCATTTTGAAAAGGCAAGTAAAATATGCAAATAATTATAAATGTATTGACAACTTTTGAGTAAGATAGAAAGGGAACTAAGTAAATATATGTGCATGTTTGTCTGTTACCACACACACACACACACACATTTTTACAAAGAGAACCCAGAATGGATAAATCCAAAATACTTGAAAATGGTTACCTTTGTGGATAGGTAAGTGGAAATGGGGTAAGAAACAAATAAAGGATGATGAGCAAAAGATTTATCTGAGTATAATTTTTGTAGCTCTTATATGAGGGGGGACCCAGAATTTTTTTAATAAAAAGTTGTGTATTTATTATTGCGTATTTAAACTCCAGGCACCTTCAAAGTGCTCTCCATTGGATGCAGTACACTATGGGGACTTTTTCCACTGCTCAAAGCAGTTTTTGAACTCATCGATTTTGATGCCTTTTAGTGCTTCTTCCTTTTTTTGTTTCACCTCTTCCATGTCAGCAAAATGTTTCCTTTTGAGGATTTTTTTAATCCAGGGAAACAAACAAACAAACAAAAAAGTTGCTCCAGGCAAGATCAGGTGAATAGGGAGGGTGAGGCATAAGGGTCATGCTGGTTTTTGGTCAAAAACTGCTGAACACTCAGCATGGTGTGGGCAGGTGCACCTGTAAATCACCCAGCATGAAATGGGCAAACAGGCTGAAAGTCTTCAGAAAAGATCACTGACGCCTAACACAGCCTCTCACCACAACACCAGCTGGTGCACTGACACAGGCGGGGTCCTGGACACTCACCTAGCGGGGGGGGGTCTATTCTAGCAGGGGCCTGCCCTCCAGAAGATAATTTGATTTGGGGGGGGATATCTTGTAAATGTTTTGCGTATTCAAAGAATTAAATTAATTAAAAATATAAAGCAAGCTAATCCCAATGTTGAATATTGGTGGAAACAAATTAATCTAAGTATATATCAAATTAAAAATTTTGCCACCTTAAGAAAAAATAATAATTCAAGGAACTTTTGAACACAAGTTTCTGACTACATATTCTTAGTCAGATATATTCTAAGGTCAAAAAGAACTAAAGTGAAACTTAATCTTTATTAGTAGATTTATTTTTATAGTAATATTGGTATTCTAAAATTATATATATAATTATACATTTATTTTCTATAACATATATAGTAGGGTAAAGCAAATTAGCCAAATCATTAATATATTAGGGACCAAAATTTACACTCTAAGTGAATAAATGCAAATAATTTTTTTAAAAAGAAATATTTTTGTAATGTTAAATTTAAATTGGCACTATCAGTATGAAGTAAATCATGATTTAAATATATACAGGTAAGCCCTGGCTGACATAGCTCAGCGGATTGAGCATGGGCCTGCGAACCACATGATCAAAGTTCGATTCCCAGTCAGGGCACATGCCTGGGTTGCGGGCCAGTTCTTGGCAGGGGACTCACGAGAGGCAACCACACATTGATGTTTCTCTCCTTCTCTCCTTCCCTTCCTCTCTAAAGATAAATAAATAAAATCTTTAAAATATATAAATACATATACATATATATACAGGTGTGAGCAAAAGAAGGTTTACAGTTGTGAGAATGCAAAATACAATCTTCATTCTTGTATTATTATTTATTAATTATTTATTACTTTCCATGCAAATGACTGTAAACCTACTTTGCCTGCCTCTGTATAATATATAATACATATAAAATATCCTAAGTTATGTTTACTCAAATGAGCTAGAACTAATGGAACTCTAGTTGCAGTAACATACATAACACCAAGGTTTTGTTTTCCAAATACTATTCCTCAAAAAAACAAAAACAAAAAACTAGCAACTTCTTGAAGAAATAACTAAACGCATGTTTAAGTCAGAGGAAAAAATCCAGGTGAGCCTGTGGCATCTTACACCAGAAAGCAAGGTCGTTGCCAGCATTGAATGGAATAATATCACAGGACACAGGGGCCAGCCTGCAGGGGCTGTCGGAGGCCAGAGCTGGTCAACCAAAAGAGCGATGTCAGTAATCGATTATAACACATTGAATTTTTTAAATTTATGTATCTATGGTAAACTTCTAAAAATAAAAAAAAATTCAAAAGAAATAAAGAGAAGGGGACAAGGGATATTTCTTCCTTACAGAGTAATACCAATGAGTAAATGTAGAAGTGAGAGGATTAAAAAAATCACCATTTGCAAAACCCAATGTAATAATTGATTTAGGTAAGAATCATCCATGTTTGTTAAAAGACAGGGTGAGAGTTAGTCTGGCAGTCAGAATATTCACTCAGTCTGAAATTGCCACCACACCGAGACTTTCCAATGGAAGAGTCTGGTGGTCAAAGCCTTACTCATCAACTTTAGCAAAGCCAATTGTGTACAACTTAACACTATGTGCCTCCTCATGTGACCAGTCAGAAGGGTACAGAATCAGCCTATAGTAGTTGTGACATAAGTGTTTAATCTGGAACAGTTGGAAATATCTACCTAGCATGTGAGATGTTCTGCAATGCAACTAGCCTGAGCTCCTCAAAAAGTCAATGTTGTTTAAAAACAAAAAGGTAGACTATTGTAGATTGTAAGAGACTAAAAAGACATGACATAACCAGAAGCAATGTTTGAGTGAAGAGCTCTGCGTTGAGTGAAGAGCACTTCCATAACCGGAAGCAATACATTCACTCTGAATGCAGAGTGAACAAAGAAACAAAAAACAACTGGGGTATTGGCAATATGGAGTGACTGTAGAGTGCATGCCCAGTGACATCATAGAATCATCATTTTTCTCAGTTGTGAGAATAGTATTGTTGGAGATGCTTGCTGAAGTAGTATTTAAGGATAAAAAATAGCATCTAAAACTCACAATCATATTCTTCTGGGGAAAAAACATGTAAGATAGATATATATAAGCATTGAAAAAGAGAGCAAGAGAAAGCAAATACTCACAACTGTTGAATCTAAATGAAGGATATTTGGATGTATATTGTTCTATTCTTGTGCCTTTACTGAAGACTTGAGAAGTTCAAGATAAAAAGTCGTGGGGGAAGAAAGCTATCAAGTAGCACAGTAACACAGCTGCATTTTCTCTTCCAGATGCTTATAAACTGATTTCATGTTATTTTTACTCTTCCTTCCAGTTTTATACTTTCCAGTATAAAAGTTGCATCAACAAAATGTTCATAACTCCCAAAGCTCTTTAAAAAATATGATTAGACAACAGGATAAGGGTTTCCTGCCCCCAGTGAGTTACGGTCAGCTGTCAGTGTAAGCGGCCAGGCTACCGTCCTGCGCCTGCGGCCAGGCACCCTCCCCGGAGCATCCTCTTCTGCAGACTCAGGGTGTTCTTATGAGGGGGCTCAGCATGTGGGGAGCTGGGAGGCAGAGAGCAGCACCTCTGCTTTGATTAAGATGCAGAATGGCAGGGAGGTCAAAGACCAGGGCTGCACACCAGCCAAGGTTTAAAGGGAAAGCACTGAGCTATGACTGTTCCAAGATCAGAGGCCACAAGGACACGGCTTTTGGCCTGTGGCCCACTCTCTGTACCTTGGCCTATCTTAGGAAAGTGTTGTGGGGTTTTTTAAATTGTTTCAGACACAGCAGGTCTTAAATTTTGAATCACCATAGATGCACGCCATATTTAGAAAAGCATCAGGTCATACTGATATGGTACAAATGGCTTGTAGTAACATTGAATATTTTCTCTTAACGACTCTCTGTAATGTCACAGTCCTATAAAAATCCTCCTTTTTATGAAAGGCCATTTTTGAAACCAAACAAAAATATATATTTTCAGACATTTGTTTCTACTATTTAAAAGCTTGCTGTATCCGTAAGAGTTGCATAGTCCATGTGATATCCTATGGTAACCAAGTGACCAGGTTGTTTTAGCTGCAGAGTTTTGAGATTAATGAGAGATGAAGCACGAGAAAGTTGTTCAAAACAAAGAGATCATGTGAAAAATGAGAAAAATTAAAACTACGTACTGTTTCTAGGAAGTTCTTCTGTGGAAAGTTATCCATAGAGGAACACTGCTCAAGGCCCTGTATGAGCAACAGCTGAGCACACTGGCCTCCAGATTAGAAAGAAACCAGCCCCTTGATGGACTCACCTGTGGTAGCACTGGCTGTGCCTTCACTGGTCCTTACTGTTGTGATTGCAGCATCAGAGTGACTGTGGTGTGGGCTCTGGAAACAGTGCAGCCACAGCTGCATTCATCCAACATTGTCTGTCCAAAGGAAATAGAGAATCCCACTTCTCGATGACATTTTTGTGCTGCCTTTTTGTTTTTCTTGCTTTTGAAGTAGCGTGTTTTTCTGGATATTACTATTTGGAATGCACGTACTTAGAGTGAAACAGTGTCAGTCAGCCCAAGATGTGGGTCACTTTCTCTCGTCTGTTAGATCAGAGCTGCCAGAGTCCTTTTATTACCGGGAGTACCGGGCATCCAGAGACTTCCTCTGGGAGACAGAGCTCTCCTGGGACCTGCCCTTCAGGCACCTGAGAGCGCAGCCGCCCCAGGGCAGGACTCATCCTGTGAACATACTCCATCTTGACTGACCTTGATGCACAAAAACCTCTCAGAAGCTGCAGAATTGTTGTTACACATACATTGGTCAGGGGTACTGAGACGTTGCCGGGGTGGAAATGAGTCAAATTCTGAACTCTGCAAATTTAATTTTTTGTGTGTTCCAAGAAAGCCAATGCAGGGCCTTTCAGATGGCCTCCACGGGCAGATTCTGCTCCCTGGCTCAGTATGTATTTGCTTTGTGGTTCAAACACACATGAAGTCAGCATAAGGTTGTCAAGTGATAAGTACCTTTTAACAAAGCTTAGCAGTTGTTGTAACTTCCAGTACCACCCTAGATCATCCATTTTTTTAATGCTCACCCAAAGACATACTTACTGATTTTAGAGAGAGAGGAAGAGAAACATTGACTGGTTGCCTCTCACATGTGCCATGACTAGGGACTGAACATGCAACCCAGGCTTATTGTACCCTGACTGGGAATCAAACCCTTGACCCTTCGGTTTATGGGACAGCGGTCCATCCAACTGATTCACACAGTCAGGGCTAGACTATTTATTTTGAGTTGGCAAAGGGACAGTAAAAAAGAAATATAAAATCAACCTGACACATACAAGAAAAAAATAAGTGTCCATTTGAATCCTTACCTAGACTTGAATAATGTCTTGTTACTGGTTAGTATTCCTTTTCAGTTAAGCAGCTTGACCAGCTGGTGGCAGACTTCAGGAAGGTTTTCAAGAGCTAGAATTACTGAGTTCCTGCTTCCAATCAATAGCTGTCTCCTAGAATTTGAGCCATAATTGGGGTTGGATATACCTGATAGTCAGGGAGGCTGAAAGGATCACCTTGCACCTCTCAAGAACTCTAGTCTGGCCCTTCCCATCAGTCTTTTCTACTGTGTGGGGGTAAGCCTGCCTTATGATACCTTAGGTCGGTCAAGGTTTTTACCACAAAGGCAGCAAAAGCTATCAGATACCATCTTCTTTTTCTGGGTAAAGTCTTATACCTCTGCCCCTTGGTGCTGTTACTATAGAGAGATGGAAGTAGGAAGGAGATAAGAAGTATTGGTTCCTCGAAGATAGTGCTGTGTTGGTACAGGGAGAGTTGTGCAGAGAGACGATGCATCAGCATGTGGTTCTGCAGTCCTCAGAAACGATCTTGTGTGCCTGCAGCGTTGGCCTGCACCCTTCCACTATTCGGGATTAGTGCCCAGTGTGGGAGTTGATAGGAAAGTTCTCGCTGCACTTGGTTCTCATATTATTTTTCACATTTGACAGAAGCTCTGTTAAGAAAGATCTTAGATTAACATCAAAAAGCAGTTTGGAGAAACATTTGTCAGTTGGGGGACCCCAGCA
This sequence comes from Artibeus jamaicensis, assembly GCF_021234435.1. Classification (NCBI taxonomy): domain Eukaryota; kingdom Metazoa; phylum Chordata; class Mammalia; order Chiroptera; family Phyllostomidae; genus Artibeus; species Artibeus jamaicensis. The sequence goes on from NW_026521992.1 coordinate 532,895, forward strand.
CTGATGTCCCCAAGTGGTGTGCCATGTGGCCATGCTCCCATACTGGCCCTGGCCTTCCCTGCCATAAGCTTGGGTTAGAAGCCACTGTTCTGGACCATGACGTCACTAAAGGAACCTTCAGGGAATTCTCTGGGCACTCACAAATTCAGAGTTGCATGACGTATGTGGTGGGGTGAAAATAGTCAGTGTATCTGGATCACACCCTGAGGGTGTGGAAAGAAGCAAACCAGAGGGTCACTAATAATTCTAAATTTTGATCATCTCTAAGTGGTTAATTAGGACTATATTATGTAGAAAGCAAAATAAGTACACATTTCAAGCACTTTGAGGTAAGCACAATATTCGATTCTGGTTTGAGGAACTAGAATAGTTTGGACATGAAGTAAGTGTTCAAAACTGTTGAGTATTTGAGTAAATTTGAAGGCATTGGATAATGTTGCAGTCGTGGTCTTCTTTACCAGCTTTAGGCCAGTGATCTATGTAAGAAGGCAGATCCTTCAAGGCTCTTACCATGAATTATTTTAGGTAGCAACATTTCTCTTTACCCCATATATGTTTTCATGGAAAAAAAGTTACACAGATACTGTGTCTCTACTAGGCTACCATCCATGGAGCATGGATAGACACTCAGTTGACTATATAATGTAGCCATAATTCTTAAATTGTTGAAAAATGCATTTACAATGAAAGAATGGGAAAACTTTAAAAAAGCTACTTTTAATCACTTTGTGGCATTTCATGAGTTTCTTCCTTGGCATTTAGTTTCTGTTCTCATGACAAGGTTAAGAGAAATAGAAGTAGGAAGTTGCTTAGGAGTGAGCTTTTCTGTTTATGGGGAGTTGGTGTTGTACATTCATAAATTTATAATCTGCATTATGTTCCAGCGATATGTTAATGCTGAGTTCATAAGATTAATCAGGCCACATGCTGTCCTGTGGTTTCACTAATACAGTTCTCAGTTACATCAGCATTTTCTCTTCCACACCACACAGAAAAGTTCTTACAGAGCAGTATGTGAGCTGTCATACCAGGCAAATGTTCAGACATAATTAAAGATGAAGTTTAGCTTTTCTGTTATGGTTGGTGAGCAAGATAATATTCTTTAACTGTACAGTAGGAAAATAGTGGAAGCCAAGGCATTTGGCTGCCAGACACATTCTCACTGAAACTTCATGCAGGACTTCACCAATTGCTAGAAGTTCATTCTAGGAATTCCAACCCCTAAGGAATCACTAAGAAACCTGGTAGAATGAGAACTTTCCAAGTCTAATGGGTGGAAACAGGCCATCCCTGCTCTTCGGCCACATTTTCTAACGTGTACCCTGTGCTTATGGAATTTGGGGGGAGTTTATCTGTTGGGAGGTCAATTCCTTTGGCTAGATTGAGTTAGGCAGATAGGTGCATGCATTTCACTAAAGTAAAACTTTGCCACTGATTGATAGAAATGGCACTATAATTTTAAATTGAAGTTGTATCTTCTTAAAGACAGCCCCAGGTTTATAGCAAATCAGCTGCAATAATCATTTCTTTAACAGGTATTACTAAGCAACCAGCTTTTGCCAGGCACTCTGCTCAGTGCTGCTTCGGTAGTGGTGAGAGGACCAGTTTAAGTATAAAGTAGTCCAGAGGGTTATACCTGTTGCCCTGCATAGTGAAACGAGAGTTTTCCGCCTGGGCCTTGGGGCTGTGACCACTTACACAGTCTTTTCATTGTCTCTGTTGCACATAAATCTGCCCAGTTAGATAGGCTGAAGTGCTGACATTCCCTAACAATGCTGGATTCCAGATCATTAAATGATGTATTTGCCTGGGCCGGCTGAGTAGACTTGTCCAAATCACCAGTACCGCTGAGGTGTGTAGTGATGGCAGCAGAAGAGGATCTGAGCCTACCTGGAGGAGCAGGACGCTAGCCCCACCCTCTTCAGATGGATGGCTACTTCAAGGTAAAGATCCAATCACACCTGCTCCAGTCCCAGCCACCTCATCTACCACACCCACCTCCATTCTCTTTGATTTTTTAAATGTAATAAGAAGAGTAATTTGCCCTAGTTGGTATGGCTCAGTGGATTGAGCACCAGACTGTGAAGCAAAGGGTCACCAGTTCGATTCCCAGTCAGGGTGCATGCCTGGGTTACAGGCCAGGTCCCAACAGGTGGCACATGAAAGGCAACCACACACTGATGTTTCTCTCCCTTTCTTTCTCCCTCCCTTCCCTTCTCTAAAAATAAGTAAATAAAAATCTCTGAAAAATCAACAATGACAGTAATTTCATTTTCCCAGCCCTCCCATGATAGCACAAAGTGGTCCTATTTGAAAATATTATACAAACCAGTTTTACAATAAATAGCCATATTTTGAAGTGATCCTAGAACAAGCAAGTGCCTCTCCATGCTATATTATATTTAGCATATTCTGTTTTTTCTGTATTCTATTTGGCCCCAAAGAAGACTGAATAATGTGCATTTAGTAATTAAACACCTCTACTTTCTCTCCTTTTTTGCCTACTCTTTGGCTTATATCTAGAAATTTGTCTGTATGGAAAAAAACCCACATTTCTGCATATATCTCGAATAACCCTACCTTGTAAGATATACCTGGTTTCAGTCAAGTTTATAAATCTTCCTTCCATCTTCCACTTGTTCTCATTTGGAGATGATGAGTGGGCACACCTTTCCCCAAGCTCCCTGCCATTAGCCTGCTGCTGGAGGTTCCTGTGACCAGGCCTATTTCACTTCCTGGTCCCGGAACAGCGTTTTATGTCTTCACAGATCAAGGCCATCAGGCTATTCTGCTAAGTACTTTTCTTGACTCTGTCTCAGTTGTCCTTCCCTTCCTCCTGCTTCTAGTCAATCACCTTATCTTAATAAAATAAAATTAGGCAGCACATAATTCCAGTAGGCCTTCCTTTAGACTAAAAAGCTGCCCAGTGTAGCTCAGCAGCTTATCTCCCTGCCTGGACACGCGTCCTTGGCAGGCCTCCTCTCCCTGTGTGAAGGGCCTGCTCTCCTCAGCTCAGACAGTGCGGAGCTGTGATTGCTTTCCCATTCGTCACCCCTAAAAGTGAGTTTGCACTTTAATCTGCAAGTAGAAAACATATGTATTTGTATACAGTGAATTAAACTGAATGGGCGTCTGTAGAATGCCAGTTCAGACTCTTCGTGGGAAATGCAGGACAGCACTCTGTCTGAATTCAGTTTTTGGTACAGCCCCTAGTACTGCACCATTTAGGTTTTGAAGGTAACATGATATTATAATATTAATATGTATAGAATTCCTGTGTATTTTAAAATAACTGGAACTCAAAGAAGCATGGTACAAATGACTGCAAAGTGCATTCCTCCATATAGGTCATATTCAAAAAATACACATAGGTTTCAGGAAGTTTGTATGAAACAATTGGCCTGTATTCCTCAAAAAGATCAATATCATGAAAGGAAAAAATTCAGAGTGCTGTTCTACATTAAAAAGTCTAAAGAAACCTGACAGGTAAATGTAGTGTATAATCCTTGACTGATTCTTCAGCAGAACAAAACAAAACACTGTGAAGAACAGTACTGTAACAATTTGGAAGGCTTGAATATGCATACATGATATTAGATTATACTTTTGTATTATTATTAGATTTCTTAAGTAAATTAGAAATAATAATGTTATTACTGGGTTATATAGAATTTCTTGTTCTTAGGTGACAGGTGCTAAGGGATAAATTCTCATAATGTTTTCAACCAACTTTCAAATGGTTCAGCAAAATGCTTCACACACGTACCTTTACACACGTACCTTTACACAGAGAAATATAAGTTGCAAAGATTTGTTCTTTCCACTCTTTATTTTTTCTAAGTGAGTAAAAGCTAGTCTGCTATATTAACTTTCCTACTGGTAATTATAGATGTTTTTTCATACCCTGCGAGGCAAAATGAAGAAGGGAGAGAGGCAAGAACTGCCGAGCCCTTTTCTCTCAGGGTGTGGGGTGGAAGACACACCTCAGTAGTATTCTCTGTGGAGTCGTCTGTTCGTATGTGCAGGATTGAACCAAACCACCTGCTTACTGTAGGAGGTTTTCTTGAAAGAATGAACCCAAGAAATTTAAATCACTTGATGTCAAATGAGCTCAAAAGGATTACTAAGCTTTGCATGTGATTTTCTTGGGAGAGGAATGGGGAGAGGGAGGGATAAACCGCAGTCATTGTTGTACACTTCTTTTTTTTCCTGCACTTTCAGCAGTAGAATGTCCCCCAGCCCAAACGTGGCAGTTTTTATTTATCATCGCTTTGGGGGGTAGGGATTAAGGGATGTATTTGACCCTCTTCTTTATGTGTGGTGTATTTCATGGGGATGTGAACTGAGTCTTGACATTTTGAAATAAAATATGCTTGTTTTCTTTTTAAACCCCTCTAGTAGTAGTTAGCTGCATTTAGACTTGGAACAGAAAATGACTGGATTGAGAACACCTCTTCACAATTTTCTTTACATGGGAACTAAAAAACAAAACAAAATGAGAAATCAATACCAAATATTTTCTATTATAAAACAAGAATTTTTTGAAAAAAATTTTCTCAAATGTATCAGATTTTGATTTTTCTGGTCAGAAAAGTTTTGCTTTATCAGCATGCACCATATCCTATTTGTTTAATATGCATTTGCAAACTTAAAATGATACTTCACTTTGTTTCTAAGTGCTTAGTTTTTTTTTTTGCAGAGGTGCTCTTACATTATTATTAGCCAAAATATTGTATGACTAAATGATTTCGATTTATCTAACTTGCTTGACAATTAGACAACCATTCTAGCTTTGAGAACAAAATATGTTCATCATAAAAAATTAAGGATGTGATCTAAAGTTCAAAGATGAAGTATTATACCATTTAGGAAATAGAAAGCTTTAAGAACAATGCTCTTAATAAGCAAAGAAACCATCATTCCTCACTGACTTTATTTACTAAAGGAAAATACAAGGTGGGGCAAAAGTAGGTTTACATTTGTCCATATAGAAAATAATACAATAATTAATAAATAATAGTACCAGAATAAATTCTTTATTTTGCATACTCACAACTTCAAACCTACTTTTGCCTTACCCTGCTTAGCCAGTTTAATGATTTCTACTAAAAAAAAAAATTCCAATTGGCTGCCTTGTGGGTTCTTCAAACACCCCTATTATTCTTACGTGTATATATGGACTTAGGTTATGTTTATGTGACATCGTTTTTAGAAATGTTTACCAAGTATCCATATGGTTTCCAATACTACGAATAGACTAATCTATGTTCTTTGGATGTGCTTTCTTTATTATTTATTGTATGTTTAATTTGTCATGTATTTTATAACTTTCAATATTTTGGCATTTTAGAATACAGCAATATGTTGTGTTGCTGTGATTCGTATATAGTTATATTTGGAATATGATATGCTTGAGCTATAAAAATAATTTGACACATTCACTATGTTCAGTGGATAGCATGTCTGCCAAAAATATTTCTATTTGAACACTACTAGTTTTCATACATAATTACTTACTCATCATAGGACATACTGTCAGCTTGTTCCACATAATATAAAAGAATCTCATCTAGGTACATAATGAATTTCTGTTATCTAAGAGTTGTTTATATTTCATGACACTTCTTCAGGAAAATATATTTTAGTGAGAAGAAAACTGCAAACATTTAAAAAATCCACGCTAATTTTTTTTGGCATTCCAGTACATTTGGAGTGCCCTGTGATTAAGATCACTGTTTTTTGTGGGAACATACTAGGGCTAGAAAGTGTGAGAAATGGTTTATTACCTCCTGGACCTCATAGGGCATTATAGGTATTGAGAGATAATTAAATAAGACAGCATTAGGTGAGGATAATGATTGCTCTGGAGTGCAGAGAAAAGTAAGGTAACCATTGACCGAAACGTTGGATGTAGCAAGGAACTGAGACTTGGAAGACGGAAAAAATGTAGTTGTGGTGAAAAAAAGAGGGCAAAGGCAGGATGAGATAATGGAGAGAGAACAGTGGAGGCAAAAAGAAAGATATCCAAGTTCGACATTTTGTAACAAATGTTATACTGATATTCTTAATTTACTCCATCAAATCCATGAATGATACACTAAGATTTTAGTAGAATAATGGACAAAGGATATGAACAGCCAGTTTATAGAAGGGGAAATGCAAATGATCAATATATATATAAAATATATATATATCTTCAACTTAATTAATAAGCAATGAAATGCAAATTTAGAAAGTAAAATACCCTTAATTTTTCACATCAGATTAACAACTACTTTTAAAATGCATTAGGGTATAATGAGTAGGGTATCCTCATATATTTTCCGAAGAGAGTAGAAATTGGTAGCAAAATTTTTAAAAGCAGTTTATAAGCCTATAAAAATGAGACATTTCTATATAGTTATTTTGTATTCTGCTACGTTACCAAATTCATCAATGAATTCTAGTAGTTTTTTGGTGGAATCTTTAGGATTTTTTGTATACAGTATTATGTCATCTGCAAAGACAGTTTTACTTCTTTCTTTCCACTTTATTTCTCCTTCTTGTCTGATTGCTGTGGCTAGGATTCCCAGTACTATGATGAAAAACAGTGGTAAAAGCAGACAATCCCATCTTATTCCTGATTTTAAGGGGAACATTTTTAGTTTTTGCCCATTGAGTATGATGTTGGCTGTGTGCTTATTATATGCGGCCTTTATTACATTGAGGTGTGTTCTCTCTATTCCCACTTTGCTGAGAGTTTTTATCATAAATGAGTGCTGTACTTTATCAAATGCTTTTTCTGCATCTATTGATCTGGCCACATGGTTTTTATCCTTCATTTTATTTATGTGGTGAATCATATTTATTGATGTACAGCTATTGTACCAACCATTCATCCCCAGAATAAATCCCACTTTATCATATAATATATGGTCTTTTTAATCTATTGCTGCATTCAGTTTCCTAATATTTTGTTGAGGATTTTAGCATCTGTGTTCATCAGGGATATTGGCCAATAATTTTCTTTCTTTGTCATGCTCTTATCTGGTTTTAGAATTAGGATAACGCTGGCCTCATAAAATAAGCTTGGGAGTCTTCCCTCCTCTTGAACTTTTGGGAACAGTTTGAGAGGAAGAGGTATTAATTTGTCTCTGAATGTTTGATAAAATTCACCTATGAAGCCATCGGGTCCGGGGCTTTTATTTGTTGGAGTTTCTTAATTACTGCTTCAGTATCACTGCTTGTAAACTGTCTATTCAAATTGTCTGATTCCTCCTAATTTAGTTTTGGAAGATTGTATGTTTCTACAAATTTATTCATTTCATCCACGTATTTTTATTTGTTTCCATCATCCTTTATACCCCCATAGCCTCTTTCATGTCCACCCACCTCTCTAACCTCTCACAATCACCACACTGTTGTTCATATCCGTGAGTACTTTCTCTTTTTTTCTTTTTTGCTCAATCCCTGCACCCTCTCAGTCCCTCCTCCTAGAACTGTCAGCCTGCTCTCTATCTATGAACCTGTCTGTATTTTGCATGTTACTTCAGTTTGTTCATTAGATTACACATATGAGTGAAATTATATGGCACTTATCTTTTCTGTGATTGGCTTATTTCATTTAGCAAAAAGAAAAAATAAATAGATAACTAAAGTAAAAGCTATTTATAATTTGCATCCCTACTATTTTAGCTTTTAGTTTTACATTTTTTTTTCATTTTGGCATTGGTTTAACTCTCTTTAGTATTTATTTAAATTTGTTTTTATATTTAGTCTTCTTCTATTTAAACTGCTCACTCCCTTCTTTTTTTCTTCATCCCTCATCTAAGGATATGTTTATTGATATTAGAGAAAAAGGGAGGGAAAGAGAGAGAGAAACATTGATCCTTTGCCTCCCATAATGTGCCCTGACCAAGAATCAAACCTGCAACCTTGTGAGTACAGGACAATGCTCCAACCAGTTGAGCCACCTGGCCAGGACATTGCTACTATTTTAAATAGATTTGTCACTTAGTCCAGTACTGTTTAGAATGTCTTCTAAGGGACTTTTCAGATTTATACATAAGGATGTCATCACGGGATTACATATGACAGTAAAAAATTTGGAAGTTACTCAAATTGCCAATAGTGCCATAACTAAATAAATTAGATAATCATTTGATTAATTATTGTTTAGTCATTAAAGCCTATGTTTTCATAGAATTTTAGTGACGTATGGAAGTCATAGAAATAAGTGGTACCATAAAGTCCAAATGTTATTTAAAATATGTATGTGTTAAAAAAGACTGGATTAAAATACTGTGACTGTTAGCAATTATTATTCTGAGTGGTAAAATTACAAGAATTTTTTTTAATTGTCTCTATAAATTTTATATTTTCTTTAATGAAAATGCATTTTTTTAGAAACATATTAACTTTTATTTATTTTAACAAAGTTTGTTTAAACAGGACAAATAAGATAGGGAAAAGTCTCAAAGAGAGGGTTTTATAAATCAATAAGTGCCAGTGTTTTTCCCAGATCAGCTAATGAAATGAAGTTGCTTAATAAAAGGTATGTGCGTGTGTGCACGCGTACACATGCTGGAATATTGTACGGCTAAGGAAAGTGTTTGAATGGAGCCTATGGTGAGAAGAGCCTGGAATTTGTCCAGAGTCTGGGGCTAAAGAGACACCCTTACACACCTGGGCCAAAAAAGTTAGTGCAGGGTCAGAATAGCGTGGGCATCAATATACAAGATCAGCATTATTTAAAATGACTTAAACATAATATAGAATAGCCAGGTGTATAATGGTACCCATTTTGTGTAGTAAGGGTAGGAATTATAAAAAGAAACAAAATACTCTCAAATAAATCTAAATCCTGAGAACTAAGTGTCATGTTCATGGCTGTTTTGGCCCCCCCGTCCTTGGCCTGACCTGCCCCAATGCGAACATGTCACATCGCCTCTCATCAGTGTGACAGTGTCACTGACTAGTGAAGAGATCCATGCCTGTGTTTCAGACGTATCAATTGCTTCTAAGTAGTCACTATCAAACATTAGAAAAATCCTAGATGAATGAAAATCCCTTCAGGGGCTCTGTTTGAAATTCTACCAGTAACTTTAAGTAAACTTCTATGTTTATAATAAAGAAGTAAGAAATGATCCTAATTAATAATTACTGTGAATGTTGTCAACTGTATAAACACAATTTGAAACTTTCAGATAGATAAAAGCTAAAGAAAAGTAAGAACTTTAGGATACACCTTATAATTTTGCTCTAGCAAATATTTATAAATAATAAAATGATAATGAATAGCAGAATGGAATTCTAATATCTGTATCATTGTTTGGTTTGCAAGCTTTCACAATAATGAAATCCACAATAAAGAATATAATAACCTTTTACAGAACGTTTGGCAATTTGAGAGAAATATATTTGACCAACATTCAGAAATTAGATATTATGTCTAAAAACCACAAGCATTACCTATGGGAAGAAAAACAGAAAGCACTAAGTTCAGAGGAAATGAGAAGAGTTAAAACCTTAGAGGAACAACAAATGGTAGGCACTGTCAACAACCATCGTCCCAGGTGAAGGGCTGTTCAAACACACACTGGGCTAGATAGACCTCATGTGCACCCATTGTACAGCTGCTTCATCCATTGACAATGTTAATCCTATAATAAACACCCTCACATAAGCTAGTACATATGGAGATGCTGAGTATGTTTCTTCATTCATTTAAGAAATACCAAATGAGCAGCTGTTAGGAGCCAAGCAGTGTTCTGAGCTCCAAAGAAAACATTTTTTTTTCCTGGAGAGCAAAATGAACAAAATTTCTTTTCCTGTGGAGCCTGCTTTCTGATGGGAAGAGATAGATCATAAAGAAATTAGGAATTTATTCATACTATCAAGAAAAAGAAAAGCTGGGGAAGTAAATAGAGAATGAAGGAGAGGGGATAGAAGTTGGAAGAAGTTAGGCTTGTAAATAGAGTGGGCAGTGGAGACCTTAATTCTGAGTTCATGATCAGAGGAAGAGAGGAAGTGAGCCTTGACAGGGGGAAGAGACCTCAGGCAAAGGAAACGGCAGATGTAGAACTTGCAGGAAAACACACCTGGTGTGCGAAGGAACAGGGAGGATCCCGTGTGGCTGGAACAGAATGAGGAAGAGGGTAAATGTCGGGAAGCAAGGTCTGAGAGTCAGTGGGAAAGCTAAAGAAATCCTGTAGGGCCCAGCAGCGGTCATAAGGGCTTTGGCTTTTATTAATTTTGAGGAAAGGAGGGACATTCTACTTTCTATATATATAGAAAGTGGTTTTTTATATATTTTTAGGAGGAAAAGCAGAAAAAGATAGTTCCCAAGTAACCAAGAGGAAAGGACTGATCATCTTGATCAAAAGCTGCTGATAGGTTACGTAAGATGAAGACTGAAAAAAAAAGACCTTTGGATTTAGCAACATGGCAGTGACAAGAATACTGACTAATGGTTTCTGGTAGAAGCACAGTCCTTACTGTAATGGAGGTGGAGCAATGGGATGCAGCTGGAGTAGGACGCAGAGTAAAGATAGGATGAATGACAGAAGGAACATCGGGCATGCAGAGGAAGAGGGGAGAATTGCCAGGGCAGTGTCCTTGAATAATATGAAAGGATGGGACATGATGCACAAGGGGGAGGATTCATCTCAGAGGCACATTTTATCCCTCAATAAACAGGATGGAAGGTAGAAATTAAAGGAACAGGTGCATGACGTAGGTTTCTTTTGTTTGCCTCATTGTTCTCAGTGAAATAAGAAGCAAAGTCATCAGCTGAGAATGCAGATGGAAAGATGAAGATTCAAGGAGAAAGGCTGAGCTAGAAATTGTTTTATAGCAGAGAGAGAAGGCAGGCAGTCCAGGGAGACACATTGTGATTGACAGGTGGCCTTAAGAGCTAGCTGGAGGTTAGCAATCCCAAACTTACCAGATCGTTTTGCATGCTTTTTGGGTCATGTCCACCAGTGTGCATGCAAACCAGGGAGGTGGTGAATGGACTGAATGCAGGTTTTTGTGCTGTGACGGAGGAGCTCAGGAGTTGATTGTTTCATAAAGGAGTGATTGTCAAGACTGGCCATGGGGTGGGCACTAGGTAGGAAGAAAAGTGAGGATGTGAGATCATATAAAGATCTTATTAGCCCTGGCTGGTGTAGCTCATTGAATTGAGCATGGGCCTGTGAACTAAAGGATCACGGTTCGATTCCCAGTCAGGGCACATGCCTGGCTTGCAGGCCACTTTCCAGCAGGGGATGCACGAGAAGCAACCATACATTGATATTTCTCTCCCTCTCTCCTTCCCTTCCCCTCTAAAGATAAATAAATAAAATCTTTTTTTAAATCTTATTAAATAAATGGGAAAAAATTAAAAAGAAAGAAACTATCATCTGAAACAATTTACAATTCATAGTATAGCAAAGAAGAGTCATAAAAGCAGTGCTCAGGGCTACAGCAGAAGACCGCAGAAGAGACAGAAGGAGGCTTCCCAGAGCAGGAAGCGTCACCTATCCAGGGGCAGGGACTTCAGGAAGAAGTTAGGAAGAATGAATGGAAAGTTGACAGACGGGCACGTAAGGAATGGGCAGATACAAAGAGAAGAGAGAACATCGTGTGAAAATGTGAACCTCAGGGATGACGCTGAATGGATGGTCTGAAATTGATGCCTTTATTAATAGCCCCCAAAACTGCCATCTTCACCATCTAGGATTATGAATAGTAATTATTATATTTCTTAATTATAAACTTAATTCTTCTTTGTCACTCACCAATATATATGTGTATACTTGTGTGTGTTTATATAATTTTTACATATAACATAAAAATTTGTCATATATAAGATTTTTAACTGACGTGTACATCTGATAAACAGAAAACACCTTGCTTCACTTCCCCTTCCTCCCATCAGCCTCCTTTATTCTAAATTCCTTTCTCTGTCCTCCTGAACATTCTTCCTAGTCACTCTTAGGCCAATCCCCTTTTTTCTAGTCTTCATGCTACTCTCTCAAAATCCCAGAAGGCCAGTTTGAAATACAGAATTCAGGCTCTAGTGTGCTTTGTTTGGGTTCCCAGCGAATAACACACACCAATATTAAGAACAATATGACAGAGCCTAATAGGACTTGACATCCTTGGCTGAGAACCACGAACATTTCAATTGGGGCTTGAAGTGTTTTGTTGTAGATTGTTTAATCACTAAGATAACAGAGATCACTTAATGCCAAGTATATTCTGTGAGGATAGTTCAAACACATAAATGTTTTCTTAAATGCTTAAGCAGTGATAACATGACTTAATATGGTGGCACCTCAGCATGGCAAAACTCAGCCAGCTGCAGCATGTAATCAAACTCCAGTGACTTTCCCGGACCCCACAGCATGCTGGTTGCAGTGCTCACAGCCAAGACAGGAAAGATACTGTACCCAGTTATCAGTTGTCCTCACTAATTACCAACCTAAAGAAACTCCACTTACCAAAGTCCTATGGACCAGAGAATATTTATTGGAACTGGGGGCCAAACACACACACATCACTGAGGCAGAAGCGTATTGTGGGAAGAGAAGTAGCAAAGAGAGCAGGTGCGCTATTGGAGCACCTTCTCTAATAACAGCATGTTTGTAACCATTGTGTGAAGGACTCTATTGATAAGACAGTAGTAAAGGATATGATGATGATATTAAACACTGGGAGAGGGTTGTCAAAATGACACTTTTTCATTCATTCATTTGTTCAACTACTATTTACTGAATGCCTCTATTGTTGTAGTGACCAGAACTACAGTAGCAAACTAGAAAACTTGCGTTTTATGAAGGGAAGACAACCTAAAAGAAATGAGTGTATAAAAGAAATATAAGGTGGCTATGCATAAAATTTTAATGGAATAGAGAATGTTTGGTGACTACTCTGGGCCTCAAAAAGACTTAATATCTCTGAGGCTGGGTTCAACATGAAATATTCGGGACGGTCAGTCTCACGTTCACCTAGTATTCACAAAAAGCACATATTCTATGGCAGGCCTTCAGCAGGAGATATCAGTAAATGGATTCATTTCATCATTCTTTTGATACTGCATGAATGGTACAGGTCGTCATCAAAAGAATTCTACAATTTAGATATTTTCACCCAAATTGATATTACTCTAAATTGGGTTAAAATTTGGGGTGGAAATTACTCTTATTACACTATAAGTTGAGACCCAAAAAAATATTGGAGTCTGAAACAATTCCCAAAGCCCCTGGGATTCTCCCACATTTGGAATATCAGCCCCACCAGTAGAGGGCTTCTGGTAGTGGCAGTTGGTACAACAACAGCCAGGATACCATTATGAGCACAGCTTTGTGAAAGGCATACAGAAACTCTCAGTAATGCAGGCAGCAGGTGTTAGTATGTCACTGGATGAAATTATGACCCCTGTTACCTATAACAAAGGGTGTGCTTCTGTTTGGTGGTATATCTGTAATGGCACTGACATTAGTCAGCAATAACTTTTGGTAGCTGTTTCTGAACCACAGCTTTAAAAATTTGAGCAGTGATTATTTCCAATTTTATTTATTACACTGTTATTAAGAAGTTTGGTTATTACCCATGCTGGCAAACGAAATTCAGGCGGCACTAAGTGATAATTTTGTATTTTTTAGCATTCTCGGTTTTCTTTATCAGTTGATATATTCATAACTGCAGTGACTCTCTTTTAATTTTAAATACCGGCTTTAATTGGGTTTTCAGTGGTCGGTTTGTGTTTTTCATATGAAATTCAGAACATCCTTGTTAATGACATGGATACATTTTCAGTGAGATCAAGCTTGATTTTCTTTGACTAGCATCATTTTGACCACCTCATTAAACCCAGCAAATAGGATGAAATTTGAATGTTATACTCTTTAAAAGTAACTTCTCTATCTCCAGAACTGAATTTCTGAAAAATCATGTTTTAGGAAAATTCATGGTTGAGGAACAGATTGTGAAGTGATGGGAAGAAAAGAACTATGGCATCCCTGAAATAGTCCTATCTCCATTCTATAACACAGTAAAGATGAAGCACCACACAAAGGGGCCATCAATTGCATAAATATATTTTAAAATAGTAATAGCCATTATTATGCAATAATTGTCATTTACCATCTCTTGCTTGGTAAAAACTTTTCAAGACCTTCCATTCCCCAAATTTCAGGAAGATAACTTGTACTTGTAAACGCATTTCCCCTTATTCTTGGAAATACACATATTAAGAGCCATTTTCCCATGTGTCCTGTATTACACACAATTCTTCAAAGTCTTTCAGATTTTAAGACTCAGTTATTCTCTTCTTTAATACTTTCCTTAACCTTTCCTCTTTGTGTAGTTCTCTGAGATACAGATAAACTTGGCTGATTGGAATAAAACAAGACTTGGAGTTACAAAGTCCAAGTTTGACCAACATAACGTATTTCACATAACGGCTCCCCATCTCCCAACAGCCATTTACTTAGCCTCAGCTGAAGCACGTGCCTAGAGGCCTTTGTGCTTAAGAGTGCACTTCTATGGCCCTGCTGTTCCTTCCTGTTGACAAGTTTTATTGCAAAAACCTCTTTTTCTGCTTTGTTTTTAGCTTTTGGTTTTCTATTTCAGACCTTGTATCTCTTTCTCTTTACTTATTCCCAATAGGATTGTCTGTTATTCATATCTTCTGTATCTGAAATTCTCCTGATGATTGGAATATTGGAGATATAAATCATGTACACTAAAATTTTGAATAGACAGAATTGGTGATTAAAAGATATCATTATATCCTGTTTCAATTGATTTCAACATATAAATAAGTTATTTCTAGAACCACAGACAGTCATATCTTAATTATAGTAATAACAGTTCAGATTTCTAAAACCTGTTATTAATGTTCATAATAATTTTTCTTGTTGTTTTTTTGGGAGCAGCAGTTTGAAAGGATGTTTTATGAAAGGCCAAACCTCTCATTTCGTCACTAGTTCCCAAGTTTTTTTTTTTTAATTACAAGTATGTTTTGATTTAATTTTTTGCCCAACTAGTTTCTGCCCAACAAAACATTTCTGAGTCACATGGTGACATAGAATTTCTGTGGAGTATACCTAAGTATTCTGTGGGAAATGATAGGCATTTTAAGAAATGGATAGTCTTCTGTACAAAGAGCTGGTAAAGATTTTTATTTTAAATGCTAGAAACCAGGAGATCCAACATGGTGGAGGGAGAAGCAGAATCTACATTAACCTATTCCCAAGGACAAATCTGGACTTACAACTAAATTGTAGATAAATCATCCTGAATAGCCAATTGAACACTAGCAGGAGAGAAGCCTTATAAATAAGAACAGGCAGAAGAAACCACTTCATCACAAGACTGGTAGGCAGTGCAAAAGTGGCACAAGAGGGCTGCTTGGCTTCCATGGGGGGGGGTAGTACCTATAGTTCTAGAGGGATATATCAGTGGCCAGGGGGTTCACCCTAAGAATTGTGGGATCTAATCCCCAAGCTGAGCTCCCCAGCCTACAACACCAGAGCTGGAAAGGAACCCAGATAACATCCAGCTGTGAAAAGCAGCAGGGATTCTATCTGTTGGGAAACAGCTGTAGATACAGAGAGCCTTTAAAAAGGGGAAAATGCACAAAATTTCATATACAGCCACTTAACCTAGACTCTGGCAGAGCACAAGAGAAGTAGACTGAAGATGCTTGAGATGAGTCTGGGGTTGGTGGCTCTGGGGAGAGATCTGAAGAAACAGCCACCAGGATCCATGTGCTGAATCATTCCCCACACTGCAGGAGCCATCTTCGTCAGTCAGAGAATTCCTCTCTGAATGGCAACAGCCTGAGGGGAAGCAAGAGCCCCACCCACAGGAATTACTCTGCCCCACCCTGTGGTTCTGATTACAACTTGATTAGATTAACAGCTGATCCGTTTGATGGCTGAGTAGTTTAGCTACTAGGCATAAAATACAAAGCACCCAAAATGGGAAGAAAAGTAAGTAGATGACAAATGAAAGAACAAAGAGAATTCTCCAGAATTCTCTAGAGAATTCTTCATCTCTAGATGAAATGTAGGCAAGCAATTTATCATATAGAGAGTTTAGAGCAATGATTATAAGGATACTGAACAGCATGAAAATAGACATAGAAACCATAAAAACGGACCAGTAAGAAATAAACAATGCATTATCTGAGATAAATAATACACTGGAAGGAAAAAACAGAAAGTTAGATGAAGCAGAGTATCAAATCAGTGTTTTGGAAGACAGGTATAAATAAACACCCAGGCAGAGCAGCAAAAAGAAAAGAGAATTTTTAAAAATGAGGAAAGCTTAAGAAACATTTTGAACAATATGAAGTGTAACAACATCTGTATCATGGGAATACTGGAAGGAAAAGAGAGCAAGCAAGGGATCAAGAACCTATTTGAAGAAATAATAACAGAAAACTTCCCTAATCTGGTGAAGGAAAAAGGCATACAAGCCCAGGAAGCTCAAAGAATCCCAAACAAGTTGGACCCAAAGAGGTCTACACCAAGGCACATCACAACTAAACTGACAAGACTTAAAGACAAGGAGAGAATCCTAAAAGCTGCAAGAGAAAAGCAGGTAGTTACCTACAAAGGAGCACCAATTAGACTGGCACCTGATTACTCAAGAAACATTTCAGGCCAGAAGGGAGTGGCATGGAACATTCAAGGTGATGAAGAGCAAAGACCAAAACCAAGGCTACTTTACCTAGCAAGGCTATCATTTAAAATGGAAGGAGAAATAGGAGCTTCCCAGACAAGAAAAAGCTAAAGGAGTTTGTTTACACCAAACCCAGTACTGCAAAAAATGTTAGAGGTCTTGCTTTAAGCAGAAGAAGAAAAAGAGAAAGAAAATTAAAAACAGAGGAAAAGAGTCTTAACAATAAAGTGGCACTACACATACATCTATCAATAATCACCTTGAAGGTGAATAGTTTAAATGCTCCAACAAAAAGACATTGGGTAGTTTAATGGTTAAGAAAATAAGACCCATATATTTGTTTCCTACAAGAGACCCATCTCAGATCAGAAGATACAGACTAAAAGTAAAGGGATGGAAAAAGATAGTTCATGGAAATGGGAAAGAAAAAAACTGGGGTAGCAGTACTTATATCTGACAAAATAGACTTTATAACAAAGTCTATAGTAAGAGACAAAGAAGCACACTCCATAATGGTAAATCGGACAATCCAACAAGAGGATATAACCCTACTAAACATTTATACACCCAACATAGGAACCTAAATATATAAAGCAAATCTTGATGGACATAAAGGGAGAGGTCAACAGAAATGCAGTCATAGTCAAGGACTCCAACACCCCATTGACTTCAATGGATAGATCTTCCAGGGAGAAAATCAACAAGGAGAGAGCTGCCTTAAATGATACACTACGTCAAATGGATTAATTGGTATCTTCAGAGCATTTCACCCCAAAGCAGCAGAATATACATACTTTTCTTTTTTTTTCTAGATTTTATTTATTATTTTTAGATAGATGGAAAGTGGGGGGAGAAAGAGAGTGAGACAAACATCAATGTGGGGAAGAGATATCTATTGGTTGCTCTTTGCACAACCTGGTGCTTAACCCAGGCAGCTGCCCTGACCAGAAATTGAACCAGCGACCTTTCAGTCACAGGCCAGTGCCCAGTCCACTGAGCTACACCAGCCAGGGTGAATTTACATAATTTACAAGTGCACATGGAACATTTCCTAGGATAGACCACACGTTAGGACACAAAACAAGTCTCAATAAAATTTTTTTTAACTTTTTTATTGATTATGCCATTACATTTGTTCTATTCCCCCCCTCCATTCCCCTCCACCCTGCATACCCCTCCCCCACCATTTCCCCCTTTAGTTCATGAACACGTGTCTCAAATTCTTTAGATTCTGTATTTCCCCTACTATTCTTACCCTCCCCCTATGTATTTTCTATCTACTGTCTATGCTACTTATTTTCTGTACCTTCTCCCCCCCTTCTCCTCCTCCCACTCCCCTGTTGCTAACCCTCCATGTGATCTTCATTTCTATGGTTCCGCTCCTGATCTAGCTGTCCTCTTAGTTTGCTTTTGTTTTAGGTGTGGTTGTTACTAACTGTGAGTTTGCTCTACTTTCACTGTTCATCTTTTTTATCTTCTTTTTCTTAGGTAAGTCCCTTTAACATTTCATGTAATAAGGGCTTGGTGATGATGAACTCCTTGAGTTTGGTCTCATCTGAGAAGCACTTTATCTGTCCTTCCATTCTAAATGAAAACTTTGCTGGATAGAGCAATCTTGGTTGTAGGTCTTTGGTTTTCATGACTTGGAATACTTCTTTCCAGCCCCTTCTTGCCTGTAAGGTCTCTTTTGAGAAATCAGCTGACAGTCTGATGGGAACTGCTTCGTAGGTGACTCTCCCCTTAGCTCTTGCTGCTTCTAGGATTCTCTCCTTCATTTTAATCTTGGCTAATGTAACGATGATGTGTCTTGGTGTGTTCCTTCTTGGGTCCAACTTCTTTGGGACTCTCTGAGCTTCCTGGATTTCCTGGAAGTCTATTTCCTCTGCCAGAATGGGGAAGTTCTCTTTTATTATTTGTTCAAATAAGGTTTCCACTCGTGACTCTTCCCCTTCTGGTACCCCTATAATTCGAATGTTAGAGCATTTAAAGATGTCCTGGAGGTTCCTAAGCTTCTCCTCATTTTTCTGAATTCTTATTTCTTCATTCTTTTCTGTTTGATCATTTTTTTTCTTCCTTCTGGTCCACTCCCTTGATTTGAGTCCCAATCTCCTTTCCATTACTATTGGTTTCCTTTGTATTACCATTCATTTCAATTAGTTTAGCATCCATATGTTTCTCTAATTTGTGACTAAAATCAGCCAGTTCTGTAAGGATCCTGATAACCAGTGTTTTGAACTGTGCATCTGAAAGACTGGCTATTTCTTCATTGCTTAGATCAATCGGTTCTGGGGCTCTGAGTTGTCCTAGAGCCATTTTTGGTCTATTCGTGCTGTTAAGTGAGCGGAGCGAAGCCTTAGTTGTTTACCAGGACGGGGCGACCCAGGTCGCTGGTTTGTGAGGCTGTGTGTGGGGGCGTGGTCAGAGAGGGAGCAATGGCAGTCCTCTTTGCTAGCCCAGTCCGTCCAGTCACACCACTCGTCCCCGGCCTGTTTATCCGATCGGAATTGTGCGAGCCTGCTGCCCCACGCAGGCTCCCCTCCTCACTGGTTTATCCACCACAGATGCGCAAGCAACAGCAGACAGCCCGCCGCGCCTCTTCCCTGTGTGCTCCTGTAGCTAGCCCGCGATCTACGCCTTCGGCTGCTCGTGCACCACCCGTTCGGGGATTTTTTTCTTGCCAACCTGCTCCACTGCTGGCTTCGCTCCTCTGACCGGTTTAGCTGAGCATTTCGTTGTCTTCGGACCCCGTATTGTCGATTTTCTGTGTGGCTTGGTTGTTTTTATTGTTGTTAAAAATAGTTGTTCTTAGATTTGGTTGTACACAGAGGCAAGGTGGTTCCACCTACACCTCCATCTTGGCAGAAGTCCCCCAAGTCTCAATAAATTTAAGAATGAAATCATATCAAGCATCTCTCTGAACACAATGCTATGAAACTAGAAATCAATCACAAGAAGAGCATTTAAAACACGCAAAGACAAGGAAACTAAGAAACATGTTATTTTTTAATTATTTATTTAATTGTTGTTCAAGTACAGTTTTCTGTCTTTTACTCCCATCCCAGCACCCCCCCCAATGTTCCCTACCTCCCTTCCATTTCCACCCCCCTTAGTTTTTGTCCATGTGTCCTTTATACTAGTTCCTGTAAATCTTTCTCCTTTCGCCCTGGAATTACCTCCACTCTCCCCTCTGGTCACTGTCAACCTGTTCTCTATTTCAGTGTCTTTAGTTATATTTTGCTTGCTTGTTTGTTTTGCTCTTTAGGTTCCTGTTAAAGGTGAGATCATATGGTATTTGTCTTTTACTGCCAGTCTTATTTCACTCCACATAATGCTTTCCAGTTTCATGCATGCTGTTGCAAAGGGTAGTAGCTTCTTCTTTCTTTCTTGCATAGAATTCCATTGTGTAAATGTACCATAGTTTTTGGATCCATTCATTTACTGATGGCACGTAGGTTGCTTCCATCACTTGGCTATTATAAATTGTGCTGCTATGAACATTGGGCTGCATAAGTTCTTTTGGATTAATGTTTCAGGCTTCTTAAGATATAATCCTAGCAGTGGAATTGCTACATCAAAAGGCAGATCCGTTTTTAATTTTCTTAGAAAATTCCATACTGTTTTCCAGAGTTGTACTAGTCTGCAATCCCACCAACAATGAATCAGGATCCCCTTTTCTCCACAACCTCTCCTACACTTGTTCTTTGTTGCTTTGTTTATGATGGCCATTCTGACCGATGTAAAGTGGTATCTCACTGTGGTTTTAATTTGCATCTCTCTGATAGCTAGAGATATTGAGCATTTTTCATGTGTCTCTGGATCTTCTGTATTTCCTCCTTGGAGAATTGTCTGTTCAAGTCCTTTTCCCATTTTCTAATTGGGTTGCTTGTCTTCTTAGAGTGGAGTCATGTAAGTTCTTTGTATATTTTGGAGATTAAACCCTTGTCTGAGGGATCACTGGAAAATATGTTTTCCCATACAGTTGGTTCTCTTTTTATTTTAATACTGTTTTCTTTAGCCACGCAGAAGCTTTGTATTTTGACGAGATCCCATTTGTTTATTCTTTCCTTTACATCCCTTGCTGTAGGGGACATATCAGTAAAAATATTGCTGCATGAAATATCTGAGATTTTCCTGCCAGTGTTCTCCTCTAGGACTTCAATGGTGTCACGGCATATATTTAAGTCTTTTATCCACCTTGAATTTATTTTGATGTATGGTGTAATTTGGTGCTCAAGTTTCATTTTTTTACATGTAGCTGTCCAGTTCTCCCAACACCATTTGTTGAAGAGGCTATCTTTACTCCATCTTATGTTACTGCCCCCTTTGTTGAATATTAATTGCCCATAGAGAGTTGGGTTTATTTCTGGGCTCTATGTTCTGTTCCATTGGTCTATGTGCCTGTTTTTATGCCAATACCAGGCTGTGTTGATTACAGTGGCCTTGTAATACAGTTTGATATCAGGTATTGTGATCTCTCCTACTTTGTTCTTCTTTCTCAAAAGTGCAGCTGCTATTTGGGGTTGTTTATGGTTCCATATAAATTTTTGAAGTGTTTGTTCTATGTCTGTGAAATATGTCATTGGTACTTTAATAAGTATTGCATTGAATCTGTAAGTTGCTTTGGGTAGCATGCACATTTTGATGATGTTAATTCTTCCAATCCATGAACATGGTGTGTTTCCATTTGTTTGTGTCTTCCTTGATTTCTTTCTTCAGTGTTGTGTACTTTTCTGTATACAGGTTTTTTACCTCCTTGTTTAGGTTCATTCCCAGATATTTTATTTTTCTTTTTTGCTATATCCAATGGGATTTTTTTCCTGATTTCTGCTTCTGCTGTTTCATTGTTAATATACAAAAAATTCCTTTGATTTCTGGATATTGACTTTGTATCCCGCTGTTTTGCCAAATTCAATTATTAGGTCGAGCAGTATTGGGGTAGAGTGTATAAGATTTTCCATGTACACTATCATGTCATCTGCAAACAATGACAGTTTTGTTTTTTCCTTTCTGACTTGGATGCTTTTTATTTCCTTTTCTTGTCTGATCGCTGTGGCTAAAACTTCTAATACTATATTGAATAGAAGTGGTGAAAGTGGACAACCTTGTCTTATTCCTGATGTTAGTGGAAAAGATTTTAGTTTTTGCCCATTGACTATGATGTTGGCTGTAGGTCTCTCATATATGGCCTTTATTATATTGAGGAATGCTCCCTGTATTCCCACTTCACTGAGTGTTTTTATCATAAATGGGTGTTTTACCTTATCAAAAGCTTTTTCCGCATCTATTGATATGATCATGTGGTTTTGTCTTTGCTTTTGTTTATGTGATGTATTACATTTCCTGATTTGCAAATGTTGAACCATTCTTGCATCCCTGGGATGAATCCCACTTGGTCATGTTGTATGATCTTTTTTATGTATTGTTGGATGTGGTTTGCCTATATATTGTTGAGTATTTTATCATCTATGTTCATCAGCAATATTGGCCTGAAGTTTTCTTTCTTTGTTGTGTCTTTATCTGGTTTTGGGATTAGGATGATGCTGGCTTCATAAAAAGAGTTTGGGAGTCTTCCATCATTTTGGATTTTTTGAAATAGTCTGTGAAGAATAGGAGTTAGCTCTTCCTTAAATGCTTTGTAGAATTCTCCTGTGAAACCATCTGGTCCAGGGCTTTTGTGTATAAGAAGTTTTTTAATTACCACTTCAATTTCATCTGCTCTTTTTGGTCTGTTCAGGCTTTCTGCAGCTTCTTCACTGAGTTTTGGAAGGTGATATTTTTCTAGAAATTTGTCCATTTCACTTAGGTTTTCAAATTTCTTGGCATATAGTTCTTCATAGTAATTTCTTACAATCCTTTGTATTTCTGTGGTATCAGTTGTAATCTCTCCTCTTTTATTTCTGATTGTGTTTATTTGGGTCCTCTCTCTTCTTTTTTTGATGAGCCTACTTAAAGGCTTTGTCAATTTAGTTTATCTTTTCAAAGAACCAGCTCCTGGATTCATTGATCTTCAGAACTGTGCTTTTAGTCTCTATGTCATTTAATTCTGCTCTGATCTTGGTTATTTCCTTCCTTGTACTTGCTCTGGGCTGTCTTTGTTGTTGTTCCTCAAGTTCTTGTAGGCATAGAGTAAGGTTGTTTATTTGAAATGTTTCTTTTTTAGGTAAGCCTGTATTGCTATGAACTTACCTCTCAGGACTACCTTCTCTGTGTCCTATAAGTTTTGGGTTGTTGTAAGTTTGTTTTTGTTAGTTTCCAGAAACTTTTTGATTTCTTCCCTAATCTCATTCTTGACCCATTCAGTGTTTAATAGCGTGCTATTCAATCTCCATGGCTTTGAGTGTTTTAGGTTTTTTCTCTGAGGTTGGTTTCTAGTTTCAGTTTCTTATGGTCAGAGAAAAGGCTTAATATGATTTCAATTTTCTAGATTTTGTTGAGGCTTGTTTGATGTTCTATCATGGGGTCTATCTTTGAAAATGTTCCATGTTGGAGGAACAAATAGGAAAGACACAGGGACAAGAACTAAGGGGGGTGGAAATGGGAGGGATGTGGCGAGCACGGGGGGGGGGGTGCGGGTGCTGGGGTGGAAGAAATAGACAAAAAACTGCACTTGAAAAATAACTAAATAAATTTTTTTTTAAATGTTCCATGTGTATTTGAAAAGAATGTGTATTTAGCTTCTTTGGGATAAAGGGCTCTATAAATATATATCAGTTAAGCCCATTTCATCTAGGGCATTGTTCAATGGCACAGTATTTTTATTGATATTTTGTTTGTAGATCTGTTCCTTTTTGACAGTGGGGTGTTAAAATCTCCTACTATAATTGTGTTGCTGTCAATATCTTTCTTGAAGTCCTCTAAGATTTTCGTTATATATTTGGGTGCTCCTATGTTGGGTACATATATATTTACAATGTTTATGTCTTCTAGGTGGATTCTTCCCTTGAGTACTGTGAAGTGACTTTCTGGGTCTCTCTTTATGGCCCTTTTTCTGAAGTCTATTTTGTCTGATATGAGTACTACTACCCCAGGTTTTGGGGGGGTTTTTCTGTATGTTTGCTTGGAAAATTTATTTCTGGCCCTTCACCTTTAGTCTGTGTAGGTCTTTTGTCCTGAGATGGGTCTCTTGTAGGCAGCATATGTGTGGGTCATGCTTTCTTATCCATTCAACTATTCTATGTCTTTTGATTGGAGCATTTAATCCATTTACTTTTAAGGTTATTATTCATCAGTACTTATTCATTGCCATTTTTGGACCCGTGTTCCTCTCTGCCTCTCTCTTTCCCTTCCTTTCCTTAAACCAGTCCTTTTAGCATCTCTTGCAGAGCTGGTTTGGTGGAGGTGTATTCTTATAGACATCTTTTGTCTTGGAAGCTCTTTATTTGGCCTTCTATCTTGATTGAGAGCCTTGCTGGGTAAAGGAGCCTTGGTTGCAGGCCTCTGGTTCTCATTACTTGGAATATTTCTTGCCATTCTCTTCTTGCTTGGAGCATTTCCATTGAGAAGTCAGCAGCTAATCTTATTAGGGCTACCTTGTATGTTAATTCCTTTTTCTCCCTTGTTGCCTTTAAGATTCTCTCTTTGTCTTGGAATTTTGCCATTTTAATTATGATGTGTGTTGAAGTGGCCCTCTTTGGGTTCCTCTTGATTGGGTTTCTCTGTGTTTCCTGGATTTGTGTGACTTTTTCCCTCATTAAATTGGGGAAGTTTTTCCTCATTACTTTTTCAAACAGGTTTTCTATCCCTTGTTCTTTTTCTTCTCCTTCTGGTATTTTTATTTTTCTGATATTATTATGTTTCATATTGTCTTACATTTCTCTTAATCCCTCTTTATTCTTTCTGAGCCTCTTTTTTTCCTCACTCTTTCTGGGAGTTTTTTTCTACTCTGTCCTCCAACTCACTGATCTGATCTTCTGCTTCATCGATCCTGCTTTCGATTCCTTCTCCTGTGTTCTTCAGTTCAGAAATTGTATTCTTCATTTATTCTTGACCCTTGCTGATAGTTTCTATTTCCTTTTTCAGGTTGATATAGTTTGCAGTGAGTTCACTATTGCTCCCCTGTAATTTCCGGTAGCTCACTGTGAGATTTTTGAACTTCCTGATAACCAGTGCTTTGAATTCAATATCTGATAGTTGACTTGCCTCTATTTCTTTTCACATTCTTTCTGAGGCTTCCTCCTTTCATTTGGGGATTGTTTCTTTGTCTTCCCATTGTTTGTGAGACTCTTCTTGTTAGCTTCAGCTTCTTAAAGTGATTTTTTCTGGCTTCTCGGGTTTATGTTGTGAACTTCTGTAGTATAATACCTGTGAGCTTTGGTGGTGCAGTCTCCTTGATCTTCCAAGCTCACTTGTCTTGGGCTGTCATTTAAGTTGGCTCTGTGTTTGTCTTTGAGTTTTGGTTGTTTTAGGGTCTTTCTTTTGTGGGTCCTTCTCACCATTTGGTTAACTGAGGGTCCCTTTGTCCACCACCTGTTTTAATTTTTTGTATTGGTGAGGGCAGGTTGTGTTTAAGGTAGTTCTTTTGTGTGTACAAGGTTTTGAGGATTCTCTTTTGCTCTTGTTCAGTTGTTTGTACTGGGTAGGTTTCTCCACTATTTAGTTGTATTTCTAGATAGGTCTTATATTGAGGTTTGTGTGGTTTTTACTCCTTCCTTCACCTTCTTCTGTTATCTGTTGGTGGTTCCTTTGTTGTTGGGTTTCCTCTTCTAGTGGGTATCCTGGTGTTCTCTGCTTCCACCTACACCTTTTTTGTGTGTGTATGATCAGTTGGAGGGGAGGCAAAATGGTTTATGAGAGCAGGAGAGTATTTTATGATATTTACAGTCACAGCCGGTAGAGAAGAGATAGGAGATCTTTAGGCTATGTATAGTGTTAACCGTAATCTTCAACTTCACTAGCCACTATTAAGAAAGGATAGACAGAAGGTAAGACTCTTGTTGGAGAGGGGAGGCTTGTGAGTTGGACCTAGAAAGCAGTGAGGTTGTGGGGGGTCAGATTCTGAGGTAAGGTAAGAGTAAAGGATAGTAAATATGTGTAGTGTGTGAGAAAATAGAGTTAACCACTATAGTAATAGAGTTTACGAAACTGTGAAGTGGGCTAAGATCTGGGAGGTGTGTTGTGAAGTATTTACAGTTGTATAGAACAGCTATTATTTACAATAATATTAGAGCAACAATCATATGACAGATTCTTTGTGATCTGGGTAACATGAATAGGGGGTATAGAACTTTGGGTAGTAGGCTAAAGGAACACAAGTGACATGAAGTCTAGAAAGTTAGCAATACACTGTGAAAGAGAGAACAGGGAAAACCTGTCAAGTGATACAATATAACCAGCCAAGGCAAAGAAGCCTATACAGAAAGAGGAGGAATACAAAGATACTATTAAAATATAAAAGATGTGAGAATAATGAAAAAATAATAATACACAAGTATTCAGCAACTTGTGTCTTCTCTGCTGTAGCAAAATGAAATTTGTCTCTGTCTCTACTGTTAGGATGCCCCTTTTTGGGTCCAACTCTGGTCTTTTCACAGTTCCAAGTTGTTTGTGTCACTTGTGGGTAAAAGAAAAGAAAAGGCAGGAGAAGGGAGGAAGAAGCGATAAGTTTGGAAAGAAAGGAAGAAGGAATAAAACAAGAAAGAAGAAAAGAGGAAAAAGGCATTGAAAGATAAAACAATAAAATTAAAAAGGTAAAAGATTACTTTAAAAAATCTCTTGTTGGTTTCAAACTGGCCAAACCAGTTTTGCTGGTCTTGCTGGCTGCAGCAGGCTGAGGGGTGATTGGTGTGGTCTTTCTTCGAGCACTCTCCCAAGAGCCAACCTAGCACCTCTCTCCAGCACCCCATGAAGGGGATCTAGGTCCTCCTGAGAGCACTCTTCTCCCGGGGATCATTCACCATGAGCTGGGGTGCGAGGCACGTATACACACCAGCCAGGCTGCCTGGGTCCCATGGGTTCGGGCGCAGAGCCTTCCCCGTTCTGTGGGAGAACTCCAGTACCTCTACCCAACCTTGGGATCACTGCCAGGCTGAGTGGAGAACAGGCCAAGTGGCTGTCACAGGAGAATCCTTCAGTTTACTTTCCAAAAATTTTCTCCTTAAGAAAGCCTGCTGCTCAGCACAGCTCCATCCCCCAGCCAGACCAGTGACTATTGGGGTCAGAGCCCCGCACTGTGCCTCTCAATTCTCCCAAGCAGGCGACCACAGACTCTGCAGTTGATCGCAGCCTTTTGTCTTTATCACCCTCTCTGTAAACTCAAGCAAACAGGTCTCTCCTAGTGGTGTTGCCCAACCTTGCCTGGCCAGGGAGAGAGGAAGCTGATGACCCGGCTCTAAGGCCCAAGGCTCCCAAAGAGTGTGTGGTAGACCCACCGGGCGCCGGCTCAGGCCGAGACTGCCGCCGCTCCTGTCTCTGAGACCCTACTGTCCTGAAGCCATCTCCTTACCGTCTGGTTTTTTAGTGTCCGCTACAATTTCTGTCTCTTATTTTCATATATGCTGGGGAACTGTTGGCTGTTTGTGCTGTTCCTCTGTAGATCAGCCAGGATTTTCTCCCATGTGTACGGGGAAATGGAATCCACTTCATCCTACTTCATCGCCATCTTCCTAAGTAATATGTTATTAAACAATGAATGGCTCAACAACAAGATCAAGCCATTATATTTGGGACCCTGGAAAAGCAATCCTAAGAGGAAAATTCATAGCATTACAGGCCTATCTCAAAAAATGAGAAAAAGTCCAAGAAGAAACAAATAAGTGGAAGTACATACTGTGTTCATGGGTACGAAGATAACTTCATTAAAATATCTATGCTACCAAAGCAATCGATAGATTCAACACAATTCCTATCAGTTTCCAATGACATATTTCACAGAACTAGAACAAAAATTTCAAAACTTTACATGGAACCAGAAAAGGCCCTGCATTGCAACAGCAATATTGAGAAAGAAAAACAAAGTTGCATGAGTCATGCTACCTAATATCAAACTATACTACAAAGCTATAGTAATCAAAACAGCATGGTACTGTCATTAAAACAGACACCTACATCAATGGAACAGAATAGAGGGGACAGAAATAAACCCATATTTTTATAGTCAACTAATATGTGACTGATGAAGCAAGCACATACAATGAGCTAAATACAGTTAATTCCTTAAATGGTGTTGGGAAAGTTGGACAGATACATGAAGAAAAATGAAATTAAACCACCTTCTTATACCACATGCAAGAATAAATTCAAAATGAATCAAAGACTTAAATGTTTTTGCAAAGCAAAGGAAACGATCAACAAAATAAAAAGACAACCTACAGAATGGGAGAACACATTTCCCAATAAACTGATAAGGGGTTAATACCCAAAATTTATAAAGAACTTAAAAACACCACCAAAAACCAAACAAACAAAAAAGCAACCCAATTAAAAAATGGGCAAAGGACCTGAATAAACACTTCTCCAAAGAGGACCTGCAGTTGACCAATAGACATATAAAAAGATGCTTCAAGTCACTAATCTTCAGAGAAATGCAAATGAGAACCACAATGAGATACCATCTCACACCTGTCAGAATGGTTGTCATCAATAAATAAACAACAAGTGCTGGTTAGGTTGTGGAGAAAGGAGAACCCTTCTGCACTGTTGGTAGAAAACAGTGGGGAGATACCTCAGATGATTAAAAATGGATCTGCCTTTTGACTCAGCAACCTCACTTCTGGGAATATAGCAAAAGGAACCCAAAACACTAATTCAAAAGAACATAAGTGCCCCGATGTTCATTGCAGCATTATTAACAATCACTTAGATGTGGAAGCAGCCCAAGTATCCATCAGTAGATAAGTCTGTTAAACAAGTATGGGACATTTACACAATGGAATACTACTCAGCTGTAAAAAAAAAAAAAAAAAGAAGAAGAAGAAGAAGAAGAAAATTTTACCCTTGGCAACAGTATAGATGGACCTGAATAACATTATGCTAAGTGAAATAAGCCAAAGAAAGACAAATACCATGTGATTTCACTCATGTGGAACCTAATGAACAAACTGAACTAATAAGCAGAACAGAGACAGACTGATGGAAAGCAGATGACAGCTAGTGGGGGTGTGGAGGTTATGGGTGGAGGGATTGATGAAAAGTAGAAAAGGACTCTTGGACATGGTCAACAGTGTGGTGATTGCTGGTGGGGGGCAGTATAAGGGGATAAAGGATACTAGAAAAATACAATAAAGATTAAATTTTAAAAATAAATAAATAAATAAATGTTACAAACCAATTTAGTATTGATGTTCATCAAAGACCATTAGTAACTCCTACAATGTTGCTGAGATGGGATGCTAGGGAGAATAACTGACTTCTCTCTGGAAAATTAATCTTGAGGGGCTCTTTAAAATACCCAGGTAAAAGGGAATGGATGTGCTTAACTCTAGAGTTGTGCTGGTTATGGAAACAGCTTTGTTATGTTTGACTCTTGGGCCTTTGGAAACCTCTGCCTTGGTAATATGTATATTTCTCTTTCATTTCATACTGTGGCAAGGTTAATGCTATTTACACACACTTTTCTCTGTGTTACGTGATATTAGCGTAAGTTGTAACTTGCTGCTTTGTTGTTTTCTAAAGTGAATCAGTTTATCTTTAATTTAACCCAAAATTGCAGCAGAGAGTATGTTTCCTCCTGGGATATGAATGTAAAATAACTGAAACAGATTGAGGTTGACAGTGACTAATGAAGTCTCATGCAGAAGTCTACCAGGCAGTGGGTTTCTGCGTATCACGAAGAGCAGAGCGCAAGTAGCCAGCTCTGCTGAGATCAAGGCATTTCTTCCCATCCTCCTGAGCCCAGCTCCAGTGGAGGAGGGAGACTTAAATATTCCTCCTATGTTCTTTCTAAAGACATTGCATTCTTAGTATACAAATTGGTTACATTACTGATAATTCCCAGATAGCTTCCTTGTTTAATGAGCCATTTTAGCTGCCTGAAGGTATTCTACATGCAATAATTTTAATCAGTCACATAAAATTTATGAACCCAAGATTCTAGTGAAAATTAGCATGTATTAAAATAGTGATAATGCTTCTTTGAGAACTTCTTCAGCAATCCTGGCCACCTGGTTATGCCTTTAGTCTTCTGGAAGACCCTTGCTCAGCTCAGTATTCAGGAATGTGGCTTTGTTGTTGGCTTGTTTAGTTTGTGGTCAGTATCTGCATATAATTTCATATATTCCTTCTACATACACACCGTTACCTCAAAAAATACCAGAGTAATTTTTTTTTGTTTCTCTCTTGAAATGTTTTATTTTTGCAGCTGTGTATTTAAAGCTTTAAATTGTTTTCAGGGGTCCATAGTATCATGTTGCATTTACTAGAATACACGTATACAGTTTGTTTGGTGCATTCGGAAATATGTTTTGAAAAAAATTGGTGCTCTCTCTCTTTGGTTCATCTCTTATAGTCCGTGCCCACACGGAGAGCAGCAAGATTTGTGTTTTCCAGCTCATTAAACTGACAGCAGAAATTAGTTTGTGGTTTTAAAAACTAAAAAGTTAAATTACAGCTTCACGTGTCCTTTATGCAATGGGGCGTGTGTAAGATGTTTGATTTTAATGTTTGCTATAATGGAGAATTTAAATTACAATGTTTGTCAAATCTCTAATCTTTGTTACAAAGCGGAATATTAATTACGCTTTTAACTATGAGAGGTAAATAAAATGAACATCCACTGCACGCCCAGGGGTAAATTGCAGATTACCGACAACGTGACATACTGCACTAAATGTCAGTTTTGTCAAACAAATTTAGAGGAACAGTTAAACTATTAGCTTCCTGTTGTTCTAGGGCCTTTCTTGTAGCAAGTGACTGTTTTGATTGAGCAGCAGGAACACTGTGCCTTATGGACGACTGAGGGAGTTAAATTGAATAAGCAAGATGAATGAGGAGTCTCCATCACAGCCGCACTCAATTAGTTTATAACTGTCTATTAACTTCTGTGGGTGGTTTTGAATAAACAGCAGATTAACTGTTGTAGTTTGGTGGGGGACGTGGGGAGCCCATGGCAATGGGGCAGTGTGCCACTGAATGGAAGAAAATTTCTCTGATTCTCATTTCTCTCCGTCTTCCGCTTTCACATTTTGTACTTGAAGAAATGCTAATGGTTATCAGCCTTCTGTGAGTTTAAAGGAAAACATTGAGGAGTGGCACACAGCCTGGCATTTCTCCTGGAGGTTCTTGCATGAAATAGTGGTGTGCTGCCCTAAACGGAATAAGTAGAATTCAGATCTCCACGAATCCGTCCTGGGGAGGAGAATTGACTTTTAGTTTTTAAGATTTAGGAAGAGAAAAACTTTCCATAAATTATCAAAGCCAGGATTTCCTTTTTTGAGAGTGGAAAGGGTCCTGAGCAGTGGAATTTCTTCTCTCATTCACAGTAAATATTAACCTCACAAGAGGTTTGAAGTCACTCTTTCTTCCAATGAAGGCATTATTTTTCATTTCAGTTTTTATGCAAATTCTACTCTCCTGATGTTCACCATGTACTACATTGAGGAAGCATTGCACAGAAAGATGACTAGATTATTATCAAGAACTGCTAAATTTAGTATGAAATTATTAAAGAAATAGTGAGAATTAAAGAAAAAGGGGGAGCCCTGACTGGTGTGGCTGAATGGATTGAATACCATCCTGCGAACTACAGGGTCAGTGGATCGATTCCAAGTCAGGGCACAGGCCTGGATTGTGGGCCATGTCCCCAGTAGGGGGCATGTGAGAGGCAGCCAGACACTGATGTTCCTCTCTCTCTCTCTCTTTGTCCCTCCCTTTCTCTCTCTTTAAAAGTAAATAAAATGAAAATCTTCAAAAAATTAAAATTAAAAAAATAGAAGCCAGAGATAAAACTTTAGAGAGGCAGGGAAAAACAAGACCAACACAATGTAGAAATTGTGAGTGATGATTTTTGTAACTTTAAAGTATTTCTAGCAGTTCAGAACTTATGTCCTTCAAATGTGCATACCAACTTGCTTTTTGGGGGGCATGCATGTTACGGAATGGGCCCATGGTGGAGACAAGATACTGTTACCAAATGGACCCCCCTCTCCTGGGGTCCCTCTGTACTGGGTTTGCCTTGCCCATCGCCCTTAGGTATTGTGGCTCTCAATGTCAGAATTTACTAAAAAGAAAAAGAATGATTTATTTTAAAGTTATACAGATTTAGAGTAGTGGTAGAATGTCACTGTTTAAAATCTCAAAGTCCCCTAAAACACCCACAAACACACAGAGTCCTTCCTTCCACCCTCTGCTCAGTCAGGCCAGTCAGAGGTACCATGTGTCAGGGGGAAAAAATAGAAGTACGTGGCTCAGCTCCCAGTTCTTCCCAGTAATCTGAGCTCAGCTGGCAGGCCTCCTGCGGTTCCCAGGACTGTCAGCTGTGTCCCACTGCGATCTCCAGTTCTTAATCTGAAACCATGGGGCACCTTCTCATGGCCCACCAGCAAGAGTCCTTTCACCCCTTTCCTTCCCACAATGTCTCTCCTGTGTTCTTCCAAACTGCTAAGAGAAAGCTCTGCCTGGCTGGTACATCTTGCTTTCCTGCTTCCTAAGCCATATGGTTTGAGCCCCCAAAACCACATGGTTCAAACCCGTATGGCTGCCCACCTGGGTTTAAGTCCCATCCCAGGGTGAATCTTCCTCTACAACCCCATTTCTGACTCTTCCCACATTCAGCTACACCTGCCAGCATTCCCACAGTTTTCAGCCTTTCTGGGCTGCCATAGTAAGTCTGGGAAGGTGTGGCCCTATGGTGTGGAGCAACCCATCTCCAATCTCTCAAGCAGGTGCTATAATCAGGGGGAGCTGCCTCCCAGTTACAGAATAGGTTAAAGTCATACCCATCTCCCTGGCTCAAAGTATGGCCACAGCTACTAAATGCATCTATGAAGATAGCCAGCTGTAATAGATATGTAAAATAAGCATTTTTGCATATCAGGTGTGCAGCTGGCCAACTCTTGATATGCAGAATAACTCTAAATAGCCCTTCTCCATGTGTCCCATCCCCTAGTGCAGACTTGTGAGGGTAGGGATATCCTATATTTTTATATATCCTGGACATCCCAAGTTCTGGACCCCGTTACAAGCCCCTCTTTGGGCGGTCTTGGCTATACCCTGTTACATGCAGACATTATATAATGCAAGCCATTTATCAGAATCCCTTTAGGTAGTACAAAGCAATCATACAATATTGCATACTGCTTTTCATTACATACCACACATACACAATGATTCTTTTTTTCCCCCCTCTCATTTGGAAAAGCTAAGAAATTTATGTTCAATGCTTTCTTTGGCCAGGCTGGACCATTTCCCATATCAGCCTGCCTCACTAGAAGCAATTGTCAAGAGAGAATCAGGAAAAACCACAATGTGTAATGGATGGGTCCACTAAATCCATATTATCATTTTGAGTTGGGAAAGCTATAGTTTCTTAATGAGACTCTGGGGAAAAGAGACAAGTCTTAATAAATCATTTGGGTAACTCTTTTAACACTTGTGACTATAATTGTTGATTGACTTCATAATAGGAGTGTTTTCTTTGCTCATCCCTTGAATTACCTATCCAAAGATCATTGATTTTTTTTAATATCTGATTTTACTTTGGACTAAGTGTAAGCCTTTATATGCTGATGGATGTTATTAAACATATCTCCTTTATAATTATTAATGAGAACCATGGAGTGAGGGCAATTTACTCATTAAATACTTCATAAAATCATTAGGAGATAAGATCCCAATGAACAAAGTGATAATAATCAGGTGAAATAATAGTCAAGTGATTGCCCTTGAAAAATAGAAGCAGTTTGCTTAACTTGAACATGAATTCTTTTTCTTCTGTTTATCCCCCTCCCCTAGCTGACTTGAGAGGGAGTTTATTTTGCAAACTATAATTAGAGGAGTAAGATAGAAACAGACAAGAAGAAAAGCATTTTCCAAATGCGAATCGAGTTTCTTTTCTCATTTGCCTGTGTTCCCTGGAACTTGACAGAGCCTGTGTAATGACACACTCTGTTGTTACTGCTATAGTTGTTTTTACACACCCATCCATCCTAGTAGCTCTGAGTTTCTCAGAAGCAAGGGTCGTCATCTTCAACCTGGATTCCTAGCTCCTAACACATTGCTTTACTCACAGAGGGCCACTCATGAAATGCTGAAAGAATGAATACTGAAAGAGTAAAAGACATCTTTTATGGATGCCCAAATATCCAAGACAGAGCAGCACTGTTGTTTAAAGCAACAGTCAGCTGGTAGAGAAGGGTTCTGTCTCACTTTTCCCTCATATCTAGTGAGTCCTTATCAAGTATCAGGAAGTAAGCTTTACCTGTATCTCATTTAATCCTCATATCATCCTATGAAGTTGGTGATTTGCTTTCCCCTTTATTTATATAGCAAACCAAGACTTACAAGAGTTTTTTTGTCTTTCATATGCAAAGCAAGAACTGACTGGGGTAGGAGAGGTACTCTGCTTAGTGCTCTTTACTCCGGGAACTCAGAAGTATTCATCTAACAGAGGAGAGGGAGGGAGGGGCTGATGGAAGTATAAGGAGATAAGAGAAAATGGAGAATTTGTTTCCCTAAAATGTACTCCCTATCATATTATTTACTGCTCAGTGTAACTCTTCTTATCTAAGCATTACATCCCAACTTTCAGCTTCACCTCCAAAGCCTTCCACAGAATGACACCAGGGCTTCCCTATAGGCAGCTCATCATACCTTATGTGCTTTCCTAAAAGTTGGTTAACTACTTATAAACAAACTCTGAAATGCATAGCCATATAATAGTAATTGTAAGAGTTCATTATTGTACCTAGTCAGAATAGAGTGTTAAGCGGGCTTTGTCAGTGGCCTAGAGTAGGTGGATAGAAAGTCAACCTATTTCCCAATGTATAGTTTAATGAAAGAATTTGAACTCTCTTAATCTTAATATAAGACAGCCTCAAATATGAGACATTTCTTATATAATTTTTTTAGTTCTAAACATCATTAGTGGAATGACGTGCTGAGCATTCTCCTCATAATCAATCCAGGGAACAGAACCTTCATGGTAGAACATCCCCTTACCCAGCCACCAAACTAATTCAAAGTTACAGAACTGAAAAAAATCTCCATGTGATTGAGGATGATTTGGGCCCATTTTTGCTATTTTCCTCACCGCTAGGAGTCTTCGCTGTTCAGGCTGCTCAAGGCAACAGGTCACGCAATCTACAGGTTGTGATTTATGTTAAATGTCAATATATGTCTGCTGTCATGCCATTTAATATGTGGGAAAAAGTGGGTGTTTTAGAAATTAAACAAAGCCATAAATATCTTTTCTGTACAAATAGTCCTCCCATATCCATGAGACCCACATCCCAGTTTCAAGCAACCTCAGATCAAAAATGTTCAGAAAATACTGTTTCTGTTGCTGACGTATACTGTGTAGTTATATATCTGCATTAGCTGTGCCTGTACTAAACCTGTACAGACACCTTGTTCTTATCATTATTTCTTACACAACATAGCATAACAACTATTTATATAGTATTTACATTATAGTAGGTATTAAAAGTAATCTAGAGACGATTTAAAGTGTATGGAAGGATGTGCATAGGTTATATGCAAACACTACATCATTTTATGTGAGTGGCCTGAGCATCTGAGGATTTCAGTATCCATGAGCATTCTTGAAACTAACCCTCCCTGGATACTGAGGAACGACTGTGTAAAGCAAATGGGGAGCTTTCACATACCTTCTACCCGGTGTCTGTTCCCCCTCAACTCTTTGATGTGAGTGAAGGACACCATAGCATGACACAACAGGGTCATTATTTTTGAATTAGTTGGTAGTATGCAGGGGGATAGTAGAGTTTGTCTCTGTGCTTCAGAAATCAAAAGAAAATATGGTGCCTGATGGGTGCATATCCCCTGAAATTTGCCAGCACGGTTCACCAGACAGCTGCCACATAGGCAGGTGGCTTCTTTAATGATTAAACTCAATTTTTCTAAAATGCTAATTAGTTTGAGAAAGATAATTTAAAAATCTGTCATACATTGTAGGAAATGTCTCTCATGTCTGTTATTTGCTCCTAAGAATCACAGGGCTATCAGCTGAACAGTCTCAGTTTCTCTCTTTTTATGTAAAGCACGTGACTCTTTGCCCTGGCAGGGTGCTCAGCTGGTTAGAGCACCATCCTGATATGCCAGGGTTGCATGCAGCTCCATCCCAGGTCAGGGCACATACGTGAATCAATCAATGAATGCATCAATAAGTGGAACAACAAATCAGTCTCTCTCTGTCCCTCTCTCTCCCCCTTTTTCCCCCTCCCTCTCTCTCTAAAATCAATTAGTAAATTAAAAAAATTAAATAATGTGACTCTTTAATCGCAAGAAAAGGGTAAAGACAATCAATGAAGAAAAGAAACCTTTTCAGTATGAAATGCTCAATTAAAAAGAAAGCTATTATTTTTTATTTTGAAAATCTGCCCTATTGTTGCTTTTTGAACAATACATTTGGAACAAGCTTCTCAATGGTTTCATAGGACATGTGCATCTCAAATCATTTTTCCAATGAATTGCCATCGGAATGTGGAAAACCAACTTGCCCATGGGAAAGTCAGTTCTCACTGTCAGCTTGTCAAGCTATAGTGTTTGGTCAAAATGTCCTGCAAAAATGAATTAAAGTCATGGAAACCTGGGTTTTTACTCTGATTCTATGACAGCCTAACCTCTCATAAATGATTCCTCATTCGTACCATGGAATAATAAATTCTATCCATACCTCACTTATTTATTGAGTAAAACATCCTACAGAATTTCCCACATTCTAAACTTGGTAGATGCATTCTTATAATGTCATTTACAGTGTCCTTCATTATCTGTATTTCCCCGTGAGCTAGGACAAGAACTGGAAGCTTAACCAAATTTAGGTTTCTTACTTTGGTAAGAATAATTCATAGGTGCTTTGTACGCCCTACGACATTGTGTCAGGAAGCACGTAATGCTCACACTGATCAGTGGATGGCGGTTTTGCCAACCCAATTCATCCATTATTATGTTCCACACCAGCCAGTCACTTAATGGCTTTGTTAAGCTACTGATGATGATAGCCTAGATCTGCTATTTTATTGGGTGTTTCAAAGTGGTGATGTCATTTTTCTGTATTTAGTAAATGCCATTTTCTTTTCAAATGTTCAGTTACCCTGAAATCGGAACCTAGAGATAAATGTTTGGAATGTTTGGTTTATTTTTATTTTTATTTCTGTATTTTCCAATTTCAGAA
This sequence comes from Artibeus jamaicensis, assembly GCF_021234435.1. NCBI lineage: Eukaryota > Metazoa > Chordata > Mammalia > Chiroptera > Phyllostomidae > Artibeus > Artibeus jamaicensis. The sequence goes on from NW_026521992.1 coordinate 569,838, forward strand.
TGAATTGGTGCTGTAATGACTTTATGCAGTGACCGAGAGTGTCATTGTAGATTTAGGGTTTTAAAGTATTTGGTATGTTTGAACATATCATAGTACTTAATGTTTGGGTTTTCAGAGTATCTCATCTTTGGCTGACAGGAGTCCTTTCCTGTTTTCTCTCGTTATTTTGAGTCCAAAACTCTGAAAATTTCTTCTATTTTTTATACAACAGAATGTCTCAACTCAGCTTGTGCTCTGTCTTCTCCTAGACTAGAATTAACCATTTCTCTAAGAAATTCTGGCTTCTTTTAGGGCAAAATGGCATTTAGAGATCACATTGTAGCTGCAAGGGGTTATCACCGAGCCAGCCCAGCCACTGCATCTGGACCTTCCCAACTGCGTTTAGCACTGTTGTCTGCTTATCTTCCTGCCATTTCTGACAAGCCAGCATCTAACTCATCCCCTTTGCCTTGGTCACTGGAAGAGAAAGGCCATTGGTGTACAATAATAATAAATAATATAAGAAATAGAGAACAAGGGGACAGTGACCAGAGGGGAGAGGGAAGGAAATTGAACGGGGGAGGGATTTGGGGAAACAAATGTGAGGGACGCAGGGACGAGGGCTGGGGGGTGGGGGGAGGTGGGGAGCGCGGGACGGAGGGTGGGGCTTGGATGGGAGAAATAGACAAAAAACTGTACTTAAAAAATAACTAAATAAAAAAAATGAGGAAAAAAAAAAAGAAGTTCATTCCAGAGCCTGTTAACAGCTGTTGTTTCCAGTAGGGATGGGTAACAATACAACGTTCACTCAAAGAGAACAATAAATAACTCAAATACAAAAAGAAAATATCTTTATGGCCTCAAGGTAGAGAGCCCCCTAAAATCTTAATAGACATAACTGATAAGTTTGAACATATCAGAATTACAAACTTAGATATATCTAAAGACACCATAAAGGGAATTTTAAAACAAGCTATAGATTAGCTTAAAATATTTCTAATACTTATATGCCAAAGTATCAGTGACCTAAACATAAAAATTATCTAGACAGCAACAAGATAAATAACCTAACTAAAAAAATTTATATAAAATATACCTAAGCAATTTGTAGGATAGCAATGTATGACTAAGTAACATTTAAAAAGCTGTTGAACCTCACACATAATAAAGTACATGCAAATCAACATAGTGTGAGATGCCACCTGAATTCAAAATCAGAGGTCAAGTCTTTTAAAATGTGATTTTTATATTTTTCCACAGAGAAAATGGTACTTTTGACAATGAAGTAGCAAACATTTAGGATAAATTAAGGAGAAAATGTGGTCAGTCCTCTGTTGGGGAGAATGCTTGATAGATAAATAGTTGCTTTAGAAAGATCAAATTATCTTAAGAATGGATCACCCTGATAATTTAGGATAATCTCCCTATTTTAAGATCAGCTGATTAGCAGCCTCCATTCCATCTGTAGCCTTAATTCCCTTTGCTATGTAACCTAACATATATTCTCAGTTTCTGAGATCAGCAGGCAGACATCGTCAATGGGCCATTCTGCTTAGGGAATGAGATCTGCATCCAAGCACAGAGGGGCACCCCTCCCTGGGATAACACTAGTGCTTCAGGAGCGATCTTTTAGTTGCTGTGTTCCATGCAGGTTGCTAGAGCCCCTAAAGAAATGGGTTGTATTTGTTCCTGAATAAATTAAACAGCAGCTATATTTTAAACTTGGAATAGAATGATTTTTTAACTTTCATACTACATGTTTATGAGATCTTTGGATAATCAGCTCTGCATATCCAAGGGGTCACCTGAATTTTATGATTATGTCACTGTTTAACTTAGGATTCAGAACATGTGATATTCTTGTTCATTGTGCTTCTTATGTACCGACACCAGTGGGTTCTGATTAGGCAGAGGAAGTACAATTTTTAAGCGAGCTTAACAAACTTCAAGAGGAAACTGCAGACATTACTTCAATATGACATGCATTAAAAAGCCCTCCCTTTCTCACTTGTATTTATTGCCTGATAGAGGATCAACAGTATACCACCGATCTAGTCTTGCTGCAGAGTGACATTTTTGAAGCCATTAAATTTCAAGATAATGTGCACACACGGCATTCAGCAACATAAGCTGACTGTGAGTGGAGAACTGCTATCACTAATGTCACTTTATTCCCATTTTGCTCGGTTGTGGATTACATCTGTTTCGTATTTTTTGTGCCATCGCTGGTCCTAATCCCTCTGGGTTCATATTGCCCTGATGTGAGAAATAAAACTAAACAAAATATCACTAAGAATGACAGATATTGCATCTATTATTTTTACTGCTGACTTTTTTTAGTGTTTAAAAATCTTTGGCTGGTTTGGGAAATTGCCTTAGGTGCTAATGTGAGCTGTGAGTTATTCCTGAGTGGAAGATATGTTTGTCAGGACAGCTCTATCTGCAGGTGGATCTTGGAGAGCAGGCTGTGTGTGCATTTCTTGGTTTTTTCTACAGCATGTGTTTGCAGGAGCCCAGCTTAAAACAGTTATAAGACCTGGCTCCCACCCTTGGGGCACATGAGCAAAATGTAGAATTGGGGGGAAAATAGGAAAAGGGGAACTCATAAGGAATTTCTCCTTGGTAGGAAAGATAACCCAAGGAAGTGGGGAAGGTGCCCAAGCACATAGGTAGAAATGAAGGAGGGTGATATAACTAAGTGCATTTCAGGATTGATCCCAAAGCTTTTTCTCCGAGGCTGTTACATGAGTGATGTTAAATTCAAGTTTCACACACACACACAAAAGTTATGTGGGCTTTTAAAAAAAATTCTTTTCATCACTTAGAAAAATTCAAAGACAGAATATCTATACCCATGAACAGGTTATATGTTTTCAACTGCCAGGATCTTTTTCATTTTTTCCACAAATTGAAAAGTTTATACCATGGGATGAAGCCATGAGAAGTGTGCATCTCCTCCAAGCACAGACTCGGCGACCTTCAGAATTGGTAGATGTGCGTCAGGGCCACTGTCTCTCTGTCTCTCTCACACAATAATGACCACCAAGTATTTTCTGTGAGCAGGAAGTGGGGTGTTATGATTAATCAGAATAATGGGAAAATAGAAATATTTAAGTGCCTACCACATCCCAGACACAGTTCTAGGACAGGGAGCATGTCAAACAGCCGATGCCCGGCCCTCATCCCACAGACACTGGCCCTTGCCCGGAAGCACAGTCAAATAAATGCCTGTTGGCCGAGAATGGCAGCAGAGGCTCTGAGAGCATACATGGGTGTTCTAATCAAAAGCTCCTTTGAAATTCAGGAGTGAGGAATAGTCTCCTTTTAATCCATCTAACATTGTACAATTAAAAACTTTACATGCTTGGGATCCCTCCGGAAAACAGCAGACTCTATTTTTAATTTTGTTCATTTCAAAAATAAATGTTTTGATATATAAGGATATTGAAATTATTTTTGCTTTAACATGTTCATTTAATCTATGAGTCTATGTTGCAATAAATAACGTAAGAATTCCAACCCCCATATTTATTGTAACTCATGATAATAATAAGTACCATCACAGTTATACAAAAGATGTGTGTCATGGTGTTGAAGTGATTCTGTGTGCTAATACAGATAATTTCAACTTGTTTTACAGGAAGGTCAACCTTTTCCAGAAAATCAGAAGATCTTACTTTCATCTTCTAAGCTTGAGAAAGACTATTTTTCAATTAAATTTGTATAATATAACTGTTATTTCAGCCTTTTCAACATGAAATGCACGTGGTCATATGTGTAGGTACATGTGTACAAAGAGATAGCCTGACCGATAATTGCCTAAGAGGTCCACATGGTTCTTTGCTTCTTCTGCCCTGGTGTGTGTTTATTTGCAGACACCCAAGTTGCCAGTGAAGCATATTCGAGGGCACCTTTGCCACTAGGTCACCAACATAAAGCTGTACCTGAAGTTATATGTTAATAAAATCTGTCCCCACCTCTCAGTTGCCCTCCTCCCAGTCTTCCTGTGGCCACGTCAGCCTATCATTTTATCTCATCATGTGGTCAAGAAAGAGCACACCAACAAAGATCAAAATCTTTATATCTTAACACTAAACTCTATTCTTTGTGATAAACATATGCCATGTTTTCTAGTCAATGTTTACTAATGAGTGAAAACCAGAAAGCAGCTGGGTAGGTAATGAGTATGCTCCGTAGTGCTGTGTCTGTAAGAGGCTAGTTGCATTGGTTACTTAAGTGGTGATACAGTTACCAGCAATGTTAGAAAAACACTCTTCCCTCTGCCAGCAACTCTAAAGTCCCAGCCAACAAAGCAGAGTAGCCTTTATTTTCAGTGTTCAGACTTATGCAACCAAAGTTTGGCCAGTTAAGCCAATGACCATTTCATGGAGATGTTTTTATGTCCACATAGGAAAACAATGCCAGATGTCAAGAGTTTTTTAGCCACATGGCCTTAGGCAATTTAATGCCACTGTGCCTCAGTTTCTCTCTCTGTAAGATAGGGGAAATAACAGTAATTTCTTCACTGGGCTGGAAGAATTAAGAGAGTTCATGAACATAAAGTGTCTGGCTAATCTGCCTACATAAGTTTTTGTAATTATTATTGTCGTTTTTCTATCAACTCCTAGTGCTAGTTCTTTTGAATTGAAATAATTAAACATCAGACCACTGGGAGTTTCTTCCTTTGAAATTCCACTTTTAAAAACATTACCTGGCAATTCTCACAGATCCGTCTTTAAGGTGACAGCCCCTTCCTTATTTATTTAGGTTTATTCTGCTGGATCTTGGCAATGTGGTATAATGTATGAATTCTTCCACACAACCAGTATCTGTTTTACCCCTACTGTGAGAAAAATTAAATACTTTTTCTTGGTTCCAGCATCTGTTCCAGTCCTTTAATTAAGCCTTATCACACACGTAATTTTAGAACCCAAGACCAGAAAGCCATTTTTCTTTTTATACTTATGTCTACATGTGATTCACAAATCCTTAAGTGTTGCCCCCTCTGCAGAATTTTAAATGACATACTTAAAAATGAAGACACCTTTTCTGAGATCAGCAACTGACCTTTAGTTCAGTGCAACTAAGTCATTTTTCTGACACAACCTTTGTTGACATAACCCAATGTGTCAGGGCCTCTGATGGGGTGGAGGTGGGGGGTAATAATGCTTTGTGGTGAACCATGTTCTATAACCCTGAGTTGCAATAAACCAGGAATGTGATTAGTGTCAATCAAAAGTCATCATTGCAGATTCAACACCAACAGGAGTAACCAGTTAGGGGTATAGTGAGGTGGGACAGGCTTTCTTCAGTGGAGACAGCACAGTGGTCAAATAGCTAGGCTGTGGAACAGCTAGTCTGAAAACAGCTCAACTGTGGAGCTGCTTGGCTGTGGAAGAGCTCAGCTGTGAGACAGCTCAGCTGAAGTGGCTGGGGCAAGGCAGCTCAGTTCAGGTGTTACAGCTCCAGCCAGCAAAACCCAGTCTTCACTGGAAAAGTGCACTCCATGGTGGCAGAAATGAAGCTGGCTTATACAGAGAAGAGTACCTGTCCCTGGTCCCTGAGTCCCTAATTGGCCCATGTCTATACGAAGGAGGACTCTAAATCCTCATAGTTCAGTTGGTCCAAATAGCATCATCCTAATTGGTTAGAATAGAGTTGCTCTGATTGGTTGGTGAAGATGCAAATGAGGATATGGCTGCACCACACCTATTGACCCAAGCAAGTCTTCAGCCCATTGGTCGATTTATGAGCCTAGCAGTTCCATTTTTTTAATCCTCACCTGAGGATATGCTTATTGATTTTAGAGAGAAGGAAAGAGGCGGAAAAGGAGGGAGAAAAACATCAATCCGTTGCTTCTTGTATGCACCCCAAGTAGGGACCAAACCTGCAACCTAGCCACGTGCCCTCACTGAGAATCAAACCTATGACCCTTCAATTTATGGGACAATACTCCAGCCAGCTGAGCTACACCAGCCAAGCCACCTATTTGTAAGGGTCAGCTTAGATGGCAGGAACACAGCACAATATGCAGCTAGCTCAGTGCTGCTTCACCATCAAGCACAGAAAGCATGAGAAGTTTAACAATGACTGCTAAACTCTGTCTATAAATTTGAGCCTAGTTAGCCACCAGGAGTCCTTAACAAGCACGTTCATTCTAGGAGTTGAGATGGTCCGTGCTGAGGTTGACCCTCAGATTCCTTCCCCTTGAATCTGCTCAGTGCCCATAATAAACAGGCCCTTTTACCCCGATCCTCGCACAGTTGCCACCCACTCTAGTTTTAGAGGGGAAAGCAGGAGAGAAGTTATCTTCATTTTGCTTCCAGCCATGTTGCGCTCAAATGACAGCCATTTGTCCTGCGGCTTCCTCTCCTGTACGACGCATTCCTGAAGAGCTTGGTCTTCACCATTATTTCTTTACCCATTCTGATTCCTATCTGTGACTTAGGTAACTTAACAAAAAGCTTTCTTCCACATTTCTCATCCCAATTTCTGCTTTTTAAAAATTTCTAGACTAGAAAAGAAATATAAGGGAAATACTAGAGTATAATAAACATGAAGGACCATACTTTAATTTGAGTTTATTCCACATTTCTGTCCTTTCCCACTTTTAATCTAGCTTGGAAATTTAAAGCTATAACATTTTTTAATCAGGTTGTTTATTTTCTTACTGTTGAGTTTTAAGGATTTATTTTTTTATATTTTGGATAGCAAATCTTTATCGGGTATGTCTTTTGCCAATATTTTTACTCAGTCTGTGACTTGTCTTCTCATTATCTTGTGTCTTTCACAGACAGGAATTTTTTAAATAAAAAATAACTTACTATTTTACTTATGGCACTGATGTTTTATCTAATTAGTCACTGCCAAATACCAGGTCATCTAGCTATTCTTCTTTGTTATCTTCTACTTAACATGATTTACATTTAGGTATATTATTCTTCTTGAATGATTTTTTATAAAGGGTGTAAGGTCTGATGGCCAGATTCATGTTTTTCATGGAGCTGTGCAGTTGGTTCAGCACCATTTGTTGAAAAGACTATCTTCATTGTATTACTTTGGCTTTGTCAAAACTCAGCTGATTGTTTTGTATGTCTCTTTCTGAGCTCTCTTTTCTGTCCCATTGATGTATTTGACTGTTTTTTCACCAGTACTACACTATCTTGATTATTGGTACTTTATCAGTCCTCCAGCCATATTTTCCTCCATTAAAATGGTGTTGGCTAGTCTGGGTCCTTTGTCTCTGCATATGAACTTTAGAGTGAGTTTGTCAATGTGCACAAAGTAACTCACTGAAGTTTTTACTTAGATGGCACCGAATCAATTGATCAAGTTGGGAAGAACTAACATCTTGATAATATTGGCTTCCAACCCATGTACACTGATTATCTCTCCATTTTAGTTCTCCTTTGATTTTCTTCAGAGTTTCATAGTTTTCCTCACGTCGACCTGTATATACAGGGCAGGACAAAGGTAGGTTTACTATTAATAATACAAAAAAAGGCTCTGTTTCACATACTCACAACTATAAACCTACTATTGCCCCACCCTGTAGTTGTTAAATTTATACCTGAGTAGTTCTTTTTGGGGTGCTAATGTAAATGGTATTGTATTTTTTATTTAAAATTCTACTCCTCCATATCATTGCTTGTATATAGGAAAATGACTGACTTTTAAATTATAGCCTTCCTATGCACTCTTAATTATGCAACCTTGCTTTAATCCCCTGTCAATTTGAAGAACTTTTTTTGTCAGTTCTTTCATATTTTGCTAATAGGTAATTATGTCATCTGTGAAGATGATTTTATTTCTTCCCAAACAGTGTACCTTTTATTTCCTTTTCTTGTCTTATTGTGTTAGCTAAGACTTTCAGTATAATGTTGAAAAGGAATAGTAAGAGGAGACATTTTTGCCTTGTCCCGTTTGTTTAACTTTTATTACCTTTGTTCAAGGAGATATGTCAGAAAAAAATGTTGCAAAGAGAAATGTCCAAGATTTACTGCCTAACATTTCTTCTAGGATTCTTACATTTTCAAGACTAATTTGTCTTTAATACATTTTGGGTTTATTCTGGTGTGTGGTGTAAGAAGGTGGTCTAGGTCCTTTTTTTTTTTGTACTTATCTGTTCAATCTTCCCTACACCATTTACTGAATAGACTATATTTAGCCTGTTGTATATTTTTGTCTCCTTTGTCAAATATTGACTATAAATGTGTGGGTTTATTTCTGGGCTTTCTATTCTGTTCCATTGATCTATTTGTCTGTTTTTATGCCAGTACCATGCTGTTTTGATTACTAGGACCATGCAGTATAGTTTGATATTAGGTAGCATGATTCCTCCAACTTTGTTTTTCTTTCTCAAGATAGCCGTTGCTAATTGGGGGTCTCTTGTGGTTTCATATAAATTTTTGAAATATTTGTTGCAGTTCTATGAAGTGGATGCATTGGTATCTTGAGAGTAATTGTGTTGAATCTATAGATTGTTTTAAGTAGCATGGACATTTTTAATGATGTTAATTTTTTCTATCCATGAACATAGTATATGCATCCACTTATTTGTGTCTTTTTCAGTTTCTTCAGTCATATAATTTTCTGAGTACAGGTATTTTACGTTCTTAGTTAAATTTATTCTTGAGTGGTTTAGTTTATTCTTTCTGAAGCAATTATGATTGGGATTGATTTCTTAGTTTCCCTTTCTGATAGTTCATTATTGATGTATAAAAATGCATCTGATTTTTGGATATTTATTTTGTATCCTGCTACTTTGCTGAATTCATTTATCACTTGTAGTAGTTTTTTTGGTGGAATCATTAAGGATGTCGATATACAGTACCATGTCATTTGCAAATAATGACAGTTTTACTTTTTCCTTTCCAATTTGTTGCCTTTTATTTCTTCTTCATGTCTGATTTCTGTGGCTAAGACTTGCACTATAATATTTCTTTATTATCCTTTTGATGCCTAGGGGATCTGTAGTGATATCCTCTCTCCCATGTCTGATTTTAGTAATGTTTGTATTCTCCCCTTTTTTCTTAGTCTGGCTAGAGGCTTATCAATTTTATTGATCTTTTTAAAGAACCAGCTTTTGGTGTCATTGATTTTCTTTGTTGATTTCCTGTTTTTAATTTCATTGATTGCTGTTCTAATTTTTATTTCTTTTATTCTGTGTAATTTGGATCTAATTTGCTCTTTTTTATTAGGTGGACACTTAGATTGTTTATTTTATTTTTTAACTTAATCTTTATTATATTTTTCCATCACCATTTAACCCCATTATAACTCCCAGCAATCACCACACTATTGTCTATATCCATACATCCTTTTACCTTTTTGCTCAGTCCTTCTACCCTCTAAACTCCCCCCCAAACTAGCTGTCATCCTGCTCTCCATCTATGAGTCTGTCCCCACTTTCCTTGTTTGTTCATTAGATTTCACATATGATTGAAATCATATAATATTTGTTTTTCTCTGACTGACTTATTTCACTTACCACAGTGTTCTCCAGGTCCATCCATACTGTCACAAAGGGTAAAATTTTCTTTTTTATAGCAGAGTATTATTCTATTCTGTAAATGTCCCATAGTTGTTTTATCCACTCAACTACTGATGGGCACTTAGCAGCTTCCATATCTTGGAGATTGTAAATAACACTACAATGAACATAGGGGTGTTTATGTTCTTTCAAATTAGTGTTTTGGGTTCCTTTGGATATATTCCCAGAAGTGGGATCACTGGATTAAAAGGCAGAGACATTTTTAATTTTTTGAGGTATCTCCATACTGCTTTCCACAGTGGCTGGTCCAGCCTGCATTTCCACCAACAGTGCAGAAGGGTTCCCCTTTTTCCACATCCTCACAAGCACTTGTTGTTTCTTAATTGATGATAGCCATTATGACGGATGTGAGATGGTATCTCATTGTGGTTTTCATTTGTGTTTCTCTGAAGATTAGTGACATCCAGCATCTTTTTATATGTCTATTGGCCATCTGAATGTCCTGTTTGGAGAAGTGCCTATTTAGGTCTTTTACCCATTTTTTAATTTGATTGGTTTTTTTGGTGTTAAGTTTTTAAGTTCTTTGTATATTTTGGATATTAGCCCCTTATCAAATGTATTGACAAATATGTTCTCCCATTCTGTGGGTTATTTTTTATTTTGTTGATGGTTTCCTTTGCTGTGCAAAAACTTTTTAGTTTGATGTGATCCCATTTGCTTATTTTTTTCTTTTATTTCCTTTGCTTGGGGAGATATATCTAATAAAATATTGCTGTAAGCAATGTCTGAGGTTTTGTTGCCTATGTTTTCTTTTTTTTTTAAGATTTTATTTATTTATCTTTAGAGGGGAAGGGAAGGAGAGAGGGAGAGAAACATCAATGTATGGTTGCCTTTCGTGCGTCCCCTGCTGGGAACTGGCCTGCAGGGAACCTGCCTGCAACCCCGTCATGTGCCCTGACTGGGAATTGAACCGCGATTGTCTGGTTCACAGGCCCATGCTCAATCCACTGAGCTACACCAGCCAGGGCTGCCTATGTTTTCTTAAAGGATTTTTATAGTTTCAGGTGTAACATTTAAGTTTTTGATCCATTTTTAATGTACTCGTGTGTGATATAAGAAGATGGTCTGATTTCATTTTTTTTTGCACATATCTGTTCAATTTTTCCAACACCATTTATTAAGTAAACTGTCGTTAGCCCATTGCATGTGCTTGCTTCCTTGGTCAAATATTAATTGACTATAAAGGTTTGGGTTTATTTCTGGGCTCTCTATTCTGTTCCATTGATCTATGTGTCTGTTTTATGCCAGTACCAGGCTGTTTCGATTAGTAACAAAGTTGGAGGAATCATGCTACATAATATGAAATTAGACTATTCATTTTAGTTATGTATTCCTTTTTTAAAAAGTTTTATCCATTTATTTTTAGAGAGAGGAGAAGGGAAGGAGAAAGAGAGGGAAAGAAATATTAATGTGTGGTTGCCTCTCATGTGCCCCCTACCAAGGACCTGGCCCACAACCCAGGCATGTGCCCTGACTGGGAATCAAACCAGCGACCCTTTGGCTCACAGCCCACACTCAATCCACTGAGCTACTCCAACCAGGGCCTCATTTTAGTTATGTATTTCTTTTCAAAACGTGTACTCAATACTATAAATTTTCCTCTAAGCACTGTTTTTACTGCATCTCTGAAATTTTAATAAGTTATATTTTTATTTTCATGTACCAGTAATTAAAAATATTTTTTTAATTTCTCCTGAGATTTATTTTTGACTCATGTTAAGAAGTGTACAGTTTAATTTCCAAATACCGTGGTTATTTCCCACTATCTTTTTTTTTACTAATTTGTAGTTTAATTCCATCTCGTCTGAGAGCATACATTGCATGACTTCTATTCTTATTTATATTTTAAACTGTGTTTTATGGCCCAGAATGTGGCCTATCTTTGTGAATGTTCTCTGTGAGCTTGAGGAAAATGTGTATTCTAGTATTGTCAGATGAAGTGTTCTATAGATGTCAGTTATATCTAATTGATTGATGATGCTCTTGAGTTCAACTGTGTTCTTACTGATTTTTCTGCCATATGGATCTGTCTGTTACTGATAGAGGAGTGTTGAAGTCTCCAACTATTATACTGGATTCATCTAGTTCTCCTTGCAGTGCTATCAGCTTTTGCCTCACATATTGAATAGTTTGATGCTGTGTTGTTATACACATACATGTTTAAGATTGTTAAGTCTTCTTAAAGAAATGACTCCTTGATCATTATGGAATGCCTTTGTTTGCCCTGATAACTTTTCTTGTTCTGACATCTGCTCCATCTGAAAATGATATAGGTTCTCCTGATATCTTTTGATTAGTGTTAGCATAATTTATCTCTCGGTATCCTGTATTTCAAAATGGGTATTTTCCTCCATCTTCTGCCAGAAGCCTTAGGGGATTTTTTTCTTTCCTGTGAGGTTGTGGTAGGACTCCTGGGGGTAAGACTGACAGAGGTATGGGGGACCCCTCTGGAATTTATAAGTCTCAGGCTTGTCCACACTGAACCTCCAGAAAGTTTTCAAGTGCTGTTTAGGTTTCCTACCCCATTACTGGTTCTCACAGAGATTTTTGCTCACGAATTTCTGAAGTGGTGAGTTATGATTCTCTGGATCCACCTGTTTGTCTCTGTAATTTAGATGGCAGTGGTTTGTTTCATGACCTGAATTATCTGATGAATCTTCTCATAAGAATTGTTGATTTTTGGTTTGTTTAGCTTTTTACCTGTTGTGAGGATGGAGTGATGACTTCTAAGCTTCTCCCATGCTTGACTGTAAACTGAAAGTTCTCTCTCTGATTCTTTATGGTTCATTTTTAATATTAGTAGAAACTTTTTTATTGTTACTAAGGGCTTTTGAGATTCATGTTTGAAGTTTTCACTTGCACTTCAAGTTTGAAGATTTTGAGGTTAAAATATTTCATGCAAACCATTTGGCAAAAATCAAATGGAAAATAAATTTATTTGTGTTTTTAGATAAGATTGTAAAGAAAACTGCTTTCATTTTATGAGTTTCCCTGTACAAAATCCTTATTTCATTAGGTTCACAAAGTTTTCCTAACAATTTTCAAAGTTTTAACATGAAAACTTTTCACAGATCTGAAACAGAAAGCCCCTAAGAGAAACAGATCAAAAGAGTAAAGGTTCAATGTATCCAGAGTCATTCACAAGCCTCAATTCCAAATCTGACATTTCTCAGCCACCTGTAATTATGCACTAATGCATATGGCTGTGTATAAGAACATACAGAAATCCCAAGCAACAACTTAAAATGTTCAAAACCAGACAAGCTACTTTTGATAAGTAGGTAATAGAACAACTCTCCTTACTAATGGTTTGTTATGACAATAATTACTTCAGTTAACAAGCCTATTGGATACCACATGCTTTGTATAAAGCATCAAGTAGGTGCTAGTAAATTAATCCTACCCTTTCAAAACCTAGTATTTAATTTTGGAGTGATATTGGATTATTTAGATATGGAGTATTTATATTTGAAAGCAATTTGGTGATAATTGTATGTAACTTGTAAGGAAATGTAAATTAGTGAAATACCTTACTAGAGATAGGACACACTGTTCTTAAGATGAATATTTTGAGGTCAGAGAGATCTGGGGTGCAATTCCAGCTCCACCATCTGGACAAGTTGCCTAACTCTCTGAGATTCAGTTTGTTCATCTGTAAGCAGGAGGTAAGAATAGCCCTTATCAGGTTACTGGGGTTAAATGAGATAGCACTGATAGGGTGCTATCATACAGTAGTTGTCCACTATAGGTTAGTTTCCACTACCTTCTATTCCAATACGATTTTCTAACTGCCATTACTAATAGAGAGCAGAAATATTCACAAACATGCTGTGTTTGGACTACATAGTATTTTTTTATTTGAATTATTTGACAACACTTAAAGCTTTTGAAACCTCACATAAAATCTGGATTTCTGGTTTCTCCTGAAACTTCCAATGTCTGGGCCCCCCCCCACCCCCCATGGGGCATCAGTCTTTTGGAGTGAGTGACACTCCCCCCCTTCCATTTCTGCAGTCCCCACTGCTCTTTATTGTCTTACATGTACTTCACTCACTTATGTGACCTTCCTGGCCCTGGTGAGATATCTGTGTTTGTGACATATGATGCAAGTAAAGCTGGGGTGAGATGGTAAGATTAGTGCGGGAAGGCTTGCCGAGCACATTGTGAGCTGGGTTTTAAGGAAGGTTCATGGACATAGAGCACGTGCCTAATGGACATGGTGCAAAGCTGTAGGTCTGTGACTGGGCCTCTGTTTGATTTGAACAGTTTCTCTTGAGTTACTAAGAGGCTCCTTTTATCCTTAAAGTGTCACCAATAAAGTTGCAGTGTGACATCACAGAAATTAGTTCACATACACAGAGGATGTAAAAGGAGAAAGTGCTTTACCAGTACAGGCTTAGCTCTTACTGGTGCACACATCCCGCCAACCACCACCACCTCCCACCAACACCACGACCAGTAAGTTCACTGTCATTTCCTAACCTGGGAGTATCAGAGGAATACAAGCAAGAAGACAAAAAGGAAAGTCCGATGAATTTGTCTATGCCTTTCTTTATAGGCAGAACAAAAGAAAATATTGAGGCAATTATCAGCATAAATCAGTCTAAAGCAAATCAAAGGAATTCCAGCCAAATGAGAATATTTTGCCTGAATTATGGAGCTAATTATCTCAGTCCTCCACTTCAGTGTTCCTGGGGAGACCTGGCCTAAGAATGCTTTTCCAATGAGCTGGCAGATTCATGAGTGAAGAGAGGATGTATTATTGTAACCACAGCTGTGCAGCCTGAGCCTGGTGCTGCTTCCGTCCAGAACACCTGTTGAGAACATCTAAGCATCTCAGCCTAGCACGGTTGGCCGGATGAGAGAGAGGGCTCCAGGGAAGACGACCTTGGTCTGCAGACTGGAGAGAGGAATGCCAGCACCCAGAGCAGTCACGCTGGCTCACTTTTCAAAATCTTTGTAACTTTAACACTGTCATAGGAGTTACAGATGCTTTTTATTTTTCTGTTTAAAAATGCATCTTTTTTCCACTAACTTTCAGCAACACAAGGGACAGCTTATTAATAAAATAGCTCTGCCTTCAAATTATGATATTAAAATATTATTATAACCACAGGCAAGAAGGCATTTGGATTATGTGCCATTTGAAAATGATAATAAGGAGAAGTGTCTGTTCAAGTCCTTTTCCCATTTTTTAATTGGGTTAGTTGTCTTCTTAGAGTGGAGTCATGTAAGTTCTTTGTATATTTTGGAGATTAAACCCTTGTCTGTGGTATCATTGGCAAATATATTTTCCCATACAGTTGGTTGTCTTGCTAATTTAATACTGTTTTCTTAAGTCACTCAGAAGCTTTTTATTTTGATGAGATCCCATTTGTTTATTCTTTCCTTTATATTCCTTGCCCTAGGGGACATATCAGTAAATATGCTGCTGCGTGGAATATCTGAGATTTTCCTGCCTATGTTCTCCTCTAGGACTTTAATGGTTTCACGGCTTATATTTAAGTCCTTTATCCACCTTGAATTTATTTTGGTGTATGGTATAAGTCGATGCTCAAGTTTCATATTTTTGCACATAGCTGTCCAGTTCTCCCAACACCATTTGCTGAAGAGGCTATCTTTACTCCATTTTATGTTATTGCTCCCTTTGTCGAATATTAATTGACTGTAGAGGGTTGGGTTGATTTCTGGGCTCTCTGTTCTGTTCCATTGGTCTGTGTGCCTGTTTTTATGCCAGTACCATGCTGTTTTGATTACAGTGGCCTTGTAATACAGTTTGATATCAGGTATTGTGATCCCTCCTACTTTGTTCTTCTTTCTCAAAAGTGCAGCTGCTATTTGGGGTCATTTATGGTTCCATATAGACTTTTGAAGTGTTTGTTCTGTGTCTGTGAAATATGCCATTGGTACTTTAATAGGTATTGCATTGAATCTGTATATTGCTTTGGGTAGTATGGACATTTTGATGATGTTAATTCTTCCAATCCATGAACACGGTATATGTTTCTATTTGTTTGTGTTTTCCTTGATTTCTTTCATCAGCGTTGTGTAGTTTTCTGCATACACTGGGAAGCATTATGCTGAGTGAAATAGGCTAGGCGTTGAAAGACAAATACCATATGATCTCACCTTAACAGGAAGCTAAACAAGAAAACAAACAAGCAAGCAGAATAAAAACAAAAGACACTGACACAGAGAATAGGGGGACAGTGACCAGAGGGGAGAGGGGAGGGAATTTAAGGGGAAAAAAGGGGAGGGATTTGGAGGAACAAGTATAAAGGACACAAGGACAAGAACTAAGGGGGGTGGTAATGGGAGGGAGGTGGGGAGCACGGGGCAGGGTGGGCTGGGATGGGAGAAATAGAAAACTATACTTGAAAAATAAGTAAATAAAATTTAAAAATAAAAAAAGGAAACAATAATAAGGATTATCTAAATGGTCTAATATGGTCAATGCCTTACATTGCATTAGCTATCACCTAATGCGAGGGTGATTTTGATTATGTGGTTTATTTTAAATTTTGCTGTGTCCTAGTCAATCAGAGTCAAGATGATTTACGTGAAATACCTGTCATTTTCTTTTGTAGATATCGCTAGGCGCATAGGCAGATTTAGAATATTTTAGGACAGAATATTTTAGGCATTATGGCATCATGGTTCCCTTAAACCTTCTTACTTTATACCATCTACTTAAGCATCTCTAATTCTATTCTTGTCTGTCTTGCATGCATAAAACTACCTTCGGTAGCAACAGCTATAAAAAATGTGTTTTATCTGTTTATTTGAATGTCGGTTTCCCTTAGGTTTATGGCTTTTCTGTAACTTTGATTCATGAGCTTTTGGTGGTCAGTGAGAAGGATGTAGATGCCAGTGTTAAACTATGTCTCCAAAAGAACTGGAAATCTCTGCCTTTCTCAGCCTTTTGCATCCTCTTCTACTGAGTGGGGCAACGAGGAGACCTACTCTGCTAAACTTTCCAGAGTAGCCAATAGCTTGAGGTTTCCTTTTTGTCTTCTGCTCTGTGGACAGACCTTGATGGGGAACTAATTTGGGTTCATTTGGGATTTGGTTCCATGTCATAGCTGCCGGAGAATTTAGAACATGAGCCCCTGAGGCTCCCGAGGCCCAAGCTCCCCTGTCACACGCGGGCTCCGCTTCACAGCCTGCTCCCTTCATACACTCCCCGCCTCGCTCTGCTCTTTAGTTCTGCCGCGTGCCTCTTAGGTTCTTCATTACATTATGAGAGTTTGTCTGGCAAATATTTACTACGGGGATCTACTCTTTGCCACCGATTATGGATAGAAAAATAATTTAGTAAAAAGTTAGTAACTGGAAGCATATCAATAAATGGAAAATTATTCTATTTGTATTAAATTAACATGATCATTGTCCTTTTAAATTTAGCTTATAGTAGCAAGAACAGAAGCTAATGTTTTAGGCTGTACATTCCTAATATCACTGTGGATATATCTGAGGACATGCAGCAGGTCATTTTCATCTCTGTCTCTGCAGCCAATATCTAGAAGGCACAATAAATCAATGTTATGGATGAATACGATCAATTCATTAGAAGTTATTCCTTATTATTTGTCAGTAGGCATGTCAACACCCAATTTTCTATTCACATGCATGCCTACATAATGAACTCTTTTTCCCAAGGAAACTAGCCAAGAAGCGGAAGGAGACAATGAGCAGCACCCGGCAGGAGATGACTGTGATGGTGAACTCCATGGACAAGAGCTACGCCGAGCAAGGCACAAACTGTGACGAGGCGTTCTCATTCATGGACACGCACAATCTGAATGGCAGATGTAAGTGCATGTTTTCTTGCATTCTAAGGCGTATCTCTGGTTTTCCAGAATTCCAGATAGTACTGGAGAAGCAAAAACAAAAATACTCCCTAAGGAATTCTTATGTCTCATTGGTTTCTCCAGTCCCTTCAGACAGTCCCGGAAGCTTCTCCACGCGCCACGGGTCGTTCCATGAGATGGTACTGTGAAGGTGACAGGGCCGGATCAGAGAAGACAGGAAGCCACAGTTACATTTCTGTGACACTTAGCAACGACACAAAGGCTTCTGCCCTCCCCAGGAGGGCCCCTGCCTCTCATCATCCTTTTTGTTGTTTAGATCCTGTTTGTAAGCTAGACAAGGGAATTACACAAGGGAAGCCTGTTATAAAACAATTCATTAAATGGCAGTAACAAGTTAATTGTTTATTTGTTTAGCTGACAGGTTCTGCCTTTATTACAGGGCCACCCATGGCAATTAATAAGTTAAACTGTATTTCCACTTCACAAGTCTTATATTTCACACCAGGTGGGTGAACCAAGTTCAGCTGATATCTTCCCATACTACCACCTGTGATTCAGGTACAAGGCATAATTTTAGGAAGCTAACAATTACACTGATTATATGAAATACAAAAGAGCAGTTGTTGTGTCCCTGGTGATCTTCTCAGAAACCAGAAGTAAATCCCATGCTGTATGCCTGACTGTGGTTCACAGCCCAGCTGGGTTCAAGGTCAGAGGTTTCTCTATCATGTGAAATCCATGCCACAGACTGCTGCTCACCCTGGCTGCGTAATGAGGATGTAGGACAGCATGGGGATGGCGTAAAAGCTCACTCTCGCTGTTACCAACAGAAAATATGTATGCCCTGGTTGGAGTGTCGTCCACACACCAAAAAGTCGAGGGTGCAATTCCCACTGGGCACATACCGAGGTTGCAGGTTCGATCCCTAGTTGTATGGATCGGAGGTAACTGATATTTCTCTCTCATATTGATGTTTCTTTCTCCTTCTCTCTCCTTTCCTCTCTCTCTAAAATCAATAAACTATATCCTCAAGTGAAGATTTTTAAAAAGTGTAAAGGCTAGGAACCTCGTGACTGAGAAGTACAGAAATCTGATCTCCGTGGGGAGAGGGCAGATAGTGGACGGCATGTGCTGTGTCCTGACCACCCCCGACCTGTTCTGCGGCTCTGCCCATCCACTCCTCCGCTCCCCACCTACCACGTGGTCGCTGCACTTGCCTTCTTCTGTGCCTTGCCTTTCTCCTGCATTCCACAAAGCTCCATAGAGTTCAGTTATCTACTTCTTTCTGCTTGTAGAGTCTACAGTTGTCCACCTGTTCCTACTACAAGTGCTAATCTGTTTACTCTACATGCACAACTAGCCAGGGGGAGCAGTAGTTCAGCAGACACAGCTGTGACCCCAGTGGGCAGCCCAGCACACATCATCCTTGGTCATTGTGCTTAGCCCTTTCCTGTCATTCTCATGTAGGTGACAGAATCTGTGGTGCCTCAGGGCACCACAAGCTACATATTATATTTTTCACTTCAGGATGCATTCACTGTGGGCTGAGATAGGAGTCCTTCCCACCCCGCTCAAGGTTAGGATTTTTGTAGTTGCAGTTATTTCTTGAATGGCAGTATGTAAAGGACCATGCAGGTATGTTCTCACTTTGTAGGACAACCCATTAATGTCCCCAGTTTTCTATTTCATGGTAAAATTCCTCACAAATAAATTTGCTTGGAATTACCTGCCCAGAGGGCAGAGACCTACATTAGCAGTATCTGGGCTTTTGAAGTTTGAACAACAGGGAGATATTTGCCTCTGGACAGGAAATTTAATTTGACACTTTTTAAAACAATGAATGTGTCTATGGAAACCAGTAACGCTCATGCGAGGAGGACGCTGCGCAGCCGGCGTCAACTTCTAGCTGCTTCTCCTGCTGCTGGGCATTCCTTTTTCTTCCCACTCTGTGAACAATGAGTAGGTCTCATCAGATCCCATCTATCAGCAGTGATCCTGGTGGTAAACTTTATCATAATGCTTTCTTAATGTCTCTGAAATAAGAGAGGAGGAAAAATGTTCATTAGACTACCGAGCTTCCAGCCCCAACCCTATTACAAACCTGAGAATGTTTGAGACCTGTTAAGGTTGGAGAAAGTGCTAGCAGTTGGGAGGTGAGTAGCTTTTAGAAATGAGAGAGCAGAAAATGAGGTTGAAGAATTTAAAAATAAGCACAAGGGTGTAGAATCTATTCATCAAAGCAAATGGGAGTACATGAAAAGGGGGAAAATAGATATCAATAGTGGAAATGGGTTTAATTTTTATACTAAAAATAAGTATTTAAAATACCTTTTTTAAAAGGTGAAAATAAATGTAATTATTTTGTATCTGCGTTGCACATTTTTACCAACCACATAAAAACATCTGCATGTAATGGGTAGTATTCTTGCTGGTCTTGGCATATTTTATAGGTACTCAGGTTTTTTTGTTCTTATTTCCATCAATTGCTCTCTTTTTTCCTGGCAGCTTACCATAAATATGTATTATAAATGGGATACTTTTGGATTTTAGAAAAACAGCTTATAAATAATAGGCAGCCTGGGTTGTGTTTCTCGCTCTGTTATTCACTAACTCTACACTCTAAAAACATAAACACAGGTAAAACACTGTCCCATAAGGAACCTCTCCAGGAGAGCTAAATATATTAACATGTCATCAGAATAAAGAGAACATACAATATCCATTGGGATTTGGTAGTGGTTCACCTAATACACTGATGTAACTGGGTCAGGAACTCAACATCTAATAAATCATGTACCTGCATCAGAGGAGTTAAAATGTAGGCTTATATTAAACCTGCCTGAGCACATTCAAATTATTTATTTGTAAACATTAATGAAATTGAAGTTAATGAAATTGATTAAAGCACTAATCAATTAAGGTGTTGAAGAGAGTCAACAAACTACTTTAAAAATTGGAAATACCCACTTTCAGTGGGATTGGATAAATTGGATGGGATTAACTTTCTTCTTAATAACAGAGAGGATGTGATAGTTAAATCTTGAGTCTTTCAGAGGAGTAGTTCAAATAAAAATTAGCATTTGATAAGGATTGAAAAGACAATAGAATAATATGTAGGCATGCAGATTTCATCTAAAATATAATACACATGAAATATCACCTTTATTTTTCATAAACCAGGTCACAACATTGTGGAAAATTCTCTGAATATCCAAAATATGAGGAAGGAGAGGATTTTACAAACTACAAAAAGCATGCGTAGACACATTATCATACTCCTGGTTGTGAAAAATCAGTTCAGCATGATACTAGAATTCACAGATAAAGGCTAGAAGTCAAAATGGAGTCTAATGAATTTCTTTATTTAAAATGGCAGCTGTGATTATTGGGTTTTTTCTTCACTTGTGGGATAAGAAAATATTTTAAGTGATAAAAAGGTGCTTGTCCTCCAAAGGGTCAGCAGCTCTCCAGAGGTGGTGGGTATGGTACTATTTACCATGCAGACTTCAGGAGACCTCTGATGTTTTCTTCAGTCAAGTCTGCGCAGCGTGGGGCCCCTGGGAGTGGTCTCAGAGCGCCATGTCTGCAGGTGCTGTCGCCTCTCTGCAACCACTGACTAGCCTTTCCTCTCATTTGCAGCCGTGTCTTCACCATCGTCCTTTACAATGAAAACAAATACACTGAGTACGTCAGTGCCTAATTCCTATTACCCAGGTAACAGATTTTTCCATTGTTTCACCTTTTCATAAGCCTTAGCAATCTGATTCAATCAGTGCTCACTTTGCTGTCCATGATGCTTTAGGAGCTTAATGTGTTTGACGTCTTATAACCCAATGCTTTCAATGGCTTTCTATGGGAATACTGGTGGGCTTTCGTCAATCATTTACTGTTCTTTCTCTTTTTACTTTCTCTGCACTGACCTGCTTATGATGTATGACAGACCCATTTGTGCCAACTGCAATTTTAGGTGAGAACATTTCCCTTTATCATAGTTTATTGCAGGAGTAATTTAGAGAGTCAGTAGCCACTCTGCAGGAGACTGAGGTTTTAATTTTGTATGATGCAGTGATTGCAAGCAGGACGTGGGGTGGGAGGGGTGGGTGGCCTGGGGCAGGGATTAGAAATTGGGGGCACAGATAATAAAAAGACTTTCTCCAAACGGTCTCCATTGGTAGGACAGATTCACCTCATGCATGTTGGGAATGATACCAAGAGGTTCAAATGAACAATTTCAGCTCCAGTGTTCTCCCTTTCTATGTTCCAAATTTAAAGGCAGGTCTGATCCCTGGAAGAAACACAGTAGGTAATCACTCAGCTGTGTGCTTCCACGAGATGAGTTCTGTCCAATGTGTCAGTAATAAAAGTGAAAATAGCTTGTTATTTTCACTTACTGCTAAGCACTAAAAACTTCACTTTTGAAAATAGCATTTTTCTAATTATACCTAATGTTATGCAGAAAAAATGATAACAATGGAGTGTTGGCCCCTAATCCCTCCTCGGAGACACTCAGGGCACCCCCACATTCCAAAGTGTCTATTGACACAGGAGAATCTCCAAGGAGCTGATGTTTCCAACAACAAAATGACAAGATGGCACTTTATAATAACGGTGAATTATGTGTCAGATGTCACTAGAAATGAAATAAAAAGTTAGAAATAAAATGTGGGGCAGAATGCATTGAAAGTATTAAATGTTCCCAGTGGGGAGAGAAAGAAAAAAATCCTGTTTGTCCAGTGTAAGAAGGTGAGGAGGAATGGCATTACCAAACACGCATGAGCTGCTGTTGCATTTGAGACACACACATGACCTGAGTGTGTCATGGCTGTGTTCTCTTTCTGCCACTAACCTTATGGACAGGGAGCCTCGCACAAAGGACTTCCAGGTCTATCACAACTCCTTGTAGCAAGAGCTCCATCCTCAGCTGTTTGACTTCTGCCTTCTAATTCTCTTTACAAGGGTTTATATCTTCACAACATAATTTTCCCCCTGTGCTTCTCTTTTCTCTAAGTTGTTACAATTTTTGTAGAGGGTGATTTTTTTCTTATGGTGTTTTCTGAGCTTAAGGAAATTCATTGCTTGAGGAAAAAAATGAACTCAGAAATTTAAGAATGGTCATAAGTCAAAACTTTTGAATTTGTATCATTTTGATGGCTAACAAACAAAACCCACTAAAACTCTCACCTTTTAATATTAACTACAAGGAGAAAAAGCTGCATTTTTATTCTTTTCATAAGTGAGGGACTCAGGCTAATTTTGGGCTCCCAAACAATGCAGTCTACCTGCAGATGACATTTGCAAACTCTTTTGCTAGGCAGATTTGCAGTTTCTTTGTGTGCAGTGGCATTCATTCCCGGGTGCCTCTAGTAGATGTTCTGACCTTGGGGGAGTGATGAGTGGAGAGGGCCGAGGCTGCATTGTCAGAGGGAACAAAATGTTCAGGTTGCACAGCAGGATTTAGATAAGCTTATTAAACAAATACCTTTTTTTTAAAGTTGCTGCTTGCTTATTATGAACACTAACGACATCTTTTAAAGTTGGTTAGGCTTCTTTACTGAAAGAGCATCATTTGAACAGGTAATTCAAGGAGCAAAAATGATGTACATTGTGAAAAAATAAGTCAGCCAGATAAACAAATAACTGTTATCACATCTTGTTATATGTGTGCCAACATAGCACATGGTAGTGATTGGAAACTGTTCCTTCCACATTATGTGGTGCAAATGTGAATCTATATATTGCGTACTAAGGACTAGTGACGTTATTACTTGAACCTGGAAAGAAAATAAGCTGTATATCTACTCAGGTACTTTTTGAAAATAGTGCTATTATAATTTAAGACAAAAGAAATGTTTATTGTGACTGAGAGCTTGGCACAATTAAATTCTCTAATCCCTCTAATCCCTCTTTATTCTCATAGGCTAAGGTGCTAGTGTACAGAGCTTTAGTATGGCTTTACATTATATTCTTGCAAAAAATAGATGACGGATGGATGGATGGATGGATGGACGGATGGATGGATCATCCCTTGCCTCAGAAACATGGCATTTATTTCAATTCAAGAGTTTTTAGTTGGCTTGTTGAAAAGTCAAGATAGTTATTAAAGAATATAGGTAGAATTTATTCTCAGTTCTTAGAAAACCATCAGAACTGTTAGCAAGAAACATTATTTCTGATTTCCTCTGATGCATAGTTTTTAATTCAAAAATGTTGGTGGGTAATTTTTAACAAATATAGGAAATTAATGGCAATAATGTGTTTTATCAGTAATAATTCTTTTTTAAGAAATTAGAAGAAACTAATTAATTACTAATTTGGGTGGAATCAAGAATTTCTGCTAGTAAGGTGACCCAATTTCATAACAGATACTGCACAAGAAACTTTCTATTCCCTCTTTGATAACCTAAGTACTGGATAATAGTACACTCTTTTCTTAGTCTAAGTAGTGCTTGAATGCTTTAGGACACGTCCACACTAGCAATGAGGCCAAGGTGTCACATGCAGCAGAAGATGATACGTACAATGGTGACAGTGGTTGCAGCTTCCACATGGTTAAAATTTCCAGGAATGTGTAGCCCTGGATTGGAGCATGCTCAGGTGCCAGTGTGTCCACTAACAGGCCCAGATGCTTCATTTAGGGGAAGTTTAGAAAGTCAGTCTGCTACAGAGGGCATTTACTCACGTTCATCCCAAACAGTGAACTAAGGGAACGAGAGAGGCACAGCGGGGAAACTAATGTTCCATTTACTTTAGTGCAAAGAACAGAACTTCCTACTGAAGTAGCCACAAGCTATCCGGACTCAGTTCTTCAGTGGCAATCCTGTATCCCACTTTCTGAGCATGGTGGTTGCAACCCAGCACATCTGATATGAAAATTCCCCAGTTTATTTGTGACTGTTCTAATAAAATGGGAGCAAATGGATTTCTGAATTTCAAAGCAATTCCAAATGAAAAAAAAAAACATAAAATCAACTTACCACCCTTTTTATTTTGTCTTTGTGTCTTTAGCCACCTTGTAGTGATCCAGGTGCCATTTCAGCAACAGCAACATAGCTACACACTTGTGTGCCACCTTTCATACCATGCATCCCCAGGTGCTTTGCGATGCAGATACAAGTGAGGTTTCAGAACCAGGCACAGCTAACCAAGTGCCCCCGAACTAAATTCCCTCTGGACCTGAACTTAATTTAAAAACAAACCCAAGAGCTGAGTCCCCTGTTGATAAACAACCTGGTAATTTTTTAAAAAATTGAACAAATCCTTCCTTGTGTGTTTTATTCTTTACACCTGAAATCAGTTTTGATTTAATATCCTCATTTAGAGTGACTTGGCATTATATTTTGATGAGACACATCCTCAATCATAAAACAGCTAAAGGGATTCAGCGTTATAATGAGTTAAGCTGTAGAATGTGGATCTCTTAATCTAATAGCACTTTCCTACATAAGACATTTTTAATAGCTACAGTTTCTGCAGTCCATTAATCTAATTTACTAGTAGTCTTCCATTAAAAGACAGCCTCTTTAGGCTTATTGAACCAAATCTTAACATTAATTTTATAGTACAATTTGGTTGACTTGTTCAAGAAATTCAAATAAGATGTGTCAAATACAAAAAAGACTTATTTGGTCATTAACTTGGTTCATGAGGGGTGGAAAACAATTACGATACTATCTTAACCTCCTTTTTGTTATAGAGCACTTAACACCTCCATCCTAACCTGATGGGAAAATCGAGGCTTTGCCCTTGATCACCTTTGTATGGAAAAGTTAACCGTAAAATTAAAGCACAAAATAAAAACTACCTGTAATTATTCACACAGAATTATTGCTTATGCCCTGTTTCCTTTTTCTCCTCTTTTCTCCTGATATGTATCTTCTTAAAAGTGCCAATAAATGGTAAGTTCCCCCATCACCCCATGGAGAAAGTGTGGAGGGAGTGGGAGTGTGTGTCTCACCCGACAACGCCAGCTGGCTCTGCTGTGTGTTGGCCTGCATGTTAGCTCCTGTAGAACATTCCATGTGTGATGTGTTGGTCCACAATATTTTGTCAAGCTTTCTGATACTGGAGCATGCAAAGTGATTCATCAAACCAAGTTCCTTTTTCTTTTTCTGCTTTTCTTGGGTTTCATGTATCGAGTCCACATTTCCATCACTAGCTATATAAGCCAAACCATTTTGTGCACTTTTATTTTGCTCACAGAACATTTGTACAGTTTATTCACTTCATCATAAAAATTAGTTAACTAATCCTTGGAAGAAATATAAAACTGGTTTTCTACCAGGCCTTGCTGAAGTTTCAGACAGAAACTTCTATGAACTTTAGTACCCAAAGGCTAAAGGATTCTTATCAACCAGCTTTATGAAAGCAATATATCGTTTGGACTGCTTTGTAAAAACCAAGATTCCTGCCTCATTCCTATCAGTATTGCCAATCCCATGTAAATTTCTAAACATTTAACTTCTTTTTTGCTAAGCCATCATAGGGATTATCGCAGCTATAGGTTGAGGGGATGTCAGCAGCAACGTCCTAGCATTCTCGGTGACTTCGACCCAGCCTGCCGGTTGGCCCTCACTTTCTCCACGCCTTCTCTTCCTAGACGAAACCCACACGATGGCCAGTGACACCAGCAGTCTAGTGCAGTCCCACACATACAAGAAGCGCGAGCCAGCTGACGTGCCCTACCAGACCGGGCAGCTTCACCCTGCCATCCGAGTGGCAGACCTGCTTCAACACATCACGCAGATGAAGTGTGCCGAGGGCTACGGCTTCAAGGAGGAATACGAGGTGAGCGTGGTGCTGGCGCCAGGGCCTCCTCTCAGCTTTCCTGGACATCATGCCAGGAACTGTACTCACAACCCACCCTGCCAGCCAGTGGGGCTCCACGGGGGCCACCAGAAAGAGGCCACGAATTTTAGCCATGGTTCCATTTTCATCTGGAGGTAAGATCTATTACCAGGAAACTAGCATATGTTAAATGGAAAAAGGAGGGCCACTTCACTGTTTCCCTTATTCTGCATGATGCACAATGAAAACAGCCCTACCAGCTCTCTTCCTCATTGTTGATCACTTTGTTGGCTTTTCCTGTGATTAAGTATGATGTTCAATCCTAATAATTTTATGTGTAGTTATCTCAGGAAGAGACTGTCCACTCAAAACAATTACAGACCAACCAGTGATGTCATGTGGTGGAGATCAGAGGGACTGGCTAGTGTCATAGTTGTGACAGCTGCTATGTCCTGCCAAACCAGAGAGTATGTCAGCATCCTGGGAACTCGTGCAGACAGCTTTCAGGGCATCCCAGGAACGGTGATATTCTCTTACCCTCTGCAAAATGCAGGGCTCATCTCTTTCACTTTTTGTCATTAGCTAATTCTTTTGGAAAGTCATTCAAGAACTGAAATGAATGAATTGATTTGAAGAAGTCTGATTCAAAGAAGCTCGAGTGACTTGAGTGTATGAGTGGGAGGAGTAGTTTTCTCTTTTTACCTCATCAAAATTAGTTCACAGTCATTGCTGAAGAAGAAGTAGCATGATTATAGTAAAAGTAGGATTATATAGCTATGTGGGGGGGGGGTTAAATCTTAGAATATATTTCTGGTTGTGTATCCACCTCACTAGCTCACAGTTGGAAGACATCTTGTCTGTGATAATGGTATTTTTGAAGTCAGTTCCTACCATCTACATAGCCTACAACTTTCAAACTGCTTCTTTCTCCTCCTAGGGAATACTCATGACACTTCATTTTAGGTCTCGGATGCTGTGTTGTCCTTGGTTTAGTTCCACTTCTAAGCTTAATGGCCAGATTCAGTACAGCAGTGAGAGACATGCACTGCAATGGCTTGTCTTCTTTTAAGACTAGATCTTTGGGCCAACACAGACAAATACACACACTTTGCTGACCTGTACATTCTCCTGTGTTGCTAATGGACCTCTCTTCAGAAGAGCAAAGCCAAGGAAACTAACTCCCACCAGCCCCCAGGGTTTGATTTAAGTCTGTGGAGATATTTTCAGATGAGTTGTGCATTTTAGCAACCCTGAAATTCTTATTTAGCAGTTATTTTAGATTTACCTTTATCACTTTATAACTCAGTGAAATTGACTGCCTTTGCGTATTTCCTCATGCACTTGTAAAAGCTAGCATAGGAATTAATAGGATTAAGAGTAAGACTTCCAAAAGCATTAATATCTTATGAAAGACAAAATTAGGTTACTGAGAAAATATAAGCCTAGTGAATAGAGGTGATGTCTGAGTTCTATCCAATATTCTGAATGCAGATATTGCTTAAATGTTCATTAAAGATATTAATGTCAGAAAGATTAGTTATAGGCTTAAATAACAATTCATAAAATAACCTGATTCTAATTTTCCATGAATTATTTAAAAATACCTACCTTGGAACTTCCCGTAACACACTCTAGATGATACATATTTGAAAGTGCACATAAAAATATTTCCTATTCATGGTATCCTGCAGATACATGATTTGTAGTTGTAAAATGAAACAATTTATACTTATTCTAAGCATATTATAATTGACAATTCAATGAGTTGTTATACTTTGAAATAAAATGGTAATTAATTATATTTCAAAATGCTCATTTTCTCATCTAGTTGCTCGGTGAATTAGAGCGGACTGCTTAAAAATATATATACAAGTGTATCAAATTATCACATCATACACCTTAAACTTACATGTTGTATGCCAATTATGTCTTCATAAAGCTGAGGGAAAAGTTAATACTTTTAAACACCAAAGCCGTTATTAGTTTTTAAAAAAGAAAAAGCAGGAATGAAAAAAAACATATTCTACGGAGGAAAGTAGGAACAAATAAGAAGGTGCTACCAGGAGAAATATAAAATAGAAAATTTTCTGAATAATAATCGTAGCGCTGAATAACTTTCTGATGATGAAATGCCCCTCCCTGGGGGCAGGTGCTGATGTTGGCAGGAGCACCGTGGTGGGGCCGAGTGAATGGGACTGAGGAGTGACACTGTGCGTGGGTGAGCCACACAGTGGCTGCAGGGAGCGGGGAGGCTATCGAGCGGTGCGCCGCCTCGCACCCGGGCCGTACCTTTGGCATCCTCGCCTGCATGTGTCGCTGAACTACATGCCCAGATCTTTTCCAGAGGCACAGCCACGCTGATGGGCGTTACAGGAGCACTGAGAGGTTCCCGGCTGTTTTTGCCCTGCTCTGCATTCTCTAACCCCAGGGAACATTTATTCTGATGTGAATCTGGAAAGTCATAACACAGTTAGTTTAAGTTTACTGGCTTTTCGAACTTTACACAAAGGTACTTTGAATCAGGAGGTTCGGTTCTGTCCCTCCAACCTGCACCAAGAGTCAGGAGCACAGTGGGAATCTCTCAGGGCACATGCTGAGAAGCCATGGCCTGCGACACAGGCCCAGGCGCCAGACTGCCCGTGATGCAGCTCAGCTCTGCTTCCTACTACTAACTGTGTGACCTTGTGCAAGTTATCTAACCTCTCTGGGCCGTCTGTAAAATGGAATAACTGTGGTATCAACCTCATGAGGATGAACCCACTTAATGCATCATAAGTGCTAGACTTGTATCTGGCATTCAGTTGTAATGTTAACTAGTAAAAGAGAAGAATACTAATACAGAGTGGGGCAAAATTAGCTTTACAGTTGTTTGTGTGGAAAATAACACAATAATAAATAGTAAGTAATACAGTAATAAGCTGTGTTTTATCTACTCACAATTGTAAACCTATTTTTGCCTCAACCTGTAAAAGACCCAAGAATAGAAGTTCACAGGGTGTTCTTTAGCGGGAAACTGTCATACTGCAGTTCAGTACGTCTCTCATTTCTTGTGTTCAGCACTCTGAGGAAAGGGCTCAATACATTTTTACTTTAGCTCTAGGGCTAGGTAATTTCCTTACTACATCTCATATGTCATCAGAAGTCCCCATTAAAAAGAAACTTACGTAAGTAGGTAGGTTTGATTCTGTGGATGAAGTTTAAGGTCTTAGAAAATAAGAATTTTTAAATATGCTATTACCTCTCATTGTTAACATTATTTTCATATCTGGTAGGAAAGCTTTAAGGAGTGGTATAACTAGAGACCACTCAGTAATCTTTTAAGAAAAGGTTCTGCTGGTGTTTTCAGCAAGGCAGACTTTAGGAGAAAGTTTAATGAATTGTACTTAATCCACCAGAGACCATTAACCACATGCTGTGCCTCTGACACTGCTGGACGCCCTGCCCTCGGGAAGCTCACTCTGAAGGAGGAAGCAGCCACGTCGTACCTGAAGCAGGCTAAACCCCATAACGAAACTTTGCAGTGGTGCCCTTACGGCCTCTGGGGGCACCTGAGCCATCCTAGGGTGCAATACTGGGCAAGGATGAGTTTTTCCTTGAAGGGTGAGCAGGAGTTGACCAGAGAGTGAAAGAGGGCAGATTTCTTGTGGATACAAAAGACAACAGGGTGCACTGGGAAATTAGCCTGAATCCTAGGAGGGGCTGGCAGGTGCGGATGTCAGGGCTCCATCACAAAGGGCCCTGTGTGTCTTACCAAGGAGCTGAGATGCCATCTAGAAGCCATGGGAAGGGAAGAAAGACACAGCTAATATGAGTCTCATACCTGTACTTGGATGCTGATCTGTTTAGTGCAAACTGCTTAGTTTTTAAACATTATTTGTATAAGACGCATAGGAATTCATTGATTTAAAAAAATAATCAATACCCAAGAAGGAAAAGGACAGAAGGAAAATGTATCACTGAGGAAGTATACCGTGAACTGCATTGCGCTGTCCTTGTTCAAAAATGCTACCGCGTGCTTGGCTTAGGCACTGGTTAA